>NC_083326.1:48744197-49359197 GCF_963455315.2 Globicephala melas
TGAGGTGTCGGGAAGGGGAAGCGTTCTGTTGTTCTGTGATTAGATCTCCATCTTTCAATGAGCCTGTGCCTCTTCACTGTGAACTTCACACTTATTTCTGGGGTTTTCTTCCTTCCCCCCTTAGGTGGGTCGGGATGGCTAGAGCCAGCTGGAGTTGGGTATTTCCCTTCCCCCAGGTCAGTTAGGCTCTGATATTATCCCAGCAGGTTAGACTCTGGTTAACTAACCTAAACTTTTCCTGCGGGATGTTTTTTTTTTATGGTCAACTCCTTATGATCTGTAGTAAGAGAGCAGAGAAAGGCAGTATAAAAATCTGAAAGGAGAGATAAATTCGACTTCCTCCACTGATCCTTCACAGAACTACTCGTCATTAACTAAACTGGCTTCTTCTACTGAAAGTCCTCCTTCTTCTCTTATTCCTTAGTAGATGTTTAATCTCATAACGAAATGACTACAGGCACGAGCAAGGAGGAAAGGGTCCAAAAGAGAGACTACTTAATACAAAGTGCATAACCAGTCCGTAGGTTGCAGTATCTGACTTAAGATGAAACGTGAAGAGACTGAACAAGGTGATTAAGAGAGGGAGACACATAGCTAAGAACAGCTTGTTTTAACCTGTGATGCCCTTTCTCTTCCATCCCCATGGTACAGCTTTACCCTCATGTGTGCATCTATCCTACTATTGTTATGTTGTGTAGTTTATGATATTTCAAAATCAATTATCTTGCTACTAAATCATTTTGCAATGACTGTATTGTTGCAGAGAAGTAGCCGTGGCCTTTAAAAAAAAAAAGTCTGTCCTATTACATAATAATTTTTGTCTCAGTTACCACAAAAGAACAAGTGATGTAAATATCTATATCTCTATCCTGCTCAACTTTCAGAGGCTACATTTAATACACTGGAAGGCGGACACTTGCCGTGTCAGGTAGCTGTTAGTGAATATCGGACCATTCCCAAAATGCAGCAGCTTATCACTACTCAGGAGTCTCTGGGTCAGCTCAGTGGTTCTTCTGGTCTGGGCCATGCTAGGGTGCAGTCACCTGGCCTCATTTAGCGAGTGTTTGCCCGGGCATCTCCAATCAACTGCTGAGTCAGCTGGTGGCTGACTGCTCTAAGACGGCTCAGCTACGACAACAGATTGATTCTGTCACACGTGGTCACTCTTCCTGCAGTAGGCTGCCGGGGTGTGTCCACCTGGTAGCTGAGCAAGGTTCTCAGAGATAGAACAGATAAACTCAGGCCTCTTGAGGCCTAGGCTTGACACTGACATGGTGTCACTTTCACTGACTCTTGGCCAAGCAAGTCCCTCTTGATGGGAAGAGCTGCAAAGTTACATGGCAAAGGGTGGGGATACAGGAAGGGGTAGAGAATTGAGACCATTTGGGCAGTCTTATACAATGTATGAGGAAGACAGTCAGATGTTCATTACATCCCCAATTTTTGAATACCCCTTGGTATTTATTTTCTCTTCCTCCTTCTTCTGGTAACCATACCTCTCTTCATTTGAGGAAACTGTTCCTCCCCCTTCTGGCACATGGTTTGAATGGGGCTGACCCTACCTCTCTGTCACAGAGATTGGTCTGAAGGGGGAACTGACCCAAGTGGACAGTACTAGTATCCATCCCCCGCCCCCGTATTGGTCTGAAGTTATCCACACAGGGTACCCACTGGGCACTCAATTTAGCTTTTCCAGGATTTTTTTTCTCACTGTTGCTAGGAGAGGCCCTTTTCCTATCTGATCAAGAAGGATATAAGCATCCATCATCCCAGCCTTGTGGAGAAGCCACAATATAAAATAAAGTCACAGAGTGTCTGGTTTCCATCATCCCTGGGGTGGCTCTCACCATTGTCTTTACGCAGTTTGATAATGGGAACCAGTACCTTCACTTTTGCCCAGGTGGTTCAATTTGTGTTTCTGTCACTTGTAACCAAAGGAATCCTAACTGAAAGAGCTCCAGAACATAAAATTTCCAACAGAAAAGGCAATGTTGGGACTTCCCTGGTGGCGCAGTGGTTAAAAATCCGCCTGCCAGTGCAGAGGACACGGGTTCAATCCCTGGTCTGGGAAGATCCCACATGCTGCAGCGTAACTAAGCCCATGTGCCACAACTACTGAGCCTGTGCTCTAGAGCCTGCGAGCCACAGCTACTGAAGCCCGTGCACCTAGAGCCTGTGCTCCACATCAAGAGAAGCCACCGCAATGAGAAGCCCACGAACCACAATGAAGAGTAGCCCCCGCTCACCGCAACTAGAGAAAGCCTGCATGCAGCAATGAAGACCCGACGCAGCCAAAAAGTAAAAATTAAAAAAAATGAAGAAAAGGCAATGTTTGTAGTTTCTAGGGTACTCTCTAGTTTCATGAATCACTTTTTCTTTTTACATATAGAGCAGGGCCTGCAATTCAGATACCTAAAGGGAACAGACAGGCAAATGAAAGTGACTAAATGAAGGAAAATGGAACTGTGGAGCCCTGCAGGGTATCTCCCTGCCTACAAGAGGCAGCCACTACTCAGAACTTAGATTCAGCAAATTGTTTTCTTGAGGGAATGTGGGCCCAATGTTGCTGGATCTTTCAATTTCTTAAAAAAAAAAAAAAAAAGCACCTGAAAAATCTCAATTTTAATGTTGAATTCCCCAATTTTTAAATAACAAAATCCACTCATCTTATAGACCAGACACTTCCATGGACTGCCAGCTTGGAATCTCTGTGGGGAACCCACCAATGATACCCACTGCTGAGTCCCATGCTATCCTGGACTTCATTCCTCTTTCACTTGCATCACCAACACAAAAATGTTGAACACTTCTTACGTACTAAAGTCCACGTGACAAGAACAGAGGTCAAGAAAACTTTGTGGGAATGAGGATGCTGGGCTTAATGTTGCCAGAACGGCTCCAGGTCATTGCTCAAAACCCATCAACCCCCTGTTAGCAGGAGTGTCCTTGCTCAGAACCTGCCAACTACCCCCACCTTTAGCAGGAGTGAACGTAAATCTTTAAGTTAAAGGGTCCAGAGATAAGAAAGGAAGCCACACACGAAAAAAGAAAAAAAAACAGATGGAACCAGCTGGGACAAAGATGGCAACAAATCTGACCTCCAACAGACCCCGGGTCTCATTATACATTGATTTTACTACAGTAGCACACACCTGTCAACAGCCAGGACCAGACATTAAGGACCAAAAAAGGATAAAAAGGGGGTGACACCCCACTCCCTTGAAAAAGCCCTGCCCCTTCCCCCCAGTAAACTAATGCCTATGCCTCACTTCCTTTTAGCTTTTTTTTTCCCCCTTTAGCTTTATTCTTTAAAATTAAATCACTCTCGCCAGCTGGGTGAGAAGTTGATCTGTGAACTTAGTTCCAGCTTGTCCATTCTTTGGCCACTGAATAAAGCTTGTGCTGTGTCAGAAGCTTGGTTTCATTATTCACCTACTCAAACCCACCAAGGCAGGCCCTAGCAGGGTCCATACACTTATTTCGGTAACATTAGCAGCCGAATCACTCAGCATACCAGCCTAAAGATACATGATGTGAATTTGTGCCTTAAGAAAATTACAATGTTGTGGACCAGCCAGCTGCTTATATACAGTTGAAACTCTGAATGCTAAATCCCTGAAGACCAACGTTCTACTTTATTCTTTAATATAGGATGCTTTTGCCAGTTATCTGGTGTCTGTTACCGCCAAGCCTACCTTTTTATACACCGCACTGTAGGCTGGAGCTAGGAATCATGTTTCCCAGACTCCCTTGCCAACTGGCTTTCAGTTAGGTTCCATGAATGGAAGGCACTGGCAAGAGATTGGAAGGTAGGACGTACAGAGAAGAAAACTCACTTGACTTGGCATCCCTCTAGCAGCAGTGCACAGCAATGTTCCTGCCTTGCTGGGCCCCATCAGAGGTACTAGCCACAGCCTTGGCTGCCCTGCCCCATCTACCCTCAAGGCAGTCTGAGCACCCACCTCTTCGGCTGTCCAAGCTCTACCATTGGTCATTAGGAATTAATCAGGCCTCCAAGCATTAACCCTCTAAGGATGTCTCCAAGATCCTAGATTCTGATAACACCACTTCTTTTTTACTGTCTCTAACCTTAAAGATAGTAGTCAGTTTCTTAAATTCTTAATCTCTGGGTTACATAAACATCCACTTCTTGCTCTTTCAGCCTTCTGATATGCTGCACTATTTAAATTCCTTCTGTTTGAAATAACTTTACTCAACCCTGACAACAATTATTAGAACAAAAAGTTTATTTTGTATACAGGAATTCCTTTTTCTGAACTCACAGTGTGAAGAATAGTTTCAAGTCTCAAGATCCTTGTTACAAGAAAGTAGTTACCAAAAAGCCACAAAAAGTAGTTCTGTAAAATAGTTATTATGATCAGTTATTTATATTTAAAGTCCTTATGACCCATAAAAAGACTATACCTAAAGTGCCATTCATAGTTGACATAGCCCTAAATCTGCCTTCACTCTTCTTGAATCTCTATCTATACAGGCCAACTGAAGCCAACACCTAGGAAACGACATTCTTAGGAATGTTCTGCCAATTATGCCAGTGGAGTTGGGTCTAGATTTAAGATGAGCTAATAAGTATTTAAAAATTTTTAAATATGTATTTTAAAATAATTAATTTAAAATTAAATATCTTTAAAATTTAGTATTTTTTAAATTTTTTCTTTTCTTTTCTTTATTTTTTTGGCTGCGTCGGGTCTTAGTTGTACCACACAGCATCTTCGTTGAGGCATGCAGGATCTTTCATTGCGTCATGTGGGCTTTCTCTTTCTAGTTGTGATGCACGGGCTCCAGGGCGTGTGGGCCCTGTAGTTTGCGGCACACAGGCTCTCTCGTTGAGGCACTCTCGCGATCGAACACACATCCCCTGCATTGGAAGGCTGATTCTTTATCACTGGACCACCAGGGAAGTCCCTAAAATTTAGTGTTTATAAACCAGTTATACTGGGGACTGAAAGATGGTAATTACTCCTACTAGAATAGGAGCCTTTGTTTTATGAAAAGCCCCACCTGAGGATATCTTGAGATGTTTAGATATATAAACACGTGTTTCTAGAAAATGGGATTATATCATTCTTTTCTCTAGACACACCTATACCAAACTAATAGTTGTGGCTGCTTCTTGGGTAAAGGAATTCTTTAGCTGTTGTCTTTTTATAATAAGTTCATATTATTTTTATTATAATGAAAAACATTTTAAAGTTCATTCAGTGCAAATTTAAAAGATTTGCATTTAAAAGACTGGGATTGGGACTTCCCTGGTGGTTTCGGGTTCGATCACTGGTCAGGGAACTAAGATCCCACGTGCCGCGGGGCAACTAAGCCTGCACGTGACAACTACTGAACTTGCGAGCCTCAACTAGAGCCTGCATGCCACAAACTACAGAGTCCACGTGTTCTGGAACCTGCACGCCACAAGGACAGAGCCCACGAGCCCTAGAGCCTGCGCACCACAAGTAGAGAAGAGAAAACCCATACACCACAACTAGAGAGAAGCCTGCATGCCGCAACAAAGAGCCCGCACACTGCAGCAAATGATCCCACATGCCTCAACGAAGATCCCGAGGGCCACAACTAAGACCTGATGCAACCAAAAATAAATAAAATAAATAAGTAAATAATAACTAAATCTTTTTTAAAAATTCATCAAGTGTTTAAAAAAAATAAAAGACTGGCATCGACATTCCCTTTTTAAGGAAAATTCCTAGTGTGTGCCTTTTCAATAAATAGCTATGAGGGGCATTGTACTAAAAGAAAAGTAATATTCCTGCCCCAGGGAATATAAATCTTATTGGCAAGGTTCACAGACATCTTTACAATAAGTAGTTAATACATGATAGACTCCTAATACACATTTGTATAATGAATACATGAATGTACCATCAAAAGTATTTTATTCAAACTCTCATTTCATAGAGGATTAGCCCTGTTCTGTCATTTCTCATACCTAGATCATATTTCATCACTTCTAAAACACACGTTTCTCACTTTTCAACAATCCTGAAATCAGAATAGGACTTATTATAATTGTGATTTTTAAAATATTGTTTCATAGACAATCTAAAGCATTTTCTCTTTTATAGTATAAGATGGTAAGTCTTACATTGACAGCATCTTGGATTGAATGAAATACCATACATATTACATTTTCTATGTTTTAGAAAATACATATGACAATTTAGGCATGTTTCCCCCAAGGTTCAACTAGGAAAGTTCTCCTGTGGCCACTCCATTCAGTGAACATTCAAGCCTCCAGTGATGAGATGAAATCCAAAACTACTAATTTATAACTGTTAAAACCAACAGCTGACAAGTAACAGCTTTATAAAAACTTGTCTGTTCATGAGGGTTTATTTCTCAAATTTTTCAAATTATGATTGAACGTTAAACATGTATTTCCTGTTTCAACTTAATGTTAAGGCATAAGTGTATATAAAAATCATGTGCATTTCTGGGGCTTCCCTGGTGGCGCAGTGGTTGAGAGTCCGCCTGCCGATGCAGAGGACACGGGTTTGTGCCCCGGTCCGGGAGGATGCCACATGCCGCAGAGTGGCTGGGCCCGTGAGCCATGGCCGCTGAGCCTGCACGTCCGGAGCCTGTGCTCTGCAATGGGAGAGGCCACAACAGTGAGAGGCCCATGTACGACAAAAAAAAAAAAAAAAAAAAAATCATGCATTTCTGATATACTTAAAATATTTTCGTATTTTAGTCTTTGAAATTAATCAAAGCTTTAAAAGGTCTAAGAAATATGAAAATGACTAATCTGTATAAGAACTCTGAGAAGACCAGAGAGCAGACAGTAGAAGCAAGAAGAACTACAATCCTGCAGCCTGTGGAACAAAAACCACATTCACAGAAAGACAGACAAGATAAAAAGGCAGAGGGCTATGTACCAGATGAAGGAACAAGATAAAACCCCAGAAAAACAACTAAATGAAATGGAGATAGGCAACCTTCCAGAAAAAGAATTCAGAATTATGATAGTGAAGATGATCCAGGATCTTGGAAAAAGAATGGAGGCAA
Organism: Globicephala melas; assembly: GCF_963455315.2. Taxonomy (NCBI): domain Eukaryota; kingdom Metazoa; phylum Chordata; class Mammalia; order Artiodactyla; family Delphinidae; genus Globicephala; species Globicephala melas. The sequence goes on from NC_083326.1 coordinate 48,751,233, forward strand.
AGATCAAGATGCAAGAAATGTTTAACAAAGACCTAGAAGAATTAAAGAACAAACAAACAGAAGTGAACAATACAATAACTGAAATGAAAAATACACTAGAAGGAATCAATAGCAGAATAACTGAGGCAGAAGAATGGATAAGTGACCTGGAAGACAGAATGGTGGAATTCACTGCCACAGAACAGAATAAAGAAAAAAGAATGAAAAGAAGTGAAGACAGCCTAAGAGACCTCTGGGACAACATTAAACACAACAACATTTGCACTATAGGGGTCCCAGAAGGAGAAGAGAGAGAGAAAGGACCCGAGAAAATATTTGAAGAGATTATAGTTGAAAACTTCCCTAACATGGGAAAGGAAATAGCCACCCAAGTCCAGGAAGCACAGAGAGTCCCAGGCAGGATAAACCCAAGGAGAAACACGCTGAGACACATAGTAATCAAATTGATAAAAATTAAAGACAAAGAAAAATTAATGAAACAACAAGGGAAAAAAACAAATAACATACACAGGAACTCCCATAAGGTTAACAGCTGATTTCTCAGCAGAAACTCTACAAGCCAAAAGGGAGTGGCAGGACATATTTAAAGTGATGAAAGGGAATAACCTACAACCAAGATTACTCTACCCAGCAAGGATCTCATTCACATTCAATGGAGAAATCAAAAGCTCTACAGATGAGCAAAAGCTAAGAGAATTCAGCACCACCAAACCAGCTCTACTGCAAATGCTACAGGAACGTCTCTAAGTGGGAAACACAAGAGAAGAAAAGGACCTACAGAAACAAACCCATAACAATTAAGAAAATGGTCATAGGAACATGCATGTCGATAATTACCTTAAACGTGAATGGATTAAATGCTCCAACCAAAAGACACAGGCTCGCTTAATGGATACAAAAACAAGACCCATATATATGCTGTCGACAAGAGACCCACTTCAGACCTAGGGACACATACAGACTGAAAGTGAGTGGATGGAAAAAGATATTCCATGCAAATGGAAATCAAAAGAAAGCTGGAGTAGCAATATTCATATCACATAAAATAGACTTTAAAATAAAGAATGTTACAAGAGACAAGGAAGGACAATACATAATAATCAAGGGATCAATCCAAGAAGAAGATATAACAATTATAAATATATATCACCCAACATAGGAGCACCTCAGTACATAAGGCAACTGCTAACAGCTATAAAAGAGAAAATCGACAGTAACACAATAATAGTGGGGAACTTTAACACCTCACTTACACCAATGGACAGATCATCCAAACAGAAAATTAATAAGGAAACACATGCTTTAAATGACACAGTAGACCAGATATATTTAATTGATAGTCGTAGGACATTCCATCCAAAAAGAGCAGATTACAGTTTCTTCTCAAGTGGGCACAGAACAATTTCCAGGATCACATCTTGGGCCACAAATCAAACCTTGGTAAATTTAAGAAAATTGAAATCATATCAAACATGTTTTCTGACTACAGTGCTATGAGATTACAAATAAATTACAAGGAAAAAACATAGAAAAACACAAACACATGGAAGCTAAACAATATGTTACTAAATAACCAAGAGATCACTGAAGAAATCAAAGATGAAATCAAAAAACACCTAGAGACAAATGACAACGAAATACGATGATCCAAAACCTATGGGATGCAGCAAAAGCAGTTCTAAAAGGGAAGTTTATCGCAATACAAGCCTACCTCAAGAATAAAAAAAACCCCTCAAACAATCTAACCTTACACCTAAAGGAACTAGAGAAAGAAGAACAAACAAAACCCAAAGTTAGCAGAAGGAAAGAAATCATAAAGATCAGAGCAGAAATAAATGAAATAGAAACAAAGAAAACAATAGCAAAGATCAATAAAACTAAAACCTGGTTCTTTGAGAAGATAAACAAAATTGATAAACCATTAGCCAGACCCAAGAAAAAGAGGAAGAGGACTCAAATCAATAAAATTAGAAATAAAAAAGGAGCAGTTACAGCAGACACCACAAAAATACAAAGCATACTGAGAAACTACTATAAGCAACTCTATGCCAATAAAATGGACAAACTCTTAGAAAGGTATAAACTTCCAAGACTGAACCAGGAAGAAATAGAAAATATGAACAGACCAATCACAAGTAATGAAATTGAAACTGTGATTAAAAATCTTCCAACAAACAAAATTCCAGGACCAGATGGCTTCACAGGTGAATTCTATCAAACATTTAGAGAAGAGCTAACACCCATCCTTCTCAAACTCTCCAAAAAATTGCAGAGGAAGGAACACTCCGAAACTCATTCTGTGAGGCCACCATCACCCTGATACCAAAACCAGACAACGATACTACAAACAGAAAATTACAGACCAATATCACTGATGAATATAGATGCAAAAATCCTCAACAACATACTAGCAAACAGATTCCAACAGCACATTAAAAGCATACACCATGATCAAGTGGGATTTATCCCAGGAATGCAAGCGTTCTTCAATATACGCAAATCAATCAATGTGGTACACCATATTAACAAATTGAAGAATAAAAACCATATGATCATCTCATTAGATTCAGAAAAAGCTTTTGACAAAATTCAACACCGATTTATGATAAAAACTCTCCAGAAAGTGGGCATAGAGGGAACCTACCTCAATATAATAAAGGCCATATATGAGAAACCCACAGCAAACATCATTCTCAATGGTGAAAAACTGAAAGCATTTCCTCTAAGATCAGGAACAAGACAAGGATGTCAACTCTTGCCACTGTTTTTCAACATAGTTCTGGAAGTCTTAGCCATGGTAATCAGAGAAGAAAAAGAAATAAAAGGCATACAAATTGGAAAAGAAGAAGTAAAACTGTCACTGTTTGCATATGACATGATACTATACACAGAGAATCCTAAAGATGCTACCAGAAAACTACTAGAGCTAATTGATGAATTTGGTAAAGTTGCAGGATACAAAATTAATGCACAGAAATCTCTTGCATTCCTATACACTAATGATGAGAAATCTGAAAGAGAAATTAAGGACACTCCCATTTAGCATTGCAATAAAAAGAATAAAATACCTAGGAATAAACGTGCCTAGGGAGACTAAAGACCTGTATGCAGAAAACTATAAGACACTGATGAAATAAATTAAAGATGATTCAAACAGATGGAGAGATATACCATATTCTTGGATTGGAAGAATCAATATTGTGAAAATGACTCTACTACCCAAAGCAATCTACAGATTCAATACAATCCCTATCAAATTACCAGTGGCATTTTTTGCAGAGCTAGAACAAAAAATCTTAAAATTTGTATGGAGACACAAAATACCCCGAATAGCCAAAGCAGTCTTGAGGGAAAAAAACGGAGCTGGAGGAATCAGAGTCCCTGACTTCAGACTATACTACAAAGCTACAGTAATCAAGACAGTATGGTACTGGCAGAAAAACAGAAATAAAGATCAATGGAACAGGATAGAAAGCCCAGAGATAAACCCATGCACCTATGGTCAACTAATCTATGACAAAGGAGGCAAGGATATACATGGAGAAAAGACAGTCTCTTCAATAAGTGATGCTGGGAAAACTGGACAGCTACATGTAAAAAAATGAAATTAGAACACTCCCTAACATCATACACAAAAATAAACTGAAAATGGGTTAGAGGCCTAAATGTAAGACTAGGCACTATAAAACTGTTAGAGGAAAAAATGGGAAAAACACTGTTTGACATAAATCACAGCAAGATCTTTTTTGATCCACCTCCTAGAGTAATGGAAATAAAAACAAACAAATGGGACCTAATGAAACTTAAAAGCTTTGCAAAGCAAAGGAAACTACAAACAAGATGAAAAAACAACCATCAGAATGGGAGAAAATATTTGCAAACGAATCAACAGACAAAGGATTAATCTCCAAAATACATTAACAGTTCATGCAACTCAATATTAAAAAAAACAAACAACCCAATCCAAAAGTGGGCATAAGACTTAAATAGACATTTCTCCAAAGAAGGCATACAGATGGCCAAGAAACACATGAAAAACTGCTCAGCATCACTAATTATTAGAGAAATGCAAATCAAAACTACAATGAGTTATCATCTCACACCAGTTAGAATGGGCATCATCAGAAAATCTACAAACAACAAATGCTGGAGAGGGTGTGGAGAAAAGGGAACACTCTTGCGCTGTTGGTGGGAAGGTAAATTGATACAGCCACTTTGGAGAACAGTATGGAGGTTCCTTAAAAAACTAAAAATAGAATTACCATATGACTCAGTAATCCCACTACTGGGCATATACCCAGAGAAAACCATAATTCAAAAAGAGGCATGTACCACAATGTTCATTGCAGCACTATTTACAATAGCCAGGTCATGGAAGCAACCTAAATGCCCATTGCCAGATGAATGGATAAAGAAGATGTGGTACATACATACAATGGAATATTACTCAGCCATAAAAAGGAACGAATCTGGGTCATTTGTAGAGACGTGGATGCATCTAGAGACTGTCATACAGAGTGAAGTAAGTCAGAAAGAGAAAAACAAATATTGTGTATTAACGCATAGATGTGGAGCCTACGAAAATGGTACAGATGAACCGGTTTGCAGGGCAGAAATTGAGACACAGATATAGAGAACAAACGTATGGACACCAAGTGGGGAAAGCGGCGGGGGTGGTGGTGGTGGTGGTGGGATGAAGTGGGAGATTGGGATTGACATGTATACACTAATATGTATAGAATGGATAACTAATAAGAACCTGCTGTATAAAAAATAAATAATAAAGGTAATGCTCCTCCCCCCAAAAAAAAGAACTCTGAGAAGTTATAGAAGAAACACTGATAAAACCTTACAGAATAGATTAAATTAACTATGAAGTCAAAATGAAATGTTATGACAAAGACAGGCAAAGAACACTATGAAAAAATTAATAATGACAAAGAGAACAAAATGTCACCAGTCTAATAAAATGCAACTCATCAGTAAGGTATAACCTACATTAACTGCATAATAAAGGAATCACTCTGAGCACTTCAGTGTAAAATATTGAGCACACGAGTTAAAAACATCAAACAGAAATATATTTTTTTCATAATTATTGACATGTACTAGTTCTGTGAATGTTACACCAGGTACATCATATAGTCCTTTTGCATCTCTTAGCCTTTCTCTTTCTTCCATATTTTCTCACAGAGAAGTTTGAGCTGATGTGGAAGTTAGGAGAAGGGGGCAGGAAGGAATATGGAAAGCCATCCTTTCAACCCATTGCCTGTCCCTCACCCTGACATCTTCTGATTGCTGGAGCCTCTAAGATAACTTCATTGAGGACCTTTGAGAGCTGCAGTGACCTCCTTTTTCCTCCCTCGTCTCACACTTCCTTCTTTTCTAGGATCAGGAATATGGAGTCTGGAAGTACACATGCCCTCTGCTCTTCTATCTGGCACCCTCAACCCCCGTCCTGCCAACTCAAACCCTAATTCGCCTGCTCAGTGACCATAACAGTTACTCACCCCCAGCAAAGAGGGCACAAGAGCTCTTTTTTTCTACTGTATACTTTAGGGAATGATCTTAAAATGTGACGAGTTTTCATCACTGTAAAATAAAAAAGGGAAATTCACTTAAGACTGTAGCAAACACTGAACATAGAAAACCAAAATTCTTGAATTTCACAATCAACGTTATTTAAGATCTAAAAGACAAAGAAGAGGTGATGACTAAGAAAAATATAGTGCTTTTGTGATTATGAGTTTACAAAAATATTACTGTCAATTTCTAATTATGCTGTTGTTATTCACCGGAATAATTTTCCACTGACTTCTAGGTTCCAGGTATTTTTTTTTCAAGTTTTCAAGTGTTATGATTTTCTGGATTTTTTCAGTAGAGTGGAAAGGGCAAGATGAAAGCCAGATTCATTTAGGTGAGAGCAAGACTGAAATTTACATAGGCACAAAGATTAAGAGGACGTTGACCGATTGTGTGATGGTATGGACTGCTTTTTCACACAAATTATTTTCAAGAAAGCCTTCTGAAAACGCTTGTGACACAGCGAATACAAAAAAGGATTGTCAAAGGAATTGAACCTCTGAAGCCAAAATGTGAACTCATACACAGCTGTTGCTGACAGACTGAGGTCTGTGGGGGCTATTGAATGAATAATTGTGAACAGAGAGTAGGGAGCCCAGCAAGTGGCAAAAACACCTAAGAGAATGGCCAGTGACTTGGCTAATTTCCTGCCTCTGCACAGCTCAAGATGTTCGCTTTGTTGAAGAACAAGGGAATCTGAATGGGAGAGGGAGCCCGTTTTGGAAGCAGTTACACTATTTGGCTGGGCTATTAAGGAAAACAAGAGCCTGCTCTTTCTTCTTCGTTTCTCTGAACGAAGGGATGCTGCTGCTTCCTCTGGGTTAGAAAAAGATGTCCTTGAAAACAGTCCACTCCTGAATGAGCGTCCATAGCTACTGGAAGAGACAGAAGTGAATCTAGAGTGCCACCTACTGAGATTACCACACTTCCATAGGCTCCAGTAAATATACATGTTGAAATAAGCCATCAACAAGACTGGGATCATGAATTCCAACAGTACCATGAGGGCAAGGATATACCATTCTGTTAGGAATCCAGGTTCACAATCCCCCTTCCCATTCTTCCAGGCCTCTGAAACTAGAATTATTGGCCCATGCACTAAGAAGGCCACTACCCAGACGGCCACCATCAGAACCACAATCTTCAAGATCCCAGTGTGCTGAGCTCTGTAAGGTACCTAAAAGAAACCAAGTAAGTTATTTTCAATACAATGAGCATATGTTGATTGCACAAAGCGTACCATCGGCCCTCAGGAGTTTCAGGGATGTGCAAAGCGGGGATATTCACTGAATTTGGGTAACATGATCTGGGCCAGGGCAGAGGGTTCAATTTCGGTGGACCCTGGGCCAAGATGTAGACTTTCTTAGCAGTTCAAGGTTAAACCTCTGACACTATAGAAAATGTCAAGGTCAATATCTAAAATAAGAATGCAGTCTTCCTAGTCCACAGACACTAACCTGAACTGTTAACTGAAACGAAATGCCCATTTTCACGGTGTTTTTTTGTTTTGTTTTGTTTTGTTTTTTGCGGTACGTGGGCCTCTCACTGTTGTGGCCTCTCCCGTTGCGGAGCACAGGCTCCGGACGTGCAGGCTCAGCGGCCATGGCTCACGGGCGCAGCCGCTCCGCGGCATGTGGGATCTTCCCGGACCAGGACATGAACCCGCGTCCCCTGCATCGGCAGGCGGACTCTCAACCACTGCGCCACCAGGGAAGCCCTTTCACGGTGTTTTTAACTTGCCAGCTGGATCATGAGCAGCAATTTTTTTAATGAATTGGAATAATCAGTGTCAGAATGCATCACACATCCTAAAGATATGTATTGTTTGATGAAACTTTTGCTTTGGGAATATAGATGTACATAGAGAACGAGAAATGTGTGTACTGAATCATAGTGTAAAATGCATTTATCACTGAAGTCACAGAAAAGTTTAAAAGACACTGGTTTTTCTAAATCCGGTATTTAGGAAGAATCTACTCTGCAGTTTATGCTGAGCCTTCAAGGTGGGGTCAAAAAGAGAAGAACTCTTATGTTACTCCCACAAGATGACGCACAAAAAGAAAGTTTAAACCAGCTGTGGGGAGACACTACAGTGTTACTGAGCGTGACCAAATCATTTCTTTCTACAAACGTATCTACCCGACAAAAATGGTGCCAAAGCAGGGGTGGCCAGCCACTGGGGAAACATGGCTGTGGTGAGTGCCACGGTCTTTTTGTAGGGGTGAAGAATGTTCTAAGTCCACTCGGTCACAAGGACAGGCTTCTGTAAGGGAAAATGAGATTCTATGAGGGAGGATTGCTCTTGGATCACAAGACCCATGACTTTTGATGATTCTGAAATCTTCTATAAGAAATCTAAAATGCCAACCACCCTGTATGAGGGATAAACATATGACCCAAGACTTTCTTAAGGGGACCTAGAGCACACAACCTGTCTGGACACCTTTTAGATCAGTAAGATTCCTTCCAGCCCAAATATTCCATGTTTTTCTGCCTTTTGCACTCAAGGGAAAGGAAATGATTTACCCATGAAGTTGGAACACACTTCCCTTTCACCATCTCTCAAGTGCTATTTTCTCTGTGAGTTTTCAAGTCTTGTTCTAAAGTGGTTTCTCATTTTTATTAAAGGGGTGTAACAATGCCCAGCACTGTCTTTCTCTGATGGATTGTACATGCTGGGAAGGGCTCACCAATTGGCCAGAGGTAAAAGGAGGCTGGTTTAAAAAAAAAAAAAAATTATTTTTAAAAAATGCAGAGAAGTGGGGTTTTCTTTTTTTATCTTTTTCCAAATTACTGGTATTTCTGAGGCTAAGCTAAAATGCCTATGGTGCTGACCACAAACTCCCATGTACAATACATTTTTTTGCCTTCTGCTTCTCATACCACTAATTAATACTTGCGCTAAATCTAATGATTATGAAGATGGTAACAACACCCAGATGGTCATAAACTGCATTTAGTTTTTTAATTGCTCTGTTCAGCCTTTGTAATGATATGATGCAATATGCTGGAAAGTAATCTCTTTTCTATTATGCATAAGGTCAAATGGGATAATGGACATCCAAGGGAATTGAGAAGATGATGCCAATCTCTTCATCTCTGGGTAGCATTCTTAACAGATAACAGTTCAAGCGTTGCTTAAATCCAGGCCCGTGCCTCCCTGAAATCCATCAGTGGCCCACTTCTCACCCACTACAGAATATGTCCATTATTCAGGATGTTGTCTCTTACCCTGCTTCCTTCCCCACCCCAATAAGATATCCAAACATTCCGTCAATCCGGTTTCTTTTGTGAGGCAGAGCAACCCCTGGAACTTGCTGGTATTAATAATGAGATGGGATTGAGCCGTTCTAAGTGCCTGTCATGTACTGCCATCTGCATCGAGCCTTCCTTCCCCAAACTATTGTCAGATTTCCATTTCCCAAGCCCAGCCTGCCGCCTTCCCCTATTACACTGTCTCCTCTACTTTTAGCTACAGCAAGAGCTCAATTCCGCATGATCACTTCCTATGAGCTCCTGTGGTCTTTAAAGGCTTCCTTCTGGCTTCATACAGCTATGTTGGAACTCAGCCAACAGAGGTGCGAGTGCTGCCTGAGCACCCCCATGAGCATTCATACACTCATGCGTGGAGCACTTTTTACACTTGACTCTGTGCTGTGTACCAGGGACCCGGATCCAGCTGACCTAACCCTCACCAAGTTTACAGCCTCCATTGCCAGGGGAATATCTCAGGGCAAGACCAAGAAACAAGCCCGCCCATTTTCTCTCTGGACATCACTCCTCAACTCTCTGTAACTTCTAAGCCCTTTGTCTAACTGGGCAAGCCATCCCTTACCCTAACACAAAGCTGAGGTTGCCTGAAGAGCTTGGATGTTCCGTGAAGAAATGTCCCAGTGAACATAACTAGGAACACTGAGTGAAGATTAAAAAGAAAACCCAGAGAGAAAGGAAAATTTTAAAGTACAAATTAAAGATTTAGTTAAAGAAAGATTATTAATCAGAGCACTGCTTTTCAAACATTTTGACTGTGACCTAAAGTGAGAAATACATTTTATACCCTAATGAAGTATACAGACAGAAGTATTCATAAAACAATACTTACCTTTATTATGCACAAGGTACTCTGATAGTTTATACTCTAACTTAAGTTCTGTTGTACTTCTTTCCATATTTTTTCATTCTACGAAAAAGTGACATAATAACCACTGAACTGATTTCATGACTGAACTGATTTCATGACTCAGTAATGGATTACTATCTGTTTGAAAAATATGAGATTATAGGCTTCTGATGGCTAATCCAAACTGATCTGTACTCTCTCCAGGGTTCGTCCAGAACAAACTGCAGTGGACTCTGGTGCCAATAAAGTACTCAATGTCAAGTGTCTGGCTGTCCCACCACATCCATTCTCTACTTCTTCCTGGCCATATGGCAGCTCAGCTAGAGGCCGCACTTCCCAGCTTCCCTTGCAGTAAGGTAAGACCACATGACTAAATTTCACCAATGAAAGGTGAGTGGAAATGATTGTGTGATTCTGCACTACTTGGTTAAAAGAAAATCCCTTACCCTGGACTTCTGCCTTTTGCCCTTCCTTTCTAGAACCTGGAGTGACAACAGCATGATTTGGAGCATGCAGAGGAGGTTAATGACTTAGGGTGGGTGGGGGTCAGCAAACCACTGTCCATGGAACAAGTGTGGCCCACGACCTGTTTGGATAATAAAGTTTTATTTGAGCAGTTGCAACAGACACCATAGGTCCCTGCTCTAGAGGGTACAGAGCCTGGATCCCTGGGTGAGTTCCTGGAGCAGAGCCTTCCCATCTTCCTGAACTGTTCTATGAGAGAAAAGTTAGCTTCTATCTTGTTTGGTCTCAGCATTTTGGAGTCTCTTCGTTACAGCAGTTTATCCTTGCTTTGTCCAGTGCACCCTCCTGATCCTGTCTGCCTCCAAGCTGCACAACTCTCCCAGGACAGAACTGTCACTGTCCTCTCAATGCCTCCAGCACCACACTTAGTCCCTTTATTTATGGATCTGTCTCCACATGAGACTGTTATGCTCCTCAAAAGGAAAGACTCTGGAGATTCAGTTTTGTGTCCTTAGCAAAATCCCTGTCACACAGTCGTTTCCCACACATTTGGGTCCCTGGAACTCAGGAGTGAAGGAAGTTTCCCATCTAGGTCTCAAAGACTTCAGATCACCGTCCATGTTTCTGTGGCCTCTTCCCATCCCTCATCCTTATTAACATCAACCTTATTCTCTCCTTTATTCTATTGCTGATAAATTTAGCTTAAGAACTGTCACGAGCTAGTTGATGAGACTGTTCTAAATCTTGGGTAAGTTCAGACTTTCTTGGCATGGGTCCTAAACTGGCACTGGTTAGTTTCTGGTTAGTGCTACTGTATAACCTATAGCTTCCCTGTATACTGTCTTTTCCTTTGGTCATTCAAAATTAATTTTCTCGTGACATTCAGAAGTCTGGGAGTCTTTCTAATCACCCACCAAGTTCCATCCTGAAGAAAACATTCAGGTCTCAAGTTGTCTAAGGAGTTGAACAGATGAACCTACTGTGAGACTCATGCATATCCAATCTACTATGGACTCGATTTTCCACTTCTCACAACTTGCCTTGGATTTTAGTGGACACCTTCCCATTTTAGTGGTACATAAGAGAGTGACCTAACCAAATCACACAGAAAATGTTCACTAAGCACCAATGAAAACTTAGTGCTAGATAACAAAAGAGTAACAGGCGTCTCTAAGTTTTGCCTATTAAACAAAAAAATTTTTTGCTTGGGGACCCAAAATTTACAAGTAAATAATCTTCTAAGGAGGGTAAATTAATATTTTGACTTACAGCATTTGAGACTGACTGGTATTGATCAAAGCTGATGAGTACAATGTTATACACAGATGTTGTGCACAAAAGATAGTCAATAGTGAGCCAAAATGCAGAGATGTTATCTTCAAACTTCCAGTTGAACAGCCTGTGAGGGATGTACAAAGGAATGGAGATCACACCTGTACAGGGAAAAAATGAGGGTAAAGAAAAATAGCACATATCAATGAATACGAAGAGACATAGGAACACAACACAATGAACTCTCTGAACTGACCAAAAAGAGCTTGATTATAATTTAGAAATTCATGGTATTTCATCAGCAAACTCAGGACTGATCTCATACACATTCTTTAAATACCATTTTTAAAATAGCTGTCACAAACATCGTACCTTCAATGGCTTCTTATTACTTTCCAAACTAAGTTCAGGTCCCAACATGTATTTCCAGCCATGTACAGCACACATCATCTTTGTGTTCATGACCCAACCCAAACAGGATGGGCCACCCTTCCCCCATACACATCTCACATTGTCACATCTCTTTGCCTTTGCCAACAACATTCTTTCTTCCCAGAATATCCTCCTCTCTTCTACGGAGAAGTCTATTTAATTCCTTCTAATTCTTCACTTGGTTTAAAAAGTGGCATCCTCCTTATCATCTTTCCTGGAACTTCCTGGGTAGAAGTGACCCCTCTGTCACTTGCCCTCTCCTGGCACTTCACTCATCTCTCCCCGTCTCATGTACAAATATATCCTACTTTATATCGTTGTCATGCGTCAACTTGTTTCTCCTGAGGACTGGGACTGTGTGGGAAGTCGCTCTTTGTATTTTTCACAACATCCAGGGTTGACCAATGGCTCGCACGTTTAACTCAAGGAAATTAATAACAGCTAATAGGTATTGTGCAATTACCAGATGCCGGACATTGTGCTATGTGTATTACATATATCATCTCATTTAACTTTCATAGAAACTTTGTGAGGTAGGCACCATGCTGAGTTAGCAGATAAGGAATCTGAAGTTCAAAAAGGAGACATTATTAGCCCAAGTAAGGGAAAAATTGGATTTGAAACCAAGCAATGTGATTTCATAACCCCTGACTTTAACTGTTACCCTTCACCAAATGAACAAATACCTGAGTGATTCAACTCAGCACAGAAACTGCTTCATTGTGGAAAATGACTGAACTGGGTTCCTTTTCCTTTAGCCTTATAGGGGTTTTCAGTTGTATTGACATTTCAGACAGGTGGTCTACTCACTAAGAAAATAATCTATTAAGTGGACGCTTGGTTGAAATCTTATTTTGTTGGATATCTTCATATTTTATGAAGGCACTTGGCAGGAATTCCCATTTTCCATATGAGAACCAAGTTAACCTATCATGAAGAACAATAGTAAAGATAAAAGAAAGGAAAGGGAAGATTGAAGGAAACCCTTCATTCTCCCAAAACAAGATGACATGAGCACCCCAATGTTCATTGCAGCACTATTTACAATAGCCAGGTCATGGAAGCAACCTAAATGCCCATCAACAGACGAATGGATAAAGAAGATGTGGTACATATATACAATGGAATATTACTCAGCCATAAAAAGGAATGAAGTTGGGTCATTTGTAGACATGTGGATGCACCTAAACTGTCATACAAAGTGAAGTAAATCAGAAAGAGAAAAACAAATATCGTATATTAATGCATATATGTGGAATCTAGAAAAATGGTACAGATGAACTGGTTTGCAAGGCAGAAATAGAGACACAGATGTAGAGAACAAACGTATGGACACCAAGGTGGGAAAGCGGGGCAGGGGTACTGGTGGTGGGATGAATTGGGAGATTGGGATTGACATATATACACTGAATATGTATAAAATAGATAACCAATAAGAACCTGCTGTATAATAAATGAATAAATAAATAAAATTTTTTAAATGTATATTTTAAAGATAATTATTGTAAAAAAAAATGACATGCCACCATGAAACTCTTAGAAGAGAACATAGGCAAAACATTCTCTGACATAAATCATACCAATCATTTTTCTTAGGTCAGTCTCCCAAGGCAATAGAAATAAAAGCAAAAATAAACAAATGGAACCTAATCAAACTTATGAGCTGCTGTACAGCAATGAAACCATACACTAAATGAAAAGACAACCTACAGACTGGGAGAAGGTATTTGCAAATGATGTGACTGACAAGGGCTCAATTTCCAAAATATATAAACAGCTCATACAACTCAATAACAAAAAAACACAACCCAATCAAAAATGGACAGAAGACCTAAATAGACATTTCTCCAAAGAAGACATAGAGATGGGCAACAGGTACATGAAAGGATGCTCAACATTGCTAATTATTAGAGAAATGCAAATCAAAACAACAATGAGGTACTACCTCACACCAGTCAGAATGACCATCATTAAAAAGTCTACAAATAACAAATACTGGAGAGGGTGTGGAGAAAAGAGAACCCTCTTACACTGTTGGTGGGAATGTAAATTGGTACAGCCACTATGGAAAACAGTATGGAGGTTCCTCAAAAAACTTAAAATAGAGTTGCCATATGATCCTGCAATCCCAATCCTGGGCATATATCCAGACAAAACTATAATTCGAAAAGATACATGCACCCAATACTCATTGAAGCACTATTTACAATAGGCGAGCGAGGGAAACAACCTAAAAAAAAAAAAAAAAAGGCGACATGAGGATATAAAGGTGTTGTTTTAGAACCAGTGTAAGGAAATGCAGAACTTAGTGTCCTGTGCCTAGATTTACATACAAATGTGAGAGACAAGACACCATCGAGAAGAAGAGTTGTATGGTCAGTTCTTACCTGTAGTTCAAATTGCCTGCTTGTTTTACATTTTAACTGTATGTGTATGTATGTATATGTGTGTGTGTATATATATCTTTTAGGATTCTAAATATTTCTGGCATATTATTTTTTTAATTGAAGTATAGTTGATTTACAGTATTGTGTTAGTTTCAGGTGTACACCATAGTGATTCAGTGTTTTCGAAGATTATACTCCATTATAGGTTATTACAAGATAATGGGTGTAATTCTCTAAGCTTCCTTATGGTGCCTTCCATCTCAAAGGGGTGTGTGTGTGTGTGTGTGTGTGTGTGTGTGCACCCGTGGTATCTCAGGATCACCTGAGATAAATCAAAGTATCTTCAAAACAGAGAAATTTATTATATTTTGGCCCAGAGTTGTGGCTTCCAATGTTCCCGACAGGAGCATTTTCCACATACACACTCATTTCCTCCCCTGGATGGGAAAGAAGAGCGGGATGCCACCAATCATTTGCATTACAGATGCCATTGTCTATTTATTGATAATGTTTTTCACAAACTTTCTGAATTAGACAAAAGAGAAAGGTGTGTTCAAAACCTCTGGAGCTGCTTGAAATAGCAGTTAATTGAAAACAGGCTCAAGTCTATTCCTTTTGTTTTAATGAATGTCACCTGCTGTCACCTTGAGTTCTTTGGGATGGTTTAATACGAATGTCACGCTCAGTTCCTCTGTCTTGTTGAGTGGTTTTGCGCCTCCTTCCAAAGGAGTTTCAGAACCTGAAACCATGAACCTGAAATACATCTGTGATATACCCTCTCCTAGGTGTTTCCATAACTTCCACTCTGTAGTCATGCTTCTGGGTCAAATAGACTTGATAAGAAAAACTAATAGCCAGGTCCTTGAAAAGAGCCATAAGTCTTTGGCATGACCAATTGTGATGGTGGGAAGGTAGGGGAGTGGGGGAAAACAAACTATATTAAAAGAAGATGGTAAAGAAAATAAAAAGGAAGTGAAGGAACCAGGGGGAGGAGAGAAGAAGGCTTCTGCTACTCCCTCCACCCCTAGCTCACTCTGTTCCACCCTATCTGGCATCAAATACACCGTACACACACCCTCAGATTCTTGCATGGGTTTCCTGGGCATGAACCACTCTTCCCTCAGAGGCTCCTTTTGTTTACTCCAATGCATCTTCCTCAGTGAGCCCTACCTCTGACGTTTACATTGCAACCTCTACCTCTAACACATTTCCTCCCTGCTATTATGTTCTTCTCAGTAGCAATGATCAACCTCTAAAATGCTATGTAGTTTTATTTACTTATTTATACTGTTTACTTTCCTCTCCCCGCCCCTGCTCCCAGGAAAAATACAAGCACCATGAGGGTAAGGATTTTTGTCTGTATTTTCACTGATATATCCCCAACACCTAAATGCGTGCCTGGTTCAAAATAAATCAGTATGGGATGAATGAATAGA
The DNA here is from genome assembly GCF_963455315.2 of Globicephala melas. NCBI lineage: Eukaryota > Metazoa > Chordata > Mammalia > Artiodactyla > Delphinidae > Globicephala > Globicephala melas. The sequence continues at coordinate 48,766,928 of NC_083326.1, forward strand.
TGAGGACGGGAAAGCCCAGTTTGCATAAAAATTGTCACCAGTCCGGTATCGCCCCTTCTTTCTGAAGCCAGTTAAGAAGCTGCATTTTCCATGAGAAAATGATAATCGAAAGGTCAGGGAAGGGACTTCCCTGGTGGTCTAGTGGTTAAGACTCCATGCTTCCACTGCAGGGGGCGAGGGTTTGATCCCTGGTGGGGGAACTAAAATCCCACATGCCATGCCAAGTGGCACAGTCAAAAAAAGAAAGAAAAAGGTGGGGGGAGCTAAAAGCCCCAGTGAATTCTTTGGGCCAACAGAGGAGTGTGTAGATAACAGTGATTGTATAGAGGGTATTATGGAACTCTGTGCTTCAGAGCTGCAAAGGGCCCTGCTCAAGTATTTACCAGAGTACTGACCAGCACAGTATGTGGGGAAATGTTCTCAGACAGGAAGAAGAACCACTCAAAAAAGATTAGAAGGAACAATACCCAGGGGTCACAAGGGGCCAGTTACAGACTTTGTTCCCACCAGCCAGACTGACAAAACTCAATTCACGGGGCACTGGGTAATATATTCAGAAAGGTCTTGCCTCAGTAGTCAGAAATAGGTAGCCCTATACCAAATACTGCTTGGATCCTGCCTCACAAATCTTAAAAGCAAGATCTGAAAGGACCAAACCAGTTCCAAGTAACTTAATGGAAGCTCTGAACACAGCTCAAGAATATTTATAGAACATAAAAATATCCTGTCCCCAGCAAGGTAAAATGTATAATGTCTGGAATCCAATTAAGAATTATCAGGCATGCCAAGAAGCATGCAAATAAGACCCATAATACAGAGAAAAATCAATCAGTTGAAACCACCCATAACTGACATAGATACTAGAATTAATAGATAAGGACATTAAAGCAGTTATTATAGCTGTATTCCATATTTTAAACAGATATATAAAGAAATAAAATTATTTTTAAAAGACCCAAATCAAACTTCTAGAAATGAAAACTGAAATGTCTCAACTACAAATACATTACAAAGGATTAATGACAAATCAGAAATTGCAGAAGAAAAGATTAGTGAATTTGAACATATAGCAAAGTAAACTACCCAAAATAAAAAACGGATAAAGGAGATTTTTTTTTTTCAATTTAACAGAGCTTCAGGGGAGGGATAAATTGGAAGTTTGGGATTGACATACACACTACTATATATAAAACAGATAACTAATAAGGACCTACTGTATAGCACAGGGAACTCTACTCAGTACTCTGTAACGGCCTATATGGGAAAAGAATCTAAAAAAGAGTAGATATATGTATGTGTATAATTGATTCACTTTGCTGTACACCTGAAACTAACACAACATTGCAAATCAACTATACTCCAATAAAAATTAAAAAATAGGGCCTCCCTGGTGGCACAGTGGTTGAGAGTCTGCCTGCTGATGCAGGGGATGCAGGCTTGAGCCCTGGTCTGGGAAGATCCCACATGCTGCAGAGCAGCTGGACCCATGAGCCACAACTACTGAGCCTGCGCATCTGGAGCCTGTGCTCCGCAACAAGAGAGGCCACAATAATGAGAGGCCCGCACACCGCAATGAAGAGTGGCCCCCGCTTGCCACAACTAGAGAAAGCCCTCGCACAGAAACGAAGACCCAACACAGCAAAAATAAATAAAAAATAAATTAATAAACTCCTACCCCCAACATCTTCTTTAAAAAATAATAATAAATTAAAAAATAAATAAAGGAGATGCTGCACCTGTCAAAAATTTAACAGAGTTTCACTAAGCTGTAGGACAACTTCAAGGGACCTAATATATGCCTACAGAAGTCCCTGCAGGAAAGTAGAGAGCAGGGAACAGAAGAAAAAAATTGCAGAAATAATGGGCAAAAGCTTTCAAAATTTGATGAAAACTATAAACCAAGAAGTTCAATGAACCTCAAACACAAGAAACATGATGAAAACTGCACAAAGCACATCAAATCAAACTGTTCAAAACCAGTGTTTAAAAAAAAAAATCTTAAGAGCAGGCAGAGGAGGGAAAATTACATACAAAATAAAAAAGATATGGATGACAGCAGATTTCCCATCAGAAACAATGTAAGCAAGAAGATACTAGTCTAACATCTTTCAAGGGCTGAAAGAAAAAATATGTCAACCTAGGATTCTGTACCTAATAAAAATAACTTTCAAAAACAAAGGCGAAATAGGAATTTTTCAGATGTATAAGAGCTGAAAGGATTCATCATCAACAAACTAGAACTACAAGAAATATGAAAGGAAGTTCTTCAGGCAGAAGGAAAATGAATCCAAATGGGCATAGGAATCTATACAAATGGAGGTTTCTTGCTTGTCTCTCCTAGTAGAAATAAGTTGCTAAGGGCTAAGGCTGCATTTTGTTTCATTCTGTTTTATTACTTTTTGTTTAAGTATGATATACACAACAAAAGTACATAAATCGGGACTTCCCTGGCGGTCCAGTGGCTAAGACTCCACCTTCCAATGCAGGGGGTGCAGGTTCGATCCCTGGCTGGGGAACTAAGATCCCACATGCTGCGCAGTGCGGCCAAAATTTAAGAAACAAACAAAAGTACATAAATCATAAGTGTATAAAGTACACAAGTCATAGATGTATAACTGATTAATTTTTACAAATTGAACATACCCATGTAACCACCAGCCAAATCAAGAAACACTCAACCCTCATGGGTAAGACTATCCTAACATCTATAATCAAAATTAGCTGTGCCTATTTTTGTATTTTATAAATGAAATTACGCATTCAAAATTTACATTAGAATTGGGAGATTGGGATTGACATATATACCCTAATATGTATAAAATGGATAACTAATAAGAACCTGCTGTATAAAAAATAAAATAAAATTCAAAACAATTTACATTAAAATACTTCACATATATTCTATATGACATGATTAAATTATAAAGAAATTTATATATTCTACTCCACTATAATTTATTAATTTCATTTGCGATGCTTTTAAATTTATTAAAGTGAAGAATAAAAGGAATTTGTTGCATTTCCCCTTTCTTTACAATTTCACTGGAAGGGAAAAAACTTTCCTTTCTCACTTGGTAACCATAACCTGAGCCTGGAGCTTCCTTATTGGACAATTCTACTTCATATGTACTCTTTAGGTATCCACTTCAAAAACCGAGAATAGGATCTGGGTAATAAAAAGGTAAATACCTCTGAGTTCAGAACTTACATGTCTTTCATATATACATAGTTTCCCAAAGGAGAAAGACTCTGATGAAGCAAGAGGCAAGCTATCTCTCCCCACTCCATCCCATTCTCCTTATATCAGACTTGATAGAAACTTAGAGTACATTTAGCCTTCCTAGCTACATCTCTTCAGATCAAGGTCCTCAGTTCACTGCCCATGCAGGCAACAGTAAGTAAAATAGTATCACATTCAGTTGACTTATTTTACTTATCACTTTCAAAGTAGTAGGTTAGGGCTTCCCTCGTGGCGCAGTGGTTGAGAGTCCGCTTGCCGGTGCAGGGGACACGGGTTCATGCCCCGGTCCGGGAAGATCCCACATGCCACGGAGCGGCTGGGCCCGTGAGCCATGGCCGCTGAGCCTGTGCTCCGCAACGGGAGAGGCCACAACAGTGAGAGGCCTGCGTACCGCAAAAAAAAAAAAAAAAGGTAGTAGGTTAACAGAAAATTGGAATGGTTAACTAACACACCTGCTTAAGAAGATGGGCATGACAAAGAAGCAAAGCGCTGGTTTACAAACCTCCAGCGTTGTGTTTTGCAATGTAAGGTGAGGGGAACTAAAAATAGGTTTCTGTTAGATAGATGATTACACTTTTGTGGTGGAATTAAGGAGAAAGGGTTTACGCTTTACAGGAATTTACATATGTCTTCCTTACTTCACCAAAATTTTCTTTCTCAGTAGCGGTTAGTCCCTAAAACTAGAGCTACCATTAAGAATCCCAAAGTCTGGTAATATTCCAAAGAAAAGGCAGTATGTATATTAATTTGAACCTAAATACAAAAATTCCAAAGAGATAGTGGGAAGAATTATCTATTCCCTGCACCTTGCCAAGCTGGGACTAATTATGCAAATGTTTGCTGCCTCTTGAAAGGGATAATCCCATTTCTCTGTATTGGACCAAAGGGAAAATCGTGGAATATCTCATCATTTTTTACAATTTATTTTATTGAACTGTAGTTGATTTACAGTGTTGTGTTAGTTTCTTCTGTACAGCAAAGTGACTCAATTATATATATATTCTTTTTCATATCCTTTTCCATTATGGTTTGTCATAGGGTATTGAATATTGTTCCCTATGCCATACAGTAGGACCTTGTTGTTTAGGAGTATCTCATCTTGTACTAACCATATAGACCAGCCCAATGACTTAACCAGAGGGACCTACATTAAGGAGGAATGTTTGGATTAAAGTAGTGATAAATGGGGCTTCTCTGGTGGTGCAGTGGTTGAGAGTCCGCCTGCCAGGGGACACGGGTTCGTGCCCCGGTCCGGGAAGATCCCACATGCGGCAAAGCGGCTGGGCCCGTGAGCCATGGCCGCTAAGCCTGCGCGTCTGGAGCCTGTGCTCCGCAACGGGAGGGGCCACAACAGTGAGAGGCCCGCATACCACAAAAAAAAAAAAAGAAAAGAAATCGGGGTGATTAAAGAAGAAAGACAAGAAGGATGAGGCAGAAGAAAAATGAAAAGTAAGTCTGAGAGAGCCTTCACTTGGAGCACTGCTAAAGGCTTATGTCCTCACTCCTTGTGAGCCCAAGAAGGCTGAGTCGCAAGACCAATGGCATAATACCCAAGCCACTCTCCATCCACAGCCCTGGCCAGACTCTACTGAAAGTTTACAATGAAGAGTTACCTAAACTTGTCTCAAGGATCAGTGTGTATTCAGAACCAACAAAAGAAAAGAAGAGCCCAGAGCAGATAAGGAGCAGCAAAGTTGACAGGTGTCTTAATTTATGTTATCCCACAAGCAGATCCTGAGACAAAGATCTGTACAAGTAGTTTATTTGAGATATGATTCCAAGAGTAGGGGAAAAGTAGTAATGGGAGAAGAGCAGGGAAAGGAAGCAAGCCAAGAAGGGTGCTTTGAAGTTATACTTTGACTAATGAAATCTTAATCCTACTGGGACACTCTGGAAGCCAGTGTAGAACATCCTCCTCAGAGTTATTCCCGTAGTTGTGAGGGAGCCATAAATCATTGGCTAAAGATTGCTAGGGTTTGAGCGTGGCATTAATTCTCCAGTATTTCCAGACTGCAGAGCAGTCTCAGGCCACCAGAGAAAGCCGTCAGCAAAGAAATGCAGATGCTGGCAGGTGGGAGGTCAGCAGGTATGAGCTACAGCAACGAGGCCAAAGGAGATAACAGGCTGGGCACCGACAACATAGTTATAATCCCAAGGGCTTTTCTCCAGCAAAGAGTAATAGCTGGTCCAATACATGTTCCCAACATGGTCCAATACATGTTCCCAACTTTTACCTTTCTTAGATGGCAGCTAAGGCTCATTTTGTAGACAAGAAGGGGAGGGGTCTGCTTCATTGGTTACCCTGGTGGCTCCCATGTGGAATTTTTGAACTTGGGTGCTAGGTCCAGCTGTATCATGCTTTAGATTCATATCCTGGAACTGAGCCACCTGGGAAGGTACATGCCACCTCTTACCCAGTACTACCATGGACACAAACCTATTAGCGGATAGACACCAAGGGGCAAAATTGGCCTAACTAAAGATGTAAGTGTGCTCAGAATAGCCTCACAGAGTGAGCAGAATATGACAGAGGTTACTGTGACCTCGGTGCTAGAGTTGATGATGTGGTGAATGAGTGGCTGTTCCAAAGGGTAGATCCAACTTTATTGAGAAAATGTGCTATGCAGGGTTTCACCCTGTTGCAAGAGACCAAATGACCTGCAAAGCCTGAAATACTTCCTGTCTGATCCTTTTACAGTGCTAATCTGCTATCATAAGCAACAAATGAGTGCCCAGACCCTAGTCAGGCTCTCACTACCTCCCACAATAGAGGAGATCTCAAGGAGGAACCAGAGGGGCTGACTCATCAGCCTTACTGTTGTTGGGAGTCACCAAGACCACCTTCAGGTCCAACGATTTACCAGAAGGGCTTGGCAGAATGCAGCAAATCTGTTATACTCACAGTTATGGTTTATTACAGCAATGGGATACAGATTAATATCAGCAAAGGAAAAAAGGCACAGAGTCCAGGAGAAACCAGGTGCAAACTTCCAGTTGTCCTGTTGTCCTCTCCCAGTGAAGTCGTATGGACAGTGCTTAATTCTAGCAATGATGTGTAACAACATGCATAAAATATTGCCAACCAGTGAAGCTCACCTGGGCCTTGGCGTCCAGGGGTCTTATTGGAGATTGATCATATAGGCATTTAGCGTCCACATGGCTGAACTGAATTACTTAGTCTCCAGCTCCCCCAGAGGTCAAACGGATGTCACATGGCCCAAGATCCCCACCATGAATCCCATTGTTAGCTAGACTATCTGACTTGACTAAGGCCCCAAGTAAACAAAAACACTGTAACGGGCAAGATATTCCAGGAGCTTAGCGGTTATTGCCTAGGAGCTGGTCAATGGCCAAACTATTTGTTAAAATATGAAGGGTTTGGACAACCCAGCCCTGCTGAGTTAATCCTTACGTTTAGTGTTTCCCCAGAACTGGATGAATGATGGAGAGATAAAGAAGTAGCTCAGGGGGATTTCCTTGGCAGTCCAGTGGTTAAGACGCTGTGCTCCCATCGCAGGTGTCATGGGTTCGATCCCTGATGGAGGAACTAAGATCCCGCATGCCTCACAGTGTGGCCAAAAGTAAAAAATATATATATATATTTTTTTTCAAAAGAAGTAGCTCAGGAAAACATACCAAGAAGCTGGATGGAGAACAGACTGGAGAGTCCTCAGCCCTGGAGAATGAGGAGCTATGCTTCCTACACATCACGGTGGGCTCCTTCCTGGATACCCATGGATGATAAATGTTTTCAGCTGTTTTGTTCTCTATGAGATCTTCCAAAAGCTCTACACCAAGTTGAGGGCCAGAGGCAACTAGACAGAACTGTGGCAGCTGTAAAACTTAATGTCATTAAATAATAAGAAAGCTTTAGCAGCTACTCCTTCAGAAATGCAAAAGGACTTAAATGCATAAACTGAAAAGCATACAGAAGATCTAAGGCAGCTTAACTTAAGAAAAAAAAGACAAAAGATCAATATGTGAAAAAGAATAAAAGAAGGAAAAAGCTATAAAGAAAATGCAAAATAGTTTCAGGAAGAAAAGAGCTTGGTCTTTATAGGTTTTTTTCATCCTAAATGTAAACCTGCTAGAAAGTCCCTGCATGTTGATGGTTTTAGTCCCTTGTTTGCTGAAGGAAATGGAACACATTGGAGACTGAAACCAAGCTGGACCCTGTGGGACTCCATCATCTGCTGGATGAGATTAAGGCTCTTGCTCTGTCCCTCTATTTCTTTTTCTTTTTTTTAAATTAATTTTTATTGGAGTATAGTTAATTTACAACATTGTGTTAGTTTCTGCTTTATAGCAAAGTGAATCAGTTATACATATACATATATCCACTCTTTTTTAGATTCTATTCCCATATAGGTCATTACAGAGTGTTGAGTAGAGTTCCCTGTGCTGTACAGTAGGTTCTTATTAGTTGTCTATTTTATATACAGTAGTGTGCATATGTCAATCCCAATCTCCCAGTTTATCCCTCCCTCCCCTTCCCCCCTTGGTAACCATAAGTTTGTTTTCTACATCTGTGACTGTATTTCTGTTTTGTAAACAGGTGCATTTGTACCATATTTTTAGATTCTACATATAAGCGATATCATATGATATTTGTCTTTCTCTGTCTGACTTACTTCACTCAGTATGATAATCTCTAGGTCCATCCATGTTGCTGAAAATGGCATTGTTTTGTTCTTTTTTATGGCTGAGTAATGTTCCATTGCATATATGTACCACATCTTTTTTATCCATTCCTCCATTGATGGACATTTAGGTTGCTTCCATGTCCTGGCTATTGTAAATAGTGCTGCAATGAATATTGGGATACATGTATCCTTTCAAATTATGGTTTTCTCCAAATATATGCCCAGGAGTAGGATTGCTGAATCATATGGAGCTCTATTTTTAGTTTTTTAAGGAACCTCCATATTGTCCTCCATAGTGGCCATACCAATTTACCTTCCCATCAACATTATAGGAGGGTTCCCTTTTTTCCACACCCTCTCCTTGCTATGTCCCTCTTGACATGAGCAAGATGAATCTTTAACCCTGTGTTCAGTTGCCTTCCATCCACTTTTTTTTCACAGTGACCAGATGAGGCAAGGTAATGATTATTTCTGTTCTTAGTTATACAAGCAAAGTTAATGAATTAAGTTAAAGGATGTAAACAATGTCAATAGGTCTTGGATCACTAGTCACAGTCCACTAAAAGAAAATTATTTCAATTCATTATTTAATAGCAAATTGCTAGTTGTTGGTGAGATTTATTTATGTATATTTATTTTTATTTATAGAACTTGAACTTTTAAAGTATCATAAATATTTAAAAAGAATAGTTAGATATACATAAGGAGTGATAGAAAAGGAAGGAAATGGTACACAAGTTACAAAGAGACTTGACACTTCAATAAATTCAAATAGAATACCAAGAAAAAATTCTAAGCTTTGCTCCTAACCCATTCTATGTTCACACAAGGTAACAGAATGAAATGTAGCCAACACAATTCATCGTTATTCTTTTTCCTGAATTTGATCTACTTGGCAGCCCATAGGCATGATCTTGCCACAACCTAAGGCTACCAGGCAAGATCCCCAAGGCTGTTGAATTGCTTTCCCTTCTCACATAGAATTACAAAAGACAGTGCGGTTATCATGCACAGTCCATAAAATAAATCCATGTTTATTTTCTGGGCCAACCCACTCAGTGCCCCTTCACCATCTTATCTACAGCGGTTACAGTCATCCTGTTTATTTTTGCACCTTATCTTATACTACAGACAACGTCAGCAATGTATTTATCAGCCTTTCTTTCCTTCCCCTTTCACACTGAATGCTCTCTAGTGTCTCCAGTTTAGAGACTGGAATTAAGAAATTGCATAAAACAAGTGCTTCATTGCTTTTTTAATAGCAAAGCCTTGAAAGTTAACTAAGCAAAAATACTGGCTGTTTTTGAAAGGGACTTTGTTAATTGTGGAAGAATGAAAAAAATCCTGGTGTCTCTTGAGAGAGAAGTAATAATGAATAAATGCAAAGCAAAGTTACAAATGTAAAGAGTAAAGAGTGACAAATGGGGAAAATCACTTAGACTTTAAAAAAAGATCATTAGCATTAATTTGCATTCCATGAATGGAAAAAGAATCAAATCAACCCTATTTTAAGTCATATCTCTCTATGTAATGTGTATTTTGTCTTTATCAGAAACATTTTCAAAACTCACAAGACTTTCAGCTGTATGCAGTTTAAAAATTCATAATGTTTCTAATATCAGATATCTTTATGCTGTTCAATATGTTTTGGTGATTGATTTATATTAATTGAAAATGTATTTTACAGAATGTGCTCTACTACACCAGAAGTTTCATATCTATATTTTATAAAGCCATTGTCCAAGATGGTGACAATCACATATATCAATCTTTATTTTTAATTTTTTATAGATATATAATTCAAATACCATAAAATTCATCCTTTTAAAGATACAATTCAATGATTTTTTGTATATTCACAAAGTTATGCACTTGAATTCCAGAACATTTTCATCACCCTATAAAGAAATCCCATACCCATTAGCAGACACTTCCTATTCCTTCACCACCAACCCCCTCCCTCCCAGTCCCTGGTAAACCACAAATGTACTTTCTGTCTCTATAGTTTTGCTTATTCTGGACATTTCATATAATTAGAATCATACACTATGTGCTCTTTTGTGACTGGCTTCTTTCACATAGAATACTGTTTTCAAGGTTCATCCATGTTGTAGCATGAATCAGATTTCATTTCCTTTTTAATGGTTGAATAATATTCCATTATGTGGATATACCACATTTGTTTCATTCATTTATTGATGGACACTTCAGTTGTTTTCATTTCTGGGCTATCATGAATAATGTTGCTATAACATTTGTTTATAAGTTTTTGTGTGGACATTTTTTTCCAATTCTCTTGAGTTTATACCTAACAATGGAACTGCTGGTCAAATGGTAAATAACACTATTTTTAACTTTTTGAGGAATAGCCAAACTGGTTCCTAAAACAGCTACATCATTTTGCATTCTAATCAGCAATGTACAAGGATTTAAATTTCTCCATATTGTTGCCAACACTAGTTATTTTCCATTTAAAAAAAATTATTATTATATTATCCTAGTGGATATGAAGTGATTTCCCATTGTGGATTTGATTTACATTTCCCTAATGTCTAATAGTGTAGAACATCTTTTCATGTGCTTCTTGGCCATCTGTATTTTGTCTTTGGAAACATGTCTATTTAAGTATTTTGCCTGCTTTTCAATTGGGTTGTTTGTTACTCTGTTGAGTTGTAAGATTTCTTTCTGTGTTCTAAATACTAGGCCTTTATCACACCTACAGTTTACAAGTATTTTCTTCCATTCTGTGTGTTGTCTTTTCACTTTCTTAATAGTGTCCTCTGAAGCCCAGAAGTTTTCATTTTGATGTATTCCAATTTATTTATTTATTTTTTGTTAGTTGCTTGTGCTTTTGGTGTCATATCTAAGAAACCATTATCTAATCCAAGGTCATGAAGATTTCCTATTATGTTTTCTTCTATGACATTTATAGTTTTAGCTCTTACATTTAGGTCTTTGAGACATTTTGAGCTTATTTTTCATATATGGTGTGAGGTAGGAGTGCAGCTTCATTGTTTTGCACATGGATATGAAGTTGACACTATTTGTCAGAAAGACTGTTTTTTTGCCCATTGAATTGTCTTGGCACCCTTGTAGAAAATCAACTGACAACAAACGTATGGGCTTATTTCTTAACTCTCAGTCCTAGTCCATTGATCTATATGTCTATCTTTATGCCAGTACCAATACTCTTCTTTATTTTTTATCAGTTTAACAATATCCTTATATTTTAAATGGTAAGGTTTTTAAAATTTAATTAATTAATTTATTTATTTATTTTTGGCTGTGTTGGGTCTTCGTTCCTGCGCATGGGCTTTCTCTAGTTGTGGCGAGCAGGGGCTACTCTTTGTTGTGGTGCTTGGGCTTCTCATTGTGGTGGCTTCTCTTGTTGCAGAGCATGGGCTCTAGGCATGCGGGCTTCAGTAATTGTGGCACATCGACTCAGTAGTTGTGGCTTGTGGGTTCTAGAGAGCAGGCTCAGTAGTTGTGGCTCACAGGCTTTGTTGCTCCATGGCATGAGGGATCTTCCCGGACCAGGGCTTGAACCTGTGTACCCTGCATTGACAGGCAGATTCTTAACCACTGCACCACCAGGGAAGTCCCAGTATCCTTATAGTTTAAACACCAAATAAAATATATTTAAAGCTTGTGAAACAGAAATTTAAGATGACATGAAATCATTAGAAAAGCCAATGTTAAAGAGAAACCTCACTAACATTTAAGATCAATATGAGATCACATTTTAGCATTCAAACGATGTAGCTTCTTCCAAGCCCTTATAAAAACAAAAACAAAATAGCACAACAGTATAGTGGACAGACAACAGAACTGAACAGTGTGATTTTCCACAGTCTTTAAGTATAGAATTTATTTCCAAATCTAGTCATTATGACTATATTTAAACAAGTTAGGTAACATAAACAAACATATAAAGTCTTAGACTTCTGGTTTTGCATGTAAGGAGCTTAGAAGTTGCCACTCCCTTTACCAAGTAAAAAGATGAATGGACTAAAAAATAAACTCTTTTTGGATGCATAAAAGAGAAAAGTACATAGAACAAACCACTGTCTCCAAGATTGGAGAGACAGACACAAGAGTCCTGAGTTACCAGAGCAGAGCAGAGAGTCTGAAAACAGGAAATGCCACAGGAACTAGCACCAGGGTAGGAAACCTGAACTATAATTAATGATTTGCTGGAGGATCAGTGCCGACAACAGAGTTTAAAACTCCACGGGGACCCAGTCACAGGGAGATACCCACAATACTGTGAGATTTACCTCCAGGAGCTTGACCAGCTTCCCACAGTAAATATCAGAAAAATCCCCTTATGCTTCCAGCAGGGGAAGGGGAAAAGGAACCACTTTGAAATACACCCGAGCACTCTGTTCTTAACTCAGCCTGCCCAGCGTAAACTAGTTAACTGGAACCGGAACTGCTTGGGGTTTTATCAAACCCTAACAGATACGGGGAAAGGGAAATACCCAACTCTAGCCCACTGTAGCTATCCTGTTCTACCTAAGTGGGGAGACAAAAAACCCTGAGAGATACTTGCAAAGTTCACAGTCCAGACACATAGGCTCACTGAGAGACAGGGATCTAATCATAGAACATAGAACGCTTCCCCTGACCCTCATGGACTAGATCCCCGTGGAGTTTTTAACTCTCAGAGTTGTCGTCATTGATCCTCCAGGAAATCATCAATTGTCGTTCAGGTTTCCTACCCTGATGCTAGTTCCCGTGGCATTTCCTGTTTTCAGCACATTACTAAAGGCCTACTTACAGCAGTTTCTTTTACCCAGAATATCAGGTCTGGCTATAAAGGAAAAAAAAATCACAAGGCATACTAAAAGGCAAAAAACAATTTGAAGAGACAGAGCAATCATCAGAACCAAACGTGACAGGGATGTTGGAATTATCAGGCCAGGAATTTAAAACAACTATGATGACTATGCTAAGAGCTCTAATCAATAAAGTAGGCAGCATACAAGAACAAATGGGCAAACACTAACTCGAAAAGATAGACGCAGCCCCATGTTCACTGCAGCATTATTTACATTAGCCAAGATATGTAAACAGCCTAAGGGTGCATCAGCAGATGAATGAATAAAGAAAATGTGAGCTATATATTCTGTAATACTCCAGTTTTGAAAACAATGCCACACATGTGTTATTCCTATGTTGAGGGATGGCAAACATGTGTGTCCCAGGCAACTCACAAAATCCTAGGGATAGGAGTACCAAAGAAACCCCCAGAAAATAAAGTTCAACCAGTATATCTATGAGAGTATCGAAGATGGATCTATGCTAATGTCTCATCCTGTTGCCCAGTGCATCACCAGATTCTATCTTTGCTCCTAAATATCTTTGAAATCTGTCTACATAGTTTCATCTCCACTGCCATTATCCTAGTCCAAACTATCACAATCTCTTTATTACTGCAACAGCCTCTTAAATGCTTCCCATTATTCACTTTTGTTACTTTTCAATGTATTTTTTGCCAAGTAAGCAGAATTGTGTCTCTAAAAGACAAATCTGATTGTTCCACTCTTCAGCTTAAAATCATTCAGTTGTTTCGTATTACTCTTTTTAAGATCTTATCAGGGTCTATAAGATTCTGCTTGACTGATTCATTGCCTACCTCTTCTTCTTCATCTCACAAGGTTCTCTAGCCCCATGCACTCCAGCCACACTGACCCTTCATTTCCTCTAAGCAGAAGTCCTCAATAAATTTATGACAAAAAAATGAACTGGTAGATAGGTCCTTCCACCAATGCAATTCCCCAGATCCTTTATTTCAGTTGGGATTTTTTTCTCACACTCATCAGCCTTTGGACAGCTTCTGTCAGCTACTTTCACTGGCGTTTTCTTTCAGCTTTCTTCCTGCCTTTTTGCATCACCACAGTTACAACAAAACCACTGCTACCCTAGACCATTTAGGGTCCTATTACTATTTTTTAAATTGTGGCAAAATATACATAAAATAAAATGTAGTATCTTAACCATTTTTAAGTGTACCATTCAGTAGTGTCAAGTATATTCACATCGTTGTACAACCAATCTCCAGAACTCTTTCAACTTGCAAACCCAAAATCTCTATCTACTCCCAACAACTTCTCATACTCCAGTCCTCTCAACTACTATTCCACTTACTGTCTCTATGAATTTGACTACTCTAGATATCTCATATAAGTAGAATTATACAGTATCTGTCCTTTTGTGACTAGCTTATTCACTTATCATAATGTCCTTAAGATTTATCCATGTTGTAGCATATGTCAGAATTCCCTTCCTTTTTACAGCTGAAAAATATACCATTGTGTATATAACACATTTTCTGTACATATTCATCGATTGATGGACCCTTGGGTGGCTTCTACCTTTTGGCTTTTGTGAATAATGCTATGAACATAGACGTACAAATATCTCTTCAAGACCCTGCTTTCAATTCTTTTGAGTTTATACCCAGAAATGGAATTGCTGGATCATATGGTAATTTTTTTTTTTTTTTTTTTTCCGTACGCGGGCCTCTCACTGTTGTGGCCTCTCCCGTTGCGGAGCACAGGCTCCGGACGTGCAGGCTCAGCGGCCATGGCTCACGGGCCCAGCTGCTCCACGGCATGTGGGATCTTCCCGGACCGGGGCACGAACCCGTGTTCCCCGCATCGGCAGGCGGACTCTCAACCACTGCACCACCAGGGAAGCCCCATATGGTAATTTTATGTTTAACTTTTTGAGGAATCACCATACCATTTTCCATAGTGGCTTCACCATTTTACATTCCCACCAACAGGGCACAAGAGTTCCAATTTCTCCACACTCTTGCCAACACTTGCTATTTTCTGTTCTTTTGATAGTAGCCATCTTAATGGGTTCAAGGTGATATCTCACTGTGATTTTGATTTGCATTTCCCTAATGATTCATGATGTTGAGCATCTATTTGTGTGCTTATTGGCCACTTGCTTATCTTCTTTGAATAAATATCTATTCAAGTCCTTTGCCTATTTTCAAACTGGGGGCTTTTTGTTGTTGAGTTTTACGAGTTCTCCATATATTCTGGATGTTAGTCTGAATATCTTATCAAAAGCATGGTTCACAAATATTTTCTCACATTCCATAGATTGCCTTTTCACTCTGTTGATTGTGTCCTTTGGCGCAAAGAAGTTTTTATTTTGAAGTAGTCCAATTTATCTACTTTTACTTTCCTTTCCTGTGCTTTTGGTGTCATTTCCAATGAGTCCTATTAGTTTGTAAGCATTTTTATACTAGAATCAGATATAGATAAAACAAAAAAATGGAAAAGAAATATTGAGTTTAAAAGAATAAAAAGTTTCCCCAAAGAGTCAACATTGATGCCTACTTTATCCATACTATATGGTCTTATTTTTATTGGATCTCTATACTCTTTCTGTTTTCTTCTCCATCATGCAATTTAAACATCTAGTTCAAACCTATAGACATTTTCCTTCTATATATTCTAGAGTCTTACCTCTGACAAATTATTCAATCCTGCCAACATTCCTTCTTTGACAATATCTCTGCCAATTTTAAATCTAAATTACCCCTTGGCTTCAAGCTGTGCTGCTGTACTTGACTCCATAGTGGTATTTTGAAAGGAGAAAAGGCTCCTCTGGGATTTCTCATGCACACCTTCCTGCACAGCCCACCAGTAGAGAATCACAGCTGTACGCGAGCCAACAGCCTTTCTTCCTGCATTTCACTGCTAGTTTCATGACTCACTTTCCTGTCTGGGCTCCAAAGAGCATCTCCGACTTTGACTGGAGATCATCCCATAATGCTTATTTGGTCATTCCCTTTTTCTTTTCAAGGAAGTTTCTGTGGGTTCTCTCCTCAGGAAATCCAATTTCTCTGATGTCTGGCTTCTCCTTCATCCAACATAATGCATCTGGGCCAGCCAGAAACAAAGCATTACACCCAGGCTGGCAGCATTCAGCAGGCAGCAGGGTAAATGAGTAAAACAGCAGAGCAACAGCAATGAAGGGGTATCTAAGTGGCAATGAAATGGCTTCCCAATTAGAAAAACAGGTTAGACTTAAATGGCATCTACCCGATTGCCCAGCCCAGGACCTGAATGCCATCTTAACTCCTTTCTTTCCCACAGCCCTCAAATCCAATGCCAAGTTCTCTCAATTTTACCTCCTAAATACACCTTAAATCCATCTACTTCCATCCATTCCCACCATCAGTAGCTCAATTCAGGCCGCCATCATCTCTCACTGGCTTTTCTTTTGACGCTCTTTTGCATTGTAGGGGAGGAAAAATAATTTTCCCTCTACCATTCTGAGTTCTTGGCTAAAAACAGATTAACAAGAGAAAAAACAAAGAGAAGTTTATTAACACGTATGCCTCCTGTATACATTGGAGATACCTAGGAAAAAAAGAGTAAGTCTTCTGAGATGGCCCAAGTCACTACCTTAAATACCATCTTCAGCTAAATACAAAAGAAAGATTATTTTGGGGGTGGGGTGGCGTTGGGGAGAGGTAATTTACAAGAAGGTGAGAGAAGGAAATGTTTGGTAAGCAAAAATTGCCCTGCTTGCAAATAAAACTCTCAGGTAAAAATGTTATATCTGGTAAAGCTCTCTTCCTGGTAGAGGCCCCCTTTCTAATGTAAATTTTCTTTATAAATGTAGATTTCCCTTACAAAAGGGTAGTTTCTACTCTGCTTTCAGAGTTTCTGCTGTGTTTGCAGTTTCTGGAAAAAAATCAACTCAAAATAACTCATATGCCAAAGAGAGATACATTAGGGTGGCATATTCAGCTATCTGTCAGCACTAAGATCTTATTGATTATAGACCAATGTGATTTCACTTCTTTTACAATGAGAAATATACTAACCATCACCTACTGAGCTGCCACTGTGTGTGAAGCTTTAGATTCGTGACAGTTCGCACATTATCTCATTTTATTCAACCCTCCAAATATCCTATGAGGAAGGATTAGCCCCATTTTACAGATGAGGAAAATGAGGCTCAAAGAAGTTAAGTAATTTGTCTAAGATGGTTTCCATGCCCAAGGCATGGAACCAAAATTTAAATTCAGCTCTGACTTCCAAATCTACTTCTCCTTGATTACAAACCCATACTTGTGATTTATCTCTTGCTGTCAAATGACAAAATAATACAATTTGGTAACGAGTTTGATGGCCTTTATTCAAAGGAAAACAGTCCATGGACTGGTGGAGCACAGTGCCTTGCAAGCAGCAGAGCACTCTTCCTGAGAGATTTTGGGCAGGAGCAAGTTCTATAGCACATTAGAAGAGGCAAGGCAGAAATGGCATTATTGGCTAGGAGGTCAGGTATTATCTTTTAAGGTGAGCAGGTCCTATTTTCTAGGGTAAGGTAGGCTAGCTAAACTGAATTGGAGGATTGTGTTGGTGTAAATTAGGTTTCCTTGACAGTGCAGGCTGACTTAGGTTTAGATTTGTGACGTGGGACAGGCCACTGCGGCAACCTCCATTTTGTGGGTCCTGATATACAAATTAACTGTATCATGCCCCTAAACAGTATACAACTCAAAACCTGAGCTAAACGGAAAAAACAACAAACAAACAAAATACTCTCTAGGCTCAGAAACCCAATCCTATCTGTTAGCATTATACTTTGGACTTGCCTCTTTCTCTTTCAACCTGGTCTACACCAGGGGTTGGCAAACAATGGATCACAAACCATAGTCTGGCTCCTGAGTTAGGAATGTTTTTTACATGTTGTGGTATTGTGATTTATAATTAGAAATATATATCTGGTCTTCATCCCCATTTCTGGCACAGAACTCCAAAAGCCCTAGGAGTTTCCTAAGTGACAAGAGCACTGGGAGAATCTTTCGTTAAAATATTTGGTCTTTTGTGCTTGGTTCCTGAAATAGCTCCAGAGCCATAAGAATAAAAGGAATGTCTTGTTATTCATAACAAACCCCTTTTAACCAATACCTGTGTTTAAGTTAATGGGGTGACTTTTGGAAAGCCCCTAAGGATTGGGGCTGGTTGCAGGGGAACCCAGCGTATGATTAGAAGGTTGAAACTTTCAGTCCCACCCCC
Source organism: Globicephala melas (assembly GCF_963455315.2). Taxonomy (NCBI): domain Eukaryota; kingdom Metazoa; phylum Chordata; class Mammalia; order Artiodactyla; family Delphinidae; genus Globicephala; species Globicephala melas. Next base: position 48,784,867 of record NC_083326.1, read on the forward strand.
AACCTCCCAGGAGAGGAGAGGAGCTGGAGGTGGAATCAATCACCAATGGCCAATGATTTAATCAGTCATACCTACGTGGTGAAGGCTCCATAAAAATCCAAAAGGACAGAGTTCAGAAAGCTTCTCCGTTGGTGAATACATGAAGTAGGAAGGGGGACACGCTCAGAGAGAGCCTGGAAGCTCCATACCCCTTCCCACATACTTTGCCCTATGCATCTCTTCCATCAGCCTATTTCTGAGTTATATCCTTTTATGATAAACTGATAATCTAGTAAGTAAAACATTTTCCTGGGTTCTCTGTGCCGCTCTAGTGAATTAATCCAACCAGAGGAGGGGGTCATGAGAACCTCCGGGTTACACCAGGTTGGTTAGAAGCAACCTGAACTTGAGACTGGCATATGAAGTGGGGGAAGAGGCAGTCTTGTAGGACTGAGCCCTTAACTTGTGGGATCTGACATTATCTCCAGGTAGATAGTGTCAGAACTGAACTGAATTGTAGGACACCAAGCTGGTGTCACAGAATTACTTGATTTGTAGGAAGCCTAGTGTCAGAAGTGAAGTATTCTGTGAGTAGAGCTTTTGAGAGTAGACACACAGGAGGAGTGTTTTCCTTTACGTATTTATACAACTGAAAAAAATGAAAAGAATATTTCTTGACACATGAAAATTACATTAAATTCAGATTTCTGCATCCATAAATAATTTTGTTGGAACACAGCCATGCTATTATTAGCGTCCGTACTGTTTATGATTGCTTTCACACTATGACAAAACTGATAGCTGTGAAAGAGATGGCTCACAAAGCAAAAAATATGTAGTATTTGGCTGTTTACAGAAAACGTTTGTCAAACCTTGGTCTATGGTCCTTGACCAGATTCAGAGCTCCCATTGTATCTCCCTAACTAAACAGTCTTTCAGTATCAGCCCATGGCCTAATAGCTCTTTATAACTTTTTCATAACTGAATACAGAGAAATTAGATCACTTGCCCAAGCTAGCAAGGCAAGCAAAAAGCAGACACAGGATTTGAACCTGGCAGTCTCCAGAGCTGTAAGCTGCGATGCTATATTGCCTCCCTAGGGGAACCTAGGTAACCTAGGTTACTAAGAACCTGGTAACCTCAAAGTCAACATAAAATTCTAGGTACTGTTAAAATCCTCAGACATAGTCTATCTTAAATAAGAGGTATTGCTGTAGGACAGTTCTCCCCTAAGTAGGGAGGAAAAGATAATTATTTAATGATTTTATTGGATGTGTATCACATAAAAAGCATCTCACTTAACCCTCAGAATAGCCCAGACAGGGAGGAATCATAATCCACATTTTTATAAATTAGGAAACTAAAAGCAAAAAAAGATTATTTCCTTTTAAATTCACAGATTTAGTATACCAGTGAGGTGGTGGTGGCATGTTGAAATTTATAGACTAGATGCTCAGATATGCAAAACTATAACTGGATTTCTATGTACCTGAACCAAACTAGATATCAAGTTCCATATTTCTATTCCTGGAAAGGAGGGAAATGTGACAGTATAAGCCACCACAGGTATAAAATGTAGTAGCCAAAGGTGTTCAGTTTCATTAGTCATCAGAGAAATGGAAATTAAAACCACCAAGTGATGCCCCTATCCACCATGCAGCGTGAGTGAAATGAGAGTCAGGTAATACCAACTGTGGACAAGCAGCAACTAGAACCCTCATTCACTACTGGCAGGAGTGTAAATTGGTGCAACTACTTTGGAAAACTGCTTGGCAGTATGAGTGATGGGTGCTGGAGCTCACAAGAAGTGATGGTTAAATTTCCAGGAATGTTGTGAATCAGCTGATTTCACATTGGTAGCTTGAAATTGGGCAGCTGGAGTATTTACACCACAGGAACTGGCTAACATTATAAATGAGCACCCACCCTAGAGCCAGTTGTTAAACATTTACCAGCAAACCACGGGGCAATAAAGCTCCACATATATATATCCTGTGACTCAGCAAATCGATTTCTAGGTATCCACACCTTAGGAATGTGTGCAGATATGGCCCAAAAGCCATGTACAAGAATGTTCATAGCAGCATTATTTGTAATGGCCGGAAACCCAAATATCCATAAATAGAATTGATAAATTCATGTCCATTCAATGGAATACTATGCAGTAATAAGAATGAAAGAACCGCTATATGCAATAACCCAGATGAATCTCACAAAATGATGGAACAAAAGGAGCCTGAACAAGGGTACATACTGTGTGATTCCTCTACATAAAAGTCAAAAAAGACCAGATTAACCTCTGATGATAAATCAGGGAGGTGGTTACTTGGTGGGGAGGAGAGCAGCAATGACTGAACAAAGGGGGGATTGTGGAGTGCTGGTATTGACCTTTTTTCCATCTAAGTGCTGGTTATTTAATTGTGTTTATTTTGTGAAAATTCATCAATAAAAGGTTTGATTTTAAAAATTAGTCACTTCCATAATTGGACAAGCAAAGGCAAAAAAAAAGGAACGTCAAATTAAATCTCATACCTTATACAAAAATTAACTAAAAATAGATATTAGATCTAAATGAAAAACATGAAACTCTAAAAAGAGAAGAAAGTCTTTATGACCCAGGGTTAGACAGAATCCTTAGACATGACACCAAAAACATAATCCAAAAAAAGTGGAAAAGTAAAAAAAAAGGTAAATTACATCTCATCAAAGTTAAATGCTTTCACTCTGCAAAATAAACTGTTAAGAGGATGAAAAGACAAGCTACAAACTGGGAGAAGATATTTGCAAATCACATACCTAACAAAGAATGTATATTTTGGTTTTGATAAATATACTTTAGTTATATAAGATGATACTACTAGGCAAAGTTGAATATTTTTACAACTTCTTGTGAGTCTATAATTATTTCAAAACAAAAAAGATCAATTAAGGGAATTCCCTGGCAGTCGAGCGGTTAGGACTCTGTGCTTCCACTGCAGGGGGCACGGGTTTGATCCCTGGTCAGGGAACTAAGATCCCGCATGCCATGTAGCGTGGCAAAAAAAAAGAAAAAGGAAAAAAAAGACATCAGTAGTTTTACCTACCAGACTGCCTATTTTTCCACATCTTTGACCGATATTCTAAGCATATTCTAATACAACGCTAATCGGGGTGTAACTGATGAAACTTTTCTATAGGGCAACTTGGCTGAACCAGTCAAGCTCTTAGAATGTACAAGCATTTGAACAAGGAATTCCATTTCTGGAATTTTTCCTAAGAAAGTAATCAGAGATATATACAAAAATCTGCAGACAATGATTTTGTTTTTCATAGTTGCTTATAATAGTGAAAAATTAGAAAAAACCTAAATATTGGAAACAAGTATAGTTTATACTACATAGTTAGTAATATTTTGATATACCTAGAATATAGAATACAGTGTAGCCATAAGAAATTAAGCCATAGAAGAATATTTATTGACATGGGAAAATGTTAACAATATACTTCTATATGAAATATGCCGAATAGAAAACAGTATATACAGTTTAGTACCATTTTTATGGAAAGAAAAATAGCCATATATACAAAATCATGCATAGGAAAAAAATAGAAGGACGTACATACCAAATGTTAATGATAGTTATCTCTAGACAGTGGAATTACAGGTGACTATACAATTTCTGCAATAAATTTTACCTGCCTTCAAACAGTATCTGCTTCATGCTATTCTTTCTTGGTTGTGATTAGTTTGATATAATGTCTCTTCAAATGGGTATCTATCAAATGTTTCATGATATATACCTCCAAATAATACTGCTATTCCCATATATTTCATGATATATACTTCTAAATCATACTGCTATTCCCATTACTTGCTACTTTGTAAGATTTTAAATAGACAAAATTTTAAATAGACAAAATTTTAAATAGACAAAAATTTTAAATAGACAAAATTTTAAACAGACAAATTTTAAATAGACAAAAAGATACTATAACTAGTTAGGGGTCCATAATGAAGAGTGTAAAATAACTCACGTTCCAGAATTGGAGACTTTTGGGTCTCTCCTTTTTACTATCTGACTTCGGGCAAAGGATATTAGGGTTTTTTAGTCTGGAAAATGTGGTTAATAAAAGAAAGAAGCAAAAATATTTTTTTAATAAGGGAAAATGGGATCAGAGATAAAAACGTTTTCTATAAAGACCTAAATAAATGTTGGATAAAACAGCTAAAAGGGAATTCAAATTTAGTGTTGCAGAAAAATTAACTCACATTCATTTTTCTGTAGCAGCAATTCTTACTGTTTTATATCTTCTTTCACAGGTTTTGACATGCCAAAATTGTGAAGTTATTTTTAATGTTAATTAATGGTCTTTAAGGTCTTTAATTATTTTAACAGTTAATACATAAAACATACTTAATTTTTTCATGGACTCTGAGGTAAGTGTTTTAAATAAATATGTTACAACAATTAAACACACTTACAACCAATACAGATTTTACTTCTCAAAATCCATCCTAGTGTAAAGCTGTTTACTAGATTCTTATTAAAAATACCAAGTTAAGATGTTAGATCTCTTAAAGGTCAAACATCAGAGAATAGAAAAAAATCTGTGTCCACTCTTCTCTGATGTCTTCCATGTTCCAGCACCATCCCAAATTGCTTCCTTATTTCTGTTCCCTCTCTTTGGAAGGGAATCTCAAGTAAATCTGTGACCAATTAATAATTTTTAATAATTGTTTGCAATCATTATCTAAAAGGGAACAGTTAATGACTTATATCTCATGGATAAATTTATTGTCTAGATGCCTAGAGGTAAACTGCACAACTTGCAGATGAAAGAAGGAACTTTTATAAAGCACTGATGAAAGGAAGATGGAAAAAAAGAGGGATTTTCTGTTTTTCCAGTCAAAGATTTGCTTTCTCTCCACAAAGTCATGGAGTTGAGAAAGATAGCTGGAGGAGTGTGGATGGGAAATGTGCATCACATTTACAGAACTACACAACACACTCTCACCTTACACCAGTGGTGTTCTGCCACCTCTACCCCATTCCATAAATGTTCCGTTAACCATAGCACAGCTTCTGGCATAGTTCTAATTTCTCAATGAAGATCACAAGAAAGTACTTCCAGGTTGTTAAAAGAAACCAGAATATTACACCAACACATTTCGGCGGTGGGAGGAGACTACAGGCACACCATATTTATTGCTTAACAGTACAAGAATTAAACAAAAAAAGCAGAGACTAGAAAATCACTTTTTGAAATTTCACAATCACCAATTTGCGACAGAAACTGAGGCATAACGCTTATGCTAATGAATCTGTTAGATGAATTATCACTTCAGCACATAACTGCAGATGGATACTCCTGGATTTTCACTTAATCCATCACTCCATGAGCACTATAAAATGAAAGGTGACATACTTATGAACTAAAATCACAAGAAGAAACTCTCTAAGATCAATCTTCAATGAGCCCCTATTTCAATAAGCCATACGGAGCAGTAAAAAGCAGTAAAAGGTGATATTCATTTAACAAAACGAGAATCCCGATGACAAGAAATCAGGTATTTATATTCCTCTAGAGACACTTCTTCCCCACCTAACAAAGGCACTTGACATGTAATGAAATGCACAGTTAATTCAGGTACTGCCCTGGGCAACTGTTACCTTCCTAAAATTATATGAAGTGGTGATTAAGTTCAAATTAATCCTTCTGAATCAGCCTGAAACACTCAAGAAAATATCACAAGTTCTCTATTTTTGGCAGATGATACAGCCAAAGAAGAAAAGATAATATTGGTGTCCCCAATGAGTTGGCTGACTTGAACAGTCCAGGATTCTCTCTCTGCACAACATATTCCTTGATGACTGTGGGATTTGTATATGATTATAGGCAAATTAACCTTTCATACAGTTTCAGGTATTAATGTTCACTCCTCTTCTTGTCTTTTCTTACTTTTTTGTTCTTTCCCAAAGTCTTAGATGATTCCTCCTGAAAAAGACATAAATCAATGTAGTATCTTCCTACATTTATATGAAGGTACTAGCTTAGGACTTTTAAATCTAGTCATATAGAATATGTATAATAGTGAAAGTATAATTACTTCCATATGTACCATCTTTCTGTTTTACAGGGCTCTTTCATTTATAGTCTATTTTAATATTTCTGAAACAATCAAGGATAATCAAAGAAAATACTCATTTATCTCAGTTATCTAACAGATTTATGTTTGAGTAATTTCAACATTATTTATACGTTTATTTTTTTAATTATTTTTTTGTGTGCGTGTATTTTTTTTTTTTTTTTTGGCCACACCGTGCGGCCTGTGGGATATTACTTCCCTCACCAGGGATTGAACCCATGCCTCCTGTGGTGGAAGTGCAAAGTCCTAACCACTGGACAGCCAGGGAGTTCCTCTCAATACTATTTAATCCATTGTTAATTTTCCAAAGTTTAAATAAAAGAGATATGAACATATCCGAAATACGAGACAAAAAACCTCGAAGTATAAAGGAAGAAGGCATCTAAAGGCATGCCAGGGGAAAGGGGATACACTATGACACTAACAGAGAATGTTAGAATTTTATAGACTATCCAGTTCACTGTAGCATTAGCTATAACTTCTATGGGTCTCAATTTTAGGGAGTGGAAACTAACTGGTCTTTAAGGTTTTTATAAAACTCCATGAATCTACAAAATTAAGGTTTGAAGAGATGAAGTGATCCTCTCAAGGTCACACAACTGGTCAATCACACTGTTCTGACTAAAACCTAAGCTTCCAGTTTCCTAGTCCAAAGGTTTTTCTAATGCACCTCACTCGTTCTGCTTCACTCTTAATTTTCGTTTTTCTTTTTAAATTTCACAGGCAGTGGTGAGAAACTCTCTAGATATAATATCAGTAACCACTTACTGATGAACTTGTGTAGTTCTTCTCCACTAGAATGTTTCTGGCACAGTTGTTGATATGTTTGAAGCGATCTGGTCCTAGCAAAATCCCTCCATACCAGCGTGATACCACCACCATGACATTTCTCACATTCAAAATCTGTTATTTTCAGAAGCATAATTACATACAAATATAGACAGGTACAGATGTGAGTTTAAAGAAAAATGAAAAAACCCATACATAAAATTGCACATAAAATTTCCCCGACTTTAATGGCAGAACCATGAGCAAGCAGAGTGCGATTTATAACAATTCAGGGGACAGAATGTTAGAATGAGAAGGGAATTTGGAAAACAAACACTGTGCTCCACAGTGTCCTTGAATTGCAAACTTGGGGACCACCAGGCAGAGTGAAGGGGAGATCATGCAGTGGGGTTCCAGTTCTTGGTGACTTCAACCAGAATAGCTTAGCTTAGGCAGTTTTTTACCCCTAGGTCAAACAGCAACACAAAACCTGCTTCTGAACAAAACAGCTAGAGAGAACTGGGGCTGCATGAGTAATCACTAGTGCCTACCAGTAAGGTCTTCCTCAGTTTGACATTTGTCAAATGCTGCCCTTAACGTGAAGCCCACCAGTCTACAGGCCTGACCCCCACAGAGTTCCTATCAAGGAAAGGGCCTGGTTAGAAAACAAACCTCCACATACAATAGCAGAAGAAACTATAGCAACTACCTTAGGAAAAAACCAATCCATTCTTAAAATTAATGAACAATCAATGATCACCAGACAGATGAAGAAAATCCAGCAGCATGAAAGAGAAAGGACAAGATAAACAAACTAAAATGGACTAGGAAAAATTTAAGGAAGAAAACATCTAAAAAAAGAAACACTAATTAGTATACTCAGAAAAATTTTAGAAGATATTGTATCCATAAAAGCAGAACAGCACACTATGAAAAGGGAAAAACAGAGAACAAGAAAGAACTCTTGAAAATTAAATACATGGTTGCTAAAAAAAATTTTAATTTGATAGAAATTTTGGAAGATGGTCAAGAAAATGTCTTAGAACATAATAAGGCAATGAGATGGACAACTTAATAAAAAAAGAAACATTCTGGATCTACCCAGAAGTCCAATATCTAACTAACAGGAGTTCTGCAAAGACAGAACAGAGAAAATAGAGGAGAGGAAATTGTCATAAAACAAAAAGGATAAGTTTTTCCAGAGCTGAAGATAATCTTCTATTGTCTACGACTGAAAGAGCTTGAAAGCACAGCACTCGTTATTAACCTCTTGCTTTCTGCGCCACATCCAGTGGTTAAAATTATCTCTCTATCGATGTTCAAAAACTAACTACTAATAAAACCAAAGTATCTCATGTTATATAGGCTAACTGATTTACTTATTCCTAAATGGAATTTAGGAATGAATTTTGTTGAGAAATTTTATGGTTCACAGAACAGGATTAACAGGGTTTAACTCACACTTACCTCCATGAGGTGGAGAAGACGCCCCCCAGCTGCTGTTTCCCCGTCATCCTCACAGTCCTGTAAGAAGGTCTGTTTATCCTCACAATATATTCTAGAAATACACGTGACAGTGTTACACTTTAAAACCTTGAAATATTGTATTCAATAATAAAAGTTACTCCTTCATATTTGTTGCCATCAATTTATTTCCAAAATCAGCATTACTTGTTTTAAAAAAATCTTTCTTGAACTATAAATTAGCTATATTTTCACTGATGATTTCCTATCCAGTATGCTTCACTTTTTATATTTTGGAAAGCTAGGAATCAAGGGTACCTCCTTTAAATCAGAAATGCTACAATTATGGGAAGGTGAATTTACACATCTGACACTTCCTCCACTTCATTTAATCTTGAAGCTGAGATTATAGAGAATGGTCACTAAAAAACATTTACTGAGAATAAACTGTATATAAGCATTATAGGCACATAATAGGCGCTATGAAATGGTATAAAAGAAATAAGTGGTGTACTCCTGTCATCAAAGAGCCTAAACTCCAGTGAAAGAGAAAAAAAGTATATAAAAAAGATGGAGGTGATAAAACCAACATTAAGTTAATATTTTATACTTTCCTAACATCTTATTCTAGCTGCCAAACATTTATCTATCTTCCCCATTCTAAGAATTATAAGATTTATTTTTCTCTGTAATTTCCCCCTGGATAGTTATCAGTATCAGAGATAAATCATGGTATTTTTACCCATTTAAATTATCTAGAAAGTTAGCACGGGCTACATTGCAGATGAATAAGCTTGGCAAATAAGTGTGAGTTATAAAAAGAAAACAGTGCCGGTTAAGGTATGCCATCTAGTGCATTTTTTAGGCCCTTACAAATGGTACAATCTAGGACTAGGCAAATATAGCAAAGATATCTTTCCAGTTATGGTGATAAAAAGCCAAATATTACCTTATCTATACACCTAAGTCAATTATATTAATTTTATTATAGCAATCCTATTCATTCATTCATCTTCCCATCTACTCATTCATTCACTCATATATTTACTGCCCACCTACTATGACCAAGCTCTACTATTATTTAGAGTTGGCCTCATTTGAAGAAAAGAAAGTTAGTACTATTAAACAAAATTTTATATGGCAAATTTAAGGCAAAAAGGATTCCGGGGTTGACTTTACAGAACAAATGAAGAAATCTGACTATATAAATCAGTACTGTTAGGTTTAAAAAAAAAAAGGAAATACCATGGACATTTTCACTAACCCTTTCCTCACATGCCAGGAAGATAATGATGCAGCATCCGATAGCTGTGTGTACGAGTAGCCTGAAGAGTGCCCCATAACTCCAAAGCAGGAACACAGCCCCAGAACCAGGAAGTAACCTTAAAAGGACCCTAAGCATTCAAAATACACAACACAAAGTCCATGTACCAAATAAAGGTTATTTCTTTAACTCCCAGTGGAGTCCTTCAAGCCTCCACTTTATGCCTTTTTATTGTTATCTGACATACAATTCTGACAAGCTAAGCTCCTTCATTCCCAAGCATCAATTATATAAGGGGGTGAGTTGGAGGGGCTGCTACATGCAGATCACCCATTAATAAGCAAAAATACTCAAGTACTTAAAAAAACAAAAATCTGGGGCCTGAAATAGAGTATCCGGCACATTATTTAACTTTCTGATAACTTAAGATCAGTATCATGTCTAGCAACTGTTGAAGGTGCAGCCAACGTGGCCATGTAGGAATAAGATAGAGATAAATGAAATTAGATTCTCAAATTCAGCTCTACCACTTAACGACTATGTGATCTTGAAAAAGTTAACCTTTTTACAGTGGCACAGTTGCTGAAATAATTAGATTTAACTTATGTAAAGCACATGACACAGAGTAGGCCCTCAACAAACACGTGGGACGAATGAATAGTACCTATCAATACTTTTACAGCACATTCTAATCACTGAGACCAAGCACAGTCTAATCCCTCATTTTTATACTGATGACCCTAACTCACTAAGGAAAAACCAAAATTCTGTGTAGTGATACTCTAATAATAAATAGTTTTTTTGGTAAGATTGGGCACTTAAAGGGATGTGACTTAGTAATATTAAAAACTCACCTATCCAAAGTGATAAATATTTTTGAGATTTTTGAGTTTTAGATAGCCTAGATTTTACAAATAGTCTGAATCACATTTTAAATTTGCACCAAATTCCTATGTCTATATTCTGATTTATTTTAGTCCTAAACTATGTTCTGTAAGTCTGTACTAATCTGCATATTTAAAAAATATACCCTTCATCTCTTTACTAACAAATCAGCAGATTTCTATAAAACCTTCGTACTCAAAACTAAAAGACATGTAGTGAAAGAAGCAGTCTTAATTCACTGCATAAATTGGTTTAAAAGAAAAACGTTAGAAAAAATTTGGCAGTATGTATCAAGAGTTTCAAAAACGTTCATACTTTTTGATAATTCTACTTCTAGGAATCTATTCCTTTTTCCTTTTTGATTATACTTCTGTTTCATTTCAAAAAACAATATGAAACAACCAGAAGCTATCCTCAGGAAATAATGCAAAAAGTACACAAAGATGTTCATGGGACTATTCTTTATAATACTTAGAAAAAATGAAAAACTAAAACAAAAAGGAAATGGTTAAATAAATTGTGGTATGGAGCCTCAAACAAATATTATACAGCCATTAAAATAATGTTTGTAAAGCAATTATAACAACATGGAAAAATGCTTTTGTTACACTAAGGAAAAATTTTGATACTAGAATAAAGCATTGAAAAGAATAAAAAAGAAAATATTTCACAATATCAGTTACACTTAATGCCAGAAAATGGTTAACTTTTCCTCTGATTTTTTTTCTGCCATTTCCAAATATTCCACACATGATTATTACTTTTACAGTGGAAAAAAATCACATAATAGTTGTTGCTTTTTTAAATCATGCATCAGTTTTCCCCATTTTTTTTTTTTAATATTTATTTATTTGGTTGCACTGGGTTTTACTTGTGGTAGTCAGGCTCCTTAGTTGCGGCTCGCTGGCTCGTTAGTTGTGGCATGTGAACTCCCAGTTGAGGCATGCATGTGGGATCTAGTTCCCTGAGCAGGGATTGAACCCAGGCCCCCTGCATTGGGAGCGCAGAGTCTTAACCACTGCGCCACCAGGGAAGTCCCTTCCCCCATTTTTTACAAAGCACATTCCTAAAATTGTGATGATCACTTACCGGTATGCATAGATGTTGTGGGTGGCACTAGCAATTTTCTTATTCTCATACAATTTGGCAAGAACCATTTTCACCTTAAAAACAGCAGTAATGTAAATAAACTAATGTATACTTTTTATTTGCTCTGTAAATAAATGCTAAAAAAAACCTTAAAGCATATCGATATACTATTGTAGTGAAATTAACAAGAGTTATTTAAAAACTCAACTACATTCTGAAAAAGCCATTTCCAAAGTTTTCTCCTCATTTTAGGGGCAAAAACTGGTTCTCTAATTGGTACAAAAATGATAGACCTGGTATTTTTGACCACCAGTTATCAACAAATATCTGAGAAGTAACCATGTCCAAGGTACTTGTACATAAGAAAATTTCCCCATACTGTATAGAGAAATTTAAACGAAAATATAAGAATTTCTAGAAATGAGCTCTGAAAACTTACCAAAGTGACAGGTACAGAATAATGGTATGTTCTAAATGTTATAAAACCAAAACTCTCTCTGGGAGTCAAATAAGGTTCATAGAGGAGGTAACAAGAGCCAGGTATTGAAAGATAAGTGACAGTTCTGCATCAAAATGGAAGAGTGGAGTGGGGCAAGAAGAAGCCATTCCACTTAGAGGAAACAGCATGTACAAACATACCAGATTTAGTAAGCAGAAATAAACGATGCTTAGTTAAATTGGAACTTCAGATAAACCACAAATTTTTAAATTATAAGTATGGCCTATGCAATAATGTTTATCTGAAATTCCAATTTTAGCTAGCTATTTTGTATTTTATCTGTCAACCTTAGCAGGGACATAAAAGAGAAAGATTCAGGAAGTGACCAATAGTTTTATGTAGCTCTACCTCAGAGTATGAATGAGATGATAGAAGATGTATCAGAATGATTAAAGTAGGGTCTTATCACAAAGGGCCTTGTATAATGTATTTAGATATTTTCCTTGTAGCCAATGGAAATCAGCAAAGATTACTGGGTATGTGGGGGAGGAGTGACACGTGGTCAGATCTTTTAGAAAGGTAGTTGGCAAGGGGCACAGAAGAAATACTGGAGGTAAGGAAGACCGAGCTGGAGATACAGAGACCAATTTGGATCAGAAATTGTGCAATCTTGTGCTTCTCAGACTCCCAGATTCCTGATTAATAAAGTAGACACTGACCTCTCAGATTTATTTCAGCTCTCACAAATTATAATCCTGTAAGTCTAAGTGACTATAATCAGAAATGGAAAAAGGATCCAGTATGGAGAGATTCAGAATGGAATGTTTAAGGAGGACCCTGGCAACAAGATTATGAGCAATGGCCAAGGGCAAAATAGGGCTCCTGAGAGAAAAGCCCAGAAGCTTGCACCAAAATCTGTTATTTTGACCACAAATCAATGAAGGAAAGAACTTCCTCTTCCAGAGACTAAAAGAGAGTGAAAAGGCAGCCTGGTGCAAAAAACTGTATTCCTATAGTTCAGGGCTTTAGAAGAATTTGGAGAGACCAAAGGGAAGAGACAAATGCTTAAAACCTATGCTAAGCTAGTTAGACTTTTCTGGTTAATTTAACTTTATAGGTGTACTGAAATTGTCTCTTACATTAATAAAGTTTAGGCTAGATTATAGCAGCAAGGAAGAAGAAAATGATTCTGCTGAAAAGAGACTGAGAAAGACAAAGACCTAGGAATACTATTTTTGACTGAAGATTTTCCCATATAATATCCTTTGGTGGATATCAGGCCACCTAAAATCAGGAAGTAGAAAGGAAAAGGAATTCAGGTTGGGAAGACTGGGCTCAACCACTCTGTCCACAGTCCCCTTACTTGGGCAACAATAGAACAGGCTAGGTTTTATAGAACTCTCACATGATAAGACAAATAATTTTTCAACAAGCTATTGATATTAAGCATCATAATTTTCTACACCACCACAATGGGTTTTTCTTCTTTGAAAATCCATTGGAGAGTTAAGCCCTAATCAGAGTCTGGCTACAATTTTGAAAGCAGTGATAAACAGAAACAAATATTCCATGATTCCCAATAATTTGGAGGTAGAAAATTAGCAAATAATTTTTATCTTGCATGAAAATTAAATGTAATAGTATAAACAAAGATATTATTGCAAAACCATTTGCTTGAATTACTTTGGTAAAACAACATCAAAGTGAACTGGACACAGTAAGTTTACCTGTTTGGGACAAACTACTGGAGCCAAGTGTGCCTGAAAAGTACTTCTTCGGTCTGTGATAGGAATGCCATGATCAATCGGAGGTAATTCTTCTATTTCTATAAATTTAAAGAATTATATTACTTTTATTTTTTAAATTCTTACATTCAAATACTGAAAAATTGGCAATGGTATAGTGGGGGGAGTTGGGAGAGAGATGTAAATTATATGGCAAATCAACTCAAATAACAAATACTTGTTGTCTATTAAAATTAAATTATAATTTTAAGTAAAAAGTTTCCTAATATATTGTACATTAAGATAAAACTACTTGACTTATAAATGATTTTCACCTGCTAAGGTCACCCAGTGGTAATGGTAGGTTGGGACTCAAATCCTGGAGTTGTTTCAGTTGTATAAGTTGATATAACATCTAATTTTTAAGAGTACAAAGAGGTCCTGAGACCAAAAAGATTGACAGCTGCTAATATGGAGTATTTATTCATTTTACTTCTGATGGACCTCTGGGTTGGGAAATCTATGACTTTATTTTGTATAGCTGTAATATAATGTCTTCTGCTAATAAAACTGTTCCTACTTCATAGGATTGAATTAAATGTCTCAATAGTACACCAAATTGGTATTCCATCGAGTACTGTGATTTCCAGTTATTCTGGAAACCATTAATTTTACCCTTAACTTAGATGAGAAACTTACCAACCATCCTAGCTGCTGCACCTGCCTCATTTAGGATGAAAAGTTATTCAGAAAAAAAGAATTTAATTTTTTTCTATTTCTATTCACTGATCTGTTGAATCTTACCAAGTCAGTTTGCTTTATAAGTGATGAAACACTTCAAGTAACGTGTGTAAAAATATTTCTGGAGCACTTTAAATAACTTGCCAAAAATCACTGCACTGGTTTGTGGCAGGATATGGCGAGAAGCCAGGTTTACGCAGGATGTTCTTCCTTCCCCCAGTAGTGTTCTCTTCTTGAACAGACTGTGACCACTGCACTAGTACACTACTAAGGTCAATAGGAACTGGATGTGATTTATTATGACTACGATTTTCACTCTTTTTCTTTTAATAGTGGATCTTCTTTCCCAAAAGACATCCTATGCCAAATCTGCAAATATGTGTATGAATAAAATGGGAACTACTTAGAGTGAAACAGGGGCAGGTATACTGGGTGTTCTTCCCCACTCATTCACAGCTTCTTTGTCCCCTTCCACTAATACTGAGACACTATGCAAGAGCTTTAAATTTTCATTTACTGTTTAAAAGCTACTGTATAATGGCATAGGGGACTCCCTACCTTCAAAGAGAATGAACATTCCCTCTGGTCTATCTTGTTTTTGTAAGAGACTTGAGGAAACTGACTATATCATTCAAAATTTTAAAATACTAAAATGGAACATACATTCTGATAGAAATATAGAGCTGATTTATCACATCAACCTATCCATAAGCTGAATACTACTTTATCATGGAACAAATTTGCTTAAGCAAAAACTAAAATCCTAAAGGCATTTCACTAGCTTTAATTCAGTGGTTGTACCTTCAATTATTGTATTTATATTTGTGAGCAAAGACTAAAATTTAACTCTGAGCTATCAGTAGACAGCTAAGGATTTCAAAGTAAAAATATAAAGCAGGATGTGAACTGAAAATATTAACACAGCTTTTCTTAGTTTCAATTTCTCTCACCACTAATTCAAAACTCCAGATAAATAGCAAAAAAAAAGAAAAAAAGTAAATTTCTATTTTTTTCCTCACCATTCTGATAGACCTAGCAAACACCAAAATGGCCAGGAGACAGAAAAAAAATAACCCAATTCTCTACAAATTAATAAGAATTTCCTAAAATGTGAGTTTACTAAATTTCTATACCATTCCAAATGGTATAGAAATTCCATTCATAATGCTACCATCCCGCTTTCCTCAAAATAAACTAATAACATTATACCTGTTCGATTTTCACTGACATCAAAATCCAATGCTTTAACTGGATTTTCTGGTTGACATGCTAAAATGAGATCATCTTCACATTCAATATCTTCCTCTTCAGTTTTCTTCTTTACGTCTGGATATGAGACATGATGAATGATCATAAGACAGTAAGAAATTACACTTAAAAAACCATTAGTCTTGGTCTCTAGACACCAGTCTTCAACAGAAGGAACCAGGGCTCCTACAAGAAGTGGTTGACTCCAGGGTTGGGACAAGGAAAATACAAGATGATCCTGGAATATCTTGTGATTCCAGAGTAAAGAAATGTTCAAAAAACAATGGAAGCTTATAAAAAGAACACAGGAGCCTACCTGAGAGCTCTCCTAAAGGCCAAACCTGGTACAATTTGAGCAACAAAATAATGACAGTATGGAATTTTAACTCACGAAATAAAATAATATGAGTTCATACTAATATAAGTAATCAAATAAATAAATGTGGAAAAGAGACATCTTGTTCTCAGAATTCCAATTAATCATAGCAAGAAGGAAATGAAAGTCACCATATTGTTAAAACACCATATTGTTTACAAATACTGTTGATAAGATACACTAATGGATACTAAAATCAGTAGGTTAAAGTTTAAGGAGGAATAGGGTATTAGCATAGCCTCAAAGTATCTCCCCCAAGATACTTATCAACTACAAAGGGAAAGACAGTAACTGGTAATTTTATATGTCAACCTTGCTAGGCCATGGTACACAGATATTTGGTCAAACACTATTCTAGATGTTTCTGTAAAGGTATTTCTTGGATGGAATTCACATTCAAATCAGTTGACTTTGGGTAAAGCAGATTGCCCTCCATAATGCAAGTGAGACTCCAGTTAAGATCTTAAAAGAAAAAGGACTGACCTCCCCAGAGGAGGAGGGAATTCTGCCAACATACAGCCTTCAGACTTGAGTTGCAGTATCATTCCTTCCCTAGGTCTCCAGGCTGTCAGCCTACCTTGCAGAGTTTGGACTTGCTAGCGTCCATAATCTCATGAGCCAATTCCTTAAAGTCAATCAATCTCTCTCTCTCCCTGCCTCCCTCCCTCCTTCTCCCCGCACCCAACCATTCCTTCCCTCCTCATCTCTTTATAATACACACACACACACACACACACACACACACACACACACACACACACATCTTATTGGCCTGTTTCTCTGGAGAATGCTTGATTAATACCGTAACTTTACAGTGGAAACATTTGGCAGATACCACCTTAACCAAGGATCAAGGTAAATATCACCATTAATAAAGCATATTGATATCATTAGCTCCTTGATATAATACACTGTGAAGGATACAATATCATTTCTGTGATATTCTTGCCAAAATGCCTAATCTTACTCCAATCATGAGAAAACAATGGACAAATTCAAATTGAGGGACATTCCACAAAATAGTGTCAGGTCATGAAAGGTCAAAAAAGTGAAGGAAAGACTGGGGAACTATTTATAGACTAAAAGGGAGTAAGGAGAAATAACAACTAAATGCAACCAAGAATCCTAGACAGAATTCTAGAACAGCAGAAAGAACATTAGTGGAAAACTTAGTGAAATCTGAATAAGCTCTTTAGTTTAGTTAATATTATACCAATGTTTGCTTTCTGTTCTTTATAATTATAATATGCTTATGTAAGATGTTACTAGGGAAAGCAGGGTGAGGGATATAACAGAGCTATTTCTACTCTTTTTGCAACTTTTCTGTAAGTCTAAAATTAGTTCAGAATTTTTTAAAACTATAAATAGTATACAATTACTTCAAGATTTAACATTTCTGGGGTTTTCTTGCTGGCGCAGTGGTTAAAAATCCACCTGCCAGGGCTTCCCTGGTGGCTCAGTGGTTGAGAGACCGCCTGCCGATGTAGGGGACACAGGTTCGTGCCCCGGTCCCGGAGGATCCCCCACGCCGCGGAGCGGCTGGGCCCGTGAGCCATGGCCGCTGGGCCTGCGCGTCCGGGGCCTGTGCTCCGCAACGGGAGAGGCCGCAACAGTGAGAGGCCTGTGTACTGCAAAAAAAAAAAAAAAAAAAAAAAAAAAAAAAATCCACCTGCCAATGCAGGGGACACAGGTTCGAGCCCTGGTCCGGGAAGATCCCACGTGCTGTGGAGCAACTAAGCCTGTACGCCACAACTACTGAGCCTGCGCTCTAGAGCCCGCAAGCCACAACTACTGAGCCCTCATGCCTAGAGTCCATGCTCCGCAACAAGAGAAGCCACCACAACGAGAAGCCTGTGCACCACAACAAAGAGTAGCCCCCACTCGCCACAATTAGAGAAAGCCCATGCACGGCAACGAAGACCCAATGCGGCCAAAAATAAATAAATAAAATAAATAAATTAAAAAAAATTTTATATTTCTATAGTAGAAAAAATGAAATAGTAAAGAATAAATATGTACTGAAGATTAATAGTAAAATAAAAATAAATTACTTGTCAAGTAGGTACCCTGGAGAAGAAAATTCTCATGAGATATCCTGATCACTAGCTTATACCCTTATTCATTTTTCAGAATTATTAAACCTTCCATTTTAATATGAAGTCTAGAAAATTTCTAATTAAAAAATTCTAAACAAATTTTTTTCAAATTATAAATTATACAACCTAAATCAATAACTCGAAAATTTTTAGTGTGGCTAAACTAAATTATAGATATAGGTGGGAAAGGGAAAATACCATTTTAAGATCAATAATTTAAAAAATTTCCTAATAGTTCAGTGATTCCAAGCTTTTTGGAGTCCTAAATTTTTGCTTATTATCCCACATTTTTGCAATTATCCCACACTCTAGAATGGTGGATTGGCAAAACTCAATTTTTGTTTTGAGGTTTCAAAACCCTTCTCAGATGCCCTGAAATGCTGCAAAAATCAGAACATGAATCATAAAAAGTCAAGGAAAATACTTCAAAAAAATATTGTCCCAAGATCAGAATATCTTCAGACCATTTATCTCTTTGATTTTAATGGAAACAGTAAAAACATTTGCTTCTATAGAGAAACAGTAAAATGCTCTGAAAAAATATATATTTCTATCAACTTTAAATCTATACTGATTTTGGTAAGGGAATCCTTAATAATTGGTTCCATGTAAATAACCTTCTAAAAATTAGTAAATAGACTATTGGGTTTTGTTTTTTTTTTAAATCCCCCTTCTCCCCAAATTGAAAATAATTCTATCTGTGATAATAATAAAACTCTATTTGGAAATAAAGTGAGGCTTAGTAATTTTCCTCTCTAAAGGGCTTTTGTAGTAACTGGAACAAAGACTAGCAAAGTAAATAGAAAACATAAGAAATTTCTATGTTGTTGTATATTATGATTCAATAAAACTATAATAATAGAGCAAAATATCAATTTTCAATTTTCAAATGTCCTGAAATTATATAGTGGTGATGGTTACATAACTTTGGAATAAACTAAAAACCACTGAATTATACATTTTAAAGAGTGAATAATCATGGTATGTGAATTCTATCTCAATTAAAGAATCAACTTTCAAAGTCAATTTTTATATCTTAAATACTGGTCAGTGTGTTTCCCAAAGTTCTTTTTCTATAAACACTACACTCATGTGAAGCTAATATCTAACTTATATAGTCCAATAATTCATGAAGAATGTTACATGGTTCATATTACCATAACAATAGTCAAAGAAAGCAAAGTTGTTTTTTTTTTTTTGCGGTAGGCGGGCCTCTCACTGTTGTGGCCTCTCCTGTTGCAGAGCACAGGCTCTGGACGCGCAGGCTCAGCGGCCATGGCTCACGGGCCCAGCTGCTCTGCGGCATGCGGGATCTTCCCGGACCGGGGCACGAACCCGTGTCCCCTGCATCAGCAGGTGGACTCTCAACCACGGCGCCACCAGGGAAGCCCCAAGAAAGCAAAGATTTTTGACCCAAGTTCTTTAACCATAAAATTCTATTTCTATAAGAGTTTATAGTAATATGAAACCAAGCAGTCTAAAGCTTATAGAAAGAAATAACCATATTTACATGAGTAAAGAACTTTCCAGAGAAACATATTTTATCATATAATAACATAAAACAGCATACAGATCTTCATTAAAAGTTTCAATGAAAATATCTAGATGAAAATTTAATTACTGTAAATTAAAAGAGCAAACCTACCTGGTTCTGTCATCTGAGATTTTTGTATTAGGACATCTCTTATTTTCTCCACCCACAGGTAAAGAATACTTTCACCAATATTCTGTCTAAACAAAATTCAGGGGGAAAAGGTGTTATTAAAAATTTCCTTCTCAGTGGCATGGACATATATACACTACCAAATGTAAAACAGATAGCTAGTGGGAAGCAGCTGCATAGCACAGGGAGATCAGCTCGGTGCTCTGTGACCACCTAGAGGGGTGGGATAGGGAGCGTGGGAGGGAGACTCAAGAGGAGGGGATATGGGGATATATGTATACGTATAGCTGATTCACTTTGTTATAAAGCAGAAACTAACACACCATTGTAAAGCAATTATACTCCAATAAAGATGTTAAAAAAATTTCCTTCTCAAATTTAAGACATATTTACAATCTAAGAAATTATATGCAATCTAGCTGTGCCTTTTTTTGGAGCAGGGTTGCTGTGCCGTGCAGCTTGTGGGATCTTAGTTCCCCGACCAGGGACTGAACCCAGGCCCTTGCAGTGAAAGAGCTGAGTCTTAACCACTGGACCACCAGGGAATTCCCTAGCCATGCCTTTTAAAGAGGAATTTATAAAAACATGCAACTTACTAACATTTGTGGATGAGTATTTAATACATCAGCATTAAAAATTCCAACTGGCTCCCAAATTAAAATTAACATTGCTCACTTAAAATAAGTAGAAGAGTTGCAACCCAAGAGGGGAAAGAAAATTTCTGAACTTGAACTGGATGAATTAAGATAGATATAAATATGATTTAGTTTCTGTCAGCGAATATAATTGTAGTATTGATGCCCAGTCATTGCTTGCTTTTCTAAACTTTTTGAACAATTTCAAACCACTTTTTTTATGTACTTATTTCAACAAATAAGAATACAAAGCATTTGCGAAACTCCCTCAGAAAGCCAATTTACAAGACTTAAAAGACAATCAATGGAAAACTTTATATTTTTATTTTGTTTTGGACAAAGTATTCTATTGCCCAAATTGATTCATTTTGGTTCCAAATAGCTGTCTGGCTGCCTCAGATAATTAAATCCATCTCAAAGGCTCACTGAGAAAAAGAACATGTCATAGTTCACGTCCATAGCATTATGTTAAATGATGGCAACAGCAATAAAATAAAGGCCCAAGTGTCTACTCTTAGGAGATGACACTAATTTTAGATAAGTTTTAATAAGTGTGTTTAAAGAAATCATCATACTACTTCATAACACCTTACCTCCTTCCCCTAACAGTTGCTCTTGAAACCATCATCTTTTTATCATCACTCATCAGCACCCAAAGGGAAATTTCAAAGCAAGCATACAGAAGAAAACAACACTGTTTTCAAATAATTCTGTATCCTCAAACCCTCCATCTCACCCGTAACTCCTGAGTACTAAAACAATCCTCCGTGTACTTTGGCAACCTGTCTTATTTAGAGAGAGCAAAAGTCAGTTGGAAAGGTTTTAAAAAACTGAGAATGTTGGTTGAGTTTCTTTTAAACAATTCCTACTCCCATCCTCTCTTCTCAATAAAAGATTGAGAGGTATACAGACAGAGAAAGGTAAAATGTACTAAGTATATACTAAGCCCAAAGTACATTATATGTATCAACACATTTAATGCTCATAATTGTCTAATAGAGTAGGTTTTATTTCCCCATTGTACAGATGAGAAAGCAGACCTAGAAAGATCAATTAACTTGTCTAAGACAATAAGCAGTAAGAAGTCCAGAGCCAGAAAGTGAATGTAGACTTACTCCAAAGCTCAGGTCGCCCACTGTGTTTTGCTCTCCTATCAAGCAGCTGTGTCCTTAGGCAAGTAAGACACTTGAACTCTGAGTCTCAGTTTCCTCACCTATAAAACAGATTTACAGCATCTTGCCTTACTTTACAAAAGTAGTCTCTTTTCAAGTGGACCTATCTTAATTCACTCAACAGATCTTTAAGGGCCTTGCCTATACACCAAGTACTACGTGCAGCCCTGGGGGTATGGTAGTGAATGAGAAAATGGGGTCCCCTGTCTCAGTGTTTACAGTTATTATCCTTACAAATGTATGGTTTTATATGTAATTCTCTCCATCCCCTAATCTCATTCTATTTAATTCATCACATCATCATCACCAAAAGTAGTAGCACTAATATCCAGTGTATATTGAACACCTACTATGTAAGACGTAGAAAATGCTTTGTTACTTCACTTAATCCTCATTCATAACCACCCTTTGAGACAGGAAAATCATCCCTCTGTGAATATATATATATTCACATTCAGATTTGTTGTTATTGTTGTTAGGGGACTATTGGGGGCAGGGGACGATGGAAAATACCTTGGAAGAATTTTCACAATTAATAGGTAATTTTTCCTAATAATAAAGAAATTAAACCTTAACTCCAAATTTCCTCTCCTCTGGCCCATGGCTTCCTGCAGAACAATATACAACAGCACTCTGCCCATAATCAATTATTAAATGATTCCTTCTTCCCTAGTATTTAACTAGACTTCCTGAAATCCATTTTAAGGAACTTCTAGTGGATGTGAAACGTTTCCTAAAGAAAATGAAAATTAAATTATTTGTTCCCTTGGACCCCCAAATTTATCACTGATGGTGGTTTGGGCGTTTTTATTGTTGTTGTTATTACTGCTGTATTTGTGTTTTCTCTCATGACAATAGTTTGTTCATATCTTTTTGATTCAAGTATAGTTGATTGTTCATATCTTTTAACTACAGACTAGGATTTGGTGGTTTTCAAACTTTTGCCTTCGCTGTAATGAAATCTCTCACAGAAACAGACAGAAGCTGTAGTCTTCCCTCCTATGCCCTTCGTCCTCTCACCCAATGGTCCTTGAGGAAGTCAGCTGAATCCTAAAAACTGGTACAAAATCTGAGAACTACTCATTATAGGGTGAGATGCTAAGCTTTTATTTATGAAATTAAGTTATGGTAAAGTAGCTGAATATAAAAAGTCTAGAACAAAATTTGTTTCAAACTGAATAAAAGATCAACTTGGATTAAAAACTGATATTTTAGTTGAGATATGCTGCGATTAAATACACTTAAATAACTATTATCCAATTCAGAATGATCCAAACAGAAGGCAAGTTACTTGTGACTCTTGTTTTACTTGTGGCTCTAACTTTTGTATCTTTAATTTTCCAATATTTATATTTGTTGACTTAAGGGTAAAGCTATTCACTACAATGTACTACTAAGTTGTGTGACCTAGACAAATCACTTGATCTCAGTTTCCATCATCTCATTTTCAAAATGACAAAACTGGATGAGATGATTCTTCTAACAAGAACAACAAAATTGAAAGCTGCTATTATATAGTGCTAAAATACATTACATGGATTATGTCACTTAATCCTTACAATGATATTATTCTTTTATCCTCATTTTACAGACGAGAAAGAGGTCACACTATTTCAAAAACTGACTCCAGAAGCCTGACAAAGACAGCCTTAACATCAGCTTGACTAAAATTCAGACAGGCTAAGCTTCCTGGCTCTAGGTCCTGACCTCTCTTCCTTTGCTCCTTTGGAATTATGGACATCTTTTTAGAAGTTCTGTCAGTGTTAGAACCTAGGAGTGTCTTTCTCAAGGACCTGGGAGCCATTCTTTTGAAATGTAGTCATCAAGGAAGACAGTGCCCTATCTCCCAGTCTCTGTTGGCTGGTAGGGGCCTAACTCCTGATGAGCCACAATTTGCAAACACAGATAGCCTAATCACAGAGAAACACACTTGCAAACTCAGGAAGAAACTTAATGTGCTGGACACTCTCACTGATCAACCTCCCCCCAGCATCCCCCAGTGCTTTTCTACAGCTCATCCCAGCCCTTAAAAACCATACTGCCTTTTGTTTCAGGAAGTTGAGTTCAGACTGAGTTCTGCCCCTCTCCCCTGTTGCAATAGTCTTGAAGAAAGTTTTCCTTTCCTGTTTAATTTGGTCCAGTGCACTTTCTGCTTTGACAAGCCTCACTCTCCAAGTTCCAAACCTAAGACTTCATGATACATCAGAATGTGAAGAGCTGTGGGAAATTAATCATTTCCTTGGATTTAAATTAAATAGTGTTGAAATGGACTATCATAAATTCAAATTAAAAAAAATTTTAATCCTTTTCATTTTCTCCTAACACCAATTAGTATAATGTTCAAAGTATTTTTAAATCTGTTATTTACCTTTTGTTTTATTAAACTATTTTCATATATTCAAAATATCCGTATGTAAAATGTTTAAACAAAAATAAGGTATGATAAGCAAATGAGTCTACGTCTACACAATCACCAAATCCTAGTTTATGTGCCTAAGTACTTCTTTAACTGACCGTTCTTCTCCCTTGCACTCTTGTTGCCTTCATAAAGGTTTCCACTACCTCCCTCCTAGCTACTGACTGCTTTTCCTACGGTGTCCCTTCAAACTCTTCACAGCCCACCCTCCACACTGCCACACAAATCTCATTACATCACTCCCCTGCCTGAAATGCCTACAGCCTATAAGATAATGCCCAAACTCCTTACCAGCTTACAGGTTCTTTTTTCTTACATCTACCTCAATTTCTATCCCCGGCATGTTGAACTATCTGCTGAACTCTGAAGATGCCAGGTTGCTTCGCACCTACATGATTTTGCTCATGCAGTTCCTTCTATCAGAAAATCTCTCCCCCTCTGATCACCTGCCAAACACCACACCCAAAGGTCACCTTCAAAATGGAACCCTCCTTTACAACCTCACCACATGCCCAGAGACCTCTAAAAACAATAGCACTTGGTCCAAACCTCTCAGTAACTGTCACTATATTGTTGGTACACAATTAATCCATATTAATTTTTAAATTCCAAACTCCTAACAGAGTGCGAGCATATAGGAGATACTCATAAAATATTTACTGGAAAGACTTAGTTTTCAGACTTTGTCCCTCCTTACATAAGAAAAAACATAGTTCATCTTCTTATCTAGGCAAAAATAAAATTTAGCATTCAAAATGATGCCAAATAAATATGAAAATCTTGATAATGTTACAATATTTAGAACATAATTAAACTATAAACATTAAGAACTATATCCATACATTTAAAATGTTTAATTTTCAGTGACTAATAGTGTTTTTCACTTGTTGCCCCCTGCTGGGATTTTATGGGAAAATATGATTAAAAGTTGTCACACAAAACTTTTAAAAACTGAATGTATATTTCTATTTAGACCACATGTGTGAAAATACTACTGTTGGACTGGGGTTATTTTCAAGTGTTTTTAATAAACAAGACAGTATGAACCATATCCTATCTTTAGAACAAACTCCTTTGTTATTTCTGATCCTTCCTAATTCTCTAGTAGCTCAAGTGAACTACTTAGGGAGAACAGCAAGTTGTGTCCTTATAGGAGGGTATCTCTTAATAAAGGGGGGCACTTTTGGGGCAGAAAAAAGGCAGATGGGAAGCCATTTCAGAGTGCATGACATTGTGCATAGATAGGAGAAAAATCTAATTGATGAATATGATTAACAGGATAGAAGCCAAGTGTTGGAAGATTTTTCAAGAAGAGAAAGTGTTCAACACCACCAAAAGTTACAGAGGTCAAGTAAGATAAGAACTGAAAAATGACTGTAAGATGTATAATTACGACATCACTGGTGAGCAAATTTGCAGTATATTTATCTTATTCTACTTTAGGGGGAAGATAAATTGGTAAATAGGCATAAATAAAAGATTACAGAAAGAAGTTTGTTGGGGGCACAAAAGTTGGAGTGGCCAGTAAGGTCAGGGACAGGTATCAGAAAACATTTCATTGAGAAAACATGTAATATTTATATGCTGAGGATGATGGAATCACTAAATGGGGGCCTCTCCCATTGATATGTCCAGTTCTTGGTTACTTCCAGAGTCAAGTGTAAACCTAGGAACTCAAGGAAGACCACACTTCCTCTAGGAAGGAACAAATAGAATCAATTCCATGAAGACTTAGCATTTTTAAATTAAATATTCTGTGAGGAAAAGAAACCTGGTCTAGATCCCACAGATACAAAGGGGGTTCTCTCACTGTGCCAAATGGGGTAGCCACCTACAACATATAAGAAGATCCTTACCAGTTCCTGGTAAAACTGATGTTCCAGAACATTATTTGTTGTACTAAATTAATGTATCTCATTAAAATTAACCCAAATCACAGAAATATCTTCTCTGGACTACTTCACTAGCCTCCTGATATCCCACATCTATTCTTGCTCCCTTCCAATCAGTTCTCACCCAGAAACAGAATGGTGTTTTCAAAATGAAAATCTTATCATGGCATCACACCACTTAAAACTCTTCTCTGCTTCCCAAAGGCCTTAGGATAAAGACAAAAATCCTCAACATGGCCTACAGGACTCTCCATAATTTCCCCTGCCTACCTTATTACTAGGTCATTTTCCCACCATGTTCCCTTCTCTCCTCCCCTCTGTTTTCCCACTTAATACCACCATTACGTTGTATCTTGACATGTGCCAAACTCATTGACAGAGAGCCTTTGCACATGCTGTGGCCCTTCACTGGAGTTATCTTCACTTACGTAACTCAGCTCTTAAGTCAAACAAGCCATCCCTGACCTCCTAGACTAGGTCAGGACTTCTTTCAAACTCAATTAGTACTGTATATTAATATCTTTCTTTTACAGAACTTATCACAGCTGCAGTGTGACATTCATTTTTACAATGTTATGAGTAATAATCCCCTACCTGCAAATCTTTCTTTTACAGAACTTATCACAGCTGCAGTGTGACATTCATTTTTACAATGTTATGAGTAATATCTCCCCTACCTGCAAATTCTAAATGAAAACAGGGACCATTTCTGTTTTTGCTAATTATGCGTATCCAGGATCTAGTACAATGCCTGCCATATAGCATTTGTTGAATGAATGAAAGAGTGAAAAATACAGTATATCAATAGACTCTCTGTCTTATGGCCTAATACAAGAACATTACCATTAAAAATATATAGTAGTTTAATGAATAATTATGCTTAGGATTCTGCTGTTACCAGTTTCATTCAACATAGCCTATGAAAATAGCAAAATAAGAGCAGTATCTCTGAATTTACTTTCACAAGCTGGCTAAGTGTCTTTATAGCTATTAGTTCTAAATAATAGTGTATTTTTGTTTCTAAGCAGAATTCGTATCAAATGTATACATAAAATTACATTATACAACCAATCTTTCAAGGATTTTTCAAGTATATTCTTTTTGTTAATGGAAAAGCAGCTTAACAAAAAGTTTAGAAAAGGCCCTAACATATCATGATTCCAACAAAGGCCCACAATAGAGTCACTCATAGAATTTTTTTTAATCATCCATCACTTACATATATATTTCCTCAAGGCTATTCGATAAATCTGCACGTTCTTGCCCTTGAAGCCAAGGAGCACTAAGATTAAATACAACAAAATAAAGAAGATTATTCAAAGATTGTGTTTATATCTCAAAGAAAAAATACTGATTAATGACAAACTGGTTTTATTTAACTTTAAAAATTTTTCTATTTTCATCAAAATGTTATGTTATGTTGTATAAATCGATACAGTTCCAAAATGCTTTCATTGGCATTAATTCATTTATTCCTCCCCCAAAACCATGATGAAGCCAACACCATTATTATTCAATTAAAATATGGCTTAAAAAACAGGGGAGTTCATAGGATATCATCAATCTGCCCTAGTTTACCTAAGTGGCAGAGGAGGTTCCAGAATCTAAATTTCCAGATTCGCAGTATTTGCCACACTATCAGGGCTTCCCAATTTTTTCTAACTGGTGTCTCAAAAACAACTCTAACAAATAAGTCAGTTGCCACATGACTGTAAAAGAAATAATCAACTTTTTCTGAAAAGGGCACAGATGTTTACAAGCATTCTATAATATCTTTCATTGTCAATAAAAATGAAAAATTACAGAACCATGAGTAATAGCAAATTTTACCGCTATGGTTTTAAAACACTCATACAAAAGACAATCCGACTGGAAGGTAAAAATTTTATAATTGAGATTTAATGCAATTCTGTCTGCACAGGTTTACACAGCTTAGTAGGTCAAGCGGGCAAGCTGGATCAAAGGTTACTTGCAATCAACACGTCATGACTCATTAAGACTGCGCTTGGGCTGCTGAGATGGCTCCTCCACAACAAGGGCAGGACAAGCACCACAAGCACCATGGGTGATTCCTGGAAGGCAGGCCGTCTTACACAGAGGCATGTCAAGGAACTGGCGAGGCCAGCAGAATCAGGTTAGGAGCAACTCTATAGGCCAAGGTTTCTAGATTGCTAGGTTGTCTAAAGAGGAAGATTTCCCCCCGTCTCTAAAGACAATTCTGTAGCTATTTTACCCACTATGGATCCTCTGATTCTCTTTTATACTAAGTGGCAAACTTCAAAGTGTTTTTACATAATTTAATTTTTAAGTTTAAATGCTCTACATCAAGTCCAAAAGGTGTTTTTAATTTCTATATACATTTTGATAAGGTAGTCTATATAAACACAATGTACAGTACAGAGAAACAATCTTTGAAAAGTATAATCTTTTTATAAAAAAATATAAATGTAGAAATATAGCTTACTTCAGTTGATAAATAGGTGGCGCTGTACCTGGGTATTCATTCGGTAGCATCACCTACAAAGCAGTTTAAAAACAAATCTGCTTATACTTCATCATGGCTCAAAAATAACAACATTCATAAAGCCAGTCATTGGACAGATTTCTAACGTGCCAAACTAAGAAACAACACCATTGTTTTGTTAAATTTCAGGAGAGAATTCCCACCTCATGTTTATGCTTCTGCCTTAAATATGTTGTTAAGATGATGCCAATCTTTTAAGAAGGAGATCATTATTTGCAGAGAAAGTATAAAAGCAATGAAAATTAGAAAATAAGTGGGGAGGACAAAGACAAAAGGAAAAGAAAAACTGAAATAGGGGCATTATACCCCAACCCCAAATGAAAGAGCGGCATTATAACATGTTCCAGATATTTTTCTGAAGAAATTAAAAAAAAAAAAATCCTACCAGACACTATTAAATACATTAAATAGCAAACACTTAATAGAGAACCATGCACGTTTCTTTTCAAATCAGTATTACTATAAAAACAAACACTTTGACAAAAACTCAATTTGGCATCTTTTATGTTGGAAGTATAGGCAGTCATCAAAGAATAAGCATTAAAATAGAAAGCCATAGCTGATGTTTTCATTTAGCCTAACCACAACTGATTCCCAACTAACAAAGAAATGAGTATCTACTCTATGAACCATCTAAATAACTAACCTATTCTTCCTCTTAAATGTTAGTCATCTTCCGAGGTTTAGACTCTCTTCTATTAAACGTACTGGATAGTGAAAGGAAGTGAAACTCAAGTCTGCCAATGGTACATTAAGAACACTTAAATAAATAAAATAATTGGGAGAGAAAAGATTGAGACCATCTATGAAAGCATTACTTGAGAGTGATCTGAGATTTAATTACCCATACGTTTAGATCATCAGTCGTTAACAAAAGCCAACAACAAAAAGACTATTCAGAACAAGTCACACAAGAATAATCATTAGAGGAATACAATAGCAGTCAATCATACAAGAGTCAACACTGTAACTGGAAAATGGCTGTAGAGAAGGGCAAAAATACCTGCAAGCAAAGGGTCCATTTGGGGTCATCTATATCGTCGCTAATTCTAATACAAAATATTTTGGCACAGTCATCAATGACACACCATTCCTCGCCATATATAGCTGCCATTGCTTCAATTTCCTCATTCTGAAAGAGGTTGATGGGGGGAAAAAAAGTCAAAGAATGCACCGACCCTAAAAACCTGAGTTTTCCTTATTGCTTTATAAGGTATTTGTATTTAACATCACCAGCTTGGATGAAGGATCCCTGAATGAACGATACCAAACGTTCTCAGCAGCCGGTCACCATGTTCTACTCTCTGGGTACCAGACACGATTGCAATGACTGGCACCAGCCTTGCTACTACATCACTGTGCTTTTGACCACTACTGAGCCAAAATATACATGCAATCCCATATCCTGCAGTGAGATTTACAAGTGAAAGGATAAACATAACTCCTCTGCTCCACCTTCTCTTTTTAACAGGTAACCCCACGCCCCCACTCCCTGGTGGCACTGTTACTTATTATATTCGCCCTGTATTACTACTGGCTATCTCCTTCGTTGTTTCTGTTTTGAATTTGGGCACGAGGCTGGGCGGTTGTTGGGGTTTTTGGTCATCAAACCCTCGAAACGTTTCAGAAATTACTCTTTTGGTTTCGGCTTAAAGAAGAGTAAAACCGGACCTAAAGGTAAAAATGGGAAGCAAAGTACACATTCAACTTTGTATCGTCTCATTTTGTCCTCATAGCGCATTCGGAAAAGCTTTAAGAGTGCCCACGTGAGCCACGCGCTGGGGAAAGCTCAACGCCAAGAGGAGGAAGGTTCACTGACTCCAGGGTCTGTGTTATTATTGCCCGTTTTGCGAAAGCAGAAACGGATCTTAAGTGACCTGTCCAAGGTGACCCGGCGGGGACAGGGCGGGGAGTAGAACCCGGGTTTCTGCCTCCGGCCGGGAGCTGCTCAATCGCGTGCTGATGGTTGACGATGACAGCGCCCAAGGCAGGCCCAGGGCGCCGACGCCCGTAAGCGGCCCGCCCGAGAGCGATCGGCTGAGATCAAGCGCCGGGGCAATGGGACGCGGCGGAGCGAACGGCGCGGCCTCCGGCGCGGGCGGTGCGGGCGAGACCGGGGGCGGCCCCGGACAGAGGCCCCTCGGCCGAGGAGGCCCGGAACGGTGAGGCGAGGCCGAGCCGAGCCTAAAGGTCGGCTCCCCGCCGGGGCCTCACCTGCCTCTGGTCGCTCCCTGTGTCCCCCTCAGCCATGTGGCCCCGGGAGCGGCCGAGCGGCCACCGCCTGCCTAGGTCCGGAGAGCGGGGGCGGGCCGCTGCGATTGTGAACCGAGCGCGGCCAGCAGCGCTGCCCGCAGCGCGGGCCGACCCGGAACCGCAAGCCAGCCACGCAGCGCGGCTCGCATCTGCTTCCGGGTTGCGGGCCAGGTTGGGCTAGGGGGCTAACGGCGCCGGCTCTACCGGCGCCAAAGCTTCCCAATCTGGCATTGCGCCCGCCTTTCCCTTCGTCTTCCGCAGGGCCCTGGGGACGCCGTGCCGCCCAAGCGGCTGCAGGAGGGTGTCTGGGCTCTGCTCCTGAAACCCGCCGGGGTTTCTGCTCGCCCACAGCGCAGTCGGTGCCATCGGAATCCCCCGGAGACATTGGAGAGTCAGCTTCACCGCAGCGTCCCAGGAAGGGACTCACCGCAGTCCACAGCCCAAGACCCATCTTTGCATTTCAAGGCACGGTGTTTTTGTTTTAAGTGTTTTAAGATATTTTGTCTGATTTGAGCAAGGGTGGGTTTGATTTACCAAAAGCAGGAGAGCAGGAGAGAGCAGAAGGCAATTTTGAAAGCGTGCAGAAAAACTTAACTCACTCGCCGTTGTGTTGCGATAGTTTTCTTTGGTGTCCTTGGACATTTTGTCTGGGAGCATCTTTTGTTCAGGACGCTAGTTTTGCCAGTCAACATGAAGGTCGTTGTTTCACTATCCAAAAAACTTGAATAAGTTTGTGTCATTTCTCCCCTGTCCCCAACACGTACATTCCAATACATTGGTTGACATCTGTAACTTTATTTGAGATACCTTAATCAAGTCACTTAATGTCTTATTCGAGAGGCATTTTTATCACTTCTTGCCTCACTTTCTTCACACACGCACACACACACACACACAAACTCAAAATACTACATCTTTCCTTTCTCCCGTCTTCCTTAATCATGGGCATGTTTTATTTCACCTTTAATACACTTGCCTGAATCAGAATTCCGTAAATAATTCCACCCAAATTACTTTGAAGAGATCTTAATAAAAGCCTTGTGGATTTATTAATTCAACAGACATTAGGTTCTTACTGTGCTAAACTTTGGAAATGCAGACTTAGATGTCGTGCATTGCCTTTAAGAAGCTAAGGTGTGAGGGAACAAAAATAAAGTATTTAAATGGACTAGAATTATGTCCTGTTAGTATTACAAAGAAGGCCATCTATTCAACTTTTATTGGGCTTCTTGTTTCAGACAGTGTTTGAACCGAGTTATTGAAGAAGGGGTAGAGGTTAGATAATTGAAAAAGGAAGGAAATTGTTCCAAATGGAGAAAAAAATATTGGCAGAAAATTTGTGGCCCATTTAAGGAACATCCTGCATTTCACTGCCTCTGACATCACAGCTGTCAGCCTCCTCTTGTCACATGGCTTGCATAATCCCTTTATGATTGTCTCCATAAATCTGCACATGTGCACTCATTTTGGTTCCAAGAGAGGACTTGGAGGACTTTAGCCCTCAGTCATGTCAATAACATCCCCTCCCTCCAGTTATTTGGTTTCGACAGTATATTTTTCATCTTGAATACAAGCAGTTTTAAGCCCCTCTTTCCAACCAAGTAGGGCCCCGAAGTCCATCCACAGCCAGTCCATCACGATATTTCTCTTCTTGGTGAGGAATTTGCTTGGAAGTGCCGAGAGGTTTGGTCACTGTGCGTCTCCAGGTTGCCTGAAACTTTCTGCAGTTATCATCCTAATACTACCTACATGTCCATCTACTGACCTCTACTGACCTCTTCTTATGTCTTACAGCCTCTGTTGCAAAAAACAGTGATTTTCACCCTTAAAAAAAAAAAA
The DNA here is from genome assembly GCF_963455315.2 of Globicephala melas. Taxonomy (NCBI): domain Eukaryota; kingdom Metazoa; phylum Chordata; class Mammalia; order Artiodactyla; family Delphinidae; genus Globicephala; species Globicephala melas. Next base: position 48,817,461 of record NC_083326.1, read on the forward strand.
AAGCCATAGAATCCCTTCTTCAATGAAAGCCTATGTAGAACAGATTAGGTTGTTCTGGCTGAAATAGTGGTGATGGGCCTGAAGTCCCAGCTATCAATACCTAGCAACCCTGCCTCCCAGTGGCCCCTCAAAGACGTTCAACCCAAATTTGAAAACTACCATGTTAAAATGTAACAGAAAACAATGCATAGCACAATTTAACCTTCTAAACAAAGCATAATATATTTAGTTTATTATACATAGCACCTCTTTTCTTACCACATATATCAACCTAGTCTATTTTACCTTCTGCAGGTTACACCCATGGTTTTCTATTAATTCCTGTTTCTTCACCGCTAGAGCCTTTAAATCTTCTTTTGAGCTCAGATTCTAGACAGAAATTAGTGTTTCTGCCAAAGTGCACAAAGCAAAACCTTCCCTGTTTCTCTGAATGCAGAGAACCCTGAATAAGGCTCAAAACTCAGATTATACAAAGAGCACTTTGGAAAGAGAAGGAGAGAAGTAATTACTGCAGTAACGAGTGTGGCAGACAACCTACATTTTGCAAAACATATTGGAAGAAAGCAAGACTTTATAGACAATTTAGTTGAAAAAGACTTTACTTAATACGAACTTTGAGCAGTTAAGTAGAGGCTGAGAATAGTATGCAAATAGTAACATAGACTTGGATACAAGCGGGGTATCTAAACAGATTCTGCTGATTTCCACATCCCTTTACCGAAATGGTTTACTAGGTATCTTCCTCAAAGTTGTTGTGTTCAAAAGTGAGCTCAATGTCTTTTTCCCTAAATCTGTTCCTCCTCCTATCTTCCTCATTTCCATAATTGGCAACCGCTGAACCCTGCATCAATAAATTGTCCAAGCTTGAAACCTGGGAGACATACTATACGCCTCTCTTTCACTGCCTTCATACACAGACAGCAAGTTCTGTTGATGCTGATTCCTTAATATCCTTTACATTCCTCATATTCTCCTTCCTAGTCTTTCTGATTCTGTCTGGACCCTCTTAAAATTACCCTCCTCACATCTGCCAGAGGAATCATTCAAAATGCACAAGTCTGATGTGTTTTTTCTCCTTTGAAATCCCATAGCTTGCTCCCCATAGCTTTCATGGTAATGCTTAAACACCCTAACACACAAGGTGTGTTCCTGGCTACCTCTCTAATTTTATCTCCCCTGTTTTAGCCAGACCAGCCTAACCTATTTTTTTAAAGCTTTCTTTGAATTTCATGGCTTTAGAAAAAAAAGTGTGAAAACTGCTATTTTACACCATAGACACTGTGTAGGGGGTTGAGTTAAGATATACAAAGAGGCCAGTAACTAGAGTGAAGGAAGAGAATGGATCTGTTTAGCAATAGATGGACATTGACCTCTATTTCTGTCTCTGTGCCAGTACCATACTGTCTTGATTACTGTAGCTTTGTTGTATAATCTGAAGTCTGGGAGCCTGATTCCTCCAGCTTCGTTTTTCTTTTTCAAGATTGATTTGGCTATTTGAGGTCTTCTGTGTTTCCATACAAATTGTGAAATTTTGGGGGGGCTTCCCTGGTGGCGCAGTGGTTGAGAATCTGCCTGCTAATGCAGGGGACACGGGTTCGAGCCCTGGTGTGGGAGGATCCCACATGCTGTGGAGCAAGTAGGCCCGTGAGCCACAACTACTGAGCCTGCGCGTCTGGAGCCTGTGCTCCGCAACAGGAGAGGCCGCGATAGTGAGAGGCCCGCGCACCGTGATGAAGAGTGACCCCTGCTTGCCACAACTAGAGAAAGCCCTCGCACAGAAACGAAGACCCAACACAGCAAAAATAAATAAATTGTGAAATTTTTTGTTCTAGTTCTGGGAAAATGCCATTGGTAGTTTGATAGGGATTGCATTGAATCTGTAGATTGCTTTGGGTAGTAGAGTCATTTTCACAGTGTTGATTCTTCTAATCCAAGAACATAGTATATCTCTCCATCTGTTTGTATCATCTTTAATTTCTTTCATCAGTGTCTTATAGTTTTCTGCATACAGGTCTTCTGTCTCCTTAGGTAGGTTTATCCCTAGATATTTTATTCTTTTTGTTGCAATGGTAATGGAACAGGATAGAAAGCCCAGAGACAAACCCATGCACATATGGTCACCTTAGTTTTGATAAAGGAGGCAAGAATATACAATGGAGAAAAGACAGCCTCTTCAATAAGTGGTGCTGGGAAAACTGGACAGCTACATGTAAAAGTATGAGATTAGATCACTCCCTAACACCATACACAAAAATAAACTCAAAATGGATTAAAGACCTAAATGTAAGGCCAGACACTATAAAACTCTTAGAGGAAAACATAGGCAGAACACTCTATGATATAAATCACAGCAAGATCCTTTTTGACCCACCTCCTAGAGAAATGGAAATAAAAACAAAAATAAACAAATGGGACCTAATGAAACTTAAAAGCTTCTGCACAGCAGAGGAAACCATAAACAAGACAAAAAGACAACCCTCAGAATGGGAGAAAATATTTGTAAATGAAGCAACTGACAAAGGATTAATATCCAAAATTTACAAGCAGCTCCATATGAAAAAAACAAACAGCCCAATCCAAAAATGGGCAGAAGATCTAAATAGACATTTCTCCAAAGAAGATATACATATTGCCAACAAACACATGAAAGGATGCTCAACATCACTAATCATTAAAGAGATGCAAATCAAAACTACAATGAGGTATCACCTCACACTGGTCAGAATGGCCATCATCAAAAAATCTACAAACAATAATTGCTGGAGAGGGTGTGGAGAAAAGGGAACCATCTTGCACTGTTGGTGGGAATGTAAATTGATACAGTCACTATGGAGAACAGTATGGATGTTCCTTAAAAAACTAAAAATAGAACTACCATACGACCCAGCAATCCCACTACTGGGCATATACCCTGAGAAAACCATAATTCAAAAAGAGTCATGTACCACAATGTTCATTGCAGCTCTATTTACAATAGCCAGGACGTGGAAGCAACCTAAGTGTCCATCGACAGATGAATGGATAAAGAAGATGTGGCACATATATACAATGGAATATTAGCCATAAAAAGAAACAAAATTGAGTTTTTGTAGTGAGTGGATGGACCTAGAGACTGTCATACCTAGTGAAGTAAGTCAGAAAGAGAAAAATAAATACCGTATGCTAACACATATATATGGAATCTAAAAAAAAAAGGTTCTGAAGAAACTAGGGGCAGGACAGGAATGGACTTGAGGACATGGGGAGGGGGAAGGGTAAGCTGGGATGAAGTGAGAGAGTGGCATGGACTTATATATACCAACAAATGTAAAATAGATAGCTGGTGGGAAGCAGCTGCATAGCACAGGGGGATCAGCTCGGTGCTTTGTGACCACCTAGAGGGGTGGGATAGGGAGGGTGGGAGGGAGACTCAAGAGGGAGGAGATATGGGAATATATGTATATGTATAGCGATTCACTTTGTTATAAAGCAGAAACTAACACACCATTGTAAAGCAATTATACTCCAATAAAGATGTTAAAAAAAAATAGATGGACAGCTACGTGGTATTAGGATGATAACTGCAGAAGTCTTCAGGCAACGTGGAGGAGATGCGTGTGGTCAGATCCCTCAGAACTCTTATGTAGAAGAGAAATGACTGGCTGCACCAGAATTCTATGTAGGGTGGACTTCATCTTTTTTTAAATAAATTTATTTATTTTATTTATTTATTGTTGGCTGCATTGGGTCTTCGTTGCTGCACACAGGCTTTCTGTGGTTGCAGTGAGCGGGGACTAATCTTCATTGCAGTGCGCGGCCTTTTCGTTGTGGTGGCTTCTCTTGCTGTGGAGCACGGGCTGTAGGCACATGGGCTTCAGTAGTTGTGGCACACGGGTTCAGTAGTTGTGGCTCACTGGCTCTAGAGCTCAGGCTCAGTAGTTGTGGCGCACGGGCTTAGTTGCTCCTCGGCATGTGGGATCTCCCCAGACCAGGGATCGAACCCATGTCCCCCTGCACTGGCAGGCAGATTCTTAACCACTGCGCCACCAAGAAAGTCCCTGTAGGGTGGACTTTAGAGCCCAATATGGTTGGAAGGAGATGCTTAAAACTTTTTGCTTAAGATTAAGAAACACAAACTGTCCAAACCAAATACTTGGAGGAAGAAGCAATGTTATTTAGATCACAAAGGACCAAAGGTCTCTCTTGGTACTAAAATGAATGCATATAGAGAGATGACATGGGTATGATCCTTAACAGGTTATGCAAGCAGTGTGACAAGAGGGGGTTGACAGCTATGATATCAGAGGAAGGGGAATGAGTTATTTGAATGGAAAAAAACCTAACCTGGAAGTACATACATCTTCTGATGGCAACAGAGATGGCTGTCACATCAGCGGTGAGGAATTAAGCCTGTGAACAGTTCTCCACAAAACCTACTTCAGCCTACATTGATGGTTTGAATGGGGCTCTTCTAAGTATTCTCTAGAACCTTGCTAAATACTTAAGGTGAGGTCTTTGGAACAACAGCATCATGTTGTCTGAGAGCTTGTTAGAAGTATGGAAACTCAGGCCTCACCCCAGACGTATTGAATCTGCATTTTAGTAAGATTCCCTGGTGATTTGTATGCACGTCAAATTTTGAGAATCTTGTGTGATGACCATGGGAAAGCACTTCTCATATCTTGGAGAGTAGGGAGAATAATTGACTGAGGGCCCCAGCTACTGTGCTCTGAGATCTATTACTCTGTTTGTCCTAAGACCGTACTTACTATGGACTGCTCTCAGGCAAGCACATGGCAGAGTTACTCAAACAGACCCATTCCTGGGAGGTAAGGCACTCCTCTGATGGGGGACTTGGGCTCCCGAGCTCCCAAAGTCTTGCTGAACTTTCCTTAGATTTGCTGCCACATAGCCTTCCTTTGTCCCTTCTTTCCCTCTCTCCCTCTCTCCCTCTGCTTAGGGTCAGATTTGCATCAGTTTGATGGCTCTCAGAGCCTCTTCAGGCTCCTTCCTATTTTTTTCTCACAGGTATTTCCCCCAACAAATTTCTTTCACATATAACCTCATGTTGGCAACTGTCTCTCCAGGACCCAGACCAGCAGAATTCTGCCCATATAGTATTGACCTGTAGTCATATCATCTGTTTCTAAAATATTTCTCTTAGGGAAATATGTCCTTAAAATATTAAAGAAACAAAACACAAACACCTTGGCACACTGTTAATAATGGGTCTTTCCCCAATTCCCTGTGTTTGTTGTGTGCTTCCAGCTAATGAAAGCCAATGTGGCAGATACAGGCCAGTGACTGCTGAGGCTATAGGTTCTGTTTGCGCCATTTGTTTGTGTTCTGGCCAACGGTGTGACCAATTATGGCCAAGAAATGTGATAGAGGTACAAAGGAAGATTAACATCCTGGATACTAAAATATAAGTTTTAAGGAGAAGCTCTCAAAGAAAAAAAATAGTCAAGGAAACAGAGTCAAGATTAGCAAGCTACTGGGGACAGGAGGAAATCCTTGAATATTTTAATGTCAGCATAAATAAGTAACACTGCAGCCTGGGGAGATTAGCTGGCAATTATACACACAGTAGTAAGAAACAATAATGATGCCAGGCATGTCCTGACTTCAGGAGATTTGAAGGGAGTGAAAGGGTGACGTCTAATGCATAATACTAGAGCTTATCTACTGTGGAACCGTGCGGTAAGGATCCTGGTACAGCACTAATCCGGTTAGCACCCCCATTTCAGAAATAGGCACCCCTATCTCCTAACAAGGAGCCATTTCAGTGGTCTCAAGGGCAGTGGCTGATTTCCCAGTAGCAGTGTGTCCAAATGTGTATTCCACAGAAATTCATCCCTCAGAGTAGAAGGTGGTAAAGTGAGGTGTTCTGTGGTCAGTCGAGTTTATCATCTCTGTGCTAAACACACTTCATCTGATAATTTTATGTTAAAACTCTTAGAACCCTTAATATTCTAATGTACAGTATAAATCTCCAAGAGAGGACAGTAACATCCAGCTTTTCAGAAAGAATTTAACTAAGGAATCCTCCCCCCTCCCTCCACTCCCTAAAATCTTTGAGCAGTAGAATTATTAGAACACATTTTGATAAGCATTACCCCCATTTAGCATCATAATACCTCATGTTCCCCTGGTGGTAGAAGTTAAAGGTCACTGTTATATCTATTTCTGGCCCAGTATTAAGCAGGACCTGGGTCCCCACTTGCCAAAAATATTAACTCTGGCTTTTTGAAATTTTTTTTTTTAATTTTTAAGAAACCTCTTCTTAATGAATGAAGTTCTAGAAGGGATAGTTACCAGTTCTATTGTTAGTTAGTTGTTAAAACCTTAGGAAGGATTGAGTTACAGCCAACAGAGAAGAGAATTGTGGATGGGAACTGGAGAAGGATGAACCTAGGGCTCAGCCTTCCTCAGCATCAAGCATAGTGACCCTGTCTCAGCGCAAGGCTCTTCCACCTTCCACCTCCTTACCTCTTACATGTTACTTCAGTTTTGTTTTTCTGTAAAAGCTTTCCTTGGATTAAAAGTAGAAACAGAGAATAGGATCAGCTCCCTTCCCTTACCCCAAAATCAGCGTCCAAAGGAGATGATTATGTGAAATTTTAAAATGTTGGATAAAAATATAAGCTGTTTGTGGGAGTTCCCTGGTGGCCTAGTGGTTAGGATTCCAGGCTTTCACTGCTGTGGGCCAGGTCCAATCCCTTGTTGGGGAACTGAGATCCTGCAAGCCGTGCAGCACAGCAAAGCAAAAAACAAAAAACATGTATAAGTATATGTATACGTATATGTATATGCTACTTGCTTTTCCCTCTGATGGGAGTGTTTTTTCCCCGATATTCAAATGCCATCCCCTTACCTATCAGCCTTCAGCACACTGACACCCCTTCATCAGATACTTCCCCAACCACCCTAATTAAAGAATTTCCCCCTCCTTATTGTTGATGCCCATTAATCAAAGATCACCAGGAACACACTGCAATCCAGAAAAGTGGGGCTTGTTGATTGATGCTTCCAGCAGGAAGCAAGACTGCACACCTTGACGAAACATGGGACATCTCAGCAAGAAAATCATACCATGGGGCTTGTTAAGGGTTTGGGAAGGAAGTGGGGTTTGCTCTGGATTGGGGGCTGTCAGGAAATGGGAGTAATTGTATGACTGGGTATCTTAATGAACTTTATCTTGGAAGCAGGAGGAGCAGAGTGGGGCTAAGGCTGCAGTTAATGAAGAAGCAGCATTCGCTCATGTCAGCTGGGAGGGGGGCTATTGGTGATTTTGGTGGTTGCACAGTGTTTTGGTTTTGTCCCTGCTCAGGCACGATTACAGAGTAGTGGGGTTTTTTTGTTGTTGTTTTTTTGGCCTCCGTCACAGTCACAGAGTGACTTTCTCTCATGTTGATATGCTGTAAAATTATGTTTGACCAGAGAACACCATGGTCTAGCTGTGAGTGCCAGGCCAGCTCCGAGCAAACAGGTGATTTTTTCTTTCCCACTTTGTCCCATTATCCTGTGTAATTTCTTCAAATTATGAATCTGTATCCAACAACGCTCTAACTTATGTATTTGTAATATATGTGTGATCTGTCTTCTTCAATATGTATGTATTAGCTGCAGGAGGACATGGTATCATCTCATTCATCACTGTGTCTCCAACATCAAAAGCAGCCCCAACATATGGTAAATACTCAATAAATATTAGTTGAAAAGATGCATAAATTAGATGCTTGGGGGAAGGGCTCATCTGGAGGTGGGAGAAAGTTTCATGAAGTGAGGAAGTGTGAAGCATATTCCTGATGCTGCAGCCCTTTCCAGTCACCTCTGGGTGTCATGTCAGCCTGTGTCAGGATGTCTGATCTGGGAGACTGGGAAACTACTAACCCTAGAATGAATGGCCTTCTGAATTCTAACTGAAGAGCCCTGTGAGATTGTGCGATGTTAAAATCTGATTTTCCCTGTCTAGATGGGTACAGAAGATACTCTAGTCCTTGTCAATTTGGATTGTTATTACCCTCAGGAAGTAGAACCTGAAAAAACAAGGTATTTCAATCACCTTCATACAATGGTCATCATAAAGTGTCTTCTCAGAGCTTTTGTTTTAATGTCCAGGCCCAAGGTTCACCTACATAAGAAAAGAATGTTAATGAATGTAACTCTTTTTCCTCTCATTAGAAGGCTCTGGTATATATCGAAATCATTCTGATGCTTTCAAAGAAGGCATTCCAGGTAAATGTGCTCTCTACTGCAGTTAAAAACTTAAAAGACTTAGTGACCATTTTAAACAGTAGTCTTGAAAATGTTCATTGAAACATCTTCCAAAAGGTAGCAAAATTTGTATGTAGGAGGCAATAGTGATGATTTATGTTCGTATCTACTATTTGCATATTTTACTACCACCATTTTTTTTTTGCTTTTAATATCTTCTTATACATTTTCTTACTGAAAAGTTACCAGTTTCATTAAATTAAGTAGATATTAAGTGCCTATTTTGTGCTACGTGCAAGACAGTATGCAATTCATTTCCAAGAAAGCTAAGAAAATATAAAGGAAAAGACATAATTGCCTTTTTCAAAACCTATTTTCAACTATTTGTGGCACGCTGAACTACCCTACCTAATTTGCGCTGAAGAGATTCAGAATTATTAGCCTTAGCCAGGCACTGTTGAGCATCATCTTGTGAACTTGATATGGGATACATTTAAGCTACAATAGGTATATAGTTTCTTCACATACTTTGGAAGGGCTCCCGAGCCAGGATGCTTAGATAAAAATACTGACATTGCCAACAATTAGCTGTGTGACTTAACAGCTCTGTGCCTCAGTTTCCTTGTCTGTAACTGAGGATGACAATAATAGTATCTATTTCATAGGATTATTGTGGAAATGAAATGATCTAACCTGTGTAAAGGGCATAGTATATTGCCTAGCATATAATAAACATTCAGTAAATATTATTATTTTAGTATATGTTATAGTATGTTATGTTACTATTGTATCTTACGTCTTATTGTATCTTAACATCTTATTGTATGTTACTACTATTTTTATCACAGTTTACGGAGCTGTATAAGTAATAAACATTATAACGTAAACATCTTTATAATACTTCATACAGAAAACAGTATGAAGTTTCACTGTCTAACTTAGTGAATATTTTTTGCTGCACACTGTGTGGAAGATTCATCATGCTTGCTGGAAATATCAGTATTAGTAAGACACAGTTCCTACCATTAAGGAGTTCCCACCTGAAGCTCAGCAACTGCTGGTGGGAACAAAACTCTAGACCTCTTATCTATTTTTTCTAAATGTGTATACGAAATCAGTTTTTCCTCTTTCCCATCTCCCGTGACCTATGTTGGTTATCTAAAGTGATTCTTGCCACCACTCTAGCTCTGTTAACCCTGGTCCTTGCACGATGCCAAGCAAATCTCTTTGCCAACTCCTCATTTATATACCCACTCTCTCTCTCCTTCCCACTACTGCTGTTTTACAATTACCCACCACTTATTTTTAAGCACATCACCTGGTTTATGAGTATTTCGCTCCTAGCAAGATAGCATAGAGGTTAAGGGCATGAGTTTTTAAAGTATAGTATTTGGGGACTTCCCCAGTGGTCCAGTGCTGGAGAATCCACCTTCCAATGCAGGGGACATGTGTTCGATCCCTGCTTGGGGAACTGGGATCCCACATGCTGCGGGGCAACTAATCCCGTGCGCCACAACTGCTGAGCCCACGTGCCCTGGAGTCCGCACACCACAACTAGAGAAGAAAACGTGCACGCCACAACTAGAGAGAAGCCCGCATGCCACAACTAAGACCCAATGCAGCCAAAATTTTTAAAAAATCAATAAAATAAAATAAATAAATAAAACGAATGGGTTATATATTTTAAAAAACTAAAAAAAAAAAAAAAGAGTATTTGATTCATATCCTGACTCATGTACTAATTGTGTGACCTTGGACAAGTTATTTAGCTTCTCCAAGTGTTAGTTTCCTTACTTATGAAATAAAGATGTTAATATCTATTTTGACAGTTGTTAAACAATTAAATAATGGGGCACCTAGCATGTGTCTTAGCTTTCAGAAAATGGTATCTAGTATTACTAAAAATACATCTATGATGTTTCCTTGGGTGCATAAGTGGAAATGGTCTCCAACAGGAAAAGGAAGAATAAAACTACTGAGAAAGAGAACAGAGTGACTCATATCACTTTATGGAGTGTCTGTCGCTATGGAGGAAGACAAGAGTTATCTGCATAACCATTTCTGGAGTCTAATGAAAAGAAGGGATTCTCTCTTCCTGTAGAGTATGTGGACTTAAAGCTTTCAGGATGAGGTTCTAAAATGGAATTTTGACTGCAGTGTCCACTTGTACTCTTTTTGATAGAACAAATTAATTAAATCATCCACAAAAGAGCACATTGGTATCTGAAATGGAATGAATGTGAGCTGGTCAACAACGTGTCAGTTAGGGTTTCAGTAGGATACAAATGGCACACTCAGAGGATTTGACTGAGGGGAGATTAAGAAGGGATGATTTACAGAAGAATGGGCAAGGTTAAGGGACCCCACAAGAAGCAGCCAGGAACTATTAAGTGCAGGAAGCTGCTAAGACCCCCTGCATTGAAGGAATAGAGTTTTGGAGGCCAGCAAGAGCTGGAGCCATAGAACAGGGACTGCCCAACAGAAGCTGTGGCTATAGAAAATGCAGCCACTGTCAGGAGTTCTTGACAAAGGGTGGGGGTGATGATGTGATAGATACCTCAACCTCTCTCTCTCTCTTTTTTTTTAATTAATTAATTTATTTTTGCTGTGTTGGGTCTTCCTTTCTGTGTGAGGGCTTTCTCTAGTTGCGGCAAGCGGGGGCCACTCTTTCATTGCGGTGCAGGGGCCTCTCACTATCGCGGCCTCTCTTGTTGCAGAGCACAGGCTCCAGATGCACAGGCTCAGTAGTTGTGGCTCACGGGCCTACTTGCTCTGCGGCATGTGGGATCTTCCCAGACCAGGGCTCGAACCCGTGTCCCCTGCATTAGCAGGCAGATTCTCAACCCCTGCGCCACCAGGGAAGCCCCTCTCTCTCTCTTTCTGTTTACACTCTCCTGCTGGTTCCTCTCATTCTGTGAACCCAGCTGGAAGCCAGAGTGCCAGAATGCTTAGACTTCCTAGGGGCCAGCCTCCCAGGACCCAGAGCACAGTAGGGGAGGGCAGAGAATGGATTGAAAAGGCAAATGGATAGTCGAGAACAACACTCTGTGAAGCCTGCCTGAGAGAACAAAAACGGGAGGATGGAGTGATAAAACCACTTTCCAGCCTCTCTGTAAAACCTGCAGGATAATCCTCTACACTCTCTCCTGCAGTGACCCTAGGGACCGTGCATTGACGATGGTGGTGTTCACGTGGAAGGAACCCGGGTCTGAATGGCTACTCATAGCAGAGCCTCCATCCTGACCACACTGCACTGTAACAGGAAGCCACTGAGGCTGCAGTGTTGTTTGTTCAGATGCAGATGGCGGGAGGGGGCTGTGGGGATGATTAATACTGATGACCGCCCGGCGTACCTCTTGGGTTTCTTCTCTCTACTGAGCTTCTGAGCACTTAGTCTTTTTTGTAAGCATCTATAAAACATTTACAAGTGGACATTTTAGATGTCATCTTAAACTCAATTCACAGCCAAATTCAAAACCATCCCCAAACTGCCTTGGTTTCATACATAATCTGCCCTTCCAACTTATTTATTCATTGAGTTGGTCACTTCAGAATATTTACTGAGTCTTGATCTATGCCCAATATGGACTATATATTAAAGATATAAAGAAGACACAGTTTCTGATTTCAAGAGGACCATAGTCTGATGAAGGTAGATATGTAAACAAGTGATTTATGAGAATGTTACATGTACCATGGTTACATGTCAGTTGTTTCCTCTTTTTTACATCTCACACAAGATGAGTCACAAGTATTGTATCTCACGTGCTTCTTTGGTAATAGCCACTTTCTCACAGTGCTATATTGGAATGATAACCAATTCTCCTTGCAGCCTTCACTCTCTCCTCACTCTAGTTCTGGTTCCATCCTTTTCTCATTCTAGTTCTAGTGTACTCCTTGCATACTATCTCTAGACTAGTATTCCTCACATGCTACTTTGTTCAGGAATAGTGTAAAGTTTTATTTTTTCCTATTGCATCAAGTCTCAGTTCTGCTTGGCTTTCAAAGACCTTCAGGTCAGCCCTCCTAATGCAGCTATGTAATCCTATCCTCTAGGACTCTCCACTGTAACTGCCGACCCTGTCTATTGTTACTCCACCTTCCTTTCCATTCCCACTGCTCACCTTAGTTCAGTCCCTCTCAGCTCCCCCTAGACTACTGCAGTAGCTTCTTAGCTCATTTTCCTGACTCCAGACATGTCCCTTTCCCACCTTGCTTCCTGCCAACAGAACTCTGTCATTGCAGGATCACTCTGATCATATCAGTCCTCTCTTCAAAAGCCTTTCCATCTTCCACAGTTCCCATCTCAGTAAGTGGCACCTCTGTATACCAATTGCCTGTACCAGAAACTTGGGCGCCTTCTGTACTCTTCCTTGTGTCACACCCCTCTCATGCAGTCAGTCATCAGGTTCTTTCTGTTCTGTCATGTATGTCTCTTGAATCAGTCTCCTACTACTGTTCTCCATCCTCAAAGTCCTTGCCAAAGCTGAGGCCCCTTGACTGGACTACTCAACAGCCTCCTAACCTGCCTCTGACTTCACTGGCTTTCAGCCCATTCTCCACCTCGCCACTAGACGTAGCTCTTTCTCTGATAGAGAGCTAATATTGTGACTCTCCTGCTTAAAACTCTTTGGGGTTTTAACTCCATGGCTTTGAGGATGAATCTCAAACTACTCTGTGACACATTGTAAAGGACCCTTCATGACGTGGCTCCTTGTATCTCTCCAGCCTCATTGCTTCATCCCAACTCTGTTCTGCACCTTCTCTTCTGGCTTTACTGAACTATATCCACGTCCCCTGGGAAGGCACACGATCAATTGCTCGCCTGCAGTTCTCACACGTTACTCGCTCTACCTGGGATGCTCTTTCCTCCCCCCTCCTACACGTTGTTTTGGACTCGGCTCCCATGTCTTTGATGGCAGTTACCATGTCTTTCTTTTTCTTTACCTTGCAAGCACTCAGTACAGTGCCTGGCATTGGGTAGGCTCTCAATTCAGAGAAGTTAAATAGATTTTTCATGGTCATACAGCTGGTTAAGAGGCAGGGAGCTGGGATTCAATTCAGGTTTCTGATTCAAAATTTTATGCACCTGCCACTTTACTACATTGGATAAAATATTTTAGACATAAAGTCCAAGTTCATTCATTAATTCAGCAAATATGTATTGATTTCCTACTATGTGCCATTCACTGTGTTAGATAAAGGGGGTGAACTGCTGAACAAGGCATTCCCTGCCTTCAGTACACTTCCAGTCTGATGAAAGATACAGACAAGTAAAGACGCATTTGTGGCACAATGTGACAAGTGTTATCATAGGAGTAAGTACAAGGTAAATTGGAAAGCCTAATGGGAGGGACACATAGCCCGGTCGTAGGCGGTCAGGGAAGGCCTTTGGAGAGAAGTGATTTCTAAGCTCAGACTGTATATAGAATAAGCCTCGGCGAGACGAGGAAGCTGGGGAATAGAGTTCAAGGCACAAAACAACAACGTAGGCAAAGGTCCTAAACCATCAGAGACCGTGTCAGTACGGGGAACTGAAAGTTGTTCACAACTGCTGAAGTGTAAAATACCACGGCGATAATGACGAGAGCCGAATCGGGACACTGATGCGAGGAGTTTAGACTACGTCCCGAAGCAAGGAAGAGGCAGAGTAGCATTCTAAGCAAGAGAATTAGTTGATCAGATTGAAATGTTGGAAACATCCTCTGACTACAGAGTGAAGAATAGATTAGGGTTGAGTGTGGGGCAAAAGGTAGGATGGGGAGAGTGAGGAATAGAGACTAGAGTGCTTGCCACTGAGAAAGAGAAGGAGGGCTGCCAGTTGGGGGAGGAGAGAGGAGCAGCTGCCCTTTTAGTTGTAACTGAGTTTGATGAACTGGTGTGTGGTCAGGAGCTCAGGAGTGATGTTGGGACCCAAGTTACAGATTTGTGAGATGTGAGCATACGGAGGGTTAGGAAGCCATGGGGGCATGTGAGCTCACCCAAGGAGAGTGTGAAGAGAGGTGGAGTTTAGGGCAGAACTTGCAACATTCAAGGGAAGAGCATTCTCAGGAGGAGGGAAGGGGTCACTGGTGTCAAATATGGCCAAAGGTCAATTAAAGTTAGGACTTGTGGGCTTCCCTGGTGGCTCAGTGGTTGAGAGTCCGCCTGCCGATGCAGGGGACATGGATTTGTGCCCCGGTCTGGGAAGATCCCACATGCTGCAGAGTGGCTAGGGCTGTGAGCCATGGCGGCTGAGACTGCACGTCCGGAGCCTGTGCTCCGCAACGGGAGAGGCCACAACAGTGAGAGGCCCGCGTACCGCAAAAAAAAAAGTTAGGACTTGTAAGGGTTCATTGGATTTTGAAATATGGAGGCCTTTGGTGTCCACAGGGAGCAGGTTCAGTGGAGTAGTGGGAGCAGAAACTGAGTACAGAGAGCAGAGGAGATGGAGAGCCAGCGGAGACCATGCTTTCAAGCAGTTTAACTCTGAAGGAGGAGGGAGACGGTACCGCTCTCTGGCAAGAGGGTTTTTAAAAGATGGCAGCGATTAGAGAACCCTTGCAGAATGGGTACATCGTGAGAGCACTGGAAGATCTAGAAGAGGTTGATGGAGTGAGGTTGCCGAGGAGGAGGGATTGGCAACACGGCACGGGAGGGCTCTGCCCTTAGACGGGAGGGGTACCTCTTGCATTTTAACAGAAGAGGAAAAGTAAGAAGGGTGCAGGTAAGCCTGCTGGTTAGGTGGTCAGAAGTTTGCGGGGTTCTCAACTAATGGTTTTTGTGTCCTTGGTAAAGTAGGAGGCAAAGTCATCTGCTGAGGGTGTTCCAGGGAGCTGGTGGGGTGAGGAATTTGAAGAGAAAGTGCGGTGAAGAGCAGGAAACAGCTCAGTCCTGGCCCCTCATCTTCTTGCTCTGTTCTTCTTTCTCCCTAGGCCATCTCCTGCAATGCTCATGGCTTCACGTCCCCTCCACACGGATGGTCGCAAATGTAGCTCTCTAGTCCAGACCTCACCTCTGAGCTCTCAACCCTCTTTCACCTCCGCTTGTCTCTCTCAAAGCCTCCTTCCACTACCTGCCCCTGCAGCTTCCGCTCAGGACAGAGGGTTGTTGGGCAGTGCTGAGAATCCAGTCAGTGTTTAGTTTCATGAATTTACAGTGTGGTCTACGCCGTGTAAGGCCCTGTGCTAGCTTTATGTCACCCACCTCCTCTTAGCCAGTTTTGCTCACATCTCATCTGCTTAACACGTCGTTTCCCCAACCATTTCCACACTGTCAAATCCTATCCATCTTAATGGCTTAACTTTAAAAGCCATCTTTCCTGTAAAGTATTCACTGATAGCCCCAGCTCGAAAACAAAACTTTCTTCCTCTTATTCCTCCTTTGTCTGAATTTTACTTATGGTTCTTACTGTTTTCTCTCTCTTAATATACCTGCTGATGTACACGTCTTACATTGCCTCATCTGCATTTACTAAGTTCTTAAATTCCTGAAGGCAAGGCTGTTACCAGAGTCATCTTTTTTTCTCTCAGCCTAAAACAGTGCCTTGCACATGTATCCACTCACAAAATCATGTCAATTACTAAGTTATTATGTATTTACTTACTAAGGAAGACATGGATGGATGACAGATTCTCTCTGCTCTGGTAAGTCCTTACATGTCATCCAATCTTCTTTCTGTTGGTAATCCTACAATGTTATAGATATTTGTGGGTGATTCATAAATCTCTTTCTAGCCCTGAACTCTTGCCCCAAATATACTCTCACGTCTTCTGTTTCTTGCTGCATCTCTCAAGCTTACTATGTTGAAGGTACTCATTTCCCATTTCCTGGTGTCTCCGATCTAAAGCTGAGGCTACGTGTAAATGCCAGCACTTCTGTACATCTTCTCTATTCTAGTCCTCGCTGATCTCATCTTCCCAAATCTTTTAGAATTTATTTTGTCAGTTTTAGGTGTTATTATGGCTTTTCTTTCTTGTTAATTTTCACTGTATAATTTGCCTCCAGAATTATATTATAAATTTCATGAGGCCAAGAATTTGTATATAAGTGTAATCACTTCTCTTTTTTTTGCTGCATTATCTTCCTCCTTTCACCAATCTCTTTTCTCTCCAATTCTCTATCACTTGAGAAAAAATTAGCCACCACCAGAGGGCAGTGGAGAGGTCAAGATAATAAGGATGGAAAAAAGGCAAAGTTTAGTTTAGCAAAGTTGATAGACTAGGACTAAGATTTCTCTACACTCTTTAGCTTTATAGAAGCAGATGTGATTTGCTTAATCCTGGGTGCTAAAGTTTAAGAGATAAAAGTACAAACTGTGTCAATGCCTCGGCCAGCTGGAGCATGAGCACAGGTTGGAGCATCTGGGAATGTAAGCCCGGGAAAGAAAAATCAGGGCAGCTCACACTAGTTTTCTTTAACTTTTTAGAAGAATGGCCTGTGAAAGGCTAATTCAGTTTGTTCTGTTCAGCTTTATATTGGCTAACAGGTGAGAGCTGTGTGGAGCTAGCATTTGCCTCTGTAAGAGGAACTTCTAACAGTAATAATGCAGTCAGGGGAAGTGGTTGAGCTACACTGTGAGGCAGTTATCTGCCGGTTCCAGGAGGTTCTCGGGCTGGGCAAATACCCCTTCAGAATGTGGTTGAGGACAATCTGGCTTTAGGTGTGAAGTTGGGCTTGATGGTTTCTGCTGACTCTTCCAGATCTAAGATCCAGGAGTCTGGAATCCATACTTCCAATGCAGGCCTCAGACTGGCCCGTCAAATCCCGTTTCTTCGATCTCTGTGACTTCAGTAAGTGGACTAATGTCACATGCTATGGTAACTCACAGAGAGAGTGGGGCCCTTGAGCTGGCTGTATCAGGTGTTGACAGGTGGTTACTCAGGAATGGGCAGTGTAGGTTAGGGGGAATCTGGAAAAGAGATGTGTTGTAGAAGTTTCCCAAGAGCAAAGAGCTGTAGAGACCTTAAAGGGAGAGGTAGCTGTTGAAAAGAAAGGCGGTATTGACAGGGTTGTTTGTTAGAGATTTGAAGAACGAGAGAGCTGAGAGCAAGAAAGGGGTCGTCATGGTGTGAGTCTCTCTCTGGGTCAAGGAACAGAGAAACACTCAGGTTAACATCAAAGCGATGTTACATCAGGCTACATCACTTTGTTTGCAATACAAAGTGTAGGAATGTATTGCAGCAATGTAGATAGATGAAAGCAGAAACATCTGTGCTACTCTGACAGGTGGTTGAAGATATAGCTGCAGCCAGCAGTTAGTGCCTTCTCAGCCAGGAGCCTCACCCTTTGCTCCCTACACTAGTGTTTCCACACTCCACGTCTCATTCTCTCTGCTCTTGCTTCAGCTATTCCCAATCACCTCTTTTCTGCTCTCCTTGCCAGCCCATGGTTTCCACTTTCTCTCTGCCTTCACTTCCCTCTCTATGTTTTTCTGCGTCTACCCTGGCTAAACACTGTACTTCGTATTCTTCACAGGCAAATGGACCCAGAGAGAATCTAGATGGTTTAATAGTACCCAGGAGAGATCTTTTCTGTTGGGCAGAGCATATCTACGGGCCTTTGGTAAGCCTGATAAAAACGTTCCGTTCGGTTAGGTCCCACCCTTGCGCCTTCCACTGAGCCAAGAATCATAGGCTGCGTAAGGAAGCCCTCACTAGGGGACTATGGGCAAGGCAGACCTCCTGAGGCTTCCAAGAAGGGGTAGTGTAATTGTCAGGCACATTGCTTGACCAGACAGTTATGGATGGAAAAGCAGGGGTATATTCATGATGAATAGAGCAAAGGGCTAAATATGGAGTTGGAAATATTGCCCAAGGAGCCCGTGCCTTACGAGAAAAGCTATAAAGGGAAGGGTTTGATTGAAAAACAAAAAAGAGAATATAATGGGCATTTTTGTGATTGTGGCTGCCCAAAATCCATTGCTCTTTCTTCTGGTAATAGCACTGGACTTGGCTAGAGTGTGTGTGCTTGCGTGCGTCAGTGGGGAACTACCTCTCCTGTGGAAGGCAAGTCCCCTACATACAAACCTTCAAGCTGCGAACTTTCAAAGATGCGAATGTGCATTCCATCAATATCAGGCGTGACTGAAATTGCAGCTTGCACTCCGTCTCCTATTGCTGACCATCCTTCAGCTCTACCATCTCCCACCTCCTCTCCCTCCTCCACTCAGTAACTCTTCTTGCCTGTTCACTTGATGCCAGCCCCTGTATGCCAGCTGTTGTACTGTACTACCATACTTTTCAAGGTACTGTAGTATATGATTAAAAATGTTTATTTTTGTGTTTGTTTTCTGTGTATTATTTGTGTGAAAAGTATTATAAGCCCATCACAGTACAGTACTATATAGCTGATTGTGTTAGTTGGGTACTTAGGCTAACTTTGCTGGACTTAGGAATAAATTGGACTTATGAACATGCTCTCAGAATGGAACTCGTTCGTATGTAGGGGACTTACTGTAGTGTTGTGGGATTGTCAGCCAAGGCACCCTGCCCTGTACACCAAAAGGTGTCTGTTTCTCTGTATGGCTCTCTCTCTCAATTTTGCCTCTTCTGAAGGGGGAAGACAAAAGGACAGGAAAACAAAAATAAATGGAAATTATTCTTTGCCAGTGGTAGCAACCTGGAAAACTTGTAGACTAGTTCCCCCTACCCAGATCCCTGGAAGTGCCCTAGTCCTGTCCTTGCTGGGCCAGATTTTCAGATTTTTTTTGATACTGTGCAATATATTCCCTGTTTGCTTAAGTTAGCCAGTGTCACCGCTTGTTGCTAGCAATCAAGGAACTACAGATAGAGGGGACCATCCTAAACTTTTTGTGTGGGGACCTAGCAAAATCAATCATTAGTGGAAGGCAGTTGCTTAGACATCTGTGTGTCACACATCTGGGAAAAGAAGGACAGGCACAGAATTAAGTCTAGATAAAAATAATTTAGTATCTGAAAATATACCAACTCATTTCAGTTATTAAATCTGTGTATGGCACAAATGACAAAAAAAATTTAGACAGCTTTTAAGAGATAAAAAACAATGACATCATAGCCTTGATGGTCTTGGGTTAATAATAACTCAAAGCACTTAATATGTAGGTTTAGGGGATGGTTAATTTCCAACTCAACAAATTATTTGGATTTGCCCGATGACATCTGACGTACTTTTCAGCATTCTAGGCAATATTTACCCAAAGCCCTCCCCAAAGTCTCAGTTCATAAAATCCTCCCTTTAATAAGCCTTTAGTGCGCTCCTGCAGCACTTCAAAGTCACACTGGCACCGGGGGGAGTGTTTTTAAAACATGCAGTGCATGAAGTGCATTCTGGGGTGTTTCAGGCTTAAGACAAAACTGCAGGGACACAAACATTGGGTACTGTAATCTGGAGGGAATCCTATTCTGGAGGGAATCGCTGGGATGTGGGATGGGCAGTAGTAGTTGTGGCCTCCTAAGTTTCCCGAAACAAGTGAACAAAAGAATCCTAGGTGGGCTTTCCTGGTGGCGCAGTGGTTGAGAATCCACCTGCCGATGCAGGGGACACGGGTTCGTGCCCCGGTCCGGGAAAATCCCACATGCCGTGGAGTGGCTGGGCCCGTGAGCCATGGCCGCTGAGCCTGCGCATCCTGAGCCTGTGCTCCACAACGGGAGAGGTCACAACAGTGAGAGGCCCGCGTACCGCAGAAAAAAAAAAAAAAAAAAAAGAATCCTAGGTGGATCCAGGCAATGGGTAATTCTGTTGAAACATATTGTGATCTGAAGTTGGTTAACTTTTCAGCTGGGTCAGGCAGGCCCGGGAATGGCAGAGCAAAGGGTTAGTTACTTCCAAATCCCTTTTCTATTCATCCAGACCTACCAGTTCTATTCCTACTTACATGCATTGTAGGTAAGAGTGACGTAGTAACTTTAACATGCTCCATCTGCAAAGTTAAAATATCTACCTCCTCACAAGCTCAGAAAACAGTTTGGAGAAAACAGTTATTGTTTCCAGATGTTCTGTGTCTGCCACACGTTTCTCAAAATAGAATATGACACAACTGGGGGCAATATAGTAATTGCTTTCTTGTTCTAGAACAGCACTATCCATTATGGTAGCTGCTAGCCACATGTGGCTATTTAAATTAAAATTAAGTAAAATTAAAAATTCAAATCTTTAATCACACTAGCCAAATTTCAAGAGCTCAGTAGGCATATGTGGCCGGTGGCTACTGTATTGGACAAGATAGAATTATGGAACATATCCAAAGTCCATTGGATAGTACTGTTCTACAATAAGAATTGTTGTGTTTTTATCTGTACTAGTCAGAAATAAAAATGCCAAAGAGATAACTTTTCCTAAAGATTGTTTATATAAATATCAAAGATATTTCTGTAAAAATATGTACAATGAGTGATCTTACCAAGATCAGAACTTCTTTTATTGGTAGTCATGATGATTACCTCCTGTTACTCTCATCCTCTTATTGGCTAGGATGGGTTTTCATTTACAAACTCAAGAAGAGAGTAAAGTGAATTGAAAAAAATGAGAGTAGTGAATTTAGGCAATTAAATCATGTTAGTGAGAACAAAGGCTTTTGTGGAATCATGTGGAAAATTATTTTGGTAGTCAATTTTTATTTTGGCTGTGAAGATAATTCAGTATCCTTAGAAAATAAGCTCTGAGGTTTCTTCTTTGTGAGGCAAATATGACTGCCTTAGTTACCACACAATTTACAGTCGAAGTATTGTGCTCTTAAAGTGCTCTTTTTTTCTTAATAAAAGATGATGCTAAGCTGGGATATATAAGCAAGGCTGCTTGTGTTCTCCAAAGACATTCTAAGAGCTCTGCCACATCATGTATCACACGTAGTGCATCACCAACCGGCCTGTAATAGGTTCTCAATACATGTTTCTAGACTTGACTGCAAATCTACAGTCCCTTAAAAATGATACCTAAAAAAAAAGAAAAATGATACCTATTAATTTTCATTACAAAAGAACATGTTCATTAAATACATTGGAAAATACAAGAAAGTTGAAAATTTTTCCCTATGCTCATAATTTCCTTTGTCTTTTTCAGCTATGCATTTTTTAAAAGGGTGTAATTACACTAGAGTTTGAACCTTCACATTATAGGCTATGTGTTAACTGCTCTGGCTAGACCTGTTGTGCAAGTCTGAAGAGGTGGACTCTTTATGAAAGATATTTGATGGAGGGAGGAAGTGAAGGAAAATTTGTAAAACCTTCTCTCTTTAAGCATACCTCACTCATATACATCTTAATATGCTCACACCTGTTAGCATTTAGAGACCATTCTTTGACATGTGAAAAGAGAAAGAGGTGCAGCTAATTTACACTGCCTGTTAAGTTCCCATGGGTAAAGTAGTAACCAAAACAGAAAAGAAAAAATCTGGGCAGCTGGGTGATGTATTGGCTTAATAACAAATTTCCAGATTAGTAACCCAGTATTTACATTTGCTTTGGCTTGGGGGGGCGTGGCTTCGAAGTAGGGTCCATCTATCTTTCGGGTCGGGGCGTGGTGGGAGGAGGGCGAAGGCTCTGCCCTTCCTGGCTGCGGTTGGCAAAGCCTGGAACCATCCTAGGTAGTCTGGGCGGGACTGGAGCGTGCTAAGGGCGGGACGTCCCAGGCGGGGGGCGGGCCCGCGCGCCGGTCACGTGCCGCACGGGTCTGCCGTAAATAATCCGGGCGCGCGCGCGCTCGTGGGGCCGGCCGCGCGGAGGGGCGGTGCCACTTCGCGGAGTGGTGCTTGGCTTCCTTGCGCTCCACCCGGTTCCCAGCGCAGGGATCCCCGAGACCGACGTTCCGTGGGGCCGGGAGTCTTCCGAAGGTGCGAGACAGGTGATGGCCGCTTCCTGGGCGTGAGGCGGGCAGACGGGGAGCCTGCGGTTGTGGTCCCCACCCCGGGAGCTTTGGGAGCCCGGGTGACAGCGTAGGTCAGTTTCCTAGGCCGGTTCCCCTGTGAACGGTCTCCCCCCTTGCCTGATGGTGGGGGAGGTCTGTCCGCGCGTGGTGGGGGGCGAGGCCGCGTCTCCCGCGCGTCTCTGAGGATGGTCAGGGTCGTGGCCTGGAGATGCTGGGCTCTGAGCCAGAGCTAGGCTTCCACGAAGTCCCTGGCTGCTCCAACTCTGCGAGGAAGTTAGTTGTACAAGCAGCAGGATGCTGGCATTTGTTGCATTTCCACTTTGGGTGCTAGGACTTCGTCCTGGTGCCACATGCATTCCCTACTAAGTCATTAGCTGCTTGCTTTCTCGGTACTTGGATGTGTGCATTCTAACTTTTAGTTTCTTACTGGCGTGAAGAGGATTGATTCACAGTGGAAGTCACGAGCTGTTCACGTGAGCATTCTCACAGTGTACCTCGTGCTCCATTCTACTAGCATGAAAGACTATCAGAGGAATTCAGAAACAGTGTGAAAGATGGCAGCAGCACAAGAGAAAGAAGGATTCATTTACCCGGGGGCCCTGCTGATTGGCAGGAGGCGTTGAAAAGGGTTATCCTGATGTAGTTAATATTGGTTTTCAATTGTGAAAGTCTTTGCTTTATGCAGATTGTATTGTGAAGTTGAACTGTTGGCAGACTATGTTAACTTAAACTAGACTGTTTGAATGTTGCAAATTTAGCGATTAGGCTTTTGTGGATAGCTGATAACATAATGAAATCAGCTTTAAAATCAGTGATGTGTTTTCCTTGAAAATCTCAGCCGTTGTATTGTAATTGATGCATCTGGATACACTTCTTGACTCAGAATTTGGAAAATACTTTGATTTGTTTTGATGGCTTAGCAATGTTCGTGGTCTGACTCGGAGGCAACGAATTTTTTGCAGCCGGTGTGCCTAGGTGTATTTTCTGAATTCCCCAGCTGAAATTTTAAAGGTCTCTGTATTAATTACAGAATAGTTATAAAATTCAACCTTTTTTTATCCCCAGGTTCTAAACTAAGGGCTCTATCTAACAATCTATGGGGAGGGGTGGGGGGAGAGGAGAAAACTGTCAGTAACGTACCTTTTAAAATTTATCTTTTTCTTTTCTCTCAGGCCGAGCAACTCTCCCAGCATTGAGAAACTGATGTGCAAAATAGGAGTTAACTGCTGAAAGTTGAGTAGATTTATCTGGAGCAGTTGTTGTGTATCAGTGTAGGGTTTTGCCAGGGTCTGTTTATCAGATCACACTTGCTAAATATCTCCTTGTTCATCAGCAGAAATTTGGGGGGGGGACTGGCTAATCCTTGTCTCTGGAGGCTGCTCAGCCTTGCAGGTATTATTTGCACAGCACTTAACACCTGTAATTCAGAGCAGCTAGATGTTATTTCTGTGAAAATTGCTTTCCCACTCTTCCCCCAAAGCAAAGGGAAATGATACTTGTTTAGAACCAGCAACTAGGTAGAAAAATACAGCCAATTTCTTTTGTGTGATAACATGGTGCAGTGTCTATTTAACAAATTTTTTCTTCACGTGGCTTTATTTTACTTAGACATATCTATCATTATAATACCTCAGACTTGACACTTTGACAGTTTCTTACCTCTTGCTATTGCTAGGAGCTGAGCTTTTGTATATTATGTGTATTCACTGAGAAAAGTAGTCAACAGAAAGTGGAAATCAGCCTAACTCATAACATATGGAGGATAGAGCAAGCACATGTAAGAAATTTGAAGTGGTTAAGCCAAGTCTGGTGGTAATTAGAACTTTATTGATTTGTAAATTCTTTCCAGTTCCTAGGAAGAGGGCAGGTGTTAGCAGTATAGCCACCAGCTGATACCAATCTCACCAGGATTCGTTAATGACGTGTCAGAAAAGATTCTTGCATTCTGTACAGAATATATTGATGATCATAATGTCATACAAGTATCTTACAGGATGTTCTTGATCCCTAGAAATGTTGGATTTTTTTCCTCTTACCTGACCTCATCCACTAATAAGGTGGGCAAGTATAAGAAATACTTTTTAATGCCTAAAGAGGATATACTAGGTCACTAACTTTTTCTGAGTTGTATTCATCAGCCAGCAAATAGGAAATTACTGTACTATACAGTGAAAGTGGTCTTTAACTGTACAGTTTCCTATCATGTGACAGTGGAAAGTAACCACGTTTTTACTTTGTTGTTTAAAGTTTTCCTTTAAAGAGAAACTTCTGGCCGTATGGTGGATAACTGGTCAGTATTATTACACGTTTCATTAAGCTTGGAAGATAATTTTCAAATGTGAAATAAAATGGGAAACATTTAAATACATTTTATGTAAAATTTAAGGAATTTTTTCCTTGGAAGGTAACAGTTGATCAGCTTCCTGGTTGGTATTATTATCTAAAACTGTATTTATCTTATTTGTGGACTTCTCTGCCGTTTGCTTCTATGGGCCAAACCTGTTTTGAAACAATAGGTAATAGTTTTTATTAACTATTTATTAACAGTAGTTTTTATTAACTATTTATTAACAGTAGAATCTACAAAGTTCAAATTGAAATCAGGGCTGCGTCTGAGGGTTAGTTCTTGTTTGTGAAGCAGATAAAATGTATAGCAACCTAAGGTTTAAACAATTCCATAAAGCAAGGCCATGAAGCTTATTTCGTTTTCAACAGTTTTGTTAAACATTTACATTTTCGACTGAATAAAGGTAAAATAATAAATAAATAGGCAGCAAGTAGGCTTGTTCTTTTCTTATACCTGTATGGCATCCAAGTAGTGTGGGTACGTAGTGAATAAGAGACAGTAATGTAAATAAGTCGAATATAAAGTAAATAATTTGGTATAGGCATTTTACATTGGTTTCAATGGCTTACAAACCCTAGTAAGACATATTACAATTATAGCCAGGTGTCTATCGTTTCTCCTGCAAAAGAGGTGATGTCATTTATCAGGACACAGGGTCCTGTTGAAGTTAGAGAAAAAGTTTCACTGAATTAAAAATTAAGTGATTTTTAATTTCATTTCATATCTTTAAAAAAGGCAAGTGCTTCCTAAAATAGACTTTAAAATTTGCTGTCATTTTCCTTAAATGGCCATATTTTGGATGTCTCATTTCAGTCAGTAAATCTTCTTAAAATGAGGGGATTAAGCTATAATTCAGATTCAGCTTCCTCAGTGCTCATACAGGAACAATAACTAGGATCAGAGACCTTTAATTTTAGAGGCTGAATTGAGTTTTATAAATATATAGCATTAATAATATTTCATCCCTCGATACGAAGTTGTAGATTCTGGTTGTGGCTATTAAAGCCATACCCTTGGCAATCAACTTTATCTTTGTGCTTTTCAGTTTCTTCATCTCTAAAATCAGTCTTAGCTTAAATATGAATCTATCTACCAAAGCTAAATTTCTAAACCAAGAAAAAAACGCATTTAATTATTTGTGTTATCACAAATGTCATAGTTCTATATATACATATTTGTATATGCCTATGTACAGATAGGTATATACACACATACATACATACACTGAGGAATATATGATCACATAAAAAAACTTAATGATTGCTTGCTAGGAACTAATAAGATTGAGAGCAAAACTCTATTTCTATCGCCATGTTTTAACATAGTCACTTTAATTTTTTAATATTTTCCTTATATTAAAAATACAATATTGGCAGGAAAAATATTGGAAGAAGACAGCGCCATTAAGCAGCTAACTAGTGTACTTCGGAATGCAGTGCTGAGCACACTAGAGGTTTTTTTGTTTTAAAGACTTAGTTTGTAAAATATATGTATTCATAAATACTTGATTTTTCTCACTATTCAAATCCCTAATATACAGTATATTTCAAATATTTTAATAATGTATTAGCAAGCATAAAATCAGTATCTGAGAATTTTAAAAATCATCACAACATACAGTCATAACAAGTTTTGAATAATTAGCTTCCTTTGGCTCTGTTAATAGTACAAAAGCTGTTTCTCAATTGTTAGAGCCAAATTTCAGATACTTCCTCTTTTTTTTTTTTTTTAATTTTTGGGCTGCACTGCGCGACATGTGGGATCTTAGTTCCCTGACCAGGGATTGAACCCACGCTCCTTGCAGTGGAGGTGTGAAGTCTTAACGACTGAACCCTCTCATTTTTAAAAAAAATTGTGGTAAAATACATATAACATATGTTTTTAACCATTTTTAAGTATACTGTGCAGTAGCCATCACCACTATCCATCTCTAGAACTTTCTCATCATCCCAAACTGAAACTCTGTGTCTATTAAGCACTAACTCCCCATTTTCTCCTCTCCCAGCTTTTAATAACCACCATTCTACTTTTTGGTTGCGTGAACTTGTCTACTCCAAGTATCTTATATTAGTGGAGTCATGTATTTGTCCTTTTGTGTCTGGCTTATTACACTTAGCATGATGTGTTCAGGGTTCATGATTGTGTCACGTTTCAGAATTTCATTCCTTTTTAAGGCTGAACAGTAGTCCGTTGTATGTATATACATTTTGCTCATCCATTCATCCACCAGTGGACACTTGGGCTGCTTCCACCTCTTGGCTCTTGTGAAGAATGCTCCTGTGATCATGAATGTGCAGGTATCTCTTTCAGCAGTTCCTTCTTTAAATTCTTTTGGGTATATACTCGGAAGTGGAATTGCTGGATCATATGGTAATTCTGTGTTTAAGTTTTTGAGGATTCACCATACTTTCCTGATGTTTTATAATGTCCAGTTAAATATTGCTGTATGTATGATCGAATAAAGTTAGCCTGGAGGTCTTTGAATTTTAACTCTTCAAACATCTTTAAGAACTCTGTTAAAGGACACATCATTTAATATTCTGAGTGTCTGATACTCGGGAATTAGCTCTGATTGTTGAACTTCACTGTCTTTGATTTCTCTAGGAATTTTCTACTTTGATTCTGTAGAAATAGTAAAGAAAAGTAGCAGTTCAACTTGTAAAATAGTAGACCTCTGACGGAATTGAATGTTGATTGCCCTTTAAGCTACAAGTTTCAGGGTCTCTGCCAAGATTTCAGAGTTGTTAGGGCCACAGAATTTATCCACTGTAGTGAATGGGGATTTAGTGGCATGGATTATCAAGTGTGGGGACCAGTTTAATTAGGTAATATACAGTGTTTACACAACAACAAAACAGAAATTCACTTTTCACAAAATAATTTAGAATTAGAAGCTTGGCTTCCCCAGTGGACCTTGGAGGAGAGGAAACATAAGGCAAAACATAAAGTCTCTAGTCTCCTAGTTTTTGAAGCTCAAAATGTTTTTGACTAGTTATTTCCTTGAAAACATTCTCTTGGCCATTAAAATCATTCATTAATCTTAAAAACAGAGTTTGGAATTGCGTGAATGTGAAAAGAGTGGCTGAAAACATCCACAAAGAGATACTGAAAAATACTATATGTGCTGATAGGATGTGGCTCAAATCTAGTCTCATAAGATACATTAAGGGATTACTTGTCTTTCTTTTGGCTTAAACATCAGAGACAGTGCATTTTGAAATAAGCTCTCATGAGTCCAAAGAAAGTTTTTTTAACATCTGTTCAATATTTGAATTCTTTGATTTTTGTATTTTTTCTAAAGTTAACTGTTAACCACAAATTACTTATAAATTAGAGATGTATCAAATTAAAGAAGCAGTGATAATCCTCAATAATCCTGGAGTGTATATTTTAAAAAGGTATGATTTTTGGTATGATCTTAATTCATTTCCTGTGGCATATAAGGAAAAAAAACTTCATTTTTTGATCACTGTTTAAAGGTGTACCACTTAAAATGAACATGTTACTCTTAGGCCTTCCTATCGGTATTGCTTTGTTCTTGAAAAACTAATTCCACGTTCATCCATCTGTCCATTTAATTAATATTTGGTTGCCTGCTCTGTTCTAGGCACCTTGCTGGGTACTAGGGATATAGTGGGGACACATAAGAAATGTGGGACCCTTTTTCTCATTAAGTTTACAGTGTAGTGTAGGGAGAGCCAAAGAAATGACCATATGTGCACCTACAGACTGACATTTGTGGCAAAAATAAGGTGCTGTGAAGGTTTTATAAAGGGGATCTAGTGGAGGTTGGGAGTGGAGGTGGCAAGTCAGACCTCTTGAGAAATGTGGATAGTAATTCTTTTGTACAGTTGACTTCTGTATAACATAAGTTACTGGGAATTCCCTGGTGGTCCAGTGGTTAGGACTCTGCACTTTCACTTCCGTGGCCCTGGTTCAGTCCCTGGTCAGGGAACTAAGATCCTGCAAGCTGCGTAGCATGGCCAAAAAAAAAAAGTGTGTGTGTGTATATATATATATAAAACATATATATAAATATAAACACATATAAATATATATGTTAAAAATATATAATAACATAAAACATAACTTATCCTAATGTAAGGCCTGCTTTTATTCATTAGTGTGTCACCAAAGTTTAGAACAATGCCTGGACCGTGGTCAGAGCTCATTTAAGGGTTTTTTTTTTTTTTTTTACTTTATTTTTTTTTTTTGCGGTACGTGGGCCTCTCACTGTTGTGGCCTCTCCTGTTGCGGAGCACAGGCTCCGGACGCGCAGGCTCAGTGGCCATGGCTCACGTGCCCAGCCGCTCCGCGGCATGTGGGATCTTCCCGGACCGGGACATGAACCCATGTCCCCTGCATGGCGGACTCTCAACCACTGCGCCACCAGGGAAGTCCTAAGGGTTTATTGATAGTAACACTGTGATAGTAGAGATAGGGAAAGTTTTGTTGGCCCTGGAGGTGATGGGGAAACTGCAGCTTCTTGTGGATGTCATGTTGGGCACCTTCCTAGCCCAAGCTGGCTACCTTCCTAGCCCAAGCTGGCTACCTTCCTAGCCCAAGCTGGCCACCTAGATGCTGACCTGAGGAATAAAGTTTTGGGTACTATTGATGTATCAAATTCTGAATCTTCAGGTCTGCATAGACGGCAGTGGACTTTTAGTTATAATGGTTCTTGGATGAAGAAAAAACAATGAATGTTTCTATGTCTTGGTTTGGAACATCTTCTGAGTTTCTTTGCAGCATAGCTGAAAGGAACAGAATGATCATTTTGTTTTACTGTAGTACAGCTATCATTTTAAGAAGTTTGCTTGGTCTTTAAATTACAGGTATTTTTGGAGTTGTGCTATTTTGACTGGGTGTTAGAGCCACTAGGAAATTATTTTGTTATAAAATTGTGTTTTTACTGTTTTCTGCTCCTAACATAAAGTAATCTGTTTATGGAAGTACGTTCTAAATGTATATATGATTTTACAAAATTGTTTCTAAAGGGAGATGGGGGAAGTGTCAGCCCACCCCGCAACTCCTACCACTCCTTTCTAAAGTAATAGAAGTTTATAAAGGAAAAGTGTTGAAAATGCCCGTTTGCATTTTGGAATTTACCCTCAAGGTCTTGCTTATTTGACTAAGTCCCAGGTGTTACAGTTGGCAAACCTTTAGAGTCTGCTCAGCCTGTAGGTAGAGTAGCTAGTTTTAATGGATGTGGTGGGAAATTGCTTTAAAAAGGAGAGAATGAATTGTTTTAAGAATATTTTTTAATCAGACAGGTGCCTGTGTTAAAATGAACACATATGGAATTTAGGCATAGAGCAACAAGAGTTTTAATTTTCTGTCTCGGTGAAATTTAACTGGCCTTGTACCCTTTTTAATTTTCAAACAACCTATTTACCTCTGTTACCTCTCCCCTCCATGCCCCCCTCCCCATCCTGTCTCATAGTAAGACTCCTCTTGCCTATGAAGATACCTAAGAATCTGTTTATCTTCGTAGGAAATTGGCAGCGTCAGACAGGAAGGAGCTCTGCTTAGCTCCCCACCGGCCCCTTAACTACCCTCTGCCCTGCCCCCGGCCTTAGTGTGGTGCTTCCTCTTTTCAAGGCTGATCCTTGCTTGGGCTTTTCATCCACCTACTTCAGGCTCCTCTAGGATCTTTTTCATCTCTCTTCCCTCCTTTCTCCTTTCAAGCTTTTCCTCTCTTCTGGCTCTTGCCCCACAACCTACGAACGTGCCCAGGTATCTAATATCCGAAAACTGAAGCTATCCCCAGTCCTTCAAAACAGAGTTGCTTTCAAGGAATCTGCTGTACTCTCTCCCCATCATCCCACTTTCACTCTCAATTTACCCACATCTATTTGCCTCTGTCATTTCTACTTAAAGTATTCTTGAGCTCATCAGTGGCCTAGCTGCCAAACCAGTCGGCATTTTCAGGCCTGTCCTTGCTCTTCCTTTGACATTTCACACCTATCCAACCTCTTGAAACACTCTCGCCTCTTGGTTTCAGAGCTATCGCCCTCTCCTGTCCCCCTGTCCGTGCTTAGACCTTTCTTGCTGGATCATAGTGACTGGCCGCCTTCACCTTCAGTGTTGGTCTTCTCCCAGTAAGAGGTCTTATTTACCCCTATGATTTTAATGACTACTGACGTGCTGATAACTCCCCCCATTTTAATTCTAGCCTAAACTTTCTTTTTGTTTCTTTCTTTCTTTTTTTTTTTTTTGCGGTACGCGGGCCTCTCACTGCTGTGGCCTCTCCTGTTGTGGAGCACAGGCTCCGGACGCGCAGGCTCAGCGGCCATGGCTCACGGGCCCAGCCGCTCCGCCGCATGTGGGATCTTCCCGGACCGGGGCATCAACCCACGTCCCCTGCATCGGCAGGTGGACTCTCAACCACTGCGCCACCAGGGAAGCCCAAGCCTAAACTTTCTTTTGCTCAGGCTGGTATTAGCTGATTGCTTATTGGACATCTCCCTCTCTGTTTCCCACAGGAATCTCAAACTCACCACGACCAAATGGAATCACATCTTCAACCAAGATTGTTTCTGGTGTAACAGTTGTCCATCAGGGTTGGAAACCTTCTTCATCCTGCTGGTCTTGGTGACCTCATTTTTCAAGTCCCTGCTTAAATTTCACTTTCTCTGTGATTCCTTCCCATACTAATGCAGGTAAAGGGCTGATCATTCCCTTTGTCCTCTGTACAGCCACTGTCCCTTGTTCATTACTGTACTTGGCACATTTGATATGATTGTGTGCATATTTGCCCTGTCTGGGGGACAGGGACTGTATTGTCCATCATCATACCTCCAGTGCCTGTAGCAGTCTCTGTCATTGATGGGTACTCAGCAAACCTTTGAATAACTCTTAATTCCAATTGCAGCACTAATGAGCAGCTGTCGTGGTTGATATATTATAATGAACTGTTTAAGTAGATAATAGATTTAATTTTACCCTCTTCATATTTATTTTACAGAAGTTGAAAAACTTAAAAAATTTTTTTTTTTCTGTAAACCCAATGTAGTGAGAACCCAAGGTAATAATAAACAATTTCTAGTATGTTCTGAAGATACTTACTTCAAATGTTCTTTGATTCATTCTTAAAAAGCAGGAAAAGGGGGCTTCCCTGGTGGCGCAGTGGTTGAGAGTCCGCCTGCCGATGCAGGGGACACGGGTTCCTGCCCCGGTCCGGGAAGATCCCACATGCCACGGAGTGGCTGGGCCCGTGAGCCATGGCTGCTGAGCCTGTGCGTCCGGAGCCTGTGCTCTGCAACGGGAGAGGTCACAACAGTGAGAGGCCTGCGTACTGCCAAAAAAAAAAAAAACAGGAAAATGATATTTCTATTGTCCTATCTTCAAGTTCACTGATTCTTCTGCCTGCTCAAATCTGCTTTTGAATCCCTCAAGTGAATTTTTCATTTCAGTTATTGTACTTTTCCGCTGCAAAATTTCTTTTTGGTTTCCTTTTAGGCTTTTATTCTCTTAGGACATCTCTTATTTTCTCCACCCACAGCTAAAGAATACTTTCACCATTGTTCTGTCTAAACAAAATTCAGGGGAAAAATTGTTATTAAAAAAATTTCCTTCTGAAATTCAAGAAAATATAGACATATTTACAATCTAAGAAATTATATGCAATCTAGCCATGCATTATTATTTTTTTTTTTTGGAGGGCATACCATGCACTTGTGGGATCTTAGTTCCCCAACCAGGGATTAAACCTGAGCCCTGGGCAGTGAAAGCGTGGAGTCCTAACCACTGGACCACCAGGGAATTCCCTAGGCTTTCTGTCTCTTTAAGTTTGTTCATACATTTTCTTGACTTTTTTCATATATTCATTTAGTTCTTTGAGCATTTTTAAGACATTTTTTGAAGTCTTTGTCTAGAATATCTGCCATCAGTCCTTTTTCAGGGACAGTTTCTGTTGATTTATTTTTTTCCTTTGAAGGGGCCCTGCTTTCCTGTTTTCTTTATATGCCTTGTGATTTTTTTTTTTTTTGGCTGCTGAAAACTGGACATTTGAATCTAATGTAGTAACTCTAGAAATCAAATACTCCTCTTCCTCGGGGTTTGCTAATTTTTTGTCATTTTTTTGTTTGTTTCTTTTTGATTGTTGTAGACCGCTTTTCTGCTGAGGGCCAGCCTAAACTTAAGGTTGTCCCATGTCTTTTTTGAGACTTTGGTGGGCATGAACAGTCACATTGTAATTTTCCCCATATATGCAGTTGTTTGTGAATGTCCTAGTCTTTAAAAGAGGGAAATTAAGGGGAAATTTAAGCGGGAAAACAGAAAAAAAGAAGAGGGGGGAAAAAGGTTGCTGGCCCTTTAAATCCTCTGGCAGTCCAGGCCACCGGAGAGGCTTGCAGCAAGGGTGCCGGTGCAACAACAATGGCTGCCCACTTCTTTGTCTGCATTTCTGTGGTCAGAAGCAGCGATCAGTGATCAGAGCCTGCCTCCCCAGTATTTGGAGGACAGGGTCCTTTTTGCTGATGGTGGGCTCCAGCAAGCTGCTCCAGAAGCACATGCACAGGTGCCTGCTGAGTGGCTGGAGGTGGGGGTAGGGAGCTGCTACCCCTAAGAGCTGAAATTAACCACATTTAGCTTCCAAGTCTTCCCTGGCAGTTGCAAGCCTTCTGGAGGTTCCAGAGTTCCAAAGAATTGTTAGTTACATCAGACAGAGTTGGCCAGTGCAGTTGTTGTGTAGGTGGGGAGACAGATCCTTGGTATTTGTTACTTGGCTATCTCCTGGAACCCTCTGTGTATTTTGAAATTATTTCATCTTGTCAAATTGTTGCCTCTCCCTCTGCAACATATGAAGGATTGTGTGAATGTTATTATAATATATAATATGCATAATATTATTAGCAGTTTACTGGAGTGCACATTTTTTGTTAATTCCAGCATTTGGTGTGTTTAATTTTTTTATCTTTGCTAATCAGGTAGGCAAAAAAATATCATTGTGTTTGATTTATTTGCATTTAACTGATTATTAGTATGAAAGAAATTTGTATTTTTTCTGGGAATTGCTGTTCATAACGTTTTGACATCAGTGCTTTAAATTTGGTTGTAGTCCTTTATAGTTGGCTTGAGGCTTGGGAAGAAAATATGAGAGTTTATTTGTAAGTATCGTAGCTCCAGGATCCTTATCTGTAATTTATTTTCTCACAAGTTTCTCGCATTGTGTTAATTTACATTTCAGCCTTATGATATTTCTATACAAACTGCTGAATTGCCGTATTTTAACTTTATATCTGGTTATTGATGTTGTACTAGTAACTATTTACAAAACACCTTTCATAGACACAGTCTTAAAACAGGTCATGAGGTTGATTGTATTTTGCAGGTGAGGAAACGGAAGCTTTGAGAGAGTAAGAAACTTGCCCAGATGTCCAGTGCACTTCTTCAGTAATAATACAAAGGGCGTGGAGTCTCAAGGTCAAGTTTTGGCCCTGCAGCTGATTCATTTAATCAGTTCTTGTGTCTATCTTATTAGCTGCAGAATGAAGATGATTTTTTTCCCTTTTATCTGTTAGATAATATCCAAAAGCTAATATATGTTCTTCCATAATAGCAATGTTATTATTTTTTAAATCTAGAAATGAGCACAGAAGCAGAGCAACAGCTCCTCCATCATGCCAGAAACGGCAACGCTGAAGAAGTAAGACAGTTATTGGAAACCATGGAAAGGAATGAAGTAACTGCTGACATTAACTGCAAAGGTAACCTTTGAATGGATTTTTTAGCTTTTTCTTATGAGTATGCACTACTTTATCATTTATTTAGCACTAATCTTTCTGAACTTGAAATAAATTTTCATCTCTTATCCTAGGAAGAACCCCCATAAGAGTGGGTACTCTCCTCCTCCCCTCTAAGTCAGAGAAATTGAGATCCAGTCTTAATATTGTCATGGGTCCTAAACCTTATGAACTACAAGGGTGACCCCCGAGTCCACAGGATGCATGCTATGATAATTTCTTTTTCTCGAAGACGTTGTAGGTGAAGCGTGTGAAGTACCTTAGAAATATTGTCAGACAGGATCCTACCCTCACTGAGATTAGTAGATTACTAGCTCAAACTAGTCTGCATTGCACAATATGTACAGAATATGGAAGCTATGAAGTGCACGGTGTTAGGGAACATATAAGAAGTATGTAACTGGAACTCGAAGGATTAGCTTCTTGGAGGAAATTATTCTAAGGTGATATATGAAGAGTACGTAGACTTAACCAGGTAAAAATAGAGAAGAAAGGGGGTCAAGGCAGAAGAAACGTCATATGCCAAGGTCCTGAGGTGAGAAGCAGCCCAGATGGCAAGGGCTTTTGCAGGCAGGAGGGGTGAGGGATAAGGCTAGGTGGGTAGGTAGCAGCCAAATCACAATGTGCCTTGTGTAGCAAGGTTACAAGTATATTAAACTCAGGGGTGCAGAGAAATAGGCTTTATTTTCTAAATCGGCTCTGATATTTCAACAAGCGCCTTCTCATTTTGGGAGTTTGGAGGACTAAATATAAGTCTTTGGGTCCCTCCATTTCAGTAGCTCTTTTGATAAATGATTGGCCTCCCAGAGCCTCTCACCTGTGTCCTCCCCGTCTCGCCTGAGGTGGCCTGTGAATGTCAAGGCGAGCCTTGTTCTGTGTGGACGGCCTTTGGTTCCTCGGTAACCTGTCTTCCTAGTGCCCCTGAAGCATTTGTAGCTGAAGTAAAACTCAGAGTCAAATGCAGGTTTTTCATAAGCACAGGTGGTGCTCCTTGGCTGTGTTGGGAGTCTCATCCTGGCTCTTGTTGGCTTTGTGTCACCCTGAACCTCTCATGTCTCCCTCTGGCACGTGGCCTAGGCTCGCTGGTTCACCTTGGCCACGCTCCTGTGGGTGTGGCCTTGGGGGTGTTGAGTGACCCATGGTGGCTCGGAGCAGCTCTAGGCAGCCAACATTTGGCCTTCCCGCTGCCTGCACTACTGAGTTTACTGTGACGTGGCCACCGTGCAGGTTGGTGCTAGGCTAGGTGGCCTGGTAGGGGACCTTTTCCTAGCGTCCTACATGCCACTGCCTGTTCTCACTCACGACTTATCTCACTCTCCGGGCTTAGAATCAGGAGCCACATGCCCCGTTTTACGTCTTTACCTCTCCCGCAGCCCTCTGTCACTGACGGGTATTTTGTTCTGCTGTGTCACATTCTCCTCCTGTCATAGAGCAGCAAACTTCATGGCCTCACCCTCCGTGTGGAAGGAGTATTACCTTCCTAGCAGTGAAGAAACCACGCTCTGAGTTGTCCAGAAATTATAGTCTGAGTCGGTTCTTGGAATGCTAAAGGAATTCTAAAAATCTTTCTCATCCTTCAATAGAAACCTGGTTCTTAATCTTTGCCTTGGGGTTCTGTTTTGAATGCCAGAAACGTGCCTGGTTTGTTGATCTTCAGCAACCCTTTACCAACCACCCCCCCTCACCCATGGTTGCCTCAGGCTAGTTAGTGGAGAGTCACCTACTTGGAAATGTAAAACTGAGAGACAGATGTTACTGCTTTTTCAAAATTTCACCCTCATTATACCTGTCAGTCAGACTTGTCGGAAGGGCAGTTTGAAGGGTTTATGTAGAGGAACAGCGTAATCAGGTGATGTGAGTTCACCCAACAGAAGTGAGTGGGGAGGGCTGGGGTTGGGGGTGTGAGTGTCTCCATATGGGAATCACTGTGCCTGGCATTTCTTGGTTTTCTTTTCTATCTCATTTTGTTTTTCCAAACCCTGAGAAATTGAGAAAATGGTAAAGTGTAGTATAATTCTTCTACAAGAATTAAAGCTCAACAATCAACATAGAGATGTTACTGGTTGGGAGGAATCCACTAATGTCAAGTTTAAGGGAGAGAGAGAAGCACTGACGTGCATTTGAAGGTTAAGGTCAGCACTTCTAGGCTAGGGGCACAAAGGAAGAGCTAATTGGGCAGTTTGGCTTGTAGCTGTTGCCATTATGGGTGTGTGTTCATGGTCCCGTCTCTTGCTAATGGCGAGACATTCTTGCAAATGAAATAAATACTAACGTGTTTATACGCATAGCATGCTTTGTATAAATTCTATGAGTGATCTAAAAGATAAGTTTTTGAGAGCAAAATAAGAGCTTATATCGGCAACATGAACACGTGATTTTTTTTTTTTTTTTTTTGTGGTAGGCGGGCCTCTCACTGTTGTGGCCTCTTCCGTTGCGGAGCACAGGCTCCGGACACGCAGGCCCAGCGGCCATGGCTCACGGGCCCAGCCGCTCCACGGCATGTGGGATCTTCCCAGACTGGGGCACGAACCCGTATCCCCTGCATTGGCAGGCAGACTCTCAACCACTGCGCCACCAGGGAAGCCCTCAACACATGATTTTGTGTAGTGCGGTCCTGTTGCTTTGCTGGAAGGTCTGCATGGGAAATTACTTAGGTATTACCCATAACGTCTGCTGGTGTTTCCCAGTGTTTAATATTCAGTATAGGGTACAGTTTTCTGTAAATATTTCTAAACTTGATATTTCTTATGGATAAAAAATTTTGGGTGTCCATAATTTGTAAAGAGTATAAAGGATATCTGGAGCATTTTTATTTCGTGACTTAATAGCTCATATATTTGCTTATTTTTTATGTAGATACTGATTTATTGATAGGGGAAAGTATCTCTGCTACATTATTTACCAAAGTGAAATTAAAAAGTAGATTTTAATTATTAAAGATTATCAAGAACTTGTAGAGTATGGCCCTTGTTTTTTTTTTAAACATTTTTACTGGTATTTGGAGTATTTTAAGAATTATTTAGGGGCTTCCCTGGTGGCGCAGTGGTTGAGAGTCTGCTTGCCGATGCAGGGGATACGGGTTCGTACCCCGGTCTGGGAATATCCCACATGCCGCGGAGCGTTTGGGCCCGTGAGCCACGGCCGCTGAGCCTGCATGTCCGGAGCCTGTGCTCTGGAACGGGAGAGGCCACGACAGTGAGAGGCCCGTGTACCAAAAAAAAAAAAAAAAAGAATTATTTAGGATTCTGTAAATTTTGACTTCTTGATTCAGAATCCCATGTGGAAGCACTAGATAGTGAGGAGA
The DNA here is from genome assembly GCF_963455315.2 of Globicephala melas. Taxonomy (NCBI): domain Eukaryota; kingdom Metazoa; phylum Chordata; class Mammalia; order Artiodactyla; family Delphinidae; genus Globicephala; species Globicephala melas. The sequence continues at coordinate 48,854,875 of NC_083326.1, forward strand.
CCCGTTCAGAAGCAGCAACTCAGAGGAGACTGTTGTGGTTAAATGGGAGTAGAAGCAATGGGAATGGTGAAAAGTAGGTATCGTTAACATTTAGGAGGTAGAACTGATAGGACTGATCAAGTTGGGCGGGGGTGAAAAGGAGAAAGGCAGACAAGAGTGGTGCTTATTTCTGACTTGAGAAGGGAGGTGAATAATGGGGCAATTCATTGTGAAAACGATGTGGGAGGGGGAACAGGTGTTTTTTCTGTGTACATGTGTATGTGTAAGGTAAGTGAATTCAGCTTTGTACCTCCTGAGCATAAGGTATTCTTGTATCGTCCAAATGGAGGTGAATAGTAGAGAGTTGGAAATGGAAATATGGATTTTGAAGTGAAGAGCCTATAAACAAAGCAGTGAGAAAGGGCCAAGAGGTGTCATTATTGGAGATGCTAGTAATGAAGGATAATCAGAGAAAGTGGAGTTTCCACAGAGCCCTGGGAAGAAGTGCAGAGCTGTGGAGGCTCTTGACCTGGGCTGTCAGATGCCGTCCAGTGACGCGGTACGCTGGCTGCTGAAAAGTGCCCCTAGGATCCAGTGACACCATGTATTGGTAAAAGTTGAGGACAGTTTTAGTGATGCGGTGGGAAATGAACCTGGTCTGCAGTGGGTGGGTAGCTGATGGGAGGGAACGCAAGATGGGAAGCGTGAAGACTGTGGGGGGAGGAGAGTGAGGAGGACAAGGGCCGGAGGGCGTCCGGGACCAGAGAGGGGGGGTTGGGTGCTTTTGCTTGTTAGGTGGACCAGACGCAAATCCTCACCTGCTCCTTCCTATTCCCAACTAAAGAGGGAGAGGTTGAAGATGAGGAAAAGGAGTACTTGGGAAGCAGGGGGGCATGGGATCCAGGATCCAGGAAGTGTGATGATTCTGAGGCCTCAGGAGGAAGGATGGGCGCCTGTGGGTAGAGATATGGGGTGGATTCGGTGCCAGGAAGCCCAGGGAATCCTATGAAAGCTTCTCTTTTCTTTGTGAAGCTATGAGATCGGATCATTTGCTAAGAGGCAGGTGTCTGGGTAAGAGGCTTGAGGGGAGTGGTGAGGATTGAAATACCTGTGCTGGAACATAGGAGGGACACCTGCACGGCAGTGTGGAAAGGATTGCCGGGCAGCAGTGAAGGCTTTGCTGAAGTATGAGATCCTGACTTTATGGAGCCATGAATCCACAAGGTTTTATTTTTCTTCCACCACTGTTAGCAACCTGGGTGTGGTTATAGAAAAAATTGAGCTAGTGTGTTTATCAGGCTTTGGGGTTTTTCTAGGCTGCTGTGACAAAGATAGGATATTGAGGATATTGGCAAAGAAATGTTGAAGTGAGGGACCAAGAAATATATGCTGGATTTACCGAAGGAAGTGAAGATGGTGGGGGTATTTACATAGAGGGAAAGTGATTAAAGAACTGGAGGGTCAGTTCAGTTGAAGAGCAAGTCTGGGGGTTTGCCTGTGTGAGGAAGTGGGAAAGTGGGCACTCTGTGGGAAAGTGGGCTTTCTGTGTTCCTGAGTTCAGACGTGATGATGACATCCAGACTCTGGCCCTGGGGTTGGGTACCCGACGTGGAGCAGAGGCCAGGTTTGCGAGGAAGTGAGGGAAGCTGAGAATCGGAGACACCAGGATACTGGCTCGTAGTAGTCACCCCTAGGATGGTGGCAGGATTTGCCGCAAGGAGAAAGACTGCTGCCCAGAGTTAACTGGTGAGGGGTGAGCCACTGGAGGCCGGTAGATGGCGGCAGAGAAAGCATTTGCAGGGCGGGTAGCGGTGCTTAATGTCAGAAGCCTCAGAGGAGGGGTTGTAACACGAGGGAGGTCATTAACCAGAGACCACGTTGGGTTTTGACGTGGGAATTCACGTGGCTCTGTGCCATGAGGACCAGTGTGGGGGTGTGGGAACGGGGGAGCCTCCCCCCCGAGGGATAGAGGAGAATCATTGTCAACAGGAAGAGCTAGGTTAAGGACAGAGGATAAAGAGAAATGTTCCATGCAATAGACCATGGCTCTAGGACGTATTGCCTGTGGAATTAGGGGTTCCAGAGGGCACCCATTTGAGAGGGAACAGTTATGGGAGTTTGGTAAGTGGCAAACAGTCACAGGGACACTGTTGGCGGTGACAGTCCCTCTGGGAGCTCTTAGAGCCCTGTTCTGGGTACACTGAGGCTGGTGGCGGGCTTTCTGTTGGCCCCAAACCTGAAATCCAGGAGCCGAGGGCAGCTGTTAACCTCCACCTCCTGCCAGGGAGGGCCGGGCAGCCTGCTGCAGGGCTTCGGGAGACCCTCTAGGGCGGTGGTGGGCTTTCGCGGCTTATGTAGGCTGTATTCTCTCAAGCTTCATTTGGAATTTTGGAGATCTTCTGAAGCTCTCTCAGCTCTAAGCTATAATGCCCTATTTTTTTTTTCCTAAATTGAATTAATGTAGCTCGTTTTCACCACGCTCAGTTGTTTTATACCTCTCCTCAGCTGGGATCTGACATTTCGTTGCTTTTAATTTGGGTTCTTGTTATCTAGTTGGACTCTCCCATGCTGGTAACACTCATCCTCATTACCTGTGATTTTATCTGAAGTCAAGGCTCCGTTTTCAGTCACCGCCTGCAGCGCCGACAGCTTGCTAAACGCTGCAGGAAAGATTGGTTCCCAGTTCCCCTTTCTGTCCACTCTCCTGACATGGGACAGGTTTTCAACAAGAGGTGCTTTTCAGGAAATGCTGTGCCAAGAGACCCACGTGTTCGTTTGCTGATGGCAGGGTGGTTAGACACTCGCTCGGCACCTTAGAGCCGCAGACCAGTTTGAATGTAACCCCCATCAAGTCTCCTTCCACCCTGTTAAGAGTGAGGACATCGAGTTAGGAAGGTGGCCGCAGAATCTGTGTCCTTTGAGTTCTGACCCATCTCGCTCAGAACATGTATTACAGTGTCATGTCTCCTGCCTCTCACTCATCAGCAGTGCAGTGTGAAAGGGAGCCACCGGCCAATGTGTTGGAGCAGAGTATTAAAGAGAAATTAATTTTATTGTTCAGTTACCTCAGTAACATCTAAAAATACCTCTTTCCTTTTTTTTTTAGGAAGAAGTAAGTCTAATTTGGGCTGGACACCTCTTCATCTGGCCTGCTATTTTGGACATAGACAAGTGGTCCAGGATCTGTTAAAGGTATATGTATGGCTTTAATTTTTAAATAAATAAAATACGGCTATTATGGAAATTATAAATGTCTTGGAAAAGCCGTCTGGGCCATGATGCATGATGGCCTGTTCAAAGCAGTTGCTAATCACTTAATTGTTCTTTGCTAAATACATGAATTAGAGTAGCCTGACTAATTAAAATTCTGTTTTTTCAATCATTTGATTTTTACATCATTGACTTTTTAGAGTTGCAAAAATGGACATATGAATTAATGAAGATACTATGTTGTTTTTTGAGCATAGTTAAAAAAATGACCAAAGCACATCCTTTGTAATTAAAAAATAATGTCAGAATCTCTTAATGAGCACGCTGTAACTTAAGAACTCGTATTTCTCAATTCTGTGATGAATAATTTTTCACACATACTGATATTTCTGAAATTGGGTTTCATCTTAAAATTGATCTGGTGGCCCCAAACCTGAAATCCATGAGCTAAGGCAGCCCTTAAACCTCCAGCTCCTCCACCATTTAAATGGTGGCATCTTTTCCTTTTTTTTCCCTTAAACTCATTAAATTAAATTGGTGAAGAAAATGTGCTATTTTATTCAGAGACGGTTCTCCTTTTTTTTCAATATGAGTGTTTCTAAAGTAGAGCAAAGGGTATATAGATTTTTAAAGAAAAGTAGCTTTTTATTTTCTACCTATCAGGTAGATTTTTACTATAAGCTTACTGTTTTACTGTGAACTGAACTTATTTTTAGTAGTGACAACCAGTCAATATTAACAATTATTTTAATTTTTTAAATATTTAATATATTTTTAGGGAACTGTTTTCACCTTTGTATATTTCTTGATATGTGGAAGATGCTTAAAGCTTTCATGTTTACTAGGCTGGTGCAGAAGTAAATGTATTAAATGACATGGGAGACACGCCACTTCATCGGGCTGCCTTTACAGGACGAAAGGTGAAAAACATTCTCTGTTCAATGTTTGCAAGTGAAATATTTGGAAGAGCAGTCACAAATGTTTTCTCCTTATAACCCTAGGAATAGCAACTGCGAAAAGCCACAAAAAATGTATAAACCAGCACTTTGGGTTAAAAGACCTCACGCTCTTAGTGATGGACAGTGAGGTCAAGTACGAAGGTCATGGAGCCTCTACCCTTGTGTCCCTGATAGGAGCTCATTCAGTCTATGCTTGTGTCCTCCAGGGATGGGGAACTCCTGCACCTTCTTCATCTTCTTTTTATTTTTAAAACAGCTTTATTGGGGAATAATGTACACTGCATGAAACTCAACTGCTGTGAGTGTACATTTCAATGATTTTTTTTTTTTATACATTTACACAGTTGTATGACCACAACCACAATCTAGTTTTGGGACATTTCCATTCCCCCAGAAAGTTTCCTCATGCCTGTTTGCATTCATTTCCTGCTTCTAGCCAAGCCTCAGGCTACCACTGATTTACTTTCTGTTTCTAGATACTTGCTTTTTCTAGAAATTTCTTGTAAATGGGATCATACAAACATTTGTGTCTGAATTTTTAAATTTAGTATAATTTTGTTAAGGTTCATCCATGATGTAGCATGTATCAGTAATTCTTTTTATGGCTGAATGACATTCCATTGTATGGATATACCACATTTTTTAATCTATTCACTGTTTATTAGAAAGATTCTTTCCCCATTGTATTGCCTTGACACCTTTGTTGGAAATCAGTTGACCATAAATGTAAGGATTTATTTCTGGACTTTCTGTTCTCTTCTTTTAATCTGTATTTTATCCTTGCACCAATACCACACTGTCTTATTACGTTACTTTGTAATTAATTTTTAAAAAAATATTTATTTATTTGGCTGCTCTGGGTCTTCGTTGCCGCATGCAGTGTCTCTACTGCCATGTGCAGTGTCTTTGTTGCCACGTGCAGTGTCTTCATTGCCACATGAGGTATCTTCACTGCAGTGTGCGGGACCTTTAGTTGCAGCATGCGGGATCTAGTTCCCTGACCAGGGGTCAAACCTGGGCCCCCTGCATTGGGAGTGCAGACAGAGTCTTAACCGCTGGACTGCCAGGGAATTCCCTGTAATTAAGTTTTGATATTGGGTAGTGTAAGTTCTCCAACCTGTGATCTTTTGAAAAATTATTTTGGCTATTGTCAGTCAAAAGTTTGTGTTTCCATGTAAATGTTAAGATTATTCTATTAATTTCTATAAAAACACCTGTTGGAATTTTGATAGAGATTGTGTTGTCTTGAACCTGCAGATCAGTTTGGGAAGAAATGCCACTTTAACAACATTGTCTTCCAGTCTGTGAGCATCAAATGCCTCTCCGTTTATTTAGATCTTTAATTTCTTTCAGCAGTGTTTGGAGTTTTTCAGTATACAGATCTTATTCTCTTTTTGTTAAACTTCTATGCATTGTATTCTTTTTGGTGCTATTTTGAATGGAATTGTTGTCAATTTCTTGTTGCTATTATATAGAAAGACAGTGTTTATGTTGCTTTTCTATCTTGTGTCCTTGCTGAATTTGCTTTTTAGTTCTAGTAGGTTTTTGTTGATTCCTTAAGATTTTCTATATACCAGATCATATCATCTGCAAAATAAAGACATTTATTGTACTTTTTCCTTTCCAGTCTGGATCCTTTTTCCCCTCTTTGTTTATTAGCTAGATTCTAGTATAGTGTTGAATAAATACAATGAGAGCAGAAATCTTTGCCATATTTTTTGATCTTTGGGGAATAGCATCTAGTCTTTAACCAGTAAATATGATGTTACTTGTAAGTTTCTCTTAGATGCCCTTTATTAGGTTGAGAAAGCTTTCTTGTATTTCTAGTCTATTGAGAGTTGTTTTTATTTAAATCGTGAATGGGTGTCAGATGTTTTTCCTCTGTCTTTTGAGATGATCATGTGATTTTTGTTTATTAATCTATTAATATGGTATATTACATTAATTTGGAGATTTCAAGCCAAACTTGCATTCCTGTATAAATCTCACTTGGTATTGGTTAATAATCCTTTTTATATGTTGCTGAATTCTAGTATTAAGGATTTTTTGGGTGTGTATTCATGAGAGGTACTGCTCTGTAGTTTTCTTGAGATGTGTGTGTCTGGCTTTGGTAACAGGGTAATACTGGCCTCATAGAATGAGTTGAGAAGTGTTCTTTCCTCTTCTGTTTTCCGAAAGGCTTGTGAAAGATTATTACTTCCTTAAATATTTGATAAAATTCACCAGTGAAACCATCTGTGCTTAGACTTCCTGTGTGGAAAGATCTTAAATTACTAAATCAATTTAATTATTTAATATAGATCTGTTCAGAGTTTCTACTTCTCCCTGAGTCAGTTTCGGTTATTTTCTTTCTAGATATTTTTCCATTTCACCTAAGTTGTCTAATTTGTTGGCATAAGGTTGTTAATAATATTAATATTATTTTATAATTTTCCTTGTGGTTTCTTCTTTGACCCACAGGTATATATAGAAGTATCTTGTTTGCCAAATATTTGGAGATGTACCAAATTTGTTTCCATTGTTGATTTCTAATTTAATTTCCCTTGTGATCAGGTAACTTACTTTGAATTGTGTTTTGAAGAATGTATTTTAAATTCTTTTATAATGTATTAGGAATTATTTTACAGTATAGCATTTGATCTATCCTACAGAATGTTTATTGAGTGCTTGAAAAAAATGTAGTCTACTTTGAGGTGGAGTATTATATAAATGTAAATTAGGTTAAGTTAGTGATGGGGCTGTTCAGTTCTCTTATCCTTAACTGATTTTCTGCTTGTTTTATCGAATACTGAGAGTGAGGTATTGATGTCTCCAACTATAATTCTTGAATTGTATATTTTAATTTTGTCAGATTTTGCTTCATGAATTTTGTGGCTCTGTTAGGTGCATATCCATTTATAGTGGGATTATGTGGGATATGTTATATGGGATATGCCTTCCTGATGTGTATTGACCTTTTTGGTCATTATGAAATGTCTTTCTTTGCCTTCAGTAATATTTCGTACCAGAAAGTTTATTTTTTTTATGTTAATGTAGCCAATCTAGCTGTCTTATAGTTACTGCTTATATTGTCTTTTCCTCTCCTTTTACATTCAACTTCCTTGTGTCTTTGAATCTAATGTGTGTTTGTTGTTGGCAGCATATAATTCAGTTGTATGTTTTTATCATCTGAAAATTTCTTCCTTTTGATTTAGTTTAGTCACATTTAGTTGTTAACAACTTTGGATTTACGTCTTCTATTTGTACTTGTTTTCTATATGTCTCAGGTTTTTTGTTCCTTAGTTCCTCTTTTACTGCCTTCTCTGGTTTTTTACAAATATTCTTTGGTATTTTATCCCTTTGGATATTAAACTTTTTGGACATATTTATAATAACTTTATACTTCTTATCTGCTAAATTCAACTTATGGGCCCATTAAAAGTCAGTTTCTATTACCTGCTTTTTTCAGACTGGGTCATACTTCCCTTTTTTTTTTTGCATGTCTCCCAAGTTTTTTTTGAAAACTAGACATTGTATATAATATAATTTTAGCAACTCTGACCTTTTCCCCTTGAGGTTGTTACTATTTTTTATTAACTTGTCTGGCCTTCATCTGTGAAATATAGAATGTGTCTGGCCTACTGATATCTCTGCTCTTTTTTAAAAAAAAATTGTTTTAATGTTTTAGCGTAGTTTCTCTTATGTACTGGCTGTTTGCATCCCCCTGAAATGCATATGTTCAAATCCCAAAGTGATGGTATTAGAGATGGGGCCTCTGGGAGGTGATTAGGCCATGGTGATAGAGCCTTTGTGAATGAAATTAGTTCCCTTATAAAGGAGACCCCAGAGCTCTCGTGCCCCTTCTGCCATGTGAGGACAAAGTGAGAAAGAAGATGGCCATCTGTGAACCAGGAAGCAGGCTCTCACCAGACACCAGATCTTGTTGTGCCTTGATCTTGGTCTTCCCGGCCTCCGAAAATGTGAGCAGTAAATCATGTTTAAGCCACCCAATCTGTGGTGGTTTTGTTATGACACCCCAAATGGACTAAATTTCCTAGAGTTCACCCCTGCATCTACATAGCTTAGTGGTCAGCCAGTATTTGGGTAGAGGTTTTGCCCGAATACTCAGAAGCATAGAGCTTCTGCCCTCTGCTGATGGATCTGTGTGTAGGTTGGGGAGCAGCCATTCCTCACTTCTGCCTCTGCTTCTGCTTTCTGTGGGGCCTTCTCCTGTTTCTCCTGCACAGTCAGCCAGGAATGTATGGGCAGCTTACCTTGTCCTTTTTTGGGTCTCTCATTTCCAGGCTGTTTTGCCATTTGCCCCATGTGGTGGGCATTAATAATGGCCCTCCAGAGACGTTCTCATCCTAGTCCCCAAAGCCTGTGGCTGTGTTAGCTTACATGACAAGGGGAAATTAAAGTTCCAGATGGACTTGAGGTTGCTGATCAGCAGACCTTAAAAGAGGAAAATTATTCTGGATTATCTGGTGGCCTCAGTGTAACCACAAAGGTCCTTAAAAGTGTGAGAGAGAGGCAGAAAAAGAGTCAGAATGAGAGGGAGATGTGCCTAGGAGAGAATGGTCGGAGAGAATGGTCAGAGAGATGGCAATGTTTCTGGCTTGGAAAATGGAGAAAGGGGACCAAGGAGTGTGGGCAGCCTCTGGAAAGTAGAAAAAGCAAGGAAGTGAGTTCTCCTCTAGAGCTTCTGAAAGGAAAGCAGCCCTGCTCACACCTTGATTCTAGCCCAGTGGGACCCATTTTGGACTTCTGAAGTACAGAACTGTCAGATAATAAATTTGTGGTGTTTTAAGCTGCTGAGTTTGTGGTAATTTGTTATACCCCGGACAGAAAGCAAATACACTCTAATGGGAAAAGGCGCCTCGTGCTGTAGATTTTTCCATTTGTTTCCTAACTGAATTTGCTGCTTTTTTGCTCCAAATCAAGTCATTTCCCTCTGGCAAAGCTACTGTCTTTCATTGCCAGCCCTGGTTTGGTCAGACTTCTTGGAGAAGGGGGTTGGGGGGCGGGGGGCGGAGGGTGTGTGGCCATAGCCTGTGGCTGGAAGGTTAAACACTCCTGTTACCTGAAGTTCTAGTTCCTGTTGAGTATGCCTCTCAATTTGTTGTCTTTAGTCGATATCCAGCACCATGATATGAGTAGTTTTGTAATTTTGTCCAATTTTATACTCTTTTTTCAGGATTACAGTTCACAGATCTCTTTATGCCACCATAGTCAAAAGTTGCTTCACCCCTCTTTCCTGATACTTTTTTTGATTATTTGAATGATCTGGTAAATTAACTATGACATAAAGTGTATTTCTTGTTTGTTGTGATTAACCATAGTCTAACATACTCCCTAAAGGTTATTTTATAATCCCATAATTGGAAGATTTATGTGCATTTATCACAGGTTCAAGAATGAATTTATATGATTTTATACTTTTTATTCTAATTATTAGATTTAACCAATTTTCATATAAATTATTAATCAACCCAGTAAGTGTGTGCTAAGCATGTTTGAATTAGTACATTTCACACTGTTGGGTCTATTTGTTCATATGTTGATACTTGTGGACCAGATATGGAGTCTCACTAAAGTTGAGAAAAAAATACCCATTATACTAAAAAAAAATAAAGGTAGTGGGTTAATTGCTATGCTTGACTCTGGGGTCGGTGCGGGGGAGGCTCAAAAATGAGCTGCAAATAGTTTAATTTGCCTGACTCATGCGTGAGCTACTTCCTATTTTCCTTTATAGCCTTGCACTTCTCATTCTTCTCTATGTACCTAGGAGAGTTCTTGGCCGTCTATTTTCACGTGGCCCATGTCAACCCATTCTTGAAAGGGCAGCTCAAATGCTGTCTCCATAAATTCTTTCCTGACTTCCTGCAGGTGGAACGCAGCTGTCCTTTTCCAGATTTCCCAAGAATATTACAAGCACTGTCATTCGTCTTCTACCTTGTATTACAGTTTATTGTTGTATGTGTCTTCACCACCAGTAGATCATATTCATCTTGCTCCCAAGGAATTTATACATTTCACTTTTTTTGTATCTTCCATGAGCACAAGTCTTACTGCATAATTACCATCTGTGTAATTACCTAGATCAATTACCTAGATCAAATCAAATCTATGCTCGGTTCTTTGCATATCTGGCTATTTTCTTCAACTTCGAACATAAGACCATGCTAAATGAGGCCTTAGTTTGATTTGAACATTAGCATACATATTATCGCTTGTATTAGCTGAAGCTAAATGGTTGTGCCACACAGGAAACGTTAAAAATGTGTGTGCTCAGTATCTAAACATGATTGAATTTTGCAAAAGTTTAATTTCTAATTGTACTCATGAAAAGAATCAAATCATCCTGTTCTGATGTGATCTTTTACCATGAAGATAATTTAAAATATGATAGGGTGGTGATTTAATAAATAGAATGATGAGTTGAAAAGGCATGTGGTTTGTTACAAAGCACTTTAAATTCTTATCCTTTCAAATAAATAAAATGCAGCTCCCAAAACTTTGAGGGACCTATGGGCTTTCTTGGTCCATTAGTGACCCCTAGTGTTCTTTAATAAAAATTAATATACCGGAATTTTAAGATACCGTATTAATAAGCATTTGTTCTTTTATTTTTCAAATGCAGTTCAAATTCTGCAGTTTTTACATCTTCTATAATCAGTTGAAAATAGGGATAGTATAGTAAATAATTGGATTGTAGTACTGACCTTTGTTTCCACTTAGTATCTTCTAGTGAGGCTGAGCATACCTCTAAAATCAATGCTTCCTGTGTTCTGTGTCTCAGGAATTATGTATCTCTCACCTGGCATCTAGAAGATACATATAATCCTGGGGTTTACGTAAGCTTATCTGTCTTGTTCCCTAGGATACAATTTCTCATGCTTATATATTGAATGCCTGCTATGAGTCGAGCACTGTCCAAACAACTTGACATGTGTTATTTAATGGAACATGACACCCCTGAAATACAGGTGTAAACATTACTATTTCTTGTAGGTTGGGCTTCAGAGGAAGCAGACCGAGATGGAGGTTAGTGTGCAACAGGCTTATCGAAGTGCTAGGGGGTCACACCTGTGGAAGGAAGGGTGGCCAGAGGCTGGAGTCAAGCTGATGGGGTCAAGCTGATGGCAGTCAAGCTGAAGGGTGGCCAGAAGGAATGCACCTGCTGACCTTGGGGGGCTCCTATTGCTGTAGTTGACCTTGGGGCCACAACTGAATCATCTTCTCCCTCCTCTACTATCTGTTTTGGATTCCCCTTCCCCTTGGCTAGCACGTCTGGTCTTCAGGGCTTACTTGGTGATGTGACTCAGGCCCTCAACCCTGGAGGTCTCAACCCCTGGTTATCATGCCCTTCTTAGGCCAGGGTTGTTACACTTGTCCATTTACTGTCAAAATTGGACAAGGGAACACCAAGAGACCCTGAAGTGCATCATCTGCACGTGAAATGTAGTTCTCATTGTCCCCATTGTGTATACTACTCCTTTCTTCTGATGTTCAAGTTTAATTACCTCTGCTAAGGTGGTGACTCTTCTTGCCTGCTGGTCCTTTGACAAAGGAGCCTGGTGTTCAGGCATCCTTTCTCATCTGGCATATGGATCAGAACATTATTCCTAGTTGTGGAATATGCTGCCCCCGAACCGGAAGAAGCCATCCAGGCGTTGTGCTTCCTTCTGTTTCAGGAAGTGCAAGGTGGAAGTGCAAGTTCTTTACTTTGGGGGCAATGTCCGGGCATTACCCAAACCACTGAACCCCTGAGAATTTATTGACATGACAAAGCCCCTGAATTGTAAGATTGCCCACCCTCTGGAGCATAGGTATCTTATTAAAGCCTTCAGCATTCCACTTCTTGCTCATCTGGTTCTGTTAACAGGACATCGTTGGACCAGGGTGAACCAGGGTGTTTTCTGCAGGTTGCCCAGATGGCTCTGAGGCAGAACTGTAAATGTAAATGCATACTGTTGTCCGTGTGAATGCAGTGTTTTCTGTCTTTTTTTTTCCTAATGAGGATAAAGAAGAATATATTTGCCAGGTCAGTTGCTGTGTACTGTGTAAGTAGTATTGACCTGCTCTAGCCAAGATTTCGTATCTGGCAGAGCTGCTAGAATTGGGGCTATTTGGTTGAGCTTGTGGGAGTCCACTGTCATCCTCCACATTCCTTCTGGTTTTTGTAGTGGCAGAGTGGTGAATTAAATGGAAGTATTGTAGGGACCATCAGCCCTGCATACTTGGGATTTTAAGGGTGGCACTAATTTCTGTCATTTCCCTGCATGTGGGGTATTGGTTTTATTTATCCTGGCCAGGGTATGGGGGAGCGCAGATCTAGAGCCTTCCATCTGGCTGTTGTATACTGTAGACCAAGGAAGCGATGTGAGTGTTTGCCAACATGTCTATTCCAATTATACATTCAGGGACTGGGGCAGTGTCCTCTGGATGTGTTTGTGGACCCAGTGCCTACACTGAGCCAGATCTGGCCCAGGTTTTGTTAATTATCTCACCCCTAGGCATGCCCTCTGTCTAACAGAGGGGCCAGATAACACTTTGAGTCTCTTGCATCTTGTACTTAATAATTTGTGAAATGTTTGGGTTTTCCCCTTTCCCTGGTATACAGCTACTTGAATAAATGGTCACTGGGGGGTGGTCTGAGAGATTCATGACTATACGTTTGCTTTGGTGTTGCAGAATCTTCCCTTCCAGGATCTGGCCTCTCCTTCAATACATAGTTCTAAGTCCAAAATTGACTCAGGCCCAGAAACTGGACAAGGTATCGTGGCTTTCACTGGGGCAACTGTCTTTGGCTTCTGAGCATCGTTGATTTCTTTTGATGGTACAAGTTGAGGTGTATTTGGAAAGTTCCTAGCAGCATGGACAAAGCAATGGCCCCCGTTATAGGTGTCAAAATGCCAGAAATGCCATTGCAGACAATTGAAGGTTTTAAATAAGCAGGCAGGCTGGATTGAATATGGATCATACCAGATAATTTTGTGCCATGGAGGGGCCTAAAGGCTACATCATCTACCAAAGCACCGAAAAATCGCTGGTGGAAAAGGTCCTAACATCACTGAGAAACTGTTTCCATGTCCTCTGAGGTCTAGGGCTGCCATCTGGAAATGCCATTGCAGACCTGCTTCACTGATAGCAAAGGGGGTACGGGGGATGTCATAGGACCTTAAAACAGTAGAGGCCTGGAGGTGGCACTTAAACATCAGAAGCCAGGCGGCTGCAATTATGGTAATGAATGAGTGAGTTCAGAGGATCAAGGTCGAGAAGGCTGACCTGCAGAGAGTTATGGAAATGGTTAGCAGAACACGGCATTCGTGAGGGCAAATTACATGCGCAAATGGTAGCAGATACTGTTTTCATGATCTTTTTTTTTCCTTTTTTTATTCTTTTTTGCTAGATTCAGGAAGTACTTCATATAAATTCTTGAATAACTTACTATATATTTGTCAGACTGATACTGTCCCACAGCCATGGGTGCTCAGTTCTATTTCTTCTCCCCACTCCTTTTCCCCTTTTCTGACTGCCTCCCCACTCCCTTCCACTTTCTCTCTTAGTGTTTAGCTAATGTCTATTGGCCTGTCTTCAAGTTTACTGATTCTTTCCTCAGCTGTGCTCTGATGTCTACTGATGAGACCATTGAAGGCATTCTTTACCTCATTTCTAGCATTTTTCTTTGACTCTTTCTTATAGTTTCCACTTCTCAGCTGAAGTTCTCCATCTCATCATGTATGTTGTCTACCTTGTCCACTAGACCTTTTAACATAACAAAATTCTCTATCTGATCATTCCAACATCTTGATCATTTCTTTGTCATTCTGTTAACCTCTTTGTCTCTTGACAGTGGATTGCTTTTCTTGCTTTTTGTGTGTCTGGTAATTTTTTATGGAATGCTAAGCATTGTGTATAAGACAGTAGAGACAGGTAAATAGTACAGGTATCCTTACTGTGCTTTGCTATGTTGCACTTCAGATAATGCATTTTTTACAAATTTAAGTTTTGTGGCAACCCATTGAGCAAGTCTGTTTTTCCAACAGCATTTGCTCACTTTGTGTCTCTCTCACATTTTGGTAATTCTCGTAATATTTCAAATTTTTCCTTATTATATTTGTTATGGTGATCTGTGATCAGTGGTGTTTGTTACTATTACAAAAAGATTACAACTCGCTGAAGCCTCATGATGGTTAGCATATTTTAGCAATTAAGTATTTTTTAATTAAGGTATGTACATTATTTTTTTAGACATAATGCTATTGCACGCTTAATAAACTACAATATAGCGTAAACATACTTTTTATATGCACTGGGGAACCAAAAAATTAATGTGATTTGCTTTACTGCAATACTTGCTTTATTGCAGTGGTCTGAACTGAACCCACAATATCTCTGAGGTGTGCCTATAACTGGAATTTTGTACCTTTTGACCACCTTCATCCAATTCCTCCACCCCTAACCTCCAGCCTTTGGTAACCACAAATCTGACCTCTTTTACTATGAGCTTGGGTTTTTTATTTTTTTATATTCCATATATAAGTGAGATCATATGGTATTTGTCTTTCTCTGTCTTGTTTCATTTAGTATAGTGCCCTTGGGATCCATCCATGTTTTTGGAAATGGGAGGATTTCCTTCTTTTTATGGCTGAATAGTATTCCAGTGTGTGTGTGTGTGTGTGTGTGTGTGTGTGTACACACATATATATATACACACACACACGCTATATTTTCTTTATCCATTCATTGGTCAGGGGACACTTAGGTTGTTTCCATGTTTATTATAAATAATGCTGCAATGAACATGGGGGTGCAGATATCTTTTCAGGTCAGTGTTTCTTTTCCTCCTTTCTTTTTTTTGGTTTTACACTCAGAAGTGGAATTGCTGGATCTATGGTAGTTCAATTTTTATTTTTTTGAGGAACCTCTTTACTGTTTTCCATAATAGCTGTACCAGTCTACAATGCCACCAACATCAAGTGTTGCCTTTTCTCCACATCTTCACCAGCATTTGTTGTCTGTTGTCTTTATGGTGATAGCCGTTTTAACGTGTGAGGTGAGATCTCATTGTGGTTTTGATTTGCATTTCCCTAATGATTAGTGATGTTGAGCGCCATTTTAGGTACCTGGGACATTCGAATATCTTCTCTGGAAGAATGTCTATTCAGATCCTTTGCCCATTTTAAAATTGGATTATTTGTCTTTCTGCTATTGAGTTGTATTAGTTCTTTATATATTTTGGATGTTAACTACTTATCAGATATATGATTTACAAATATTTTGTTGCATTTTCTATGTTGCCTTTCCTTTTTTATGATGGTTTTCTTTGCTGTGCAGAAGCTTTTAGTTTGATATAGTCCCAGTTGATTTTTGCTTTTGTTGCCTTTGCTTTACGTGTCATATCCAAAACATTGTTGCCAAGACCCATGTTAAGGAGCTTTTTTCTATGTTTTCTTCTAGGAGTTTTATGGTTTCAGGTCTTACATTTATATCTTTAATTCATTTTCAGTTAACCCTAACCCTAACTTTTGTGAGCAGTGTAGGATAAGAGTCTAGTTTCATTCTTTTATGAGTGAATACCCAATTTCCCCAGCATCCCTTATTGAAGAGATTGTCTTTTTTTCATTAAGTATTCCTGACCCCTTTGTCAAAGATCAGTTGATCATATATGCATGGGTTTATTTCTGGGCTCTTGATTCTGTTCCTTTTGTCTCTGTGTCCGTTTTTATGTGAGTACCATACTGTTTTGATTACCATAGCTGGAAATCAAGTATGATGCCTCCTGTTTTGTTCTTTCTCAGGATTGCTTTGGCTATTTGGGGTCTTTAGTGGTTCCAAATAAATTTTTGAACTATTTGTTCTACTTCTGTTAAAAAAAAAAAAGAAAAGCCATTAGAATCTTGATAGGGATTGCATTAAATCTATAGGTGGTTTTGAGTAGCATGGACATTTTAACAATATTAATTCTTCCATTTCATGAACACAGGATATATTTTCATTTATTTGTGTCCTCTTCAGTTTCTTTCATAATTGTCTTGTGGTTTTCAGTGTAGAGATGTTTCACTTCCTTGGTTAAATTTATTCCTAAGTATTTTATTGTTTTTGATGGTATTGTAAATGGGATTGTTTTCTTTCTTTTGCAGATAATTTATAGTTAGTGTATAGAAGCGCTGCTGATTTTTGTGTGTTAATTTTGTATGCTGCAACTTTACTGAATTCACTGAGTAGATCCTACAGCTTTTGGTGGACTTTTTAGGGTTTTCTATATATAAAATCATGTCATGTGCAAATAGAGACAATTTTACTTCATTCTTAGCGATTCTGATGACTTTTGTTTCTTTTTCTTGCCTGATTGCTTTGGCTAGGACTTCCAGTACTGTGTTGAATAGGAGTGATGACAGTAGGCACCCTTGTGATGAGGGAAAGTTTTCAGCCTTCTACTGTTGAATATAATGTTAGCCATTGGCTTGTCATATGGCCTTTATTATGTTGAGGTACCTTCTCTACCTAATTTGTTGAGACTTTTTTTCCTGAAAGAATGTTGAATCTTGTCAAATGCTTTTTCTGCATATGTTGAGGTGATTATATGATTTTTTTCCTTTCATTCTATTAATGTTTGGCAGGTCCCATCTTTTTCCCACACCTATTCAAGGTGAGCCCATGCTTGCCTTGAAGCAATTTCCTTAGATTTCAGACTAGTTGGTTGCCCTGCCATCTTAATTTTTTGGGTTCAAGAAAAGTATAGTTCTGTAGATTACCTGTTTTTTCCCCTTGTTACTAGAGTGGGAGTGATTTTCAGCTTTCTAAATGCTAGGTGGAATCTGGAAGTTCCAATTAATTTTTTTTTAAATTTATTGAGTGATTGATTTTTGGCTGTATTGGGTCTTTGTTGCTGCACATGGGCTTTCTCTAGTTGTGGCAAGCAGGGGCTACTCTTCGTTATGGTGCGTAGGCCTCTCATTGCGGTGACTTCTCTTGTTGCGGAGCACAGGCTCTAGGCGCGCGGGCTTCAGTAGTTGTGGCATGTGGGCTTCAGTAGTTGTGGCTTGCAGGCTCTAGAGCACAGGTTCAGTAGTTGTGGTGAATGGGCTTAGTTGCTACGCGGCATGTGGGATCTTCCTGGCCCAGGGCTCGAACCTGTGTCCCCTGCATTGGTAGGCGGATTCTTAACCTCTGCACCACCAGGGAAGCCCAGTCCCAATTAACTTATGAAACAGGCTTTTCTTGTGGTAATTTCGGAGATATTGCTAGTTCTTAAGTGTTAAGTTGAACATATGTCTCTGCCTTACATATTTCAGCTACTATTTAGCAGTGTCTTAGGAATCTTTAAGACTTTTTTCTTAGGTGTTTCTTGAAAAAAAATTCTGTGTATGTGCCTGTGCATGTGTGTTTCTTTTTTTTAAATTTTTATTGAAGTGTAGTTTCTTTACAATGTTGTGTTAGCTATACATATACATATATCCCCTCTTTTTTGGCTTTCCTTCCCATTTAGGTCACCACAGAGTACTGAGTAGAGTTCCCTGTGCTATATGGTATGTTCTCATTAGTTATCTATTTTATACCTAGTATCAATAGTGTATATATGTCAGTCCCAATCTCCCAGTACATCCCATCCCCTTCCCTATCCCCTTCGGTATCCATACGTTTCCTTTCCCCCTTGGTATCCATATGTTTGTTCTCTATGTCTGTGTCTGTTTCTGCTTTGCAAAGAAGATCATCTGTACCATTTTTCTAGATTCCACATATATGCTTTAATATACAATATTTGTTTTTCTCTTTCTGACTTACTTCACTCTGTATGACAGACACAGGTGCGTGTGTATTTCATTTTAGATGTCAAGTGATATTCTGAGACTTATAATGAAAAACTGATGACCTTTGCTCCACGCCTGCCCACTCTGAGTCACACTTTCCTAGAGGCAACTATGTCATTATTTTCAGCTGTTACTTCAGTTTTTTTTAACTTTCATGTTTCTAAATAATATACTTATGTCACTGATTCTTGTTTTTTGTTGTGTTTGTTCTTTTTTTTAATTTTAGATTTTCTGTTGGCTTACTTCTGGAAGATAAGCATTTGATTATTTGTTTCTCCCTGCCTTAATCCCCAC
The DNA here is from genome assembly GCF_963455315.2 of Globicephala melas. Classification (NCBI taxonomy): domain Eukaryota; kingdom Metazoa; phylum Chordata; class Mammalia; order Artiodactyla; family Delphinidae; genus Globicephala; species Globicephala melas. The sequence continues at coordinate 48,873,116 of NC_083326.1, forward strand.
TAAAACCACTTCACTTTTCTCATTCTCTTAATCTACGGCTAGATTTTGGTTAAATAAATACTGAGTGTACGTTATTATGACTATGCTAGCTTGAGCCACTTAGGGTCCTGTGTTTTTCTTTTTTTGTACTGTCTTTGAATATAGTCATATACATCATGAATGACCACTTCCTGGAGATAGCTCTCCTGATTCTCCGTGTCCTCTTGCTCTTGAAGAGACCTTGTGGGCAAGGAGACCTCTGAGCAAGATGCTTGTCCTTATTCTCATTTTTTATAAAATATTATTAAAATGTGTCTACACTTCCTGTTTTCAACTTCCTTAGCACCTGATTATTTTGATCCTTTGTAGTCTGGGTCCTGACTGTACCTGTTAACTGAATGTTTTCCTAAAGTTCCTCAGTGGTTTACTATTTTCAAGGTTTCTGTTTTCCTATTTTCCATAGCTGCACTCCAACAGAGCTGATCTCTCTGGGAAGAGGCACTACACAGTCTGTTTCTACTGCTGCATCTTTGGCTGCTTTTCTGATGCCTATCTGTTTGTGCTTGTTCATTTTCCTTACCTTTCATTGTAGGTGTTCTTCTGTTTGTTTTTTTTTTAAACCACTCTTCTCTTTTCTCTTGAAACTGTCCCCCTAAGAAACCCGTCCACTCTTTTTTTTTTTTTCGGTACGCGGGCCTCTCACCGTTGTGGCCTCTCCCGTTGCAGAGCACAGGCTCCGGATGCGCAGGCTCAGCGGCCATGGCTCACGGGCCCAGCCGCTCCACGGCATGTGGGATCTTCCCGGACCGGGGCACGAACCCGTGTCCCCTGCATCGGCAGGCAGACTCTCAACCACTGCGCCACCAGGGAAGCCCCCATCCACTCTTAAGGCTTCATTGTTTCTCCTGGGGGATTATTTGGAAATCTGTACTTTGACCTCATACTTCTTTCCAGGTGTCCAGGTCTTCTGTTTAGCTGCATGTTTTGGCTCCTTACTTGCCACTCAGATATTTGGAATTTCATGTTTCTAAGATGCGGCTCCTCTTCCTTCACACAAGCTCCTTATGCAGTATTTGTATTGGTCATTGAAGTACTTGTCACTTTAAATCCTTTTTACTGTCTCTGCTTGAGAACATATTCATTGCTTTTTACCTGGACTGCTCTGTCTCCCAATGGCTTTTTTTTTCCTAATCTCTCAATTCCACCATGTCCAGGGATGTCCCAGTCAGTATCCTGATCTCAGCTCTGATTTTTGTCAGCACTTTCTCAGATCCCTTCAGTATTCATTACCTAAGTGTTTTCCCTGACGGGTGGAGGACCTTGTACAATGTAAGGGCTTAAGTATGTTAAGTGAATAGTAAATAATGTGGAGAGTTGGCAGAAAGTTCAGAGGAGAACCACATATTCAGTGGATGCAAGGAGAACTTGTGAGGGAAAAGTGGTTGGAGCTGGAATTTTGTGTGAAAGCACCAGGGACTTCTCAGGGCTAGATGAGGAATTCTAGATCCTGAGGGATGAAGAGGAGGATGACAATCCTTTGATATGTGTACAAACTGTTAAAGGGGGCAGGATGGTCTTTTTCTTTTTACATATAATTTTTTATTTATTTTTGGCTGCGTTGGGTCTTCGTTGCTGCGCGTGGGCTTTCTCTAGCTGTGTTGAGCAGGGACTACTCTTCGTTGCAGTGCGTGGTCTTCTCATTGAGGTGGCTTCTCTTCTTGTGGATCACAGGCCCTAGAGCACGCAGGCTTCAGTAGTTGTGGCTCGTGGGCTCTAGAGCTCAGGCTCAGTAGTTTTGGCACACGGGCTTAGTTCCCCTGTGGCATGTGGGACCTTCCCAGACCAGGGCTTGAACCCGTGTCTCCTGCATTGGCAGGCGGATTCTTAACCACTGGGCCACCAGGGAAGTCCTGGCAGGATGGTCTTTAATTTTGGCATAGAGAAGCACAGTTCGGCTTAAAAACGTTTTTTCTAAACATACGAATAATACTGCAACAGACCTTTGAAGAAAGTTAAAACCTCTTCTACCCACTGAGGTATTAAAAATCAGTGGTGAGCTCTCTGTTTGGGTGTTTCATTCATGTTCCTCGAGTTAGACATCCAGCCACTGGTCTCTTCAGGTGCCTTCTATTTTCTAATTCTGATTTAATGAATAAAAACTTCTTCTGATGATTTCTCCTGCCTGAGCGCTTGTATTTAAATGCTTAACATACAAGTTGCTGGACCCCATCCCCGGCATTTCTGATTCAGTGGGTCTGAGATGGGGCTTGAGAACTTGCCTTTCTGCCAATTTCATGGGTGATACTGATGCTACATACAGGTCTGGGGACCACACTCTGAGAATTTTTGCTCTTAATCTTCTTCACAGGGTGGACAGGTGTTTTTTGTAACTTGCAGTCTGATAATCATTCCTCTGGAAACTTTAAGAGGTGTCCCTTCCCTTCAGGACAGTCTGAACCCCTGAGATTGCATATAGCAACTCTGAAAGTCTGCCCTATTTCCCCCTGTAGCCTGTTGCCACATAATCGAAGCATATTCTCTTTTCTTAAAGGTACCTCTCTACCTCTGTGCATACCATTCCCTCTGCCCATTTTCTGTAGTCCAGCCCTTTGAGGATTTATGTCAGTCAGGTTCCACATTAGTTCTTATACCTTCCTGAGACTCAGATCAGGACAATTAATTACTAGAACACTGTACAGTTGCAAAGATGGTATAAAACAACTAGATGAGGTAGGTTGAGAAATAACATTCCTTAACTCGAATGTGCCATGTGGTACCAAACTTGAATATCTCTGCTGTCTTTTTATAGGCACTTTATTGAGATCTAGTTTACATACTATACAAGTCACCCATGTACAATTCAGTAGTTCAGGTATGTTGACTTGTGCAACCATCAACATAATTTTAGAACATTTGGATCATCCCAGAAAGAAATCTTGTACTCGTGAGCTGTCGCTCCCTATTACCCCTTCCCCCCAGGCCCTGGTAACCACTAATCTACTGTCTGTATAGATTTACCTATTCTAGACATTTCATATAAATGGAAGCATATAATACATGGTTTTCTGTGACTGGCTTCTTAACATAATGTTTTCAAGGCTCATCCATGATTATAATATATATCAGTACTTCATTCTTTTTTATTGCCCAATAATATTCCATTGTATGGACGTACCACATTTTATTTATCCAACTATCAGTTGATGGACATTTAGGTTGTTTTCACTTTGAGGATATTATGAATAATGCTGCTTTGAACACTCACGTGCAAGATTTTTGTCGTGGACGTATGTTTTCATTTCTCTTTGGTATGTACCTAGGAGTGGAATTGCTGCACCACTTGGCATTGCTCTGTTTAGTATTTTGCAGAGCTGCCAAACTGATTACCAAAGCACCTGCACCGTTTTACATTCCCACTAGCGTTGCATGAAGGTTTCAGTTTCTCCACATCCTCATCACACTTGTTATTGTCAGTCTTTTTCATTTTAGGCATCCTGAGGGTTGTGAAATGGTATCTCATTTGGTTTTGATTTGCATTTCCGTAATGATTAGTGATGTTGAACATCTGTTCATATGCTTATTGGCCATTTTTCTTTGGAAAAATGTCTATTGAATCCTTTGCCCATTTATTTAAATTTTTTGTATTTGAAAGACAAATTTGTAGAGTAGTTTCAGGTTCACAGCAAGACTGAGGGGAAGATACAGATTTCCCACGTATGCCCTCCTCCACACATGCATGGTCTCTCCCATTATCAACATGCCCCACCAGAGTGGTTCGTTTTTGGTTTTTTTTGTTAAAACAAGTGATGAACCTACATTGACACATCATAAGCACCCTAAGTCCATAGTTTACTTTAGCATTCACTCTTGTTGTTGTATGTTCTTTGGGTTTGGACAAAATGTTTAATGATATGTGTCTATCATTATAATATCGTATAGAGTATTTTCACTGCCCTAAAAATCCTTTGTGCTCCACCTGTTCATCCTTCCTCCCACCCAAATCCCTGGCAACTACTGATCTTTCTACTTTCTCCATAGTTTTGCCTTTTCCAGAATGTCACATAGTTCCATATGTATGTCACATACGTACAGTATGGAGCCTTTTCAGATTCTTTGCCCATTTTTAAAATTGGATAGTTTGGTGGTGGTGGTGTTTTTGAGTTTGGGGAGTTATTTACATATTCTGGATATAAATCCTAGATCAGATACCTGATTTACAAATATTTTTTCCCACTCTGGATTGCCTTTTCACTCTCTTGATAGTGCTTTGTTGTACAGAGTTTTTAATTTTGATGTAGTCCAATTTCTTTCTTTTTTTTTTAACCTATGCTTTTGGTGTCATATTCCAAGAAATGACTGCTATGAAGCTTTTCTCTTATGTTTTCTTCTAAGATTTTTGTTTTAGGTTTTCTGTTAGGTCTTTCATCCTAATAGAGTTAATTTTGGTATGTGGTGTAAAGTATACAGGTCCAACTTTATTTGTTTGCATGTGAATGTCCAGTTTTCCCAGCACCATTTGTTGAAGAGACTGTCCTTTCCCCTTCAAATGATCTTGGCACTCTTGTTGAAAATCATTTGAACAAAATGTGAGAGTTTATTTCTGGGCTCTCTTTTCTATTCCATTGGTCTCTATGTCTATCTTTATGTCATTATTGCACTGTTTTGATTACTTTGATTATCTTTGAGGTAAGTTTTGGAATCTGGAAGTGTGAGATCTCCAACTTTGTTCTTCTTTGTCATTACTGTTTTGTCTATTTGGGATCTCTAGAGATTCCTTGTGAATTTTATGATAGGATTTTCTGTTTCTGGAAAAAACATCATTGGGATTTGTTAGGGATTGCATTGAATCTGTAGATTGCTTTGGGTAGTGTTCACATCTCAACAATATTAAGTCTTCCCATTCATGATCACTAGATGTCTTCCCACTTATTTATATCTTCTTTAGTTTCTTTGAGCTATATTTCATAGTTTTAGTGTACAAGTCTTTCACCTCCATGGTTAAGTTTATTCTTAAGCGTTTTATTCTTTTTGATGCCATTGTAAATGGAATTGTTTTTCTTAATTTCCCTTTTCTGATTGCTCTTCTTTATCTTTGACCATTTTTTCAATTGGGTTGTCTTTTTGTTGAATTGTAAAAGTTCTTTATATATTCTGGATACAATTTCCTTATCAGATATATGACTTATAAATACTTTCTGTCATTCTGTGGGTTGTTCTACTTTCTTTACTAATATGAACTGTTTACATAAACTATGAAAACACTTCTTCCAAAATGTTACCTTTAAAATGATAGGAAGTGCTAAGATATTTTATAAGAATTTACTTTATTAAAATATTAGACTTTTTAGTAGTTTTTCTATTTGTAAAATGTGGTAGTACATTTTATAGAATAATATTCAGTGAAAAGTATGTTTATAGACACTATAACATCCAGGAAACTGATGTATTAGGCAAAAGGAGTATAACTTAAGCAATTATGTCATAAATAAAATTATGTTAAAAAATCTCAAACTTATGCAAGGGAAAAATGATCAGAAAGAAACGCTCCAAAATATTTGTAGTGGTCCTGGAGTGACTAGGACAATGAGTATTTTGTTTTCTTCCTGTCTGTGTTTAGATAGATATGTATTTAAACATTTTTTACTACAAAAATTCCTAAAAGAGCTGTTAGCCACTTAGAGTAAATATGAATGATGTAGATTATGCTCTGTTGTTGAATATTGACTTCAGGAGAGCGTTTGATTCATTATAAAGCATCCCTTTGATAGTGTTGTATCCTGTCAGTCTATATCACTTCAGAAAATAATGTCCTATTTATTATAAACATCATAATTAACTTTTAAAAAATCTAAGTCTGTAGAGGAAATTATTTTTTTTCAACATTTCTTGGAGGAATAATGTTAAATGAATGTATTATCTGCTCTAATTATCTAATTTAAATTACTAATTTAAATAATGGCTTTGTTAACTCATATTTAGTTTTGACCGCATGAATCAACTTGGTAAAATAACCAGGTAATTTACTTTAAAAATCAATTACAGAAGTTGTCTGTTTAATTGTGGATTGGCAACTGTTTAGGCAGCATCAGTCATTACTACAATTAGTTGACTTGTAGTAATCAATTTAAGTGAATACTAAGGAACCACAATAATGCAGACAGAACTGAAGTGATATAAAGATTCCTACGTAGTCATTCTTTCTATTGTAGAAGAAACTCAGTAGTAATGTGTAATTTGGAAAAGTGCTATAATATAATAAAGTCTATAATTTCTCTGCTTTTTTAGGAGTTGGTAATGCTTCTTTTAGAATATAATGCTCATACTACTGTTGTTAATGGGAATGGACAGACAGCAAAGGAAGTCACTCATGACAAAGAAATCAGAAACATGCTTGAAGGTAAATATTATGGATCTTAATCTAAACAGCATTTATTTTCGTTATAGACACGGTCCAGAATAGAAGTAGAAATGGCTTCTGAGGTGCCAAAATAGATGACACCAAGCCTGTGGTCTAAAGATGATGTAGTTTGCAAGTCACTGATTAGACATAAAACTATATGAGAGTTTCCGCAGAGCTTTTAAATTCTTTATATAAGATTATGGCGAGTTTTAAAAATCAAATCTCCAACAAAATTAAAAGTAGAAATTAGAGACATGAGGGAGTACGGCTGAAAGGCTGCAGAAGCATGATAATGAAGGAATACAGAGCGCAGGACAGGGGAACTATAAGAGGTGTAGCTACTGGGAGTCATGTGATATTGGGGACGATAGCTCTGGCAGGCTCCATTACCCTGAGGGCTTCACTGTAGTACAGCAGCCAACAGTAAATTCTTCATGGATCAGCTTCATTGTTAGATGAACTTCAAAGATTCAGTTACGTTTAAGAAGACATATTAGGGATTTCTCTAAAAATAGTTTAAAACAAAAATACTTTGATGCTTACATTGGGAAGTGTTCATTCGTTAGGATTATCCCCCAAATATCCAGGGCTTTGGCTGTAATTATTTTTTTGGTAGTATTTCTATAGTAGAGAAGAGAAGATCACTTTTTTTTAAATTAATTAATTTATTTGGCTGCGTTGGGTCTTCGTTGCGGCACATGGGCTTCTCTCTAGTTGTGGCATGTGGGCTCTAGAGCGCGTGGGCTTAGTTGCCCCGCGGCATGTGGGATCTTAGTTCCCCGACCAGGGATTAAACCTGTGTCCCCTGCATTGGAAGGCAGATTCTTAACCACTGGACCATCAGGGAAGTCCCTGAGAAGAGAAGATTTCTTAATTACTACTTTATGAATAAAGGTATTGAATTAGAGTTGCAGTTTCACACACATCCTTTGGTTCTTTCCTTTGCAATTCAGAGAAGGGCAAGATAATTTTGTACTTCAAGGGTGTTGATTTATTTGTTATTAGTATTTTTATCTATGTACGAAGCAAGGTCTTGCTTTTTATTACTTTCCAATTGACCTTGAAACCTAAAATCTCCCTTGTTTCTTTAGTTACAAGATACTGTCTGCTTGTCAGACACCTTTAGATCAACGTCTCTACGCGCTCTTGCATTTAAAATGAACCCTCTCATTTTCAATAAACAAATCAACACATAACATCTTCTATAAGGCTCAGTATTATGTGATTTTGAGGAGATTGATCATATTATATGTCATCCCTGCCCTTTAATAAATTATGATCTAATTGGGAGGATTAGGTACTGTCTTTGATCCTGTTCTATTATTTTATTTGTAATAAGATGAGAACCCAGAACTGACGTTCTCCTGACAGACTGGGATGTTGGGTTCACCTGACAAGTTGACATTTAATGGGGCTAGCTGTAAAGACGTGCTCTAAGTACCCACTCTCACAGCCACCAAAACCCAGCTGTGCTAAGAACAAGGGCTTAGTTGACTTGATGGACACTTAACGATTTATCAGCTACAGTATGGTCCTAGCTGGGGTAATAGAAGTAGAAATAGAGATTTTGCTCTGATGAGATCACCTTAGCCAGGTGTGATATCATTTGTGGATAGTGCATTAAATGGATCAGACTGCAGGGAGTACATCCACAACCCACCATAGACCACAGGTAGACCAGAAACCCAATTGTAGGGTAATGCATGTAGAGACAGGAAATGTTTCACCCCAGAAAGACAAATATCAGTAGACACAACAGAATCATGTTTGAATATCTCAAGAACTGTTATATTGGAAGAGGGGTATTCTTATTTGAGGCCGACCAGGGCCAGTTGACGATCCACTTGATGGCATGCCAGGGAGTTTATCTTTGGGTCCAGTGTATTATAATAATGGCTTGGGTTGCCTTGAAAGGTGTAGTGAGTTTCCCATGATTAGAAGTGTTTGGAAGAGGGTAGATTTCTACTTGTCAGGCACTAGAGAGGACTAGTGTACCTTCTTTTACATATCATTTGACTTTTTTTATTTTGAGAAATATCCAACCTATGGGAAAGTTTCAAGAATAGTACAACAAACACTTGTATATCTGCACTTAGTCACCAGTCATTAACATTTTGCCACATCTGGTTTACCTTTTTATATATTATTTAATGTTATCTATTTACTTTTAATTTTTTTTTGTGGTGCTATTAGGGAATAATTTGCAGACATAATGATACTTTAGCCCTAAGTACTTCAGTATGTATCTCCTAAGAACAAGGATATTTCCTTATATAATCACAATATAGTGATCAATTTCATGAGATTTAACATCATTATCATAAGATCACTGTTGTAGAATGCCCCTCAACTTGGGCTTTTCTTGTCTCATATAATCAGATTCAGGATATTCATTTTGCCATAGGTTGTATTTGGCATAGGATAAGGTTTTATGCTTTATACCAGTGCATATTAGGAGGTACGTGATGTCATTCTGTTCCATTACTGGTGAAATTATCTCTGATCACTACGTGGTCCACTGTTAAGCTACCTTCCCCCTTTTGTAATTAATAAATAATCCTTGGGGAGAAAAACTGAGACCATGTAAATATCCTGAAATCAGGATAAAATCACTTTAAATCAGTGATTTTAGCATTCGTTGATAATTCTTGCCTGAATCACTCTTTACTATAGAGATTGCAAAAGGGTGATTTTCTGTTGTTAATGAAGTACATTTGGTAGGTTCTCACCTGCATTTGAAGTGTACTGCTATTTAACCTACGCTGGGCATGTATGTAAGTGTCTTATCAGGATGGAGTTAGGCTTCATGATCTCTGTGATCCCTACTAACTCTGGATTCTGATTGAAAAGAAAGACAAAGAGTTAGTTTATAGTCATATCAAATTTAAAATTTATAGGACAGGGACTTCCCTGGTGGTCCAGTGGGTAAAACTCTGTACTCTCAATGCAGGGGGCCCAGATTTGATCCCATGTCAGGGAACTAGATCCCACATGCGTGCTGCAACTAAGAGCTCGCATGCCTCAATGAAGATCCTGAGTGCCGCAACTAAGACCCAGGGCAGCCAAAATAAATAGATAGATAGATAGATGGATGGATGCAGCCAAAATAAATAAATAAATAGATAAATATTTTTAAAAATGAAAATAAAATTTATAAGACAAATTATTTGGGGGATGGAGTATTTGCTTTAAAAAACATTAAGGTATAAAATATATGGATAAAAGTACACATTATTAATGCACAGCTTGCGGTTTTCACAAGGGAAACACATCCATGTAGACAGCACCCATGTCAAGGAACAGAACATTATGGGCACTCTAGAAGCCTTGAGTCTGCAAATTGGAATATTTGTTTTTATAGGCTGGATCAGCAGCCTTCTTTCAGTGTCCAGAAGGAACACAGGACAGGAACACAAGCAGGGTTTTCAACTCCAAATCCAGTTTTCCTTCATTGATGAGCCTAGACAATCTAGAGAGAAACATTTACCACCCTTCCTTAAAGTCTAGAACAAACATTATTAAACATTGTTTGATTATTCAGTGAATATTTATTGGCTAGATATGCATTGTGCCAGATACTGTCATAAATGTCTAGGATACACAGAAGAGTAAGAACAGGTACCTGACTTCGAGAATGACTGCAGGGATAAATTACAGCTCCAGGTAATACATGTAGTAGTACAGGTGTGTAGGGAAGGGTGGGGACGTGACTGTTCTCCAAAGCTCACAGTCCAGTGGCCTTAGAGGAAAGACTGAAGAGCATGAATCCCAGCAAAAGAAAGCAGTGTTGGGAGCATGTGTGGAGGCGTGGCAGCCTTCCTCCAAAGTGGAGAGAGAGGGAGTGGGTGTGGAAATAAAAATGTGAGAAAAGAAGATGATGGTATATTAGTAATGTTAGTCCGTTCTTAAGACAAAGTTGAACTGGTTCCAGCTATTCCTGTATTCAAGCTATGTGTTTCCTGTAGTTGAAATGCAAGGGCATGCGTAGTGTCTCGAACAACTGTTAGCACATAGTAATTACTAACTATTAATAAATGTTCATTATTTCTCGGGGAGACCTAGGAAACCTTTTATAGTTCCTCCCTTGCAGCCTTTGCACAGGACATTGTACACATATTTTAAGGGGGATTATTATTAAGCCTTTCTATGAAATTGTTTCTTTTCTTTAAGCCAAAACAGAACTCAAACATAGCAGAAATGAGACCTTATTACATACTCTCGTCCCTTAAATCATACTGCTCTCATTCCCTGCAAGTACGAGCAGCACAGAGTCATGGTAAAAGCATGGACTCTGGAACCCACCTGCCGAAGGTCAAGTCCCAGCTCCTCCACATCCCGGCCGTGTGGCTTAGGTTAAGTTCCTTAACCTCTTGCTGCCTCAGTTTCTTCATTTATAAAATTGTGAAAATAGTAACGCTTCAAAGAGTAGTTATGAGGATTTAATGCGTTAATATTGTTTAAGTGTTTTGAAAGGTATTTGGCACGTAGTAAGTGCTAGAGTGTTTGTTAAAGAAATAAAATATTCTTATGTAGAAGTATGTAAGTATATATAAACCTAAATATATTTATATGGTGTGTATGTCTTCCTACCAACGCTATTTCTTATTATTTTTGCATTCTAAGGTTCTGGAAGGTATCAGCACCTCTCCCCACTTATCTACCTTTCTAAGGCACATATATAATACTATTTCAGCATGCAAAAGTAATTCATAATTACTTGTGTTGGGTGTTGTCGTGAGTAATGTACTTAAGGACCTCTGAATTGAAAACAAAAATTCATCTGAACCTGAGGGAAGTTGAACTCTGTAGTCTGAAATAAAGGCAGTGAGAATAACAGTAAAGTCTAACAGCATTTGAATTACAGTTCAAAACATTGTGACTTTTCTTACCATGATCACTTTGTTCTCTATACATCTTTGTGATAAATTTGTTAATAGGATCCAGACTAGAAGTAGAATAATATGTACTTTTCCTTTTGCAGCTGTAGAAAGGACTCAACAAAGAAAGCTTGAAGAATTACTTTTAGCAGCAGCAAGAGAAGGTAGAACAGCGGAACTCACAGCTCTGGTAAAAACAAAAACAAATGTATTCTTTACTCTGCAGGGAATTTTTTTTTTTCCCAGAAAGGTGTGAAGTTTATTAAGATATTAAGAGAAAAAAGATGGAACAGTAAATAGCTACTGAATTTGGGATAGTTCCTTATTTACAAGTTTTACTGCGGGAGGCCCATTTAAATCAGCATTTCGCATAATCAGAGGGCTACAGTTTTTCCCTGGAAATACAGGTATTTCACTCTCCAGGTAAAAGATTATTGAAAACATTAAGTGACCGCCCCAGTTAGAAACAGATAAGCGAATACCTTCAAGATATATAAAAAAGGGTAACTGCTGGGCTTCCCTGGTGGCGCAGTGGTTGAGAGTCCGCCTGCCGATGCAGGGGACACGGGTTCGTGCCCCAGTCTGGGAAGATCCCACATGCCGCGGAGCGGCTGGGCCCGTGAGCCATGGCCGGTGAGCCTGCGCTCCGCAACGGGAGAGGCCAAAGCAGTGAGGGGCCCGCGTACTGCAAAAACAAAAAACAAACAAAAGGGTAACTGCTACTTAAACATCAATTTTCACAAATTATTCTTGTGCCTAATTCAGACAATTTGCTTAGAAAAGCTGAGGAAATTTTTTACTTAACGTTGAGTTCATAACGTAGTCAAATTGTGGGACTAGACTACTCGAGATCATAATAATAGAACAGAAGTCTTTAAATATCTGAAAACACAGCATGGTAATAGTTTAAGCAGGATATATTTTAAATGATTACGTTTTTCTCTGAATTTCTGATTTACTACCCCACTTCTACTTGAAAACCTAATGGTTAAGAATTTAGTTTTTCATGGTAAACATTTAATATAAGGATAGTTTTTTTTCTTCATGATTAATCCAATTTAAAATTGGCATATATAAGACCTATAAAGGAATACCTTTCTCTAATTTTGATGAGCAATTATTTCTGAAAGGTATGCTATAGTTCTAGAAAATAACATACAAACAAGGGACAATATTTTTGAAATATTTGTATCATGTTAGACTGAAAACTTACCCATTTCTTTTTCTTCTTAGAAGACCTACTTTCCAGTTTCCATTTCCTGAAAATAGTCTCATTAAACACAAAACTCTGAATGTGGTCTAAATTCAAGACTGAAGCACGGCCATTTGCCTTAAAGTTACTTCAGTTCGTTTGAAAAGGCCTCTCTGGTTTCCAAGTATAGTGCCTAAAACATATTTTAAACTTTGTGAAATGGAGACTCCTTTAAAAAGAACTTTTTAAAGGAGTCAGCTGGGAACAACAAATTCAGTAGACCTTTAACATTTACATGTTTAACACTTATGGTTTTTTTTTTTTTTTTTTTGCGATACGCGGGCCTCTCACTGTTGTGGTCTCTCCCATTGCAGAGCACAGGCTCTGGGCGCACAGGCTTAGCAGCCATGGCTCACGGGCCCAGCTGCTCCGCGGCACGTGGGATCCTCCCGGACCGGGGCATGAACCCGTGTCCCCTGCATCAGCAGGCGGACTCTCAACCACTGCGCCACCTGGGAAGCCCACATTTATGGTTTAAATGCTTCTGAATGACTGTGGTAGACCAATTTGTAATTTTGCTGTCACAAGTGTGAATTGCAAGACTGGTAGGGGCGAAAGAATCTTAGTGAGATCCCAGCGTCCAGGGGTGAGTGGGGTGGCCCCGGTGTAGTGTGTGGTGTCTGTCTCAGGGGAGCGTGGGGCCTGAGGTTCCGTGGCGGCCTGAGGTTCCGTGGCAGCCTGAGGACAGCATGGGGAGTGACGTGGGTTGACTGATTTTGTGAGCAGGAAGCCACTGACAGTTGAGATGCTGAGGAGCCCCACTGCTCATCAGGCTCTGGAGCATGAGGGTCCGCCTGAATTTTCAGTTCTACTGTACCATCATGGGTTTCATGGAAGAAAGTCTGTCTTTGGTATGTAATCTGCATTGTATTTCTTCAATTGTCAGCTCAACAGGCCGAATCCTCCTGCTGTTAACTGTTCGGATCAGTTAGGAAATACACCCTTGCATTGTGCCGCCTATCGGGCTCATAAACAATGTGCCTTAAAGCTTCTGAAAAGTGGAGCAGACCCTAATCTGAAGAACAAAAATGGTAAGCATGTTGGTGAAAGCCACTGTTGGTCATTTTGAAGCTGTAAAGAAATGAAGTGTTTTGTTTTAGTGCCCAGCCTTTGTTAAACTGTGTGGTCCCTGTTTAATTTTGAAGTCAAGGCATTTACACGAAAGAAAAAATTTATTAATTTACTTCTCAGTTAAGACCTAAATGTTTAATAATGCCTGTTTCATATGAGGCACTAATGATGCCTAAGATCTGATTTCCACCCTCAAGGGAAAGAAAGTACAGTTGACTCTTGTTATTTGTGGTAGTTATGTTCTATAACATTGCTGTGACCTCTGAATTAGTGGATACTGAACCATTGCTTATAAGAGAAATACAGTTAAGTTCCTGTGAGCCTTTGGTCACAGCATTTTCATCCACTGATCAACACGTAGCCTTGTTTTATGCGTGCTTCTGTTTAAAAACACCTTATTCAGTGTACGTTATTGACTTACTAACACTGAGCTCACTGCCAAGAGCACTATAACTCATTCCTGGACTAAATTCGTGTAACAGATACTCTGTTCAGAAGGCACATCACAGGCTTCTTGCACTTAGGAGCACTAGACAGCACTTCAGCCCTGTGCTTGGGGGCCAGTTTCAACAGTGAAATCACCAGAAACAAAACGCGAAAAATGTGGCACTAGGTAGACTGTGACGAGGACACTTGTTCACAGTACGAGAGCTGAGACAAGAAGGCAGAGCACCAGCTTTTCCACTTCAGGGAATGTATGCATCAGAAGACTCAAGTTTTTTACCGATCTGGACGTGTCTGTGAATGACCAAAAAATTGCCATGAGTATTGACTTTGAGATTAAAGTACATTTTAACAATTGGCGAGTTTGCAGATGTGGAATTCACAAATAATGAGGATAGACTGTACATGCACGAAGCATCAAAGACAGAATTGGATGACCATAAGAGGAGCTGTAAAAGGTGTGTTGGGTAATCAGTGGAGGAACAGCTCATTAGGGCTTTTCTGCATCCCTTTTTAGGATGCTTCCCTCTGCCGACCATCGGCCTGGATTAGGACTTGTCTGTGGTCCCATAGGACCCTGTGTTGACCTCTTCATAGCTTCAGTTGTTCTCCGTGGCAGTTGTTGACTTATGTAGCTGTCTCCTGTGAGACTGAGCTCCTAAGGGGAGGGCTAACGTTTTACTGTCTAGTTTACCCAGCACCTAGAGTAATGTGTAGCATTTGATGCCTCCTACAAGTTGCATGTTTGTTGAAGGTTTGGGGCGATTAGATATAGCTTCCTGAAGGAATACATCTTTTATACAGACCCTGGAGTCCTAGTAAGATAAAAAATTCATCTCTAAATACTTCAGTTTGTATCTCTAACAAAAGGCCCCCCAATATATTTTTTTCCTTTTAAATAAAACAATACTATTATTATCTAGTAAGATATTGGTAAGCTGAATTTTGGGAAAGGGTGTTGTAGGCAGAGGGAAGATTATGAGCAAAGGTAGTAAAGTGAAAAATGTAAGTCAAGTTGAGGTGACATCTCCAGTTTGACACATCCAGGGGTATGAAGGGGAGCAATACTGGGGAATCCTGTAACTGCAGATTAGCTTCCATCGTGACGAGCCTCAAAATGCCAGACTGTTTTGCCCCTTAATTTCAAGGTCAAGGAGACTCTGAGGAGTGGAGGGATGAGGTGCTTTAAAAAGATTAATATGGTTACAATATCTAGGATGGGTTGTGACAGGCCCAAGACTGTAGGGAGGGATCAGTAGGGCCATTGAAATGGTCTTAGGTGAGAGGTAATTAGGACCTGAACTTTAGTAACATCAGTGGGTGTAGAAAGGAGAAAGAAAATGTACTATAGAATCTCACGCTTCTTCCTCTCTTCTTTTGACTTGGCCCTTACGCCCTAGACTGGCACTGTTCTGTAGAGATACAATGGGACCCACATATTAAAAGTAAGAAGAAACAGGAAATTAATTTTCATAATGTATTTTATTTAAAGCAGTATATCCAAAATACCATGTCAACATGTAACTGGTGAAAAAAAAATTATCAATGAGGTTTTACATTCCTTTTTTGGTACCAAGTCTTTGAAATCTGGTGTGTGTTTTACACTTCACAGCACATCTCAGCTTGAACTAGATGCATTTCAAGTACTGAATGGCCACATGTGGTTAGTGTCCACCATATTGGACATTGCAGCTCCAGACGTACTGAGCTGTTTGAGGCTCTCTAGTTAACCGTGCTGTCCTCACTCTGCTTATGCTCTCTCTGCCAGGAATACCCTTTTCCTTCTTGTCCATGTGGTAAACTCTAGTCTCACCTTAAGAATTAGCTCAAACTCGGCTTCCCCAGAGAGGCTTTTCCTGTATCCCTGAGGTAGACATAGGTTCTTCCAGGAATAAGTTAGAAGAGAAATTGGAGGATGCAGAAGGGGAAGCACTCAGGAGACAGGAGGGAAATGCCAGTTCCATGGAAGCCAAAGGAAGAGAGTAAATGCAGAGCTAAAGGGGTAGGATGTTATTGGTGTTGCGAGCATCCTAGACTGAAGAAGATAAACACTGAGAAAAGGCTGTGGAATTCAGTGACACAGTGCCCAGTGGTCCTTTCTGAAAGAGCAGTTTTCACTGGGTAGTTGAGTGAAGGCTAGGTTAGGGGTAATGACTGAGTAGGAAATGAGGAGGCTGAGGCAGCATTACTTACCTGCTTCTTTGCAATATGTAAGAACAGAGGATAGCTCCATGGCCAAGTGGAAGATTTTTTAGGCACGGGGAATTTAAGTATGTTTGAAGTTAAGGAGGACCAAGGCAGTAGAAAAAGAGCTTGATTTCATTGTGACACTTAGAAATGTAATTTTTAAAAAGGTAATGTTTTGGGGGATAGCAAAAAAAGTAGGAACATATTTGAGAAACGAGCTTTAGGTTTTTTAATGGAGGCAATTATAAACGCAGCTGAAGGATGTAAAAAAAAGACCTAAAAAATGGAGAACCCTCCATGTTTTTGGTGGAGAAAGACCTCAACATTGAAAAGCTAACAGTTCTCCTCAAATTAATTTATAATTCAAAGCAGTCCCAGCCAGAATCCTCAAAAGGTTTTCATAGAACTTGACTAGCTGATTCTAAATTTATACAGAAAAGTCGAGGGCAGAGAATTTTAAAGGGGGAGAGAAGCCGTGAGGGCTTGCCCTTGCTGGATAAAAGGACCAATTAGGAACCTCTGGTAGGTAAAGTATTCGTTTCTTCAACAAATATTTGAGTGCTTATGTGCCAGATACTACTCCAGGGACTAGGGACCTAGAACAGTGAAGAAAAAAAAAACAGGCAAGTTCCTGCTTTCATGGAACCTGCATCCTAACAAGGTAAGGCCAATAAAATGCAAATAGAAAAGCAGGTATTTATATGTCAGATGTGATAAGTGCTCTGAGGGGGGAAAAGGCAGGGAAATGGGATCCAGAGTGTGTTGCATGTATAGAGGGCTCCTTCTTTGTATGGGGTGGCAGGAGAAGCTTCTCTGTTAGGATGGCAATTAAAACTTGAAGTGAGGGGGCAAGCCATGTCAATATCTGGGAGACGGGCTTGGTTCTAGGCAGAGGAAACAGGTGAGAGTGTGCGTGATGTGTCAGGAAAAGCAAGGAGGCCAGGATGTCCAGAGCAGAGTGAGAGAAGGAGAGTGGTCGGAGGAGGGGGTTATGGAGGCAATGGGAACTGGATCATGAAAGGCCTTTCAGGTTATTGTAATTTGGCTTTATTGAATTATTGAATTTTGGCTTTTACTCTGAGAGATGGGAAGATGCAGGAGGGTTTAGAATGGAGCAGTGATGCGATCTGACCTACGTTATGAAAAATGATCCCTCTGGTTGCCGTGAGGAGACTAGACCCTAGGTGGGCAGGGGAGGATAGCTGTTGAGAGGCTGTTGGGATAATCGGGGTGAGAGGTAATATTGACTTGGATCAGGATAGTGGCAATAAAAGTGGTAGTAAGTGGTTGGATTTTTTGTTTTACATATTTTGAAGGTAGAGTGGTTAGGATTTTCTGATGGCTTGGATGTGAGTTATGAAAGAAACGAGTCAAGGATGACTTTCCAGTGTTTGAACTGAGGACCTGAAAGAATGGAATTTCCAATTCATGAGAAGGAGAAGACTGCAGGAGGGGCAGGTTAGCAGTTGCTGAGAATTAGGGGCTTGGTTTTTAAGACATTAAGAATTTGAAATACTACACTATACAATCTAAATGATAGAGTTGGAAGTCGAAGTTTGAGTTTAGGGGAGAGGTCTGGGTGGAGATACAAATTTGGGAATCATTAGTATATACTGTAGAGTTATTTAAAGTCATGGAATGTATAAAATCACTTAGCAAGATCTTGAATTGGTATTGGTTCAGGGTAGGTGAACAGTTTAGAAATTAAAACATGTACACATGGGAACTTAGTAGGTGACAAAAGTGGCGTGATAGGTGGATGAGGAAAGAATCTAGTAATTAGCTGTCCATATAGTAACAGGTAATTTTAGATACCCATTTCATAGTGGATACTAAATTCCAGGTAGTTTAAAGACCTATATGTGCAATACAAACTTCAGACATCAGGAGAGGCTTCTGCTTTTGGCCATAATAGAGTTACAGGGACCTGATTTACCTCCCTTTCTC
Organism: Globicephala melas; assembly: GCF_963455315.2. Taxonomy (NCBI): domain Eukaryota; kingdom Metazoa; phylum Chordata; class Mammalia; order Artiodactyla; family Delphinidae; genus Globicephala; species Globicephala melas. The sequence continues at coordinate 48,891,273 of NC_083326.1, forward strand.
CACACCTGTTAACATTGTATTGGAAGACCTAGCCAGTGCAACAAAGCAAGAAAAAGAAATAGAAGACATTCAGACTGAAAAAGAATTCTTATTCTTCTGATCATCCAGGTAAAAAAATTCTAAGAAATTTACAACAACCTGGTAGAACTAATTAGTGAGCTAGTTCAACATACAAAAATCAATTATATTTCTGTATACTACTCAGAAGTAGAAAATGAAAAAGCATATTATTTATAATGGCATTAAAATTTCATGAAATACTTGGGAATAAACTTGATACAAGATGTGTAAGACTTGTGCACATTGAACATTGGTGAGAGAAATTTAAGAATATCTATATGGGGAAGGGTACTATTTTCAGGGATCAGGAGACTTGACATTGTTGTCAGTTTTCTCCAAGTAGATCTAGCAATTCAGTGCAATCCCAGTCAAAGTTCCAGCAGGCCATTTTGTAGAAAATGACAAATTGATTACAAATTTTATTTGGAAATGGAAAAGACCTAGTATACCCAAAACAACTTTGGAAAAGAACAAAATTGGAGGACTTAGGCTGCCTTGTAGTTACAGTCAGGGTTCTCTAGAGAAACAGAAGCAGTTTTATATACATATATATATATAGAGAGAGAGAGACAGAGACAGAGAGAGACAGAGAGAGAAAATAATTATATCTGATGGTATAATTCAGACTGAATCCAAAGGCCTGAGCCCTGGGGAGGGTGGGCAGCCAGAGGCCAGAGTACCAGGAGATCCAATGTTCGAGGGCAGAAATAGATGGATTTCCCAGTTCAAGAAGAGAGAATTTGTCCTTTCTCTGCCTTTTTGTTCTATTCAGGCCCTCAGTGGATTGGATGATGCTACCCACATTGGTGAGGTCAGATCTTTACTCAGTCTACTGATTCAAATGCTAATCTCACCCAGAAACACCCTCACAGACACACCCAGAAATGTTACTATTATTTACTATCTAGGTATTCCTTAGCCTAGTCACTGTGGTAAGGATAGATATATAGGTCTATGGAACAGGAGAGAGTGCAGAAATATATAAATATATTTACCCACAATTGATTTTTGTCAAAGGTGTCAGAGGCAATCAGTGAGGAAAGGATAAAATTGTCAACAGATGACACTGAAAAAGTTGGATTGCTATATTCAAAACAAGGAACGTGTGTAAAAATTAGATCTAGATGGGTCACAGAAATGAACATAAGAGTTAAAACCATAAAACTCTAGAAGAAAATACAGGAGAAAATCTTAGTTACCTTGGGTTTTGCAAAGATTTCTTAAATATGACACAAAGGATGAGTGATAAAATATTGATAAATTGGATTGTCAAAATTAGGAAGTTTTTCTCTTCAATAAGCACTGTTATGAAAATGCAAGCTATTTTATGGGAGGAAATATTGGCAAAACATGTACAAGAGTGCACCTGTATCTAGGATATGTACAGAACCCTTATAACTCTAACAGGAAGATAAACAACCCAATTCTAAAAAGGTTCAGGCACTTCTTCAAAGATAACACAGATGGCAAAAAACACATGACTGAAGGCTCTACATGGAGGTATAAAACCTAAATTAAAATTCCTTTACGTGAAAAATATGCATTTACATAAATGCAAGGAGTATGTACTATGATGTTTATTTCAGCTCTTTTTAAAATAGTAAAAAAGAATCATGATTACCTTTGAAAGTTAGTAGCAGTTTACAGAATGATTTAACATTGAGGGGTAAACTTCTAAAAGTAATGGAAGGTGGGTACAGATATGTGGAAGGTTCAGCATTCCTGTTGGAGATGTTACAGTGTTCTTGATAAAAGTCAAGATGGTGCTTTCTGAAAAAGTGTAATTTTTTAAATCATAAGAGTAATAGTATCTGCATTTTAGGAAGTTTTAAAAATACAGAAAAAAGCATAAATTACTCCAATACAATCTCTGGTACTTTGGCATATTATATACCCTTTGAATCTATTTTCATACCTATTTTACAGCATTTTTTAAAATTGCAAAACAAATGCTTTTTTTTTTTTTTTTTATGGCCAAAGTGAGGAAAATGAAGGCACCAAAAAAGTACAATCACCTATACCCAAACATCCAAAGATTTAGTTTTTAGTTGTTTTAGTTGTTGTTCTGTTGTGGACTAGATTTTTTTTTAAGTTTTAAATAATAGATACCAACTCAAGAGTGTGAGCAGGGACTTCCCTGGTGGTCCAGCGGTAAAGAATCCACCTTACAATGGAGGGGACTCGGGTTTGATCTCCGGTCAGGGAACTAAGATCCCACGTGCCGCGGGGCATCTAAGCCCACGTGCCACAACTACTGAGCTCATGCGCCTCAACTAGAGAGCCTGTGTGCTGCAAACTACAGAGCCCATGTGCCCTGGAACCCACGTGCCACAGCTACAGAGCTCACGCACCCTGGAGCCTGTGCACCACAACTAGAGAAGAGAAAACCTGCATGCCACAACTAGAGAGAAGCCCATGCATCACAATGAAAGATCCTGCATGTCTCAATAAAGATCCGTGTGCAGTACAAACATGGCTGCTAGGGCCTTCCCCCGGGGGGGGGTGTGAAAAGGGCAGAGGATGCTCAGAGAATGGTGGAGTATGGGCCGACAAGCACCTAAGAAAGTATCTACCATTCCTTTTAGTTTATGGCTTGTAAATAGAGTTGACATATTAAAATCCTGCTCTTTATTAAATGGCAACAGTTTTCCATGTCGTTACAGGAAGCATAGTCTTCATGGCTCACCTTCTGCATAGTATTTCATGTGGATGTAATATAATCCACTCCACACCCACAAACCTTCAGTGATAAGGACAATAATAATTTCTATATTTTTTTATGACTGAATTTTCCTACTCTTTTTAAACAAGGATGTTTTAAATTTTTTTATATAAATTTTTTATTTAATTTTGGCTGCGTTGGGTCTTCTTGCTGCGCATGGGCTTTCTCTAGTTGTGGCAAGCGGGAGCTGCTCTTCATTGTGGTGCACGGGCTTCTCATTGCAGTGGCTTCTCTTGTTGCAGAGCACGGGCTCTAGGTGCACGAGCTTCAATAGTTGTGGCTCGTGGGCTCAGTAGTTGTGGCGCCCGGGCCTAGTTGCTCTATGGCATGTGGGATCTTCCCGGACCAGGGATCGAACCCATGTCCCCTGCATTGGCAGGTGGATTCTTAACCACTGTGCCACCAGGGAAGCCCTGTTTTAAATTTTTAGTCAAACTTCTTGATCCTCTTCTTTGATTTCTTCTAACACTTCTAAGCTTAGGTAGAGCTTTGGTAAATACTCGATTCTGTTTTCTCCTGGTGTATCTGTATCACATTCATTCAGCAAATACTGAGCCTCTGCTGTGTGCCAGGAGCTGTCGCAGGTACGGGCAACCCAACAGCGAACAAAATCCGACTGTCCCCATACTTGTGTTCTGGTGGGAGGAGATAGACAAAGCATAAATACACATACAGTGTTGGACAGTGAGGTGAGGAAAAATAAAATGGGCTAAAGGGGATAGAGGGCGATTCAGTGGGGAGGGAGGCTTTTGTTTTGGAAAGGGGGGAAGGGAAGGGAAGGCCTCTCTGAAGAGACTGTGAGCAAAGAGCCACATGAGGAAGGGAGTGAGCTGTGGTGAAGGATTCTGGCAGAAGAGCAGTGAAAGCAGAGGGCAAGCAAGTGTAAAGGCTCTGGGGTAGGAGGGCACTTGGCATATTTGAAGAAGGAAGCTGCTGGGTTGCCTAAAGCGGGCTCCTCAGGGACACAGGTAACGTCATAAGGCAGCCAGAGGCCCAGCCCTGTTGGTCGGTGTCGAGGGTTTTGAGCAGGAAAGGCCAGGAGGCTCTCAAATTGCTAATCACTTATCCTTGCACCCTTTATCAAGCAGCCTTTCCTTTTCCTTTGTTTTGTTATGCCTTTCTCATACTCTTGAAGAATTTACTTTTTTTGTGTGTTTTCTGTGCTCTTTTATTGCCTCAGCTGTCCCTTCACCCGCGGTGCACTTTTTTTTTTTTTAACATCTTTATTGGAGTATAATTGCTTTACAATGGTGTGTTAGTTTCTGCTTTATAACAATGTGAATCAGTTATACATATACCTATGTTCCATCTCTTCCCTCTTGTGTCTCCCTCCCTCCCACCCTCCCTATCCCACCCCTCTAGGTGGTCACAAAGCACCGAGCTGATCTCCCTGTGCTATGTGGCTGCTTCCCACTAGCTAAGTGTCCATCAGCAGATGAATGGATAAAGAAGATGTGGCACATATATACAATGGAATATTACTCAGCCATAAAAAGAAGCGGTGCACTTTTAATGGTTGTTTTTGTAAGGCTTTAATAGCTGATGACGTTTCCCCTTACTGTTCTTTTTTGAGTATTTTCCTTGACTATTTGTTTTTCCAAATGGCATTTAAAATAATTATTATTTAAAATAATTTTCTTAGGTTCTTAGTAAAAATGCTGTTGACATCTAATTGAGATTGTGTTCTATGTAAATTATTTGAGGAGTGTTGACATTTATGTTTCGTTTTCCCATTAAGGGACAAATCTGTATCAGGCAAAAATTTAAATATAGGATCCTTCCCATTTTTTTACTTTATTTTGTTGTGGTTGATAAGAGATGTAGTGCGATTTTGAAACAAGTGGTTATGTTGCCTATCCCGATAAGGGGGCTATCTCATTCAGTTCTAAAAGCACTTTATTAAATTCTCACTGTGTGCCAGGCACTGTGGGCATTGAATCCAGCAGAGAGGGTTCTGTGTAGGACTTCAGCTAGTTGGCAGGAGTTCAGAATTTATTTTTGGTGTTAGGACAGAAGTCTGTGAAAGAAATCACATTGTCTTTCTCCTTTCTGCCTGAAAGTGCCCTGCAGATAGAGTAGAAATAACGAATTGGCAGACCTTTTCATAAGACATCCTCCTGTTTGCTAGCTAGAAAACCTCAAGTGATTATCAGTTGCTCAGTTAACATTTTAAAAAGTTTTTTCCCCACTGAAAGAGTAATATATGACGAGTTCAAGTTTTACCTGTCAGCAGTCTGATAAATCTACCTCTAAAGTAAATCTCAAAGCCACATAGCTTTCTCCATACCTACTAGTGTCTCCATTTTACTGCTAACTCTCTAGTTCAAGCCGCCAGTATCTTTCTGTTTTTTTAAATTAATTTTTATTGGAGTATAGTTTATTTATAATGTTTTAGTTTCAGGTGTACAGCAAAGTGAATCAGTTGTACATATATCCACTCTTTTAGATTCTTTCCCCATATAGGTCATTACAGAGTATCGAGTAGAGTTCCCTGTGCTATACAGTAGGTCCTTATTAGTTTTCTATATTTTATATAGGACTGTGTGTATGTTAATCCCAATCTCCCAATTTATACACCCCTCCCTTTCCCCCTTGGTAACCATAAGTTTGTTTTCTACATCTGTGACTCTATTTCTGTTTTGTAAATAAGTTCATCTGCACTATTTTTTTAGATTCCACATATAAGCAATATCATATGATATTTGTCTTTCTTGGACTTACTTCACTCAGGATGACAATCTCTAGGTCCATCCATGTCACTGCAAATGGCATTATTTCATTCTTTTTTTTATGGCTGAGTAATATTGCATTGTATATACGTACCACATCTTCTTTACCCATTCCTCTGTCGGTGGACATTAGGTTGCTTCCACATCTTGGCTATTGTAAATAGTGCTGCAGTGAACATTGTGGTACATGTATCCTTTCGAATTACGGTTTTCTCCAGATATATGCCCAGGAGTGGGATTGCTGGATCATATGGTAGCTCTTTTAGTTTTTTTAAAAAACAATTTATGGTAGTCTTTTTAGTTTTTTGTTTTTTTTTGCGGTACGCGGGCTTCTCACTGTTGTGGCCTCTTCCGTTGCGGAGCACAGGCTCCGGACACGCAGGCTCAGCGGCCATGGCTCACGGGCCCAGCCGCTCCACGGCATGTGGGATCTTCCCGGACCGGGGCACGAACCCGTGTCCCCTGCATCGGCAGGCGGACTCTCAACCACTGCGCCACCAGGGAAGCCCTCTTTTTAGTTTTTTAAGGAACCTCCATACTGTTCTCCATAGTGGCTCTACCAATTTACATTTCCACCAACAGTGTAGGAGTGTTTCCTTTTCTCCACACCCTCTCCAGCATTTATTGTTTGTAAATTATTTGGTGATGGCTACTCTGACTGGTGTGAGATAATACCTCATTGTAGTTTTGATTTGTATTTCTCTAGAAATTAGTGATGTTGAGCATCTATTCATGTGCCTCTTGGCCATTTGCATGTTTTCTTTGGAGAAATGTCTATTTAGGTCTTCTTCCCATTTTTTGATTGGATTGTTTGTTTTTTGATATTGAGCTGCATGAGCTCTTTGTATATCACCAGTATCTTTCACCTGGACCTTTGCTATTGCTTTGTAACTTGTATCCCTTCTTTTCTCTTGCCCACAATTACAGGGTTTTTCCATACAGTAGCTGCAGTGATCTTTTTTTTTTTTACTTTTTATTATTAAAATTATCAAAGCTTACTAAATAGAATAGTATAATTGATGTACTCCTCACCCTCTTTCAGGAATTGTTAATAATGGCCATTCCCCCGAGGTCATCTTATTTTGGCTATAAATATTTAAGTACATTTGTATAAGGTCTCCTTTTAAGAAAAACACCATAACCATGTGATAGTTGCACAACTCTGTGAATATTCTAAAAACCACTGAATTGTACACTTTACATGAGTAAATTGTATGGTATGTGAATTCTCTCTCAGTAGAGCTATTTAAAGAAATAGCCACGGGCTTCCCTGGTGGCGCAGTGGTTGGGAGTCCGCCTGCCGATGCAGGGGACACGGGTTCATGCCCCAGTCCGGGAGGATCCCACATGCCGTGGAGCGGCTGGGCCCATGAGCCATGGCCGCTGAGCCTGCACGTCCGGAGCCTGTGCTCCGCTGCGCGAGAGGCTGCAACGGTGAGAGGCCCGCGTACCGCAAAAAAAAAAAAAAAAAAAAAAAAAAAAGAAGAAGAAATAGCCACAATGGCATTATCCTATTAATAATTTTATAATTTCTCAAAACCATCAAACAGCCAAAGTTCACATTTCCCCAGATGTTCTGATTAAGTTCTTTTAACACTTTGACGGAGTTTGAAACATAAGTCAGATCAGGCTACTCTTTAACCTAAAACCTTTCAGTGGCTTTCCATCGTATTTAGAATAAAACCCAAACTCCTTGTACTGGTCCACAAAGGTCTGACCCACAGAGGCCTTGTATGATGTGCCTTCTTTCTTCCTTTGCCTTTCTCTCTTGCCTACCTAATTGTTGCTACCTCAGGGCCTTTGCATCAGCTGTTCCCTCTGCTTGCAGTTCCCTTCCCCTGTATTCTCACAAGGCTGGATCCTTCCTATCAGCTTAAACATCCCTCCCTCAGAGAGAGGCTTTCCTCGATCAGTCCCCCAGTCTCCAATCTAAAGTGGTATTCCAGTCATTCTCTCAGAACATTCACTTAAAAATGTTGGCAAACATGGTTTATTTGCTGTATCCTTTTTTTAAGTTGTGTCTTTCCCTTTTTCTACGCCTCCCCCCACCTAATTTTTTCAGTCATGTTCACTACTGAATCCCCAGTACCTAAAATATTAATTGGCACATAATAGACTCTCATTAGGAGATAGTTTTACAAGAAATTGTCCAACACGTACCAAGTGTTTGGTATTTATAGAAAGGTTATTTGATAGAATGTTATCACCTTAAATAGAGTGCCAGTCTGATATGTTATGAAAGGGCTGGGTTTTTCGTTTTAAATTTTTATGTGTAGATTTTGTTTCTCTAGTAATTAGAAGCTCTTTGAGGTTATGAGACGATTATTCTTTTAGTTTGCATCCTTCATATAGTGTCCTGCTCACTTCAGAACTCGGTAAATAACTTACAAACAAATTGCATTTTTGTTGTTTGGAAAAACGTAGAGTGCTTGCACGTGTAGGCTTGAGAAAGTTACCATGATACCTTGCTGGTTTCATTCTCAGTTACCACTTTTTCCTTTTGTCCTCAATTGTGGACCATCACACCGTTACTCTGTGAGTTGTCTCTGCTACCTGTTCTCCAGTGAGGTAGTTGAAGAGCAGCTGTGGTGGCTGAATAATACTCCCCCAATGATGTGATTAGTTAAGTATCTTGAGATACCGAGATAATCTTGAATTCTCTAGGTGGGCCCAGTGTAATCACAAGGGTCCTTCCTTTTGGGAGAGGAGGCAGGAGGATCAGAATATTGAGGGAGAAAAATGTAAGCATGGAAGCAGAGGTTGGAATGATGCACTTTGAAGATGGAGGGAGGGACCACGAATCAAGGGGATGTAGGGGACCTCTGGAAAAGGCAAGGGAACAGGTTCTCGTCAAGAGCCTCCAGAGGAAGGCAGCCCTGCCAACACCTTGATTATTAGCCCAGTGAAACTGACTGTAGATTTCTGACCTCCCGAACTGTAAGAGAATAATTTGTATTGTTTTAAACCAGTAAGTATGTTGTAATTTGTTACAACAGCCATAGGAAACTGATACAGTGACTTAAGGCAAGAAAGCTTGAAAGATCACAAAACCTGTACAGAGTGTTCAAAGTTTAGTTTGATTTGCTGGCTTAATGGTTACTGAAAAGGATGCTGTAAAGAATTGAGATGGCAGCTTCAGGTCGGTGATTTGGGGTGTAGTTGATGGAATAATGAAAGAATATTATGTGCTACAATACAAGCATCAATTTTAGTGTAGAATTAAGCTCTTGATGGCTTTTTTCCTTGTATTTTGCACAGATCAGAAACCTCTTGATCTTGCCCAGGGTGCTGAAATGAAACACGTTCTTCTTGGTAATAAGGTATGTATGTGGTAATGGATTACATTTATATAATGTAGAAAAAAATTTTGAATTCTTGAAATACATAGATGCGTTTTTAATGAAAACATGTTTTTCCGATAGGTCATCTACAAAGCATTGAAACGATACGAAGGCCCTCTCTGGAAGGTAGGTTGGGATGGTTTTTTAATTATAAAACTGGAAAAAAAAGATTCTCAGGTGCTCTCTTGTTAAAACTCTTTTTCATTCTTTTCTGAAGTATATGTGATTTAATAATTATTCGATCTTATCATGTAAACTATTTTTATACTGCTGGACTTTATTAGGCATCCAGTGATTGTAGCAATTAACTGTTGGTCTAACACTTTTAGGTGACCAAGTTTGTACAGAGAAGAGTGGAGGAATTTGTTTTTTCTTACTTAAGCATAGGGTTACAGTATCATCTTTGTTATGAACATGGATCCATGGAGGACTCAGGAGGAATTTAATATTTGAATTGTCACAGAGCACACATATAAAATCTTTCTGGTTCTAAAAATTTCTTTGCTTTTTGGAGTTCAGTTATTTTCTAGAATTAACTGTTTTGGAGCGTATAGTTTCTTCTGCATTTGCAGCTGCTCCTTCTGTATACTTATGTACATGTATGCTTATATTGTATAGAATTTAGGATAATTCTCTTTATTTAGAAACTCAGGCCTTTGAGGAAACTGTCTCTGAAGCTCACAACTGATATATTTCCTATAAATATCCTTGCGCAGTATTGTCAGAACTATAAACTGTGTTCATCGTTGATCTTACCAATATGGCATTTCTTCTGTTCCTGTCACCCTGTAGTAGTATGTTTTCATTTCTGCACCCAGTTCCTCAGTTCATGTTTGTTCATTTTTGAGTGTGCAGTGGTACTGTCCGGCTGAAAGGCTCAGATAGAACTGTCATAACTTAATTACTTTTTATCAGTCAAGTATTTGAATCTAGATGTATCAACTTGGAAAAATCTTTGTTGTTTTTCCCTTAGAGTTCAAGATTTTTTGGCTGGAGATTATTCTGGGTAGTGTTAGAACATGGAGTCCTCTCATGGTATAGGAAACAGTAAGTATTATGATCCTAATACTTGTTGAATTTCAGCATCTAAATTTTGAATGATTAAAAGTTTTCACTAATCTCTTTTCCTTTTGCCTTGATAATTTATATTTATTTTGAAGGCCCGATGCAGTCCATAATATTTATCGCCAGGGATGCAAACACCTAACTCAAGCAGTATGCACGGTAGGATGACACATGCATCTTTTGCTTAAACTGTGAAATCAGTCCTGCAAGTGATTTCCCTAAATCATTGGTATAAGCTGCCTTGTAAAATCTTGGGTTAGAAAGCACTTGTGCAGTTGAGTTGGCCCTCCGTATCTGCGAGTTCTGCATCTGCTAATTCAATCAACTGTGGATCAAAACTATATAGGAAAAGGAATTCCAGAAAGTTCCAAAAAGCAGAATTTGAATTTGCCGTGCACCAGCAACTATTTACATAGCATTTACATTGTGTTAGGTATTATAAATAATCTAGAGATGATTTAAAGTAAGCAGGAGGATGTGCATAGGTTGTATGCAAATACTATGCCATTTTATAGAAGGACTTCGTGCTTCCATGGATTTTGGTATCCTTCAGGTGTCCTGGAACCAATTCCCCCACAGATACCGAGGGATGACTGTATATGTTTTTATTTGAGAACAAGTAAAGTTGTGGAATTCTATTTAAAAAATATAATCAAGTTAAAAAAAATCTCTACGTATTGTGGAATAAGAGATGCATGTTCCAAAAACATTTATACAGAACTTTTACCATTTTGTATGTGTATGTATATACGTATGTATGTGTATATATTCACACATAATGTATGCACACACATATCTACATATATATGTGTAGATGTGCGTGTATTTGTACATGGGTAAATCTGGAAAATGGACATTTTTCTGGTGGTAAAATTTAAAGCCTATATCAAAATTGGGATTTTTAGGTTCTGCATGTTCACTTCTGGCTGTTTTGCTTTTACCAGCCAGGAGAAAGAATTTTTCCTCCTTTGAGATTAGCCTAAACTGGAGCCTAGACATACTTTTTGCTTGCTGCTTCAAGTTCTTTAGGGTTTTCAACATGTCACGGCAGTGCACCCGCTCTTTGGACCACAGCCCCTGCCTTTCCGTGTGAACTCCCAGAGGACCAGCAGCGTCGCCCTTGGGCCGTCACAGGCTCAGTCACCTGCCCCTGCCCTCAGGCCTCCTTACACATGCCGGTCCCTTAGTGTCCTCACTCCCCTTCCTCCCTTTGCATGAGACCAGAGGGCCAGGGAACCGCTCTCTAGTCTTAGCCGTCTAATCTTCTTGTTTCTTCTGTTGGTGCAGTCCTGGCCATTCTCTTCTGTTCCAGCTTTTGATTCATTTATTTAACACTAAGGTTTGTCTATCTTAAAACAAAAAATTAAACAAGTTGCTCCCTCACCCTTTTAAAATTTCCCGATTTTTAACTTCTTTAGAATTGATAGCTTCTGCTGTGTTCTGCTTCACCTTGTTTTATAACTTTTGCTTCTTGTATGAGTGTCTACTTAGAGGCTACCTTTATGAATCCATATTGATACAAGGTAACAGGCATTCAGTGACTCCTATGAGGCAGGCTCTGTTCACTTTCTAGATTCTTAAGGTAGAAGCTTAGGTTATTGATTTGAGACTTTTTTTCTTTTCTAATACAGGTGTTTGCACCTATAAGTTTTGTTTAATTGTGGTAAAATACACATAACATAAAACTTACCATCTTAACCATTTTTAAGTTCAGTAGCGTTAACTCTGTTCACTTTGTTGTACAGTAGGTCCCTAGAACTTTTTCATCTTGCAGAACTGAAACTCGATACTCATTGAATAGCGCCTCTCTATTTCCAGTACCTCACCCCACTGGCAACCACCATTCTACTTTCTGTTTCTATGCTTTTGACTACTTTAGGTACCTCACATGAGTGGAATTGTACAGTATTTGTCTGGCTTATTTCACTTAGCATAATGTCCTCAAGGTTCATCCATGTTATAACATGTGACAGGATTTCTTTTTTTAAGGCTGAATAATATTCCATTGTTATGCATAGACCACATTTTCTTTATCCATTCCTCTATCAGTGGATGTTTTGAGTTGCTTCCGCCTTTTGGTCACTGTCAATGATGCTGCTATAAACATGGGAGTGAAAATGTCTCACCAAGATCCTGCTTTCATTTCTTCTGGATATATATACCTAGACGTGGAATTGGTGGGTCATATGGTAGTTCTATTTTTAATTTTTTAAGGAACTTCCATACTGTTTTCCATAACATCTGCGCCAGTTTACATTCATACCAATAGTGCTCCAATTTCTCCACATCCTCACCACAACACTTTTCTCCTGTGGGTTTTGTTTGTTTGTTTGCCATTGTAATAGGTATGAAGTAGTATCTAATTGTAGTTTGATTTCCATTTCCCTGATGACTAGTGATGTTGACCATTTTTTCATGTACTTATTGACCATTTGTATGTTGTTTTTGGAGAAATGTCTGTTTAAATCTCTTGCCCATTTTTTAATCAGTTTTTTTTTTCTTGTTGGTGTTGAGTTGTAGGAGTTCTTTGTATATGCTGGATATTAATCCCTTATCAGATAACGTGATTTGCACATATTGTCTCCAGTTTCATGGGTTGTCTTTTCACTCTGCTGATAATGTCCATGGATGCATAGAAGTTTTTATTTTTTATATAGACCAGTTTATGTTTTTTCTTTTGTCACTTGCGCTGTTGTATCACATCCAGGAAACCACTGCCAAGTCCAATGCCATGAAGCTTTCTTCCCAAGTTTTCTTACAAGAGTTTTTATAGTTTTAGCTCTGGCACTGAGGCATCGGTTTCTCCTGAGGCCTTTCTCCTTGGCTTGCAGGTGGCGGCCTCCTTGCTTTGTCCTCACGTGACTTTTTCTCTGTGTGCAGGCATCCCTGCTTTCTCTTCCTCTCCTTGTAAGGACAGCAGTCATACTGGATTAGAGTTCCACGATATGATCTCATTTTACCTTAATTACCTCTTATAAAAGCCCTATCTCCAAATGTAGTTTCATTGGGGATTAGGGCTTGAACATCTGAAGCCCTTAATCTGGTTGAGTAAGTTCTTTTCCTTTCCTAGTTTACTGAGATCCCTCATTATGAAAATCTATTGAATTTTATTAAATGCTATTTTCCATGTTATTGAAATGATCATATGGTTTTACTCATTCTATTAATATGATTAGTTGTATTGATAGACTTCCGGGTGTTAAAGTCAGTCTTATTGCTGGGACAAATCCCAGTTGGTTATGATAAATTACCATTTTAATATATTGTTTGTTAATATTTTGTTAAGAATTTTTGCTTTTTTGTTCATGCTGGATATTGGTTTATATTTCTCCTTTGATATTTTGTCTGGTTTCATATAATGAATTGGAAAATGTTCCTTTTCAGTTTTCTAGGAGAGTTTGTATAGGGTTAGGTTACTGCTTCCTTAAATGCTTGATAGAATTCACCTGTGAAGTCACATGGGCCAGGAGGTTTTAGTGCAGGGGTGGGGGAGGATTGTAGTTACAAATTTAATTTCTTCCATTGCTATAGGGCTATTCACATTTTCTGTTTCTTTTTCAGTTGGTGTTTGTAATTTTTGCCTTTCAAGAAAGTTGTCCATTTTCTTCTGGGTTATAAAACTTAGGGTTAGTAATATTCCCGTATTGTGTTTTTAATGTCTGTGTGGTAGGTAGTGTTATATGCTCTTTTACTTTTTATATTGGTAATCTGTGTTTTCCTTTTTTTCCTAGATCAGTCTGTCTAGCACTTTATCAGTTTTATTGATCCTTTCGAAGAACCAGCTCTTGATTTCATTGAAATATTTCTCTTGTTTTTGCTATTTCATTGATTTTTTAATTCATTTAAAATAATTTCTCCATGTGTTGGGCTTGCTTTGCTCTTTTATAGTTTCTTAAGGTTGAAGCTTAGATTATTCAAATTATCATCCAGTTCAAAATATTTTCTAATTCCTATTATGATTTCTTCTTTGAACCAGTGAATGTTTAGAAGTGTGTTGTTAAATTTCCAAATAATTGGGGTTTTCCTAATTACTGTGCTTTTGATTTATAATGTAATTCCATTTTGGTCATTGAACATTTTCGATATGATTTCCATCTTGTCAAATTTATTGAGACTTGCTTGATGACTACATACGGATTATCCTAGAGAATGCACTGGAAAATAATGTGTATTTTGCTATTGTTGGGGGTCATGTCCTATAAACATTCAGTCATGATGGTTGATAGTGTTGTTCAGATCTTCTGTGTCTTTGCTGCCTTTTTTTTTTTCTAATTGTATCAATTGCTGAGAGAAGGGTGTTTAAATCTCCAACTATGCTTGTAGAATTATGTATTTCTCACTCTGTTACTGATCACATACAGATTTATGATTGTTGTCTTCCTGATTAATTAACCCTTTTAGCATTATGTGGTGGTCCTCTTTATCTCCTGTAATAATGCATTTTGTTTTGAAATCTATTTTGCTTGATACTAATATAACCACTCAGGCTTTCTTATGGTTACTGTTTGCATAGTATCTCTTTTTCTATCTAGTTACTTTCAACCTAGCTGTATCTTTATATTTATCTTCTGTCTCTTGTAGATAGTATATATTTGGGTCCCTATTAACCATTCTGACATTTTTTGCCTTTTAATTAGATTTCTTTTGAGAATGTGGTCCACTTTTTTACTTCATATGTCAAGTAATTTTGGATTGTATCCTTAATGTTAAGTTCTGGAGATCCTGGATTCTTTATTTTTCTCCATTAAATGTGATTTCCGTTGTTTTAGGTCATTTTCTTGGCTGGGTTTGTATTGTAAACTGTTTCTTGGATGGCAGCTCTGGTCTGTATTTCAGTGACTGCTTGGAATCTATTTTGTGCATCAGTAAGAGATGTGAAAAGACAGAGTTTGGGATTCCCATCTCTGTCTCTTTCCATTGGGTGACTCCCCTACTCTCTTTAGTATTTATGGCTGCCCAGCTCTGCTTTTTTAATTTCCAAAGACAGACTGTTGTCCAGGTATGCCCTTGCTGCTGTCGTGTCACCCTCGGGGACTGTACTAGTTCCAGGTGAACAATCTTGGGGGTGGGAGCTTGCTTGCAAAGCTCCTCGTTTCCTTTCCTCCAAGGCAACTTGCTCTCCCGTCGAGTCAGCCAGCTCTTGTTCACACTCCAGCTCTTCCTTTTCTACTTCTCATGCTTTTACACTCACTTCAAACATTTTCTATACTCAGCTCAAACAAAAGTTTCAGGAGAGTGGCATGAATAAGAAATTGGAGTTCTTGTATTTAAAGGACTTCATAGCCCAAGCGCATGCTGTGTTATATTTAATAGGATAAAAGGAAAACTACGTACCTAGTGGACTGTCTATTAGTATTTACTGCGATTAAGAATATGAAAGCCAGATTTGATGTAGGTAAGCTACAGTGCATTTGATACTCCCAATGTATCCATTTTTCTCAGTATTTTAAATGTTCGCTCGGGTATTATCACGTTAATATTGTTAATTTTATGTATAGATAATTTTAGGGTTTTGTTTTATGGGCACGAATGATGTTGTCTTACTGACTTCTTTATATCCAAGGTAAAACCCACTGATAGCTGCCTCTTCTTTATTAAATGCTTCGATGACACTGTTCATGGCTTCAGGGTTCCTAAGAATAGCTTTCAGCAGACAAGAGAGGTAATTTTATGGATTCGTTTATCTTTCATAAAACTTAACATTTAAGAACATGAAGGTAGGCTCAATGTTAACATCTAACATCTTGTTGATGATACCTTTTTAACGGGAGTGATTATATGAAACTTCTGAAATTCGGCTTAGGAATTAATTCCTTATCAACATGTACCTGCAGGTATTTTCTGTTCTTCTTTTTTAAAAAATTTTGCTTCTGTGAATGTAAGAGGCCCTTATTAGTTTTGGAAGAAAGCCTCAATGATTATTTAGTCTACCCCCGAATTTATAGGTGAGGAGAACTGAAGACTAAGATTGAAGTGACCTCTCAAGCTCATGCAGCTTGCAAGTAACAGAACCTGGCTCCAGCCCGGGTGTTCTGATTTATTACAGCGTAGACTCAGCCTTTCTTTGTGGTAAACTGAACAGTAGCAGCAAGCAAGACATTGGGATTGATGTGACGGAAATTCATTGTGTAGTTATTTAATGGAGACTCCATATCCCTTGAGATCAAAGCAATATTCGTAGACTTACCTTGTTTTTTGTAAATTATGTAAGGGGTTAAAAAGGATCTCTTTTCCAGAGCGGTTAACTTTGGCCTTGCAGAGAACCCTAAACAATACAAAACGTGACTGTCCCAAAATTTCATAAAAGGGTAAGAATTGACCCTGAAAAATGCTGCAAGAAATGAGGTAGAAGTAAGACAGGTATTTTTAGGGCAAACATTCCATCTTTTTGTGAAATCACTAATTTTTAAAGATATTTATTATTTATTTATTTATCTGTTTATTTTGGCTGCACCGGGTCTTCTTTGCGGCATGCGGGATCTTTAGATGCAACACGCAGACTTCTTAGTTGCGGCACACAGACTTCTTAGTTGCGGCATGCACACGGGATCTAGTTCCCTGACCCGGGATCCAACCCGTGCCCCCTGCGTTGGTAGTGGGGAGTCTTACCCACTGGATCACCAGGGAAGTCCCACTAATTTTTTAAAAACATAGTAAAAGTTAAAGCATCAGAGTAATTGCTGGCTCTCTTAAAATGGTCTGAGTGTCTTGTGCTTATGGCAAGTTGGTAAATTGTTTCTGGATGCATCTTATACAGTAACTTATTCAACAGTGTTGAGAACCTATAATTCTAAGTGCAAGATTCTCCACCCATTGTTTAGTTTTTATAATGTGTTTCAGTATTAATATGAATGAATATGTAAACTTATAGATGGTATTTTTTAAAGTATTGGGAAAATTTTTTATCCAGACGTGTCATGGACAAGAGACCTGCATCATTATTTTGTTGTTGGGAATTTTTTGTTTTGTTTTTTTGAGGCCGTAATATTTTTTTTTCTCCATGTACATTTTATTCTTCCCAGATTGTTGTAATAATATCTGTTTTGAGTAAAAATGTGTTTTACTTTTATTTAAATCTTTGTATTATTTCAGGACTGGCTGGAAGCAATAGAAGAGCATTCTGCTTACAGCACTCACTACTGTTCCCAGGACCAGTTGACTGATGATGAAGAGGAAGATGCAGTTTCTGCTGTAGACTTGAAGGAATCCTTAGAGGTAAATAGGAAAACCTGACCTGTATACCTAACTGTATCACTCAGGTTTTACCAAGAATTTTTTTTTTTTTTAAATATGAGGTTTTGAAATTAAGATTTCTCACAGCAGTAGAAGTAGTATTTCAGAAATAAAAATTGGAAGAGAAATTTAAGCAAGTATTGGTACAGAACTTCACTGTCCAATACGATAGCTACTAGATACATTTACATTTAAATGAACTGGAGTTAAATGAAAAACTCATTTCCTCATTTTAACTAGCCACATTTCAAGTGCTCAGTAGTTACATGTGGCTATCACCTTCGACAGTGCCGATATAGAATGTTTTCATCGTTGCAGAAAGTTCTGTTGGATCAAGTTGGGGTAGGCTCTTACCTTTGAGGGGGCACTAGGAGAGTGGGGTTTTTCTGTTGACGACATCTTGATTCTTATAGGCTCTGAACTGTACCTGTGTTATAAGAAATAATGAGCAGATGATGCTAAATTTAAACCAAATGAGAAAGTAATATCAGACTTTCCTGACTGAAGAAGAAATGATTTCCAATTAAAGTGAATGTGCAGAAAGATGAGTGTACATCAACTCAAAGCTGATAGAGTGGTACACCCATACAAGAATCAGGCAGATTTATATATATATTGATATAGTTAAGACTTATAGCTAAGTGAAAAGGGCAAGGTGTTAAATGGTGTATCTGATATGCTTCTGCATGGCAGAAAGAAAGCAGGGATGTACACACACATTTGTATAGGTTAGATCATCCCAGGAAAGATGAGAAATTATTAGCAGTTGTTGCTTTGAGACTGGGAAAGGGGGAAAACGGGGACTCTAGGACTGACAAGTACGTGAGGGAGAGTTGCCTTTCTCCGTGTATTGTGTTTCTTTTTTCTTTCTTTTTTTTTAACTTTGTGTAGATAACTAATGCAAAATACAACATTAAGAAAATTACAAATCACCAGGTACCAAAAACAATCAGTGTGGTGTGGACTGGCTTAGATTGAGGGAAGATGGAGTGTGGGGTTATCCTTGAAGTGGATTTGGCTGGAGTTAGGAAGATTTGGAGATGAGTACAGGACACCAGTACTCGCAATGCTGGCTGTTTTCTGCAGAGGAAAGTTATCAGGGTTTTACAACCATTATTTTTAAAGTTTAAATCACTATTATTAAGGTACAATTTTTATATACTAAAATGAGGGCATTTTAGCATCTTCAGTGTGATGTGTTTTGACAAATACCCTGTGTAACTACCACTCCTATCAAGGTGTAGAACATTTTTATCACCTCACAGAGCTCTCTGGTGCCCCTTCCAGGCAGTGCCCTCCACGCCATCTCAGGCAGCTGCTGATCTGCTCTGTCACCACAGGCATCGTCAGCTTTGCCCCTTCTAGGATTCCATCTAACTGGAATCACATCATATGTGCTCTTTGGTGCCTATCATCTTTCACCTGCGATGTTGTGTGTATCATTAGTTTCTTTTTATTTCTGAGAAGGCCGTCTGCTTTGTTTGTTTTTTTTTTTTTTAAATTGAAGTATAGTTGATTTACAGTGTTGTGTGTCTGGTGTACATCAAAGTGATTCCGTTATACATATACATACACTCTTTTTCTTCTTTTCCATTATGGTTTACTACAGGATATTGAATACAGTTGCCTGTGCTGTACGGTAGGACCTTGTTGTCTATTTTATATGTGGTAGTCTGTATCTGCTAATGCTTCGGTTCTTAATTAACCAAATGTGGATTGTCTGTATGTGGCAGATAGGCTGGAATTAATGACCTCTCTCTCCTACCCTCTCCACTCCTCCCTAGATGCCCACCCCCTTGATATACATTTTTGAACTTTCTCATATGTCAGGGTTGATAAGGTAGTTAAACATCAACTTAAACAAAACCAACAGCGGAAGTCTGGGTGGGCAGAAGTAGCTGCAGGAGACCGGTGTCCTGACTGTGGCCCGGCTACTCAACCTGGGTGCCTCTGACGCTCTGCAGCCCAGGTCTGTGGGTGTGCTCCTGTTCTTGGGCTCTGTGCCAGATAACCTGGATTTAAAATACTGTCTCACTTCGGGTATTAGAACACTGCTCAAGTGGGATCTCATTTATGTAGTGTAAATAAAAATTAAAACCTAGGGAATTCCCTGGCAGTCCAGCGGTTAGGAGTCCATGCTTCCACTGCACAGGGGCACAGATTTGATCCTGGTTAGGGAACCAAGATCATCCCGCAAGCTGCACGGCATGGCGAAGAAAAAAAAAAAATTAAAACCTAGAAAAATTAAAACCTGACATAAGGTGCATGGCGTAGAAGTCAGTGAGACACCATGCTGGGATCTGCAAAGAATGTGTAAGCATTAACCTTCCTAATTAGAGTTTTAGGCTTTTGTAATATAACCAGTAGCTGCTACAAGGAAATGATAACAAATTGAAGAATGTGGTTTTAAAAAATTGTATTAATAACCCCTTTCTGAGTTTTTTGCATCAATTAAATGGCATTAATTGTTTAGAATAGACGACACACATTTGTACCCAACTATAAAACAGTATGTGTTGATCACATCTTCTCCAGCTGACCTATTGTAACTCTTAAATAAATTATGGATCAAGGGAACTTTTTTCAGTAACTCTCAGATATGCCAAGGGAAGATGAATGTAATAATGTTTCTTATCTTTAACGGTAACCACAGGAACTATGATGTTGATCACAGATTCACAGTCTGCAAATGAAGTCAGTGCTTGCTTTTGTGCACCCAGCTAACTTTCACCATAGCAGAAAAAATAGAAAACAGCAGCATTGGCGCACCGTGCACATGGGCAGGGGTATTAAATATGTATAGAGTGAAAATGACAATTTTCTGTTAATAAATTATGAGTGGTAACATTTGGTTGTGCAGTGCATGTTTTCAGTGGTCCCCAGTTGACTTTTCTCCTGCCTTAAATGTGTATTTACAGGCTATGTCTGGAAAAATGATCCAGCATACAGTTTCTGTGGTGTTTCAAATTGCACAGTGTAGGTATTCTCCCTCTCCCTCTCCCCCCCAAAAAAGGTGAATTGCATTTTTATGTTGTTGGAGCTCTCAAAATAGAGTAATGTACGTTTTAAAGAGAACATTGCTTGTCCCTAGTGTGGTACCACGAGTAATTCTGCTGTGGTTGAGCTGAGCTTCAGAAGCACTGAAAAATTTATAAGGTGAAAAGCATGCGTACCTATATCACCTTGGCACTTAGGTCTGATTTAGGGGGAGCAAAAGTGTTTTGGGGATGAGTCAGTTGAGATGAGGAGTACCAAGTAGGGAAGATTCACAGGCTAAATGTATTACCCTGCCTACAACAATGTGAACCTAATATTGGTAAGGTCAGGGTTCTCAGAATATTTTCTTATTGCCGTAACCAACCAACTTTACAATGATGATTTTCTTGCTTCTTATTCTTGCTTCTTAGTTTCCTTTAAAGGGAAACTAAATAAAACTAACTTCAAAATTACATTGTTAATGCAATAAATGGTTTTATCTGATTTTTTCATTTTGGACTTCCAAATCTATACTAAGATGGGATGCAACTTACATCATGAAACTCTGTATTTATGTTTTGCTTTTAGGGATCTAAATATGTAGAAATTTCAAATTACAAGGAAAAATGAATGCTGTCCCTTATTTTTACAAGCTTTTACTTACTAAGAAGATGTCCTTATTGGTCTGATTATGTGAGGGCTGTGTGCACTTAGATTGCTGAACGAAAATCAGCTTGTGGTTTCCAAATGTTAGCACCATCTGGAGTTTTTAAGCAAAAGCAGTTTTTAAAATATATTCTTAATGGGTGCATTTTATAATTTCTCAATGAATGTAATCAAGGCTACTAAAAGTGTGAATAAATCAGAAATCTAACTCCTCAGATATATATTGTGTAATGAGTTATTAGAAGTAATTACTGCAGTTGTATGGAACACGCTTGGCCTATTGAATGTATTTAAAATTTAGAGAGACTTATTTTTATTAATCTGTACGTGATTAACTAATGGTTATATTCAGTTTCTAAGGCAATTTTCTCTCACCTTTTTCTCTCTGTTAGGAATATGTCTCAATTATTACAGTGTATCAACCTATGAAGTAAAAGTTTTGATGGAAACATTAAAGCATATGTACTGTAAAAATCCTTTATTAGTTTAACTTTGTCGTCTTCTTTTTTCCTTTTCCAGAAAGCACAGATATGCCAGCAGAGACTAGACAGGGAAATTTCCAACTTTCTCAGAATGATTAAGGAGTGTGACGTGGCTAAAGGTAAAAAAGAAACACCCCACACCCCACTCTTGAACAACCCATTATCATAGATGTTCACCCTTTGGTTGACTATACAGTTTAGATAATTTTGGGGTTTGAATTCAGAATTGTATTTAAAAAAGTTAAAGTTAACCTTTTGGGGCTGTGAATTCGTTTTGGCTACGTAGTGAGACTGTTTATGAATCCCAGAAGACTTGGATTTTGTGGTCAAATTGTCTTGGGTTTGAATCCTTGTTCTGCCACTTATTAGTTGTTACTTTTGAGCAGAACATTTAATTTCTCTGAGCCTTGTTTTCCCTATCTATAAAATGAAGCGGTTGGTAGTCTTTTGCCATTCTGTGAATGTATGTGTGAATTCGTCTAATTATTAATCTCCCTTTCAAAGGTAATTTTTTGTGCCTTTACTCTCCTTTAGTTATGAATTATCAGGAGTTAGTTATAAATACTCCAAAAATCAAAATACAATCCAATACAAAATACAAAATCCCAATATAAAATCCAATACACAAATTAGGTTTTGAGAAAAAATTATTGATTACTTTATAAATTAAACAGTTATCATGTTCCTTAGACTTAAGACTCTTAACAGTTGCTTTAGACTTTAGCTATGATGTGTTTATAAATAACTCCACTAAAATATAATCAGCTGAGTTGTCTATGAGTTTATGATTAACTACTGATTTTAATCATGATCTAGTTTATGTGTGCCCAGGGAATGTGAAGAAATGTTAATATTAGAGTAAACTGAACATAAATGTTCTGTATCTGTCCAGGTATACCTTGGGCATCCCTTTACTTCAGTTCAACAAACACGTATTTATATGAGTGATGATAGCTTTGGGAAGGACAGCAGTCAAGTCATTTTGATTATTAATTGCAAGCAAGAATATTTTATTACTTAAGGCTCTTCATCCTCAATGGGCTTTTTAAATAATAACGGCTTCATTAGACATAATTCACATAAGCCTAGAATTCACCTATGTGGAGTATACCATTCAGTGGCTTTTAGTATATTCACAGAGCTATGCAACTGTGACCATCAATGGGCTTTTAAAATACCATCCTCACCAAAAACCATCAAAACTAAGCAGAGATAATAACAACATTTAAAAGATACAGAAACTGTACAGAGTGAGATGAAATATAAGGATTAATTTCTTTGACTTGGACCAAAGAAAGAAATTATATGAGAACTACAACCAAATTACATTGTTTTTTTCTTTTAAACCTTGAGTCAGATCTCTTGGTTCAGATCATTGGTATGACATGTCACTCATAAATGATGGCATGCATCATTTGTGCTCTTAGAGACATACATGATACTCAGTACCGCAAGAGTGATTTCATTTTGGACATTGTCATCTGGGAAACTTTGAAATATCTGACTGTGATCTGACAATTCTATTTCATATATCTACAGTAAAAGTCAGTGGGTCTTAAACAATTATGTATAGAAATTATGTTCAGAAATTATAGATGTTATTTTCTGAAAGATTGGTGTAGATAAATAAAACTACATTTTATGTAAATACTAAGTAAATAGGGTTGAGAATTTCATGAATGGAATTGGAGTTTTGAAGGTAACTGAGTCTGCTCTTAATGCCAAGGGATTGTGCAGAATAATCTTGTACCATGTGTTTTATTAAAGGAAGCTGATAGATACACATCCTGTTCCAAACTGCCTACATAGTTTGCCAGTGACTTCTCAAGATGAAAAACTAAAGTGTTTGTGGGCAGAGTCCAGCTCTTGTGGTTGAAATTGTTAGCTGTCTTACATTTTAGTATGAAACTATATGAACATGAACTTTAAGACTCAACGCCCTTCTTCCTTATTGCGTCTTCTGCAGTACCTGTTCTGCTCTGCACCACCTCAATCCAAATCACTGCAGCAGCCTGTCCTTTAGTCTCCCTGCCTTTGGGAACCTCCTGCATTCCATCCTTAAAGGGAATTGAATCGGAAGCCTTTCAGGAACTCTTCCAACTCAAATTCTGGGAAATACTGCATTATTGCTGCCAGATTAATTTTAGTTACTTTAAAAAAAAATTGTTATAAATTTTTTTTTTTCTGTTGAGAAAATCTTTTAAGTGTCCTTGAAACTACAGAATAAAATGCAAAACTCTTTATCCTGGCATTTAAGGACCTTCATAGCCCGATCACAAACTGATTTTTTTAGCTTTATTTACAATTCTTCTCCCCTGTGACCCCCGTAAACACTTTTGACCACACACTGTGTCTTTGGTCTGAAATGTCCTCTATTAAAATAATGCTTTTGTTTTCATGAGTGGACCTTAAACCTAAGTTCTGCCTGGATTAATGACAAATTTATGTATCTGACATCGGCAACACATCATTCAAGGTGCAAAGAATGCTGTTTTGAAATCTCTACTATTTTATCTTTACCAAAAGCCTGGTTGCAAAAACAAATAAAATCACTCAAACTTATAAAACTTTTGGAAGACATCCTGAAAGCCATGCAGTCAATCTGTTCTCCCCGACAACCTTAAATTTACCCTTAGGTGTAGCAGCCAGGTTTTGACTATTATAAATAATGTTGTATTGTGTATTTATATTTAATCACATCACTTTATTACCATAGGATTCTTGGAAGTGGGATTAATGGGTGAAAGTATATTAACATTTTCGAGCCTATTGATATATACTGCTAAGTTACTTCCCAAAAAAGATATATTACTTTACATGCCAAGTTTAATGCATGCACTCTATTGCATGTTGCTAAGTGTATATAGTAAATCCCTGGTTAAAGACATTTGCATGTTTTCAGTTATCTAAAAGAAGAAAATCTTAAAAGGAAAAGCACTTTTATTCAACCCACTTAACACTCGCCTCAAAATTCTAGGCTTTGAGTAAATATTCTTATCACCACCTTCACTGTTGCCACCCCAGTCCAAGCCACCCTCGTCTCCTACATGCACTATTAAAACAGCCTCCTGACTCAGATCCCACCCTTGTGCCTACAGTCCCTGCCCCAGGGATCTTTCTAAAGCATCAGTGGGTTGATGTCCTTTGCTCAAAACATGCATTTGCTTCCAGGTCTTCTCACTTCGAGTGAAAGACAGAGTCCTTCCCTACCTGCCTCTCTCCAGCCTCCCTGGCCTTCTTGCTGTCCCTCAAAGCTGCCTTGGGCCTGGGTGGGTGTTCTGGCCCCTCTGCCTGTAAGGCTTTACTCCAGGGTTCGCCCTCCCTCCCCAGGTCTCTACTCCAGCAGAACCTTCCGACTGAGGCCCTTTCTTGCTGCCTGCACTGGTTTGCTCCTCCACGGCTGTTCTCTGCCCTGCTTGGTGCCCTGGGCCCATGATCACTGTCGACTTTAGGAGTATTACTAGGGCTTCTTTGCCCTTGGCCCTCTGATTGGGTCCAGCAAATGGGAGGTCCTGTGTGGAGATGGGTGGAGGGGTGGGAGGAGGAGGAGGTCGGGGTTACCCCGCTCCCTCCTGCAAGCTGTGGTCTAACCCTGCTGCTGGGCTCCACCCGGCCCAGGGCCCCATTCTGTGACTCCAGCTCCTCCTGTGCCTTCCCTTGGCCCCGCTGTCCCAGGGTAGTAACTGTGCTGCATGCCTCTCTGTTAGTTCGCTCAGGCTCATCGTTGTGCGTCATCTATTTGTAAAATTCCTTTCAGTTACACTTTGACTTTGCTGGCTCTTCCTGCCAGGACATTACTGATGCCAAGTCCCAGCTAAACTTCCAGCTCCAGCACTGGCTCTCCCCTTCCTTGTGTTATTCTTCTCTTTGTCACTCATCAACCTTCCTATATATGTGTGTGGAGTTGATTGTCTGCCTCTCCTTTTGGAATATAAACTCCACGAAGGGAGGAACTTTGGTCTGTTTTATTCACCGATTATCCTCAGCTCCTAAACAGTGCACGGCATGTGGTAGGTGCTTGTACTCGCTTGCCTCTTTCTCCCCCTCTCCTTCCTACCCGTCCTCCCCTCCCATCCACACACACACACACACACACACACACACACGCACGCATTGTGAGTGACTAAAATGAATAATGTATTTAGTTAATAAATTTATAACTTACTTCTGTTGAACTCAGGGAGAAACAAGTACTGCATTTGTTCTGTCAAGTTAATGAGTGAACAGATTGTACAATTCGGTGAGACCTTCTAGAGACAAACAAACTGGGGAAGAAGCTGTCCACACTGGAGAGCGTTTTGCATTCTTTTACCAATAGGGGTTCCGCAGTCAGTGCCATTGGTTTTTATATCCTACTCTTCTCCCGTGGATTCAGTGTTTTTCCTGAGGCAGACTTGTGAGTAGTTCTTTCACTGAGGATCTGTGGGTGGTAGAATTTCTCTCTCATCTAAATCTTTTTTTTTTTTTTACCCCCACTGGGTTACAGTTACTGTCCATTAGCATTTTGAAGATGTGATTCCAAGTTCTTCTGGCTTCTGATATTCTAATGATGATTATTTGGTGAACAGTCTTTTTTTTTTTCTTTTTATGTTCACTTACGGCTTTTCAAAGATCTCCACTTTGTCTTTGGTGTTTTGCAGTTTTAATCTGTCTTGATATCTGCTGCTTGAGGTGGTTTTTAATTCAAAGACTCATTTGTTCTTTCTTCAATCTGGGAAAGTTCTTCACGGTTCTCTCCTCACACTGTGCTTCTTCATCCGTTCTGCTGAAACTCCTCGTGGGTATGTGTGGAACCTTCTTATTTACTCCCCACCTCTTAGTTCCTCATTCTCTTTCTGTTTTTCTGTTACATTCTGAGCAGTTTCCTCAGATCTGTTTTCTAGTTTCAGTTTCTTTCTCAGTTCGATCTCTTTTGGCTGTTTAATCCTTTGACTTTCTAATCCTAATTGTATTTCGTAATTCTAGAAATTCTAGGTGCTGGTTTTAAAGTTTTAGTTTTTTCCATAGAAGCCTGCTCTTTCATGTTACATACATTTCGAACTTTATCTCTCATCATTTTAAGCGTGTAACGTTAAAGCCCTTTTCAGCATGTTCTTACATCTCAAGTTGTTGTGGCTAACTGTCCCTTGGGATGGATTGTTTCCGTCACGGTGGATTTTAGCTTTTTATTGAGAGCTTGTTTTGTTCTGCCTCCTGGATTATGGAAGTGTCCCAGCACAGTAGTTCTGTGTCTGCTTCTGTTGATGTAATAGTTTTAAAATTGGATTGCATATCTAGATGCAGCATGAGCTAGGGATTTCTGGTTTTCATGATTCCCACCCACAGTACTAGGCAGAAGATGCCCTTCTTCACTGCTTCCCTGAGCCCATTTCTGCTTTCACTGGGGGTCAAGGCCTTGCTCTGTTTGGTGAGGCCAGAGCCACATCTCCCCCTCATGTAGGTGTGAAGGCGCAGCTTTCAGCCCCTGCTTTACGTCCCTGTGCTTGGCCTTCCCTACCATGCCCTCACTGGCATGCGCCTCTTCTGTCAGCCTTGACTTTTCGGTGGGTTTCCAGCATATCTGGGATTTTGTTCCTTCAAACTCTGCTATATATTATTTAATTATTATTATTTTATCAACATCTTTATGGTTTGGGGTTAGAGGGATGTTTCTCCATCGACTTAGTAAGCCAGGTACCACAAGTGTCCCATGCACTTTCTAATGTAAAATATATCAGTAATCCACAAATTGTATCGTCTAGAATAACAGCAGCCACATACAGCCTTTTTTTGTGCATTGTTCTGTATACTTTGCATGTATTAACTCTTTTATTCCTTATAACAACTCAGCGTTAGCACATAACAACTATTATGTCCATTTTATAAATAAGCTAACAGGGACACAGAGAGCTTAGGTAACTTGTCTTAGGTCACACAGCTAGTAAAAAACCAGACAGTGTGTGCCCCTGGGCACCCTGGCTCTAGAGACTGCTCTTAGAAAATAATGAGTCTGGACTAAATGGAGAAATCTATATTTACTCCTGAACTTTTGATCTATGAGCTAGAAAAGGTTTTTCATTTTCATCCCTAGATCTGCATCTACAGTGAAAGGTAGAATTTGTTGAGGACAGTCCCTTGGCTGCTGTAGTTGAGGGGCTGTTCAAATCCTTACAGTCTCCCGTTCAGAAGTTCGAGGGGACGGTGGGATTGATGCAAGGCTGACGTTTCCAGCTCGCAACAAAGAAATCCTCTTTATTTTTCCTGTCAATTTTTTCTTCTCTTTTCTCGTCCCGAGGTTCTTTCTGGTATTTTTCATCTGAAAGAACACATGACCGTTTGATACAATTTCCTGAGCCCAAACCTTGGAGTCATCTTAACCTTGGAGCGCATCCTTCCTGCGCAGCACGTTCTGTGTCTCCTTTGTCTCTCCATTGTCCCCTTCTCTGTCCCCCCGTCAGTACACTGACGTAGGCCACAGCCGTCCTGCCTGTAGGTTGCAGCCCCTCTTGTCTGGCCATGCTGCCTCCAGGGAGTGTTCCACGGTGTGGTTTGAGAGGGGCCTCTAAAGACAGATCAGGTCTTGTGGCCTCCAGTGTCTTAGGGTAATTGCACTCTACCTTGACCTGTGTCTGCTCGCATCAACAGTCTCACCTCTCACCTCTTCCTTCCTCTTAGTGTTCAGTAGCACTGAACTTTTCTCATGCTTTAGGGTCTTGCTCCCATTGTGTGAAGTACTAGCTTTTCCTCATCTTTTAAGTGTAGCTTCTAGAAACTTCTTGGCTTCTCTAAGATGGGCCTAAGTGTTCTTACTATGTGTTTCCAAACCACCCTCCACTTTCCCTGTCATGGCACTAATCCCTTTTACTGTAGCACTTTGTGTTTCCATCTTCCCCTCTGGACAGACCCAGCCTCCTCAGGTCTTAGAAGGGGCGGGAAGAGCAAGCAGAGCTCAGGCCACTACAGCTGCTCATGCCCAGGTCTGTCATACAGGGCACTGGCGAGGGAGCTGCTGTCCTGGGTCCAGGCTTCCTTTCAGACAGCCAGATTGAGGAGTCAAATAGAGATGCAAAGAGGTTATGAAACTAAGTGATTTATTACTCGTATTTATTTTGCCCAGTCTATAGGAGAAAACATCATCAAATTCTCTCACTCTGCACCTTATTTGTTGGGGCACAGACCCTACTAGTGCCTCTCTCTTGACTTTGCTGGAGACAGAGCTCCCTGGGTCACATGTGACTCTACCTGAATCCTTTGTTGACTGTTTTTTCTCACAAGATCACTACCACAAAGAAGGTTAGGAGCTCATTGCCAGGACAGTACAGTGAGGAGTGATGCAAATCCAATGATAGCCTTTATTTTTTCCTAATTAATTAATTGATTAATTTTTGGCTGCGTTGGGTCTTCATTGCTGTGTGCGGGCTTTCTCTAGTTGTGGCGAGCGGGGGCTGCTCTTCATTGCGGTGCACAGGCTTCTCATTACAGTGGCTTCTCTTGTCATGGAGCACGGGCTCTATGCATGCGGGCTCAGTAGTTGTGGCACTCAGGCTCAGTAGCTCTGGCTTGCAGGCTCAGTATTTGTGGCGCACGGGCTTAGTTGCTCCGCGGTGTGTGGGATCTTCCCGGACCAGAGCTCGAACCTGTGTCCCCTGCATTGACAGGCAGGTTCTTAACCACTGCGCCACCAGGGAACTCCCCAGTCACAGCCTTTGATGGAGATTTTAATCAATAAGATCTTCCTCCTTGCCTCCCTTCACCTTTTTTTCTTATAAATTTATTAATTTTTATTTTTTATTTATTTTTGGCTGCGTTGGGTCTTTGTTGCTGTGTGTGGGCTTTCTCTAGTTGCAGGGAGTGGGGGCTGCTCTTCGTTGCAGTGCGCACGCTTCTCATTGCAGTGGCTTCTCTTGTTGCGGAGCACGGGCTGTAGGTGTGTGGGCTCAGTAGTTGTGGCTCTTGGGCTCTAGAGCACAGGCTCAGGAGTTGTGGTACACGGGCTTAGTTGTTCTGCGGCATGTGGGATCTTGCCGGACCAGGACTCAAACCCATGTCCCCTGCATTGGCAGGCGGATTCTTAATCACTGCACCACCAGGGAAGCCCTCCCTTCACTCTTATTTGCAAAAGAATGCAAAATACATTTCATAGTTCTGCTGGCTTCTTCCCTGTTTTGACCCCAAAAGGTCTTCCTAACTGGTACACTCTTTTCTAAAATTTTAAATTAATTCAATTTATTTTTTCCAACAAATATGTTTTTCCCTCTTACTATTCTAAAGACACCCTCTGATCAGTACTGTTCATTCAATAATAATTGTTTTATTTTCTGTTTTCCTTGCTAGACTGCAAGTTTTGTAAGGACAAAAACTGTTTCTCAGTTACTTACGCCCTATCTCCAGCACCTGGAGTGTAGTGCTTGCCACATGGTAGCCACTCGATAAATGGTAGATGCAGATCCTCTAACGAGTTCTCATAATTCTGAGACTCTCTTCCTCTCAGGACCAGTATTTTCAGTACTATCTGAAAATAATAGTTACAGATATTTTGGATATGTTCATTTTATTGGGCGTTGTATTTAACAATAAAAAAGCATATTCTTCAAGATCAGGCTCAAATCCCATTACTTTTATCAAACTTCACTTTATTACTGCATCCCATAATGGTAACACTTTTCTCTGAATATGTAACATTTTTTATGTATGTACAATTTGTTTGCTATTTATATCTTATAACATCCCTTTTATTATCTTCTTATTCTTATTTACCTCATGCTTTAACTCATTTAACACATGCTGTTCTGAGCTATATATTTTATACTTCTGTTGCAACTAGTGTTAAGTTGTATAGATGTAGACATACAGATCGAATGGTCAGTGGTACTTGTTTAGTGGGTGACTGATTTCAAGCTAATCATCTTAATTTGAACAAGAAACAGATAAATTTATATTCTTACATCTTATATAACGTTACCAATCTTGATTTTTTTTTAAGTTACGGCTTTATGTAGTAGAAGTTTTCTAGAAGAATAGTTGATTTTTATGTGCAGACATCTTTTTCTCCATTTTGAGGAGAGTACTGATTTTCTTGAGGCATTTATATAATTCCAATTACGAGATAACTTTAAAAACACCTCTTCTCATGCAGGTTAGATCATGTCTCTCATGCACGTAGTCAGATGCACTGCACTTTTTCCACCACAAGAGAGAAATTGTCTTATTTTGATATTTTCTTTATTTCCTATGACCTTAGCTTTGTCACTTGATAGTTTTGGGACTGTTTATTCTCTCTGCTGTTTGTGTTTACTTTAAAAAAAAAAAACACACACACTTAAGGCAGCACTGTTCCCAGAAGGACTAGGTAGAGGAAATGAAAAGCCATTCATCCAGTTTATTTTTTTTTAAATATCTTATCCCCAGTGATAGAAATATTTGAGTGAATGTTGAAAAACAAGCAAACTATATTTTCTTATGCCTCAAGTAAAAAGAAAATGTAGTTTTAAATAATTTATTGATCTGCCCTAATTAGCCAACCTGTAGTAATATAAATGAAAATGTTTGTATCTTATATATTTTTACACTAAAATACAGTAATTCTTTTGATGTAAAATTAAATAATCCAGAACTATTTGGATTTTCTATGTAAGCCATGGGAATAAAATATTTTTATTATTTTCCTTAGTCTTTTAACATTTGAGTCTTTTCTTTGTACAAAGTTCAGTGCATGGTATTTGGGGGCTTAAAGAGGTTTAGAGTTTACCGAGGGTAGCAGAGATTCAGCATACGTACTACCCATGTTCTCTATTACAAGTGGATGTGGCTACTTTTGGAGTCCAGGAGGAGAGGTCACATCCCACAGTGATATTTAAGGACGGCTCAATGGGGAGGATTTAAACTTGGCCTTGAAAAAAAAAAGTTTTAGTTAAGTGGGGAAACTTCTGAATATGATTAATTATTATTTCCATTATTCACGGAAGATGGAACATCTTTAACAAAGGTTTAGAAGCAGTAAAATATAATAGGTTAATATTTCTAGGAAAACAAAGAGTTCCAGGAAAACCGTCTGGCTGAAGCTGACTGTTTATGGAACGATTTAAATGTTAGTCTAAGGAGTGTGGACTTTTTCTATATGAGGAGAACAATGGAAGTTTTCTGTGTTAGGGTTTAGTTTGTTAACAACAAGAAACAAGCTCTTCCCCACTGGTTTTAAAACTTACCCAATTAAAAATTGTACAGTGTAATCATGAAAACG
This sequence comes from Globicephala melas, assembly GCF_963455315.2. Lineage (NCBI taxonomy): Eukaryota > Metazoa > Chordata > Mammalia > Artiodactyla > Delphinidae > Globicephala > Globicephala melas. The sequence goes on from NC_083326.1 coordinate 48,922,766, forward strand.
ACAGATGGTGAGCTTTTTATACATGTCTCTAAAGTTAAGCTTTTCACATATGATCTTCCAGCATCTTTCCCGAGTTCAACAATATTTTTAGTACAAAAAATAACTTTTTTTTTTTTCAAATTAACAGTGTCCAGTTCTCAGAGTAGGCCAGATATGTTAACATACTGGCCTTCTTGATTTTATTTATTATGGCTCAGTCTCTAAATATTAGTTGGCTAAAACATATTTGCAGTGATTTCCCAGTTGGTAACTTTTCTAGAAGCTTAGCAGTTTTCCTTTTATGTAACCAGTATGCAGACGACATTGTATAAGAGGCACGCCAGTGTGAACCGACTGTCCCTGATATGCAGCACTGCCCAGAGTATTTGCCAGAGTCCACGATTTTTACACCGTCCCACGGTGCAAGTTAATATTAATTCCGACATCTCGTTTGAATACTAGCTTGTCAGACAAGTTATGTAACTTTTGACTCTGTTTTGGACAGAAGAATTTGACACACTCTGAATAATAGGTTCTCATAAACTTGTCTTAATATATATTTCTTAGAATATCTTTTGAAAGCTTGCAGAGTCAATTTTGTTTAAAAATTTGTAAACTTAAAATTTATTTAGAGATTTAATGTTTGTTTTATGCTAATCAACAAGTATATTAAGTGAGATATCTAAAACATAGACAAAACTGGAGATGGTTAAGCATGTGATGGCATTTAATAAAAAGAAATGGAGCCATGAATGGCTGTGCTACCATCTTCCTATCCTTTGTGCCATGAAAATGGAAAATTTCTAGATTACCCAGATGATTTCTGGAAGGCAGAGGCTGTGTCTGTTTTTTCTTGTGCATCTCCTCACATCCCTGGTCCCCAGCTCTGTGTAAGACATCTGTTGAGGTACTATTTAAGTCACATGGCATCTAGCATATGGTACTCTCTTTTGCTGTTTAGCAACTAAGTACAGAATAAATCTTCACAGTGTGTATCAAAGATTCAAAAAGAAACAGTATGTAAAGTCAAAATTATTGTAGAATATAGTAGTTTTCAATTATTTGGGTATTATTAAGAATAGCTAGGAAATTCTATTCCATAAGATGAAAAATATGATAAAATGTCATTTGGTGTTTATATCCAGATATTAATGAAAGACTTATTACTTTCATTCACTCTGACCTTTTCCTTTATTTTTCTTTTTTTATAAATTTATTTATTTAATTTTGGCTGTGTTGGGTCTTCGTTGCTGCACACGGGTTTTCTCTAGCTGTGGCGAGCGGACGCTACTCTTGGTTGCAGTGCACGGGCTTCTCACTGCAGTGGCTTCTCTTGTTGCGGACCATGGGCTCTAGGCGCACAGGCTTCAGGAGTTGTGGCACACACGCTTCAGTAGTTGCAGCACATGGGTTCAGTAGTTGTGGCTTATGGGTTCTAGAGCTCAGGCTCAGCAGTTGTGGTGCACGGGCTTAGTTGCTCCGCAGCAAGTGGGATCTTCCTGGACCAGGGCTCGAACCCGTGTCTCCTGCATTGGCAGGCGGATTCTTAACCACTGTGCCACCAGGGAAGTCCCTGACCTTTTCCTTTTGTTGCCCACTTTTGCCTTATGAGGTTTTTTGGGTTTTTTGTTTTTTTTTTTGCGGTATGCGGGCCTCTCACTGTTGTGGCCTCTCCCATTGAGGAGCACAGACTCCGGACACGCAGGCCCAGTGGCCATGGCTCACGGGCCCAGCCGCTCTGCGGCATGTGGGATCTTCCTGGACTGGGGCACGAACCCGCGTCCCCTGCATTGGCAGGCAGACTTTCAACCACTGCGCCACCAGGGAAGCCCTGACTTATGAGTTTTGAGAAATAATATTTCCAAGAAAAGGACTTGTCTTTGCTAAAATAAATCATGTTCATATAAAAAATTTGGAAAATTTAGAAAAGAACAAAACAGAGCAATACAACTTTATCACTTAGAATAATGGCTAAATAATTGGTCCTATGTTCTCTGTAGATTGTATTTTTCTTTCCATTTCCCATTTGAAAACTTTTGTTTCTTGATGGGACCCACTGTTTTATGGCCTACTCATTGCAAATTGCTGGCATTTGGATTTACCTGATTCTTTGTTTATTGACCTTGTTTACCATGTTTTAAGAATAGTGTTTTAGGTAAATCAAAATTACTTAAAATACATAGGATGCTACAGATTTAATTGTCTTTCTCTTTTAAGTTATTTTTTCTTAAAGCTTTCTTAATTTTTTTTATTTGATGGAAGGGACAGATGTAAAGGATCTAATGTATAATCAACATAAAATCCCAAGCTATTTCAACTAAGTACATTTCTGTCACATTAGTCTGGACAGGATGTGACATTTCACTTAAGTGACCTGTGTGTATTTTACAGCTTTCTCTTGCCAACGTTATGTTAATTTTGTTTTGTTTGTTTGTTTTCCGTAATGGTAAAGTGGATTAAGATTTTCTTTAAGGGTCCAGGGGAGATACTGATATTATCGTTTATTTCCCAATTTAACATACACTGAAAGATGCTGGACCTTGACAGGGACATATTTTTGAGAGTGAAAGACCTATTTATATGAAACATTTATCCAAATAAGAAGTAGAGGAGGGCTTCCCTGGTGGCGCAGTGGTTAAGAGTCTGCCTGCCAATGTAGGGGACAAGGGTTCAAGCCCTGGTCCGGGAAGTTCACACATGCTGTGGAGCAACAAAGCCTGTGCGCCACAACTCCTGAGCCTGCACTCTAGAGACCGCGAGCCACAACTGTGGAAGCCTGCGTGCCTAGAGCACGTGCTCCGCAACAAGAGAAGCCAATGCAATGAGAAGCCCACGTACCACAATGAAAAGTAGCCCCCGCTCACCGCAACTAGAGAAAGCACGCACGTAGCAAGGAAGACCCAATGCAGCCAAAAATAAATAAATAAAATAAATAAATAAATTTTTAGAAATCGTATTAAAAACCTATTAATGAGATTAAAAAAAAAGTAGGGGAAGTTGAGTTAATGCCGCCTTCAGATCCGTTAGCCATCATTGTCAACTACAGGATTATTTTTGTCTCTTTTTAGCACTTTGCCTTTGAATAAAATTACTTATCTAGTAATGAATATCATGAAAGGAAATGTTAATGTTTTATAAGTAATGATATCAGTCCTTCTTGACAGCTGTTTTTCTTAAACATTATATTATTTATTCCTATGAACCTTTTTTTTTTTAATAGGTCCTGGCTCTTCTCCTTTTAGGATATAGGCTTTTCTAAGTCAAGGCTTTGTTCTTTCTTTTTCTGTACTAATTTATGTGCCCTGCATAAAGTAGGTGCTTAATTATGATGCCCAAGGAATATACTATATGCTTTGCTTATTAAGGCAGCTAGAAGGAAACATGAGGTTAGTAGATATAAAAATACGTTTATGGTCTTAGTTTACGTTAAGGTTACTTAAAATCCTACTCATTTTATTTATTTTTTTATTTATAGAAATGCTTCCATCATTCCTTCAGAAAGTTGAAGTTGTCTCTGAAGCTTCTAGAGAAACTTGTGTAGCTTTGAGTGATTGCCTTAATCTCTTCACCAAACAAGAAGGGGTAGGTAGTTTGCAACTGAATTTTTTAAATAATTGTTTGGGTGTCAACACTTGATCATCCAATACATCATTGCTTTCAAACTGTCCAAAGGTAGGAGAAAATAGAGTTAATAAAGGCAACGACAGTTTCATTTTTCACCAAAAGTTAGAACTTATTTATTCTTGATTAAGCAGGATAATTCTGAAATAACTTCTGTTCATATCATTTAATTTGTTTATGTACCCATATTTAACAAGTATGTTTAAAGTTGATCTACTCAGGGTTGTCGTGACATTTTGATAAGACGGACTATGAAAGTATTCTAGGAACAAAAGGTCTCTATATGAAAAATATATACTTTTATTTAGAAAATAGATTGTTATCATACTTACCTATGTGAACTCAGCTTAATGGATTAAATATTTTTTTGTGCTCTTTGCTGCTCGCTCTCTCCCATTTAAAAATTTGCCATTTGATCTTCCAAATATAAGTAAAAGTGGTATGCCATCCATTAGTAACTCCTTTTCTAAGGACTGAAAAGTCATTAAGGTGTGGTTTCTTTTTTTATATAAATTTATTTATTTATTTTTGGCTGTGTTGGGTCTTCATTTCTATGCGAGGGCTTTCTCTAGCTGCGGAGAGCGGGGGCCACTCTTCATCACGGTGCGCGGGCCTCTCACTGTCTCGGCCTCTCTTGTTGCGGAGCACAGGCTCCAGACGCGCAGGCTCAGTAGTTGTGGCGCACGGGCCCAGTTGCTCTGCGGCATGTGGGGTCTTCCCAGACCGGGGCACGAACCCGTGTCCCCTGCATTGGCAGGCAGATTCTCAGCCACTGCGCCACCAGGGAAGCCCCAGGTGTGTTTTGCCTGAACTAAGATTTTTCTTTTTTATGTTTTTTCCTTCGTTTTCATGATTTTAATGCAAGCCAAGTAGTAATAGGCTTTGTTTTGCATTTAATTTCTACACATGTTTAATCTTCAGCTTTTTAGATTAAGACACCAAATTTCTTTGTTTTTTTTTTTAGGTTCCACATGTATGTAAAATCATATGGTATTTGTTTTTCCTCTGTTTGACTTCCTTCACTTAGCACAATACTCTCCAAGGTCACTGACTTTCTTATTGTTACAATTGATTTGTGCCTTTTGGTTAGAGATTAGGTTTTGGTGTTAAAACAAGATAGATGAAAATGGTCTTATATATGTTTCTCTTATATGTAAGGATCTAAAATTTTATTTTCCCATCATTAAAATAAGAAGCCTTGTGAATTCATGTGAAATTTTGAAAATGCTCTGTTTGTTATGTATACCACAAATTCCATAATTATTTTATTTGGAGAATAAGAAAAAATATGTAATAATAATCTGAATTCATTTAAAACAAACTTACAGAAAGTCTTTCAACAGAATTCTATTAAATACCATGGGAAAACATAATTTTTCATTAAACATGTTAACTGGTTGATTCTCCTAATGGTGTTTGAAAATATCCTTTCTCAGCATTTCTATTTTTGGTGCTTTGCAAATTTCATATTCTAGCTTGTTTAAATGAGGAATGATTTAGTGACCTAAATAAATCTAAATAGGATGATAGAATTGCAGAACATTGCAGAACAGAACAAATTATGATGTTACAGGATTCAGGTAATATTACCTTGTAAAACTAAATTCACATCTCTTGTGTGGTATCTGATGAATGTATTGATAACTTTTTTGTTCTCGGGTTGTATAGTTTTAAGGTGAACACTAGATTAGAAGTACTTTAATTTCTGAAGAAGCCAACATATCCTAATCTTTAACAGATTAAAAAAAAATAGCCTAGGTAATCGCCTCTGTGTGTAAATTTACATGTGCAAGAATATTAGCCTAAAGTTTAGCCTAATTAACCTCTTTACGCCTTTAAAATTAGTCATCAGGATTAAGTAAGATAATTGTAAGCAAAATGCTTAGCATAGTTTCTGACACATAGTAAGCCCTGAGTGTAAGTCCACGGTTGTTATTGTAGGATGCTGTCTAATTAACACTTGTGACCCCTTTTCTCTGATGGCATCTTGGAGCTTCTGTGTCTTTAACATTGGTTTTATCTTGTTTTGGGAGGAGGTGGTGTTGTCTAAAGAAAATGTATTTGACTGTGGAATGATTGTGTTGTGTTTCCATCCTTATTACTTATTATTTAAGAGATGATGGGCTACTTAAGTTCTCTGAACTTTGATACCTTCATCTTTCATATAAGAGAGACCATGTAGAAAGTCATTAAGAGCCCTGGTCTGAAAGTCTAATGGACCTCTTTTAAGTCTCAGTCTTTCCCTAACCAATTGTAGGACCTTGGGCAAGTTTCTGAAGAATAAAGATATGTGAACACCTGATGGTTGGGTGTGGAGATCAGATGTATGTATATGAATAATAGGTATATAGACCATATTAGCATATCACAAGAGCACAAAGTATTCATTTAGTAAATGGCATTCATTGTTTTTAGAGTATTTTAAGATTTTTCTTTTTAGTAGTTCTATGAAATATCAACCCTGTGGGGCCCTCAGTAGAAATCCATGGATTTCCCTCTGAGAAATACAATTATAGACGATGAGAAGGCCTAAAAAATATTTGAAAGGTAAATGGCATCATTGAAGTGGGTCTTATCAAGTAGTTAAGAATTACAACATAGGAATTTAATCGCTTAATTGAGGTCAGAGTGGGATAATTGTGCACTGTAATGCCTTATGTATCAGGCATCATAAATTTTATTTTCGATATCCAAAAACTTTATTAGAAGAGCAATGATAAGCTTGAACGCACATAGACCTGAGTCCATTTCCTGGTTCTGCTATGTAATCTCTGTCTTCACCTCAGTAAAACACAATCTCCTTTTCAAAGTGGTGACCAACCAAAAAAGAGTGTTTTAAGAAGTAAGTGAGATCCGATTGGCAAAACTGCATAGCACCTGGCACAGAATGGGGACCCGATAGGTGTAAGTGACCCCAGCCCCAGCGGCAGAAAATACGTTTTTATTCTAATCTTTTTTGAGGACAGTTACTCTGAATCTTACACATTTACTTCTTAAACTGAAGATTTCATACTTGATCTCTTCTGGGTGTGTCAGGATTGTCCTTTTGTATGTTTGTAATTACTCTTTGCCTTAATACAGAGATACCGTCAGGGGATAATGTTTACAGGACTCCTTTTTGATTAAATGGCCCAATCCTGCTAATGCTTTTCGAATTCCTTTTTACTCCTTATGGTTCTAAAATTTTCTTCTCTCCTGTTCTTTAGACCAACTGGGTGCTTGTCTCTAGCAGCGGAATACTGATCCCTTCTGATTTACTCATACTAATCTCCTGTTTGTTAAAAAGAAAACCAGTTACCAAACTTGGTAAAATTATGTCCACAGTAAGTGTAAGCTGGCTTAGTGTGAGAAACTTGGCTTGACAATGAGCACAGGCTTTAGGGTCTGGGGCCTTCTGGTATGTTCTTTGCTTATTTGGAGATTCTCTGATACACCCTAGATATTCCAGGTATCCACATGACCTCTACATAAATGAGGCATTATGAAGGTGTACTTTACCTGAAATAACACAACTTATGTTGTCGGAAAAAACCCGGCAATATATAAGATAAGCTGTAAAGTTTGTGATTGATCTACTAAAGGCAACCTTACTGTATTTTTTTTTAATTAATTAATTAATTAATTTTTGGCTGTGTTGGGTCTTCATTTCTGTGCGAGGGCTTTCTCTAGTTGTGGCAAGTGGGGGCCACTCTTCATCGCGGTGCGCGGGCCTCTCACTACCGCGGCCTCTCTTGTGGAGCACAGGCTCCACATGCCCAGGCTCAGTAGTTGTGGCTCATGGGCCTAGTTGCTCCACGGCATGTGGGATCTTCCCAGACCAGGGCTCGAACCCATGTCCCCTGCATTAGCAGGGAGAGTCTCAACCACTGCGCCACCAGGGAAGCCCCTTTACAGTGTGTTTTATGATATGCTTGGGAAACATACTATAATAGAATGTGAAGGCTGTGGTTTTTCTTTAACGTTGTTTTGAGAGTTCCATCCAAAAGGATAGAAACTGGTTTCATGAATCATTCTTTCTACGGTTCTCACCAGAGGTTGGTATCAGAAGTGGTTAAAATGTCATTCAGAAGTCATCATTGGTGCCCTCTGGGTCTGTGTATTATTGAGCTCCCCTCGATATTATGAGTCTAATCAGTGTTTAGTGTAAACTCACTTATAAAATGTTAAATCTCCTCACTGCTAAAGGGATGTAACCCAAATGTATGGTTGGGAAGATAGTGATGCCAAGCTTGTGGTGTAATGGAACAATTCAGACTCTCAGTTGGAACCAACCAAAGGTACTTGCTACTCTGGACCAGATGTGAAAGTCTTTGGAGAGAATCCATGCCCTCATGTGGACTGATAACTCTGTAAAGTCATGGTTTCTAATACTCATTTAGCTTCCTGAGCTGTTCAGAGTCCTTTAATCCCTCTCTTTTTCATTTGCAATGTTTGTATCTTTCAGGCCTTCACCTTTCTCTCTCTCATCTCTATTCTGAGCAAAATTTATTGTCAAGCGTTAGGCGAACATTGTACATGCTGCCAACTCCCTACTAGTCCCTCATTCCGATTTTTATCTTTTTTTCCTTTTGTTGGAGGCATCTGTCTCCTATCTTCAAAAACAGCTACTCTCTTCTTCTGAATTCTCCCTTGTAGCTTTTATCTCCCTACATCCCTTTCCAGTTCCATTTTTGAAAATGTGATACCTTCTGTTTCTACTTCTTTATTCCTCAACTAGTCCACTGAGACCATTCTTGCCAATATCTCCTTGTTGCTAATCAGAGAACATCTTTAAATTATCTTGCTTGTCTTTTTAAAGGGTCTGGCATTTGACTACTGCTTGCTTTTTGGAATGCTTCTCTGTGATTTCCATGGTGCCTCCCTCTTCTGGCTTCTCTTTCCTGTATAGCAACTCCTCCTCAGTCTTCTTCTAAAGCATCTTTTCCTTCTGCCTGTGCTTTGCATGTTAGTATTCCCTAGGTTTCTGTGGGTGGCCTTCTCACTCAGCATTCTCCCTGGAGAATTCCCACTCCTTCAACCCAGAAATCCATGATGATTCAGGTATATCCACTTTGGATCTTCTGAGCTATGAACCAGTTGTATCCAGCTGCCTTTCGGACATTTACATATGGATACATCAGAGGCATTTCTAAACCAAAGTGCCTAGAACCGAGTTACCGATTCAACTCAAAGTTACCTGTTGGATAATTCAAGCCGGAAACATGGGAGCTGCCTCTGGTTCGTTCTTCCTCAGCCCCATTTTTAATCAAGTCCTGTCATTTTTACTTCCTGTATCTCAGTTGTCTGTCTCCTCCAAGCCAGCACACAGATTCCCCATTGCCATTCTGTTAGATAAAGTTCTCAGGATTGCTGTATTGGATGACTGCTAACCATTTCGCAATCCCAGGTTCCACCCTTCAAAATTGAGTTAATGTCCCTCCTAGTCTAGGAGTTCCTTGCTGTTGCAGCGCTTATGACATTGTATCATTATATATTTACTTGTCTGATTATATATTTACTTGACTGGAGCTCCTCAAGTAAGTATCTTATTTTTGTAGCGTCTGTTTCTAGCATAGTGCTTGGTATTTAGTAGACAGTTAATAAATACTTGAATAAATGAATAATGAATGTACAAAGGAAAGAATACAAGCTTTTGGGTCAGACCAGTCAGGACCTAAACTCTGCTATCTTGACCCTGAGCAAATTAATATATGTTTGGGAATTCCATTTCCAAATCTGAAAATGAGAATGCAAATGAGTTATTTTATGTGCAGTTCCTCAGTACAGTGCCTGGCACATTTTAGGTGCTTTGTAAATTGCCTTCTGAAACAAAGTAGCCTTTGTTGTTCATTGTTTTGTTTTGCTGCCTGGTACTACTTTTGCAAACTGAATTCTTTCTCTAATTTTTAGGGCCTAGGGAGAAAGATTCTGTAGCAAGGTCTCTTCTTCAGTGACAAATGTGACTTTTCAAAATGTGATAATATTTAGTCACCAACTGAGAATGGAAAAAAAACACAAAACTGCCTTTTCAAAGACACCTTGAAACCTCACCGGCATTAATTCCCATTTTTCCGAGTGTGGCCTTGTCTCATCTTTTACACGTTTTTCATCTGTAGTGCAAATACAGCCACCACTGCTGGAAGGGCGAACTTAAAGTACCCTAGGATCTTGTCAAAGAAATACTCAATTTTGTTCAGTATTACTCTGCTTCCCAAAGTCGAGGACAGGTTTGTATACCTTAGAAAGGTTTAAGACTGCTGTTTGTTTCTCCTCACCAGAACCTCATAGTTAACGAGGAATTTCATTAGCCTGAACATCTCACTTTTAAGTATATCATGTATGTGGTGGGTCTTACTGACCTTCACGCTTTCGTCCACCCTTCAGGGGTCGCCAGAATCAGAAACACCTATTTCACGTGAGTAGGTTTCACGTTAGTAGGGTCAATACTGTTGTTTTCCTCATTGCTCAAATGGTAGCCCAGGAAGTATGTGAAAAATAAATATGTGCAGACTAGCTCAGTCTTTGTTGTGGAATCGGACCGTTAACTCTTAAGTGTAAGCCTGTGTGTCAGTTACCTTCGAATGGAAGACTCCAGAAGAGAGGATCCCTCTGCTTTTCCCGGGGGGCAGGCTGGCCATTTAAAAGTTGCCAGGGCCGCGTCCGCAGGACCGGCGTCAGTACAGCGCCCGCTCCAGGGCCGGGCCGGCGCCTCCACGGATGCTCGCAGAGCCCGGGGAGCGGTGCCACCTTCCCCGAAATCCCCGCGCGCTGCTCCCGCAGCCCCCTGACAGGTCCCTACCTGCGCCTCGGAGCGAGCGGGCGCCGCAGCCGGGGAGAGGGAGGGGTAAGGGGAGGAGGGACGGACGACGCCAGCCGCCGCGGAGCCGCCCGCCGCAGGCCATTTGCCGGCGGGAGTCCTGGAGGGTGGCGGTGTGGCCGAGGGGCCATCGCGGACCTCGGGCGGCCCGGGCGCAGTCCTGGGCCGCGCCTCTGCTCGACCTCGCCGGAGCCGGGGGGCGGGCCACGCGAAGGTGACTTCAGGGAGACCTTGCGGTGCCGCCCTGGGTCGCGCCTCCGGGCTGGGCTGGAGTGGAGGCGGAGGAACAGGCCGAGCGCATTGCTGCTGGAGCCTCGAGGAGCGCCGGGCGGAGCGCGCTGCCGGGGAGCCCCGGCCCAGGTGGGTGGGCGAGTGCCTGCGCCGGGGCAGCTCGGGGACGTCCGGGGACGCCGGGGAGGGAAGGAGGAGGGTGGCCCGACGAGATCCAGGGATGTAAGTGGATCCAAGAAGAGTTGGGCGCGAGTGTGTGGAGCGGAGCGCGGCCGCGGGCGTGTGGGGAGGGGTGCGCGAGGCCGGGGACCTTATCCGCCCGGCCGGCCGTGTGTTTGCATCGGTTCCTGCGGGAAGAGCCGCTGAGGGGTAAAGCACGTGAACAGATATTTTTTTCGGCTAAATACTGGTAGTAGGTCAGGTAGGGCCGGAGTGGGAGGAGTAAGGCACTGAAAGACATTATTGTCCTAAATAACCTTACAAGTTAGTGATTTTTCGCGTGTCTCAGCCCTGGCAGACATGGAGATGAACTTACCATCCGCTGTTCAGAGGCCGCTAAAATTCCCTGAAAAAAACGAGGAGGGGAGATGCTTGAGTGGATTGAGAAGAGAAAGGGAAATTATACTGGGGTCGGGGAGTGGGGAGGTGGCTTTTAACTTCGTTTTGATTAGGGATTTTTGATTACTCATAGGCTTCCTTTGTAGCCCAAACCAGTGGAGAATCATGGTCCCCAGCATTCACAGCATGTGGCTAGTTTCGTGTTTTCTGTTGTGCAGGTTTTTTTCTGGATTTGGAGGGAGGGTGGTACTAAGGAGGGGAAGATGCCAGGGAAGAGCTTTTCCAGCTTTTGAGGGTTATTAAAGCTATTAAAAGTTCCTTAATTTTAATTAGGTTCAAAGACAGAATGAAGGCATTTCATTTAGAAGACAGCATTGCTTAGCAGGAATCTTTTGCAAAAGAGAAAAATGCTTGAAATGCGTGTTGGTGGAGTAATGTGTAGGCTAGAGTATAGGGATCTAAATATAAATTTTCTTTTCAGTTTGAGGACGCACCACAGTTAATCTCCGGTCCAAATAATGTTTGACCTGGAAGCTGATGACTTCGCAAGTTAGCTCAGCTTGAATTGAGTAGATGTTTAATCTGAACATGAAGACCCAGAGAGCTATTTTAGCCTTTGTCCCAGTACTACTTTTTACTAGATTGGGGGCCTAAAGGGATTTGTGTCACTGCGAATATAATTGCGGGACTCTAGCCTTCCCTCTTTAGGAGGTCTTTAAACATTAATTTTAGGGGATTTCATTGATGGTTAAAGTGAACCCCATAATGGCCCTTCCCGTAGTTGTGCACTGTGCAGAACAGGGAGAAATTAAAAAGCTTATTAGGTTTTCCATATTAAAAGCAAATGTATCTACTGATAATCAAGGTACGATATAAATATGATCCAAGCACATATTAAATATTATACATACTTCATAAAATAATTATGCAACACCATACTTTAAGCTCTATGTACAGTTTTTGACTTTGTCGTTTACATTCTCTGTGATTTATGGTTGTGTAGTTATCATTGTGTATATCAGCTCCATGAAGATTATAAGAAAACTTCTAATTCCTTTAAAAAGTAGGAATTTAGAATTTTTACTTAGTCCACATTATTCCTGAATTTTTAGCTTGTTGTGTATATAATCCAGAAATATACTGCTACAACTTAGTTTTGGAAGCAGCTGGGACATGAGTTAAATAAATGTGAAGTTTGTGTAAAATGAAGCTGGTTTGCGTTTTGGTAACGTCTGTGAAGTTTTTGAACAGAAATACATAAGATTTTAATTAGTAGTGTGAAGTGTGTTTGTGTGTATGTATTAGCCTTGTGATGCTTGGTATGACCCAAGATCTATCATCATGAGTTTTTGTATCTCACGATAGTACCAAAACTGTAACCTGGATGCAATTGTGTTCATCTTGTTCACTGCCGTTTTCCAATCAGAGTGCAGTGTCCGACTTCTACTCTAGCTAATGAGTTTTGAATGAGTTATAGGCAGACATAATTTTCCTCTCATTTTAACTTCAGAGTGTTAAGGATGTAACCCCTATACAACTTTATAATGGTGCACCATAGATTTGATATCTATTACTTTATGTAAAATTTTCCCCTTAATTCAATAAGTATTTACAGAATGTTCATCTTGTCAGATACTACTGTACCAGCCTGTCTTCATAAAACTTAAGAGATTACTGCAGGAGCCAGATGACTGACTAGGTTCTTACAGAAAGCACAACATACACAGGGGGAAGAGAAAGGGATGAATTCCAGCAAATAGTTCATTAAGACTGGAACAGAGTGGGATAGGTAACGAGAAAGTCAAGGCTAGATCAGTAGAAGCAGGGTCGGTCTTCTTGAAAGACTTTGTAAAATATGCCTGAAGAGTTTGGATTATTTTGGGCAGTTAGAATCACTGAGAGATTTTAATCGGGGGGGGGGGGAGAGATTTAATCAGATTTGTTCCTTATGAGAAGGATTAGAGGGCAGGCCTGAAAGCAGAGTGGCCAGGTGCAGGAATTCGAGAGAGAGATAATCAGAGTCTGAGCCTAGTTGGTGGCTGTGGAAAAGGAAAGGAAGATACAGAGCAGAGAGAAGAGAGACTTTGAGATATACAATATGAGTAGGAGCTGATCATAGATGGAGTGTGAGGAATGAAGCCGGTGGAGTTAGATGACCCCACATTCATGGCATAAGTCACAGGATAGAAGGTGGCTGCAGTAGGGAGGAAAGGGGAGGATGAGTTCACCTTTGAACACGATGACATCTGAATAAGGTCATCCTGACTTGTCCGATAAAAACTGGGGAATCTTTAGTACTGGGAGCCACCTGATTAAACGTGGTGATCGAGGCTGAAGGAGTAAATAATAACACTAGGAGAAGTGTCGTTTGAAGTTTGAAATCAAACGATGAATACTGTCTGTGGAAGAAAGAGAGCCAGTGGAATGCACTGAGGAAAAGCAGCCTGGGGGGCCAGGGGACAAGAGGTCCAAGAAGGTGAAGTGGCAACTGAAACGCATCTGTTCGATTTGGTAGCCAGGTGTCTTTGATGAGGGAAGTTTTAGAAGCTTGACAGCATGAAGCCTGACTGCAGTGAGCAGAGGAGTGAGTGGGGAGTAGAAAGTAAAAATAATGAAGATAGACTGGGGTTCAGTATCTGTAGACAGTCCGTGAATAATTACAGTTTTGTTCCTTTCTTTCAGTCCTTACACCTCTTATTTATTTTTCTTCTTTCTACCGTACTGGTTAGGGCCTTCAGGACAATGTTGAACAGCAGCGGAGGTGGTAGGAATCCATGTTCATCCCTGGTATTTAAAAGGAATCTAATGATTCCATGTTGAGAAAGATACTTGGTGCATACCATTTATCAGGTTAATGAAGTTCCCTTTCATTCTTATATTGTTGAGTTTTTTTTTTTTATCATGAAAGGGTGTTGAACTTATCAAATGTTCATTTACCAAGAGAATCATGACGTTTTTCTTCTATTTGTGAAGGTGGCAAGTTATATTTTTAGATTCTTTTTATTGATAAGCCATCCTTGTGTACCTGGACTAAACCTAACCTGGTCATGATGTATTATTTTTAACATTCTCCTCAGTTTGGTTTGTTTTGGTTTTTAACATCTGTTTATAAGTGAGATTGGCTTGTAATTTCCTTTTTTTGTTCTGTCCTCATCAGGGTTTATTATCAAGGTTACACTGGCCTCATATAGTGAGTTTGGGAGTATTCTCTCTTTTGCTGTTCTCCGGAAGAGTTGTATAAAATTGAAATGGTCTGTTCTTTGAAAATTTAGTGGAATTTTCTTATAAAACCACCTTTGTGAGGTTTTTTTTTTTGGATCAATTACATGTATTTAATGGTTGTAGTGCTATTTTAGTTTTCTGTTTCTCTTTGGGTCAGTTTTGACAAGTTACATCTTTCGAGGAATTTTATCGTTTCCATTTAAGTTTTGAAATTTGTTGTTATAAGGAAGTTCATAATATTCTTTTATTGTCTTTTTAACTTATGTCCATTCTGTAATTATGTATTCCCTTTTCTAATCTTCTTCCATTTTCTTTCTTCTAATGTTTATTTGGCTATTTCCAAATGAATTTTGCTCTCCTTGTAAGATCAGTCTCATTAAGGCTTTGTTTATTTGATTATTTTTCAAAGAACTGTCTAGCTTTTATCTATTTTATCTTTTTCTTTTAAATTTCTATAGTTATTTCTATCACTTTTCCTTGAGTTTATTTTCTTCCTACTATCTATACATTTATAATTCTCTGTCTCCTTAAAGTGGATAATTTGTTCAAAATTTGTTCCTTTCCAGATTTCAATTCTAGATTTCAATTTGCAATACTAATTCTAGTATTTTGTAATATAGTGAATATATCACTGCTAGCTTTATCCATTACTTTGATGATTTTATAGACTTGAATAATACATTTCCTAGACTTCATCATTCCAGACCGAGAACTACTAATATTTAAAATACCTAAAGTTTCTGGAAGGTTTTGACTACTTCCAATTTTTTTTTTTCCCTCTTACCCAACTTTCATTGTTTTCATTGCTTGGCATTTCTCTCCGTTTCTCTTCCCCACCTGCTGCTCAGCTTCTTCCTCTTTTTCCCTCACCCCCTCTTTTCTACCCCTAGATACTTTGTGCAGTGGAAGAAGAATGATCGTCTTCCCTTGCCCTCTGCCCCCACTTTTTTCTTCTGTCTCCCGGTTTTATACACTCTAACCACCACCACCACCCCCATACCTGCAGGATTTTTCCATTATCTGCTCAACATTGTTCATCTTGCTCTTTCCTTCTCCTTAGAACCCTGGCTCCAGCACCAAGGAGGAAAAAGAAGATAATTGGTGTCTCATTTTCTTTAGATGCTCAAAGGTTCATCATTATGTACCTGATGATTTTTGTTATTCCTAATACAGTCCAACTGATGGCAAAGTTAGGGAGAGTATAGGGCAGGCCTAGGAAGATGGCATAGATGGTAGAGTCTGAGCTCCTATTACCTGGAGTCCTGAAATGTGGGCTCTGGTATTAGTGACTTTTTCCTTGCTGTCTGACTCTGGGCCTCACATTGCTCCTGTGTAACAGGGTTATTAACACAGACCCCTTCTCTCTCTTTCATGAGTTGCTGTGAGACTCAAATGAGATAAGGATAAACCCATCAGCTTTATGTTAAGACAGTCTTCCCAAGCTTTATTTTCAGAAAAGTATCTTGAAAGGATTTTTTGCTCAATTCAGGGACAGAGAAGTGGCGTTCAAGTGGTTTGTGGTCTGGGATCCTGGATCAGAGAAACCCTGGTGGGAAGCAGCTGGTGGTGGTAGGAATGACCAGAGCACTGGAGCTCTGCCCAGTGGTTGAAAGGGATTCAGAGGGAGGTGTCTGTCCTCTGGGGAAGGGAGCTCATAGCCTCCCCGGATGGAGAAGTGGACACGTTGTTACGTCCAGTGGTTGGATCCTAAGCTGCAGTGATACCATCTGTTCCTTTACGTATCTTTTTATTTGCCACATTCATGACACTGTGCCTTTTTGAGGTACTTGAGAAATCACCCTTCACTTAAAATGTTGGTATGAGGGAGATTTTGTTGTTCTGGGTTCTGGACAACTGAATTGCAAATGAAGTGTGGGAATATAATTCTCCTTAATAAAATTTCTTAGAAATGATTTAACTTCGAATATTTTCTTCACTTATTTTTGTTACTTTATTTTGTGGTATGGATGAGTTGTTTAAAATCACAAAGTCATAGGCTCAGTCTTAGATTGCAGAGCATCTACAAGTCTGGTGATTTTCAGGTTTTATTGGGTGCTAAAGTAGATGCCCGTGTACGAGAAACGTAAAGTAAAAGCACCTCCTCATCCACTAAGGTGCCTCCGTACAACACAGTTTGAAATGGTTGTTACGGTTGATCTCGTCGCCTCCATTCTTACAGGTGAGAGTAGGACCTGCAGAGAGGGTTCGATACCTCCCCGAGTTTATGTAGCGAGGAGGGGCTACACTGAGAGCCAGATCCAGGGATCTGCCTCCAAATTCAATGCTGAAGAACAACACACTATATCACACACAGCTTGAATTAGGAAAATTCATCCGTTAGAGAAGACAGTCCGCCTTGTTTCAAAGCTGATGTGGACATTTATAAGCTAATTTCTCGATTCGACAAAAGGATACCGACTTTAAAGATAATCAGGTGGCCAAGAATATTTCAGCGTCTTTGGATTATGCACAGAACACCTGTATTCCAGGTTCGCAACAGGAAACACTCTCCATCTTTTTGTGAAAATTTTGCTTAGTTGAGGTCACATTTTTGGAATATATAGAATTTATCCATGTCTCTAAATGTTCTAAATTTTATCCTAAAATTAAACCATCAGAATGCTACAGCCTGGGCTGTATTTTCTTGATTTTCTGAAAAATGTCCGTCACTGAATTTTAAGTTGGAATTACACCCTCCATTTCTATTCAGGGGCATTTCAAAACAATTTAGCTTAAGTGGCATTATTGATTATTTTGCCCTCAAATACTCTTAATCCCCTATATATTACCCTGAATGAGAAATTAGAGCTAAGGACAAAGAGGGAGTTTGTTTTCCCTAAAGAAGTGATATGTTTTTTTCCTTGTGGACAATTAAAAGGGCATAATTGTATTTCTCTTTCTGTTTTGGCCTTAAGAGAATTCAGAGCCAGATTTGTGGCTTGTCCATGGTACCTGTGTAGTTGCCATCACTTGTAGGTCTTACCCCATTATTGTATCAGAAGTTGTTCTGTGTTTTCATAGCCTCCCAGTTTGGAAATCACTGGATTACAACATTCTCTTGTGAATTGGTTGGACATGGCTGTGCCGCAGAGTGCATTCAGATGTGATGATGATAATTTGGGGATTTTTCTGCAAGTAGTAAGTACTAAGTAAATAGTGGTTAAAACGTTAGGAACAGATTTGTACTTTATACGGTGGTTTTATTTTATGTGAAGAACATATACATTTTGATATTAGTTGACTTTGTAATAGATCATTTCAAGGACCCAACTTAAACTATGTGATACAACGGGAGCCTTTTTTTTCATGTTAATGCAAATCAAACTGTTTATTTTATATTTGGAGAAAAATTTTTAATTATTTTATTTGTGCTAGAATTTGCATAGCATAAAATTTACCATCTTAACCATTTATGAGCGCATAGTTCAGTGACACTAAGTACATTCATACCGTTGTGTAACCATCACCACCATCCATCTCCAAAAACTCTTTTCATCTTCCTAAACTAAAACTCTATCTACATTACACAGTAACTCATCCATCATTCCCCTCTCCTCCTAGCCCTTGGAAATCATGCTGCTACTTTCTGTCTCTCTGAATTTGACTACTTTAGGAGTCTCATATAAGTGGAATCATACAATATTTGTCTTTTTGTGAGTGGCTTATCTCAGCATAATTCCTTTAAGGTCCATCCATGTTGTCACATGTGTTAGAATTTTCTCCTTCTTTAAGGCTGAATATTATTTCGTTGTATGTATATATACCACATTTTGTTTATCCGTGCATCCGTCAGTGTTGTGTTTGGGTTGATTCAACCTTTTGGCTGTTGTAAATAATGCTGCTGTGAACGTGAGTGTACAAGTATCTCTTTGTGTCTGTGCTTTTAATTCTTTTTAGCATATACTCAGAAGTGGAGTTGCTGAGTCATGTGGTAATTCTATTTTTAATTTTTTGAGGACTCGCCGTACTGTTTTGCCTAGTGGCTGCACCATTTTACATTCCTACCAACAGTGTGCGAGGGTTCTAATTTCCCTACATCCTTGCCAACACTTTTTGTTTCCTGGGTTTTCTTTTTGTCTTTATAGTAGCCATATGATTGGCTGTAAGAAAATAATTTTTTTTTAAGTGGAGTTAACCATGTTTGCTATCCAGACGTTGACCCCAAGGTTGCCAGACTCTACACTGGCTCATAACCGCCCTGCAGAGCAGTGCTTTCTCATCACTCAGAAGTTACCCTGGTTCAAGTGTAGCAGAGGGTGCACAGTGCCAGTTCTCCTTAGTCCCTTGTTTCCCCTTCAGTCAGTAAAAAACAACTGCACAAAGCAGGGATGTGGTTTCCATGGACTGTAGACTTGGTTTAAGTTCATATATCTGTATTATACTTTTATGTTATCTTTCTGTACTTTAGATACCAAATGTCGATTTGCTGTTGTATTTGGAAGGATAATTGCTCAATTGAAAAGAATTTTATCTTGTCTACAAAGGAAAATGAAAGTGCAGGTATGTTTGAATTGTGGTAGATATAAAATATGAGACAAGGAAATTGATATGCAGTTGACCCTTGAACAACGTGGGTTTAAATTGCACAGATTCACTTACATGCCAATATTTTTGAATAGTAAATACTACAGTATTACATGGTCTGTGGTCGGCTGAATTAGCAGATGTGGAGGAACCTTGGATACAGAGGGTGGGCTATAAGTTATACATGGATTAACCCCTGCGTTGTTCAAGGATTAATTGTCCTTGAGAAAAATCAAGCCTACCTTCCTTGTACAAGGGAACTAATCAAGGAAAATATGTGTTACTCAAAATCAGAGCACGGTTATCCTCAGCGTTAGAATTGGATAGGTAATTTAACATATCCTATAATGAAATTATTAGATCTTTAGCCGTTTTTAGGAGTATAAAATTTCTATCAACCTTGAAGTCAAAGGAAAATTTTAAAAATAAGATGAAAACTTGGGAAAATGTAACCACAAAATTATAAAAAGGGATCTTAGAGGTTACCTAATTTTTCTCCATTTGCAAGAATCCTCTCTCCAACTTCCTGCCGGCCAGAAGGTCCCTTTATGTGCCATGTAAACACTGCCATCGATGGACTTACAGGCAGGGGGTGCCAGTGGTTACAGGCTTGGAGCTTGAGTCAAGCCCAGACCTGGGTTCGAGCACCGGCTCCATCGTTTACTGGTTCTGCGATCCTAAGCAGGTCGTGTCATCTCAATGAGCTTGAGTTTCCTCATTGTTGCTAATACCTACCTCATAGGATTGGGGGAGGATCACATGAGGTGGCACACCAAGTATTTACCGTAGCATCTGGCGTATAGTAGACATACCTAGATGTTAGCTCTTGCACTTCTAGCGGCTACTACTACTCTTATACGTGAATAATCTTTCAGGGCCACCCAGTCTACTGTAGGAAAACTATAAATACTAGAAAGTTAAAACTTACATTAAGGCGAGGTTTTTCCTCTTCTTTTTTCTTTTTCCTTTTTTTTTTTTTTTTAATTCATGGTTTCAAGTGTGTGCTCTGCAGCATCACAAAAAAGTGAAAGGAATTACCTCTTGTGACAATTCATCAGCTTTTGGAGCGACCAATAAATTCTTCTTCCCCAAGCCAGGCATCTCCAAGTTCCTTCGCCAGTTATGCCTGTGTCAGGCTTTCCAGATCCTTTCTTTTTACTCTTCACCGATTGCCCTCAAGTTTTGTGTCCTCCAGAAATGAGCCTGGCGTCCCACATGAAGTTGGGGCGCAGAGCATGGCCCTTTGCAGTTGGCTTTCCGTCCTGCTCCCGGGAAGGAACCTCTAGGGCTATGATGGCCTCCCCAGCCCTGAGGGGTGGACCCTGCCTCTGCGGCCTCTCCTTTGCTTCACTCTTGCCCCACTCGCTTTGTTCTGAGGACGGTGGCCTCCTCTTGTGCCACAGACTCGTAAGCCCCCTCCTACCTGAGAACTCTGCTCTCCCTCTGCCTGGAGCACTCGTTTCCTGATACTTGCTCTCCTCTCCCTCACCCTGGCCTTTAATCCCGTGGCGCTTGCCCGGTAAGCCCCTGGCCACCCTGGTTCCACCCTTTCCCCTCCCAGCTTTATTTTTGTTGTTAGTGTTCTCCACCACCTAACACACTGTGTATTTCACTCCTTTACCTGTTTCTTTCCACTTGGTAGACTGTAAGTCCTCTGTGTGCAGGTATTTTTGTCTGCTTTGTTCACTGCTGATTCCCTGCAGCCTGGAATGCCTGGCATGGTGTAGGTGGTTGATGAATATTTGTGGCATGAAGAGCACAATGGGAGGATTGACTCCCCTCTATGAAGAAATTGTGTCATACTAGGCTGGGAAAGGGTGCCTCGGCACCAGTTGACAGTCATGGGTCCTTTTTTGTTTTGTTTGAAAAAATCGGAAATTTTTTTTTTAGAAGATGTTAGGGGTAGGAGTTTATTAATTAATTACTTTTATTTTTGCTGTATTGGGTCTTCGTTTCTCTGCGAGGGCTTTCTCTAGTTGTGGCAAGCAGGGGCCACTCTTCATCGCGGTGCGCGGGCCTCTCACTATCGCGGCCTCTGTTGTTGCGGAGCACAGGCGCTAGACGCGCAGGCTCAGTAGTTGTGGTTCACGGGCCTAGTTGCTCCGCGGCATGTGGGGTCCTCCCAGACCAGGGCTCGAACCCGTGTCCCCTGCATTAGCAGGCAGACTCTCAACCACTGCGCCACCAGGGAAGCCCCGGAAAAAATTTTAGAGTGTACTTAAAGAAGGAAAAATTAGAAGCCGTGTTCATTATTTTAAGACTTTGGGAATTTTCCAGTCACTTTGGTTGCTTAATCAATATTTTATTGAATACATAACCTTATTTGCTCATAAGAGTTTTGTTTTGTAAAAATCATTATTGGTCATTAAAACAAGGATATTTATTCTTTAAGTATAACTTAACAGAGCTTTCCAAGTAGTGGGCTTAAGAGTAATGATCTTTTCAACCCTTAGAATGACCAGAGCCCCAAATCAGGTGCTTGGTCTCTCCTGTGTGCCACACAAAGGTTATTTTCCATGTGTGCCAGGACTTGCAAAACTTGGGAAGCACTGCTTCAGACACATAAAATGTTTTCTTCAGATGGAGTTAAAATCTGCTGAGCTGTGATTCAAGCATATTTTAGTCATCCCCTCCCCCCCACCCAGTTTGAGAACCATGAAAACACTTGTCAAAACAGAATAAAACATCAAAATTCTGTAAAAGCAAAGTTATTGTCTTTGTGGACTTAATGATGTTCAACAAAAAGATATTTCCAGAGACAGAGCTGAAGGCATTAAAAGAGGGGAGTTGGGGATCGTGGTGTAGCTGTGCAGTGGAATAGTCCTCAGCAGTGAAAAGGAAAGAACTGCTCATACTTGCAGCAACATGAATGAATCTGAAAAACATTATACTGAGTGAAAGAAGCCAGACACAAAGGAGTACACTCTGCACGAGTCCATTTATTTGAAGTTCAAGAGCAGACAAACCTAAAGCATAAGTTACAGAAATCAGAGCAGTGGTTTGCAGGGCTGAGGACAACAGGGAGAGCGAGGGGACCTGGGGGAGGGAGAGAAGAGAAATGGTCTTTATCTTTATAGCGGTGGCTGGTTATGTGGGGTGTACGTTTGTGACTGTTTGTTGAACTCTACATTTAAAATTGATGTATATAATCTCTCAGTCAAGTTAATTTAAAAAATTAGAGTTGGTAGGGCGTTACCTTTTCTAGTTATTTTCACCAACAGAACTGTCAGCTACAGAGCCCTTGAATAACATCTGAAAATAAGATATGTTTAGATCATGATTAAACTTCTCTGCTTTTAAAAATGGTTGTTTACCTCCTGCGGGATTATCTCTAAAAAAAGAAATATATTTCAGGGATACATAAGATATATAAATCTGTGGTGAGTGATTACATAAGAGTAAAGCTATTTTTAGGTAGAAGCTTTGCAGCCATGATGCAGCAGGAACGTGCTTTACAGAATCTCAGATCGGGTTCCTATAGTAGATGGCTGAGAGAGCCATGCACGCTGCACTATAGGAGGGTACCTTGTAAGCATCATTTTGAGTTTGATGCAATGCAGATTTTTCACAATTGCGATTCTGATGCAAAAGTTTGCAAACATCAATTCCTAAATAGACACATTTAAAGATATTTTGCTAATTGTAAAATTATGAGAGATTTATGAAAGACACACACACACACACACACACACACACACATATATATATATATATATATAAAATATAGGGCTATTTTCTATAAAGCATAGGGAAGAATATAAACACCAGAGCCCAGCAACCACTGGCAGGAGGTTTTGGTTTGTCTTAGTTTGTTTGTATTGGCAAATACACAAATACAGCAGACATTGCAGTTGGATATCCTTTGTTGTTTTCAGTAGTATCAGAGCATTTTTCTTTGTCACACATATTCTTCAAAAATATGTTTGAGTAAGAAATGTATTATTTTGGCTCCCATAGTCAGCGAGCGAGTGGTCTTTTCACTATGCCCTTACTATTGCTAAATATTCTCATTTTTCTGTAGCTTTATTGAGGTTATAATTGACAGACAATAGATTGCACACATTTAAAATGTAGTTCAGTGAGTTTTGATGCACGTTTATGTTGTAGACCCATCATCACTTTCAGGATTAGGAATATTTCTATTACTTCCAAAGGTTTATTCCTGCCTGTTGTGGTACCTCCTCCTCTTCCTTCCACCCTCGTCCACAGGCAGCTATTGATCAGCTTTCTGTCACTAATTGGTGCTCCGTAGACATTGTCTAGAATTTTACATATATGGAATCATGCTTTTATGGGGGTGGAGGAGGTTCAGCTTCTTTAATAATGATCTGCAGATTTATCCATGTTGTTGCTCGTAGCAATAGTTCATTCTTTTTTATTGCTGAACAGTGCTCCATTTTATGGCTGTACCACAGTTTATTCACCTGTTGATGGACATTTGGATTGTATCCAGTTTTTGTGTGGAGTTTTCGTGTGGACATAACCTTTCATTTCTCTTAGGTATCAATAAATACTTAGGAGCAAATAGAATGGCTGGATCATGTGGGAAATGCATATTCGTGGGGGCTTTTTTTTTAGTTTGTGTTTTAATTAAAAAAATTATAGCGTTTATATAACGTAAAATTAACTGTTTTGAGCATAAGGTGCATTGGCATTTGGTAATTCACAATGTTGTGTAACCGTCACTCTATCTACTTCCAAAACATTTTCATCCCCCAAAAGAACCCTGTACCCATTAAGCAGTCTCTCCCCATTTCCACCCCTGCCCCCAGCCCCTAAAAATGACTAACCTGTGTTCTGTCGCAGTGGATTTGCCTGTTTGGGGCATTATAACTGGAATCATTGCGTGTGTGAGCTTTAGTGTCTGGTTCCTTCAGCCTCATGTTTTCCAGCATCGTGTGCATCGTAGCGTCTATCAGTACTTTATCTTAATGACTGAATAGTATTCCATTGTATATATACAACACATCTTATTCATTCATTCATTTATGGACGTTTAGGTTGTTTTTACCTTTTGGCTATTGTGAATAGTGTTACTTTCAACACTTTTGTACAAGTATTTGTTTGAACATGTTTCAGTTTTTTGGGGTATATACCTAAGAGTGATTTTTCTGGGTCATATGGTAATTCTGTGTTTAGCTTTTTTTGAGGAACCACCAAACTGTTTTCCACAGCATCTGCAGCATTTTACATTCCCACCGTCAGGGCACAAGGGTTCTTTTTTTTCCCCATCCTCACCAACACTTATTGTCCTAGTGGCTGTAAAGTGATACGTCATTGTTATGATTTGCATTCTTCTAATGACTAAAGATGTTGAGCCTCTTTTCATATACTTGTTGGCCATTTGTATATGTTTGGAGAAATGTCTGTTCAAGTTCTTTGCTCATTTTAAAATTGGGTTATGTAAAAAATTTTGGTCAAAATAAATACTCCATGAGGACATTGCATTTATACATATACACAGTTTTTCCATAAAAAATTTTTATTTAGTTATTTATTATTGAGAATATATCTTCTTTGATACATTTTTTCCCTTAGAGGTTCATTTAAAAAAAAAAAAAAACTAGTTCTTATAGTTCATTATTCAAACATGGTTTAGCCGAGACATGTTCAAAGCAGCTGTAATCTTCTATACGGCAAACATCCCACACTAAATTGTTTTTTCATATCTTCAGCAATTTTTTCTGTCTTACAGCAGTATTTTCTGACAAAGGAATATATCTTAGTTTTTCATCACACTATTTTCTGTCTACTATTTTTTTTTGTAATTTGAGAATAAGTATTTCCTCAAGTGATTTGTAGCTTTTTGTCTTTTCTGTTAAAAACCATTAAAGGAGTTGCTAAACATTTGATTACATTTAGTGAAGAAATTGAAAAGGTAAAGCTCTGGACTGAATGTCAGGTAACTTTAAACATCACTGAAGAAATTTGGGGAAGTTTATCTTCACCCTCTCGATGCTTAGCTTTTAAATGTTGAGACACATGTCATGACTTCATGTGCTCATTAGTTTATATCTCAAGGCATAATAATAACCCATAAATAGAGGGTGACCTGCACACATCCATATATCTATGTATTTGTATCCATATCCATATTTCATACGGTCTTCTGGAGAACCGGCTTCTTGTCATCTGATTATATGTGATCTGTTTTTACCAGGGTAGCTGACAGAGCTCCCACTGGCAGTAGAAGCCTTTGCTGTATTCCCTTTGTTCACTTTGTTAGCATCGTTAGTATCTTCGATCTGGATTTCCTTTGTGGTGCTCTTTACGTTATGGGTGTATTTTGTGAATTCACTGAAACTAGATGATACATTCTGTAAGTCCTCGTAACCAGGCTCTCATGAACTGCAGTGCATCCTGATACCCTGGAAGCAGTTGCTTCTGTCAGCCTCTGAGTGGTAGCCTCCACTCTTCCCCGAAGTTACTGTGCGTCCTGCACTTGACCCTGGACCAAGTGACCCGTGGACCCTGTGGAGGCACCGTTGTTGTTAATCTGTATATATCATATCTGTATATGTAACATTTGGTCTAATATTTTTACAAAAGTAAATATAAAAGACTTTATAATATTCCTATATCTCATGGGTACACACACTCCACTTTGGAGACTGTAAATGAAAGCAAGTAAAGAACCATTGAAAAGCTTAAAAGTAATGATGCGTTTGCATTTTAAGTAGGTGTACTGGGCAGGAATGTGAAGTGTCTTTTTGTCTTTTTCTCCTTCTAGACTATAAACTCTCCGGGGATTAACCAATCTCTTCTTCTGTTGATACTTTGTATCCCTAGCAGTACCTTGAAATAGTAGTACGTGCCCAGCAAATATTTAACTAAACTGAAATTCTCCTGAATTGGCAATTCTTATCCAGAAGCCACATTAGAATAATTTGTGGAGTTTTTGAAACAGCATCACATGTATTAGTGTTAGTATTAGCATTGAACAACAAACCCAAAGCCAAATAACATGAGCTTAAGTTAGAGAATTTCTTTTTCACCTTAAAGAAGATGGGAGGTAGGCAGTCTGGGCCTGGTGTGGCAGTTTCAGGTGTCGGCGGCTGTTCCAAATACTAAAGTCTAGTCAGGAGGAAGGAAGCAAGCAAGCCAGCAAAAAATAGGAGTGTGCCTTGCCCTTTAAGGAGACCGGGTGGATTCCTTACATCACTTCCATTCTTGCAGAACTTAGTCATGTGGCCACAGCTGCCAGAAAGACTGAGCAGTGGTGTTTCAGGTGGGAAGACTGAGCAATGGTGTTTAAGGTGGGAAGACTGAGCAATGGTGTTTAAGGTGGGAAGACTGAGCAATGGTGTCTAAGATGGGAAGACTGAGCAATGGTGTCTAAGATGGGAAGACTGAGCAATGGTGTTTCAGGTGGGAAGACTGAGCAATGGTGTTTCAGGTGGGAAGACTGAGCAATGGTGTTTCAGGTGGGAAGACTGAGCAATGGTGTTTCAGGTGGGAAGACTGAGCAATGGTGTTTCAGGTGGGAAGACTGAGCAATGGTGTTTAAGATGGGAAGGCTGAGCAATGGTGTCTAAGATGGGAAGACTGAGCAATGGTGTTTCAGGTGGGAAGACTGAGCAATGGTGTTTCAGGTGGGAAGACTGAGCAATGGTGTTTAAGGTGGGAAGACTGAGCAGTGGTGTTTAAGATGGGAAGACTGAGCAATGGTCTTTAAGATGGGAAGACTGAGCAATGGTCTTTAAGATGGGAAGACTGAGCAATGGTCTTTAAGATGGAGGGCATTGGTAATCAACTATACTCCAATATAAAATAAAAATTAAAAAAAAAAAGATGGAGGGCAGTGTAGCCAGCTGACAACTTGGGGTTCTTACTAAGGAAGAAGAGGAGACTAGATCTTGGGAGAAGTCAGAGTACATGGACCACATTCGTTCTTTTAAGTCCTGAGGCAGTAGGTCTGGGCTGAAACTGGACATTCTGATTAAAAACCAAACCAAACCAACCCTGTAGCTGCTCCACGTATACTCTTCACGGTGGAGTATCTCAACTCGAAGCCAAGTTTGGAACAGAACAGGTCTTAAAAGAAAAGAAACTCTTCTCCTGGGGAGGGCATGGATTCAGCCAAGTTCCTAATCTGCCTAACAATCTTGCCATTTTACAGTGATGCCATTCCTGACAGGGGTCCAAGGGATGGTTTTAGCAAGTGCTTTGCTGTAGTCCAGGTAACTGCCTGCCCTCCCTTATTTATCTGGTCCATCAGTCTAGTAACCCCATTCCCCCAAACAGTGAGACCCTCTGCTTCTAAAATTACTGATCGTGGATTGCCATCGACTGTGTTTAGGGTCTAATGGTTATTGGCAACACCATGGGTTGGAAAGCTTGTGGGCTTTGGCGTTAAAAGATCTTGGTTTCACTTTTTTATTCTTCTCCTAACCTTTGTCAAGTTACTTAAACTTTATGACCTACATATATGCCTTCCTCATAGGGCGGTTAGGAAGGTTTAATGAACAGTATGTAAAAGTGCCTTTTAAAATGTAAAGTGCTATGCATATGCTTTATCAGTCATAGACAGAAACAGCCCTGTGTAAGCAGAACCATTGTTTACACAAATGCTTAGGAAGTTAAGCCCTGTTTTTTTGCTAGATGAACTCTCATACTAAAGTTAAGAATAGTGAGATTTTAAGCAACATTTTTGCTCAGGGTCGTGCACTTAAATTATTAGTTCTGGGATAAACTGTGAAATACTTGTTAATACTGGTTAAAGAGATTTTACCAAAAAAGTTATTTTGCATTGCTTCAGTCCCCCTCTGTTCTCTCCTATTACTATACACCCAAATGTTCTTCATTTTAAAATTCTTTTTCAAGACTTACTATTGAGCATGTCATATGCAACCATTCCAGGCACTTAGGGAATACAGTCATAAACAGCTATTTAATTGGGAGTTTGAGACATGATTAAAAGAATAGACTTTTTAAAATTTCAGAATCTTTATTGAGTAGGTTGATTTGGAATTTTACCATTTTCATATAGCCAACACTGATTTTTTACATTATATTGAAATTTGTTTGCCACAGTTTAATATATACTATTACGTGGCAGTTTAACATCCTGTTCTGTAATTTATGTGATACCTAAAAACCTTTTGAAATTTTTAATGCATTATACTATAATCTAGAATAATTTGGAGATTATACATTGATGTAGTAGTGCTCTTAGGAATATAATTCTGTAAGTGCTCACTTCCGGAATGTAAAATGTACATAGTTATGGAAGTTGCACTTTATTGTAGTTGTTCCTTACGTGACTGTTACAATCCGTGCCAACTGATTCAGCTTTGTAATTGAAAGAGAAAATTATTATGAAATCTTACTTGTACCAAGTTATTTCAAATGCCAGAACCATTGAGCAAGGGAGTGGACTTCATGTGTATTGAATCTACTGCTGGTAGCATACCATGGAAGTGAACGGTACTTTTGTTTCAGAAGACATATTTCTCTTTTCTGCTTCTTTTTTTAAAAAATGTAAAACCGCAACTTAGTCGCATTGTTGTTTGTATGTAGCATTATTCTCCCATTGATTTTATTTCTATGGGAGGTTATTTTAATTTATTTTTTTAAATTAATTTTTATTGGAGTATGGTTGCTTTACAATGTTGTGTTAGCCTCCACTGCACAACAAAATGAGTCAGCCATATGCATACAGATATCCCCTCCCTTTTGGACTTCCCTCGCATTTAGGTTACCACACTGCATTAGGTAGAGTTCTCTGTGCTATACAGAACATTCCCATCCGTTGTCTATTTTATACATAGTATCAATAATGTGTATGTGTCAATCCCAGTCTCCCAATTCCTCCCTCTGTGGGAGGTTATTTTTAAATCAGACTGACAAAAATAGCTATCAGATAGTCTGGGTTTATATTGATTCTTCTAAGAATCACTAGCCCTTGCTTTTTAAACTCTCCATTTATTTACCATGTTTCTTAAGTGACTGTTTATTGGGCTCTGTCCTAGATATGGGAATAGGCAGTTACCCCCAAATTCCTCCTTGACTTAAAATGTCTGAAGATACATCTGGGAGTAATTGATTTAACAGATTATTAGCAGAAACTGCAGTTTAACAAGCTCCATTGAGGTCATTTTACTTAGAGTATGTCAGTAAGTCAGCAAGCAGGTAACACCCTCACCTTCATTCCCAAGGCAGAGCGCAGGGACAGAGAAGTATAGAGGTAATTCCCAGTGGGGTTTCCTTTTCTACTGGCTTGAGCCAGATTGAGGAAGATGGCAGTGCCTGTAAGAAAGGGGCTTTTTTTTTTTAATGGTGCCAGGAGCAAGCCACAGTCTATTATGAGCAAAGGGAAAATTCTGGAACAGCTGCCTTGTGTTGGGTTGACCAGATTAGTGTGAAAGAGGCTTTGGAGGGCCTTGGATATGATCTCATTTGAAATCTCAGGGCAAGCTTTTCAATGCTGTGTATAATGTTACAGAGACTGGTAGCTTCTTACACATCACATGCCGGGACCTATAGGTTGAAGACCTCTGTTTCCTATTCTTTCTAGTTCTTATATGCACTGAGACAAAAGGAGCAACTAGAAGAAAACTTGGTTACACATACCTACTATCTGTATCTGGGCACGTACATGCTGCTCTTTCTCCTGCAGCTAAGGATGAGCTGTCCGTGCCCTTAGCGAAGGCCAACTGTGTGGATTAGAGCCCATCCTTTCACTGCAAGTTCAAGAACATCATTCCAGCAGTTCTCTCCTTGCACTCCTACATCACTAACTTCCTCTCTGTTGAATCTTTCCCGTCGATGTAGAGACATGCTGGGTTGTCTTTCATAATAAAACCTACTGACCCCCACACCCGCTTCCAGCAATTGCCCCAATTTTCTCCTTTCCTTCTTAGCACAAAGAATAGGCTGTACTTGCCCTTTCCAAGTTTCCTTCTCTCATTTCTACTCACCCACTCCCGTCATGCCTTTGCCTTCAGCATTCTCTTAACGCTCCACTGAGCCTTTCCTTGTCAAGGTCACCATTGACCTCATCACTAAATCCAGAGGGCTTTTCTTAGTTCTCGTATCATTTGATCCATCATCAGTGTTTGACATGTTTAATCACTCGTTCCTCCTTCAAGTACTTCGTTTAGGCTTCCAGAATACCACACACTTCTGAGTTTCCTTCTCTCTCCTCTTTTTTTGTTTCCTTTGCTGGTTCTTTCTCGTCTCTCCCATCAGAAGGAAATCTCAGTCCTTGGATTTCTTCCTGTGTCTGTCTCACTTTCTCCCTTAGTGATTCTATCTAGTCTTAGAGCTTAAAACATAATCTATTTGCAAAGGACTCCCAGAGTTACATCTCTAGCCTGGACCTCTTCCCTGAAGACCTGATTTGGTTATCTAATTGTCTACATGACATCTGCATGAACATCTCATGGTAACTCTCATGTATGAGTTCCTGATTGTCCTGGTCCTGCAGTCTTCCTGCATTGGGTAATGATGACGCTATCTTTAGTTGCTCAGGGCAAAACTATGGAGTCATCCTTGATTCTTCTCTCACGTCCCATAGATGAGCCTTCAGAATACATCCAGAATCTGACTACATGTCATCACCTCCATTGCTATTACCCATCTCTTACCTGGATTGTTGCAGTAGCCTCTTAGGGATCTTTTTGATTCTAAGCTTGACCTTCCCCCCAGGTCTCTTTCAGTCAAAGACATTGTGTTAAAATGTAAATCAAATAATGTTACTTCTCTGCTCAGAACCATGCAGTGGCTCCTCTTGTCAGTCACAGTCAAAGCCAGAACTCCTATAGTGGTCTGCAAGCCCTCTGCAGTTCCCCTCCCCACCACAGCCTCCTTGCACATCCTACCTCATCTCCATTTCCTCCTATCAGACAAATCTGCTTGGTCACTGAGGCTTATTTATAGTTAAGTAAGTGTCTTTCTTAGTGAGAGGAAGGACTGAAAGAAAAGGCTTCAGGAACATAAGGAAATGTGTACAGTTGAAAAGGCATTGCTGGGATGGCAAAGAAGAAGGGCATTAGAGTCGGCGAAACCCTAAAAGTTAATGTGTGCAAGGGTGCTTTGTAAATCTGTAAAACAAAGCAAATGTATACTATCCATTCATGAGGATACGTTTCCGTACTTGATCGTGCCTGAGACATGGGATCAGATCTTGATGGTCCTGCACCCTGGGGGTGAGAGTGTGATTCAGCCTGGCTGTGAACCTGGAATAATGTCTGCTTGCATTCACATGAGAGCTGCCCCGCCCAGAGCAGTGCTGTCGTCCTCAAGGAGCAGAAGAGCCCTTACCAGCTGTAAATGACCAGGACCACTTTCCAACAGCTGTGTGGCAGTAGCAGGGAAAAGTCAGCATATTGTTGGTCCTCTAACCACGGAAATAAGTGCCAATGCAATTCCTTATCTAAGAAATGAAATTAGATGTTTTTAAATTCAAGATGTAGTATTTTGGTCATAAGCCAATATGTCCTTTGTTATAGCCACACATCCAGTAACAAAGAAGAAAGGAGAAAGACTAATGCTGTTGAACTGACCAGAGTGTAGCCAGTTGAAAGAGCTTAACTAGATTGATCATCAGGGCCAGAATGTCACGTAACCTGTAATTGGATAATTGGCCACAGTGTTCTCTGAATACTAATCACTTACTCCTGCTTAGTGGTGTGTCTTTGCCAGATTTCATCATTGTCTCTGCCTGATTTAACCTCTCAGAAACATAGGTAAGTAACAGGGTGCTTTATAGAAGGAGAGAGCCGATGCAGTGTGTATTTACTGGCTAGCGCGAGACTTTTTAAGATGCTGAATTCTTTTGCTGGCATCCATTCACTGACAGAGTGAAGAACACTTTGGAAGTATTCACCGTGCATCTCACCCACCAGCATGAAATGGAGTAAGATGAAAGGGGGTCATGTTGAAGTGATGCGAGGAGATTACTGGAAAGGCTTGAATTTGCATTAGTCTTAAGGGGCCACAGACACAGAGCAATGTGTCTATTAAGAATAATTAATAATGTGTAACTATTAAATATGTGATGGTTCAGTCCTTAAGTTGTTCCTAATAAAAAGGTTGGCATTTATGTTTACTTGGTTATATGTTGATTTTTGTTGTGGCAGAGTGGCTGAGGGCATAGATTTTATATGTGAGTTTGAAGAATTCACAGACCCTATGCTAGAAATGGCCTAATGTAATTACAGACACGTGCTGGGCTTCACTGATTTTGTGAAGGAAGGAAGTTCTTTGTTCCCTTAATAAAAACTAGGGTAGTTATAGTTTGAGGATTTAAAAAACCATAGTCATATGCATGTATCAGTGCAAGTGCTGATACACAGAAAAGTGAAGCACTGTGCCTGGAATTTCAGAGAGGGATTGCATAAAGGTACTGTTTCTGTTCCAACATAACTTCTAAGCTGGCAGATGAGAATTTAGAGACAGACTTGAAAAGTAAGGTGAAGATTTTATGCATAAGTTATCTAAGAACCTATTGAGAAATAGGTGACGCTGCTAGAGTTCTTCCGTTTGTTTGTTTTGTAATTTGAAGACCACTGTGTTGAAGCCACCAGTTAGATTATTCGACAGCAGTAGCGTCCCATAAGCTCCTTATGCAGAACTTGTACTCTGTATCACTTGATGAGTAGTTCTACACTAAACTAAGTAGTTCCAGTACAGGATATCCCCTAAGTGTTTCTGAAATACTGAGATTGTAATAGATTTGGAATGACACTGTTCCAGTTGACTGTTCCAGTTGATTGATTTAATTGACCAAAAAGCATCCACTGCAGTTAAGTATGTTCTTAGATGCTTCTTTAAAGCAACAAGAGAGCGCTTTACTAGTGCAGTTTTTGTGACACACCTACTCTCAGCTACATCACTTTACAGGATGGGGAGGTATTGCCATTTGGTGGGAAGTTTGAGGGTAAGGTACCTTCAGTACAGAAGATCCTGTTATGCTTGAAATTAATACAAGTGCCCTCAGATCAACTGACAGATAAAAACAAGGTGAAAACCAGAACTGTAGGTAGAGCTTCTTCTCTCCCTTCTGCTCCCACCCCTTTCCCTCCTTCTCTGAAGAGCAAGTGAGAACAGATGTCAAGGTGGCAGAACTGCAGGGACGCTTACTTTAAATGGATAAAGGCTCAGGATTTTGTGTATGGTTTTGTTGAGGGAACTCGATATTTTGGGGCCTCGATCATTTGTTTTGCCACTTTTCTGAAATCGAGATGAATTTAGGTACTGAAACTTATGTATTTGTTAACCAGAAGACATAATTTAGTTGATTCTTACATGGAAAGGTACAGTGTCAACAGCACATTTGCATTTTGATACTTGAACAGCTAAAAAAGAATAAAGCTAAAGGGAGAGGCGTGGGCAGGTGTAAAAGAGTTCGGATCTTCCTGCAGTGGTGTTTTTGGAATCTACAGCAGTGCTGATCTTTTCCATTCAAAGAAGGGTTCATTTTGGATATTGTGGTGAATTTTGTAGGCCTTGTTTATAGGTAAGTGAGTTTTTTAACATATCAAGTGGAGGAAGAACAGTTTTGTTTTGTTTTTTTTGGTCTAGGTTGACTTCAGCCATAGTAGAACTATTTCCTCCTTGGAGATAAAATTTTAGATTATAGGAATATTTGCAATTCCTTAAAAATAATAATTATATAAATATTGAATTTTTTTCTGTTTTGCATGTCTTTTCTGCTCATCAGTGCTTACCATTTATTGCAATTTTTATTTCATTATTGCAGTTCTAATAAGAATAACCTCGTTACTGTAGTGATAGTAAATACTAAGATGCCCTGAGGACTGGAACTGTTCCCAAGATAATGAAGGTTTAGCCCTATTTTTGTTACAAACTTAGCATTTTGGTAGAACTGTATTTTAAGTCACATCCGGGATTCTTGGAGTGTTGTACCTAACGCATGGCTGTGAAGTCAGAACGTAGAGGGAGCTGCTGCATCCTTGGGACCAAGGGGAGGAGACTGAGAGGGATGCCAGGAAGTGGGAGGCGAGGTTCAGCAGAGAGCAGCTGGGAGCAGCGGTGAGAGATTCGCCAGCTCCAAGACCCAGGAGCAGATGTTTTGACCAGGAGGAGGTTTCAGAGGTCACCCCATCTAGTGCCTTTCAAATTGTTGGAACAGCCCCTGGCTTTGGGCCTGGAGGGGAAAGTCAAAGAGGCTCCTGACCCAGACCTGGCATCATCCTGTGCAGTTCTGCTTCCTGAAACATCTGTTTTATGTGTTGAGATTACATTTGAGAAATAGGTTGAGCTGCTAGAGTTTTTTTGTTTGTTATTTAATTTGAAGACCATTGTGTTGAAGCCACCAATTAGATTATTTGACAGCAGCAGAATCCCAGTTTTGTAGGTGAGGAAGCAGGCCCAGGAAACTTCTGAGATTACCAGCTCCTCAGGCTGCTGCCTGAAGCGCCGCATGGGCTCTAGAAGTTGAGGGAGATAACGGAATAGTTGTGGTTTTCAGAGTTCTGAAACGAGGATAGGTGAAACTGTTCATACCAAATCTAGTACCTGCTGTTTTACATGAGAGTTAGGTTACTTACATTTTATATGGTTTTAGTTAACCGCAAATTCAGATGCTATTGAATTAGATAGGAAGAACAGATTGTATCTTCAAAGGATTAAGGCTTTGCTTTCTCTGTAATCTATTATTTATTTTGCACACTAGATTCAAGGTAAAATATGGAACCAGAATCAAAATATGTAATTGAAAAATGGCAATTAAAATGTCATTACCTGGCCTTTTGTTTCCCCTCATTTGATATACCAACTATTTTGGAGGTGAACTGGAGGATTATGTCTTATGCTTTGATGTGGTACACATTTTAATATTTACAATGGTTTCAATTCTTTATTTTGTTCAAAAACTGGTTTCTTAATTTCATGATTAATGTTGAATGAAATATTCTCTATTAAAAATTTTATATGATTTCCAAATTGGCTAATGCCCTTATACTAGGATCCTGATCATTTGAGCTGAATTTGTTTGCTAGTTCTTAATCTATTTTCATTAGCTGGCAGTGTTGTGAGAAAAGACCCCATGGGAAGAACAGAACTAGCTTAGTAATTTTGCTCATGCATCCATGTGTATGTAGCACGACTGTTTTCATTCCTGATGTTGCAATTGAAGTGGATCTGAAGTGAATAATTTTCATAACCTTTTGAGTAAGTCTATATCTCCTGTCACTCTGAAGTCTTTTTTGTATATCTGTTTTCTTCCAGGTGAGGAATTTTAAATTGGAACAGGAACAAGAAAAAAACAAAATTTTGTCAGAAGCGCTGGCGACTCTAGCCACTGAACATCATGAATTAGAGCAGTCTCTGGTTAAAGGCTCCCCACCTCTCAGCATCCTTAGTGAGGACGAGTTCTATGATGCACTGTCAGGTAATTCTAGAACCCTGCCGTCTGTGTTGTTGGTAATTCACAGTTGACCACCTAAATGTCTTCTTAGGGTGGATGTCACCTTGAGTTTCCTGAAATAAACAGATGGAAATGTATCACTTCAGCTCCCCAGATGACCTACTTTTTGTGTGACATTATCAAGGCAGAAGCCCAAAAGTTTGAAATGAAAGTCATCACTGAGTCTGCCTTTGTTGACAGCGTATGCTGTGCTGGGGCCAGAGTGCTGTGAATCTGGTTTGTTCCTTTATTTGATGACTGTTAAATACCTCCTGGTGCAAGGTGCTATTATATGTTAAAGGGTAGAGAGATGGATAGTTTCTATTCTCAGAGAGGTCGAAGAGTGAAGGACACACATAAGAAGAGTTGGCTACAGTATGGTATGCTGTGTGCCAAAGGAGAGGTGAGACCTCGGTGTAGCTGAAACAGAGAAAAGGAAGAGCTTAACTTGGCCTCAGAGATACAGGCCTCAGAGCGACGTAGCATACTGGCAGCAAGCAGGGACTCCAGAGTCAGATTCCCTGAATTGGAATCCTGCCCCTGACGCTGGTCAGCTGTGTGACCGTGGGCAAGTTCCATGACCTTCCTGGTTCTCAGCTCTCACATATTTAAAATGGGGATAATTATAGTTTCCATTTCAGTGGGTTGAGTCAGGATTAAGTGGGTTCACATGTGTAAGTAGTGTTTGGGACAGTGCCTGACAGGTACCACGTGTTCAAAAAATGGGAGATGTGTGTGGAGAGGTGAGAATGACTTTTGAGAGGAGGTACTGCTAAGTAGTTTTGACTTTTTAGGAACTTCCTTCAGAATTTTGAGGTAGATGTGGGCAGGGTCATGGAAGGAAGCCTGGGAGCGGGTGGTTGGAGATCAGCGAGATGGAAAACAATTCTTTTATGTGAAGAAATTAAGTGCTTATCTAAGTAGATGAACATATACAATTGATGGGTCTCACAAAACTTGACCATGGAAGCAGGAGACCTCAGTGGATATGGAGTTAAAGGGTCAAATTAATGATAGGAAAGGGAAAGAAGCACAGTGAGAGGCTGTAGAAATGAGAACTAAAGAAGATTAGGTTAAGAAAGTTAAAATGGTGTGATGATACAGGACAAGGAAAATGATGTTGGTGGATATACAGAGAAGAGATTCTTTACAGAAGATAAACAGCACATAGGAACATTAATTTTAGAAGTGTGACATGATCAAAAGAAGCGGAAAAGCTAATTCTAATAGCCAGATTTGGGAATAATTAGAGAAAGGATTGTAATGACTGTGATGATAGCAGTTAGATGTGGTGTTTGTGAAAATAGTGAGTCAGATTGAGAAGAGAATGTAGAGACCGGATGTGAAAGCAGTGGAATGAGTGGCAGAGGTAAAGGAAGCATTTAACCTGATTGATGGAGGAGGGAGGAGAGGGTGAAGGACACTTGAGGCTGCTGACATTTCTTCACATCTACTCTCTGCCATGTCCAGTCCTGTTACTGCCTGTATTCCTTCTGTCTGGGGCATCCAAAAAGGAAAGCTGCCAGACAGATTATTGGATTAAATGCAAAGAGGTCTGAATGTAAAAGAACCTGGACACTTCAGCTGCTCATCTTTGCTGTCCTTTTAAAAACAAAGGAAAAATTTAATTTTTATTTTAAAAAAGGTATTTGATATAAATAATTCAATGTAAAAGTATGTATAGTACCCAGTGAAATTTTCCCTTCATCCCTTACCCTAATTGTGCACTCTTCCTCAGAGATTCTTATTAACAGCTTGATAGATTCTCTTCCAGACCTTTTTAAAGCATTCGCGTGGATATATGCATGTGTACGTATGGGGTTTTTAAAGAATCATGAATGGAAGTAGCTGTATAATTGTTCTAGATCTGCTTTTTCATGTAACAGTGTATCTTGGAAATCTTTCCCATCAGTGTTACAACTCTAGCTCATTCTTTTTAAAGGTTGCATAAAAGTCAATGATGTGATTTAGTAGAGTTTTCTTAGTTATTCTCTTCCTGATAGACATTTAGCGGCTACTGTCATCTTTCTACTTCTCAGTCATATTTTCACATTTATTTCCATAGTCGTCTCCTCTGGGAGAAAGCGATAAGAAGAACTACAGTCCCTGGGTCAGGATTGGCAAATGAATTTCATCTCAAGTGCCAATTCAGATTGGTTTGAAGTCAGTACTGCCTGCTTGATGTGTTGCTGTGTTGAGAAGGATCCCAAGGCTGAGTCCAGTGCCTAGCTTAGTCAGTGTGTTCCACCGTGGCTGGAGATAAGGAGCTAGAAGGACAGGTGCCTTGAGTTTACTCATCCCTGCCCTGAGTGACCCACCTGAGTTCTATTATATTTGCCTGAACATAGTAGCTTTTCTTTGGCCACTCCTACTATTTCCTACTACAAATCTTGGGAATCATTTGGTCCAATGTAAAACTGTATTAAAATTACGAATCAGATGCCCAGGGTTGAAGTGTTGCCCTGCTGATGACCTAGCCACGTAATTCACTGAGATCATAAAAGCCTTCATTTGGGAATGACTTCATCTTCTCACTACAGTCTACACATTAACCTCCATTCTCTTTCCTCTTTCTCTTCTGTTACAAAAGAAGTGTCCCCTTTTCATTAAGGCCATTCCCTCCTGATTTGTTCTGGTACCCATCTCCTTGTGCCTTCTCCAGAACTTTTGTTTAGTTATTGCTTCTTTCATCCACAGTTTCTTTTTTTTTTTCCTCCCAATTTTATTGAGAAATAATTGACTTACAGCACTGTATAAGTTTAAGGTATACAGCATAATGATGTGACTTACATACATCGTGAAATGATTGTCACAAGAAGTTCAGTGAATATCCATCATCTCATATAGATACAAAATCAAAGAAATAGAAAAAGTTTTTTTCTTTGTGATGAGACTTCTTAGGGTTTAACTTTCTTAGCTTTCGTGTATAACAACATACAGCAGTGTTGATTATCTTTACCATGTTATACATTACATCCCTAGTACTTATTTATCTTATAACTGGAAGTTTGTACCTTTTGAGACTACCTTCATCCATTCCCCCTCCCCCCACTCCCCACCTCTGGTAACCAAAAATCTCATCTTTTTCTGTGGGTTTTTTAAATTTGTTTTTGAAGTATAATTGACCCGTAACAGTACGTTAGTTCCTGTTACACAACATAGTTATTCAATATTTCTGTACATTTAAAAATGATCACCGTAAGTCTAGGCATCTGGAAGTTTGTACCTCTTAAGCTCCCTCACCTAACTCTTTCAATACCACATTATCTTAAATGCTAACTTAAAATTCCTGTAATAGTTTCCTATCGCTGCCATACCAGATTACCACAAATGTAGTGGCTTAAGTAATGCAGATTCATTCTCTGAGCTCTGGAGGTCGGAAGTCCTGCAGTCAAGGTGTTGGCAGGTCTTTGTTCCCTCCGGAGGCTCTAGGAGAGAATCTGCCTTCTTGCCTTTCTAGCTTCTAGAGACCACCTGCCTTCCTTGGCTCAAGGCCCCATCCTGCACCTTCACAGCCAGCAGTTTGACATCTTCCAGTCGCTCTGACTCTGACCTGCCTTCCTCCCTTTTATAAGGACCATAGCAATCACAGTGGACCCACTCAGATAATCCAGGGTAACCTCCCCATGTCAGGGGCCTTAACTCTGTCACACCTGCAGAGTCCTTTTACTGTGGAACGTAACACATCCACAGGTTCCACAGAGACTAGGTCGGCCGTCACTGGGGGCCATTGTTCTGACTACCGCAGTTCCCAAATTTATTTCTCCAGCCCTAACCTCTTGTGAGAGACTTACATACTGAGCTGTTTGCTGGATAAAGAAAAGATGAATTCTTGATCTTCCTCCTGGAGTTTGCTTCATTTTAGTAAGTGGCACCTCTTTCCTGTCCTAAAGCTGTAAACCTGGGAGTAATTCATGGCATTCACGTGCCACCTCCATGAAACGCAGACCGGGGTCCGTCCATTCTACCTTCGCGACCTACTTTGAATCCACCTATTAATATGTTCTGTTACTACAGGGTGCGGGTTAAAAGTGTAGGTGCTGAAGCTGGAAGGCTGTTGATAAGTGATGGCTCTACCAATTCCTGTACCCGTTGCGAAATGATTTCACTTTACAGTGCCTCATTTCTTCATCTGCAAGTAGGTCATAGGATTATTGGGAGGAATAAACTAATAAATATTTGTACTTAAAACAGTGCCTAGCACACTAAGGGGCTGCCCATTGTTCGCTCGCAGTACCGTCACCTGCGCTGCACACGCTCTTGTCCAGCCTCTTAACTGATCACTGTGCTTCCAGCCTTGCCTTATTGAGGTTCACGCCGTATACACCACCCACACTGATGCTTTGTAGACAATCACATCATCACATTCCCCAGCCTAGGATCCTTCAGTGGCTCTTCACTGCACCTAGAATAAAATCCAGACTCCCTAGCGGGCCTTCAAGGCTCCTGACGTGACCCACACCTTGCCTGTCCCTTGTTCGTTCACTCGCTGGGCTCCAGCCACACCGGGCCTCCTCCATCCTCACAACGCAGCAGTGACAGAGGCTATTGGGTCAGAGGTAAGAGAGAACAAAAACAAGTATACAAACCTGTATTTCATTTAAAGCTTTTTTTAATTGCTGAATCAGAATAATAGATTAAATCAAGCCTATCCTAATATCAGTATTTAAAAGATGTGAGGGCTTCCTTGGTGGCGCAGTGGTTGAGAGTCCGCCTGCCGATGCAGGGGACGCGCGTTCGTGCCCCGGTCCGGGAGGATCCCACATGCCGCGGAGCGGCTGGGCCCGTGAGCCATGGCCGCTGAGCCTGCGCGTCCAGAGCCTGTGCTCCGCAACGGGAGAAGCCACAGCAGTGAGAGGCCTGCGTACTGCCAAAAAAAAAAAAATTTTTAATAATAAAATAAAAGATGTGAGAAAAAGGGTTTTAAAGATACTTCTCTTAAAATATTTCTAAGTTATTTTCACAAAATGCTTAAACTGCTTTTTTAAAGTCAGTTACAACT
The DNA here is from genome assembly GCF_963455315.2 of Globicephala melas. Lineage (NCBI taxonomy): Eukaryota > Metazoa > Chordata > Mammalia > Artiodactyla > Delphinidae > Globicephala > Globicephala melas. The sequence goes on from NC_083326.1 coordinate 48,963,071, forward strand.
TGTTTTACTTCCTTTAAAATTAAGTCCATGCGACTTCCTGATTTCCCTTTAAAATTCTTTGCAGATAAGCAGAATCAATGAAAATCTAATACAGTGGGTGAGACAAAACTTGATATAAGCCTACAGTGTAGTGTATTTTTTTCCAGCCCCATGGGATCTTTCGATTATTTAATTTTTTTCCAGTATGCTCAATGAGTTAAGATTTCATAAAATTCCATAAAGCAAACATTCTTCCTCACAATTTGGTTCAATTCCATTGTGTAACCTGATTAGAAGGAACTACATCTAATGAAGCGTCACATCTTGTCCTCATGGTGTGTGTGTGCTTAAGGGATGAAATAGTTAAATCGAGTGAGATTTCTGATATTACTACCTGTGAGTGAGCACTTCCTGGGAAAACGGCTAAACCTTCATGCGTGTTAAAGCAAAAGGTTTAATGAGAAACTAGAGGCTAACTCGTTTTGTGGAAAAATTCCATTTAGCTGGCAAATAAAGAACAGAAATATGTAGAAGGTACCACTTCAGGGAGGAATAAAGCAGCGCCTTCCACATGTTCCTTCCATCGTTCTGCCCTTTTCATTTCACCCTCACTTGATGCCACCCCCTTCTTCTACCAAAGCTCTTGAATATCTCTAAAGCATCAGCTCTCCTGGGTAGCCTTTCCTCACTCCCCCAGGCAGAATTAATGGTTTCTCCTTTTGTGTTCCTTCAGTTTACACCTCTTTCATAGCCCTTTGGTTGTATTGTGCTTGTCTCTTTATGATGGTAGAGACCCTATCTATTTATATTCCTGAGGTACTTAACATAGACTCAGAGTTGCTCTGTAAATGCTTGTTGAATGCAGGTTGTTGAACAAATGTCATTGATATTTCTGTCCTCCCTAAAAATATATTGGTTTTCAGTAAAGAGCACAAAAGAAGCAGTAACACTTGCGAATTTCACGTGGTCTGCATGCACCACTTTGGATGCTATGTGGAAGAGGAGGGGTGGGTGACAGAGGAGTGAGCTGGGATGAGATGTAATTAAAAGATAAAATTTGTTCTTGAGGAATTTATGATCAAGCTGGAGGTATGAGACTTGCTCCGGGGGGGGGGGGATGAAAAAGTAGCTAAGGGGGAGAAAATTAAAGGTGCTTGGCTTTATGGATGTCCTAAGGCATTATTTTACCAGTTACCAGTTTTATTACCAGTTAAATAACTTAATGGCTGTTATTCTTTAGCACTGGTCTGAGATAGCAGTTTCACTAAAATTCCTGCCTTTTGAATTTTAAAACTTCAAAATGTATTGTCTTTCTTACTGTCTGTTCATTTTCCTTTTTAGAAACATGATGAGATCAGTTGTGCAAGAAAGCCTTTCTTGCTAGGTTTTCCTCTTAATGCTATTTTGGTTAAAATGTGCATGAATAATGCATACAAATCCAATAGTGTAGATTGGTAAAACCAGTAGAACGTTATGTCACAAAATTGAAGCCAGCTTTAGCATTTCTCAGCAGTTGCAAGAGTCGATGCTCACATCTTTTTAAATCAAAGGTTTTAGAATGGAAAGTGTTAAAATAGCGACTTTGGTTTTGTCCGGAGGAGAGTAGCGTAGGAAGTTATGACCCATGTGGAATAATGTTTAATCCAATAAATACAACTGGTAATAGTTGAGAAAAGAAATGACATCTCTGCTGACAGTTCACATAGAAGGCGCAGGATTTGACCCACGTGATCAGAGGTATTGGCAGGAAAGCCGAAGAGCACCGTGACCTTTTAGTAAAGGCTGTGCGCTCTGTTCTTTATGTTTCCGAGCCTGGTGTCCTCTTCTACAGTTTAGTTTTGAAATAACCTGTACAATTCTTATCTGGGCCTTTTCTGTGAGTCTTTACTCTTGTCTGGACCTGCCTAGGATGTGGAGATCTCTCCCTCCTCTGTATTCCCAGCACTTTTTTCTCTGGTCTTTTTATTTTATTTTATTTTTGACGATTAGCCATATTACCTTGCTCTTGCCCTTTTTCTTGTTATATAACTTTTTGTGTCTTTGTTCCTCATCTTCCCCCAAACCCTGCATTTCCCTTAAGGACAGAGACCTTGTTGTCTTAACTTTTGTATTTCCTCTGTTGCCCAGTACAAAACAAGTTCATTGGTTGATATGATGTGCAGCAAATTGGGTACCACAGAGTATGGCTGTTATTAAACCCCTTCTGTATGTAGTATGGTACAACACTCTGGAGAAAATCTAAGTAGTGCCAGGGGCTCTTACTCTCGTTTTGTGTTTATAACATTAAAAAATTATCCAGCAGGGTTTCCCTGGTGGCGCAGTGGTTGAGAGTCCGCCTGCCGATGCAGGGGACACGGGTTCGTTCCCTGGTCCGGGAGGATCCCACATGGCGCGGAGCGGCTGTGCCCATGAGCCGTGGCCGCTGAGCCTGCGCATCAGGAGCCTGTGCTCCGCAATGAGAGGCTGCAGCAGTGAGAGACCTGTGTACCGCAAAAAAAAAAAAATTCACTGTAAAACCATGTGCATTTTGTACTAGTGTTGAGAGCATGTCCTTAACCAGACACACTTACCCAGTGCCCACTGTGTGCAGTGCTTTGCCAGGCATGGCACTACCAAGGGAAAGAAGATCCAGTCCCTGAATCAGGGTTTCGTAGCCAGTCCAGGGGAAGAGGCTGAGCATGGAAAGATGGGCACAATGTGACGTGAAAAGGGTTTGGGCCTCCAGCCCACCAGAGCTACTCACTCCCAAGATCAGCCCCCGGAGTTTGCCGTTCTCAGTGACTATATCTACGCCGTCATCTCAGTTTTATACATCCCACAATCTAACCACTGTCTCCTGTCTTTCAACCCATTCTCTTAAAAACCCTGATCCCAACATTTCTTTGACCAACCACAGTGTCTTCTCCATGTTTTCACTGTTCCTCTCCGCTCGTGTCCTTGTTCTGTCCTTACCAGCTCAGATGGCGCGGGCTGTCATATAATCGCCCCCCTGCCTTTCTCTCCCTGCACTGTGCTCACCCAGCCCATCCCTCCCCTCCTTCCGCACCGGTGCTCAAGTGACTGGCCACGCTGGCAGCTCTTGCTTGAGACCCACAGCTGTTTAATTTCTGTGGTGCCCTTTTGCTGCCCAGCAGTCCTATTTCATTTCCCTTGTCAGTTCCTTTTACATGCTTATTTCATACTTTTCTCACTTAAAATTTCTAATACCTTCATCCTCTGTCCTGCTCCATCGGAGGACATTATTTATGTCACTGAGAAACTCCTCGTGTTTCCACTCACATACCTGGCTGTGTACATGTGTGGGCATATTCTGCTTCTCTACATCGAAGAATGTTATGTCCCTAACTGACGCCAGCCCCTCCGTACGTGCCTGGGATCCCAGTGCCTCTGACTTACATCAGGACATTAATGTAGCTCCTTCTTTCTCCCAGGTAATCAGTTATTCCTGATGCCCATCAGCTATCTTATCTTTCAGAATGCTGTATCTTACACAGATACCTTTGATCCACATCACTTTCCTCTTCTAGAATTCTTTCTTGAACAGCCTCTATTTATGTTTATTCTCACGATTCCCCTGCAGCCGCTCTCGACTAAATCACCGCCGTCCCATACTCAGCTGCCTAACTGAGTGATCCTCTCTCAGTTAGCATCTTTGTCGGCCTTTCACCAGCACTTAAAGTTGTTGATTCCTCCTTCCTTCCAAACACTTTCTTTACTTGCTTTCCAGAGTGCCAGTCTCTTTTGATTTTACTTCTCAGTTCCCTTTGCTTGTCGTCTTGTATCCTTCTGACTTCAGATGTTAGCGTGTCTTGGGGTGCAGGCATTGTTTTCTACACTCGCCCTTTAGATCCTTTGTACTCAGAGTGTGGTCTCAGGATCAGTAGCGTCACCTTCACCTGGAAGCTTGTTGGAACTGCAGAGCCGCAGGCCCCGACTCAGACCTAGTGAATAAGAATTTGCATGTTTTCAAATCCGTAGGGGCTTCATATGGACATTAAAGCTTGAGCAGCTTGCCTTGCACGAGCTCATCTGGTCCCATGCCTGTGAATATTGTCCAAATTTTGCTAAGTCCAAAACTTTACGTCTCTAGACTCAGTCAGTCTTGCCCCCTGAATTTCAGACTCCTGTCTGTCTACTTGGCACATTCACTTAAATATCTAATGAGATCTCCAAGGTGTCTTAGAATGTCCAGAAGAGAATTCTTGATTTCTGCTCACAAGCCTGCCCCTCCTGTGGTCCATACTTTGGTAGATGGAGGATCTGTCTTTCAGTCCATCAACATTCACATTCAGTCCATCAACAAATTCCGTCAGCTCTACCTACAACATATAGCAGAGTCTGACCACTTCTCATCATTCCACTCCCACCACCCTGGCCCCCATCATCTCTCACCTGGTTTCTGACAGGGGCTTTCTGACTGGTCCCTCTGCTTGCACCCGCGTCTCCAGCAATATTTTAAATAACAGCATTCAGAGTGATCGTTTCCAAACGTGAATCTGTTCATGTCAGTTCCCTGCATGGAACCCTCCAATGGCTTTGCTTCCTGGCTGGAATAAAAGCCAGAAGGCCTCGTTCTGGCCATCTGCCACCTTCTGAGATCTGCTCTGTCCTCCTCACTCACTTCCTTCCATCACTGGCCTCAATGCAAGTTCCTGGACTTGCCAAGCATGTTCTCTTCTAGGCCTTCACTTTCTCTCTGCCTGGAGCTCTCTAATCCCAAATGTCTACAGTGCTTACTCCCCCACTTCCTTCCTTTTTCTGCTCAGAAAGACCTTCACTGTATCATTTTCTATCCTTTTTCTCTTGCCTTTAAAAAACCCAAAAAACAAAAAACAAAAAATACAGCATCTTTCACACATAATGTTCATTCATTTGTAGATCTTCTACAAGTAGAATATAAGCTCCTCAGTGAGAGAGGCATTTTGCTTAGTGCATGGATGCATCCCAGCCCCTACACTAGTGCTAGACAGACGGAGAAGGAGGCGCTCAATACATATTTATTGAACAAGTAAATGAATTAGCGTCACCAACTCATACGTAAGGAGTGTTACGGAAATTCAGAGGAGAGGCAGCTAACTGCTTGGGAAAGTTGGGGAGAGCATCACAGAATAAGTGATGCTTGAGGGGTGTTGTGAAGAGTCAGGAAGGAGTTCTCCAGACGGATAAGATGGTGGTCAGATATGCTTTGTGGAACAAGAAAACACATGCAAAGGTAGAGAAAAATAGTTTTCAAAGACATCATGAAAATGCACTATGGCTGAGGCAGGGGTGAGCGTATTGGATGCTGAGAAATAGTGATGGGATGAAGCCAAGAAAGTAATTTAGAACCAGCTTGTAATGAGTCTTGTGATACGATTCTGCTGAAGATTTTTCATTTTAGCCTGTTAAGTGGTGGGCAGCCGACAGACGTGATTAAGTATACAGAGTGATGTCAGATTAGTATTGAATATTTTATAAAGTTTTTTTTTTTTAGTAAACATTGTGGAATTTTTATAATATTCTTGCATTATATTAAGAATTGGAAATTCAAAGAAAATAAGAATAGCTATGCTAGCTATGGTCCCTACTTAGGAGTTGACATTCTATTAGCATATGAGTATTTTAGGAGTAAAGATTGATTTGAGGTCCTAGTGTCCTAGATGAGAGGTGACAGGAATTTCCATAAAAGCAACTTAAGTGAGAATGGGAAGTTTCAGTTCCTCCCTTTATTGCTTTAATGAATACGTATCCTGACCTTTGTCCCTCAAGGAAGCCTGGCTGACTTTCTTGGCTTGATGAAATCCCTGCTGTAGGCTCCCCATGCATCATAGTCCCATAGCATTTCCTGTAGTTGAAGTTTTCTATGCTTATGTTTTTTTGTCAGCCCTGCCACTCAACCAGACTGTGAGTCCCTTAAGGAACTTTGCATCCCTAGCAACTTGCATAGACTTTGGCACCTGTTAGGAGTTCAGATATTTGAGTGAATAAAATTTGGGGAATACATTTTAAAGGCTACGTTGACTGAACTTGAAGACCAGTTGGTTGTGGCAGATAATGATGTGCTGAGGATTTCCACCTATTTACTGAAAATTCTCACTTTGGCCCAAAGCATCTCAAACTCCGTATAGTGGAAACTGGACTTGTCATCCTGATCTGCCCCCTTGTATATGCCCTGTCTTGGCTAATGGCATCATCATCTACCCACCATGCAAACTACAGATGTGAAAGTCATCTCTTACCCCCTTTCCTCACACCCTCCCCATATCTAAGTATCTAGTTGTCTTCTTTTTTCTTCCTATTTTCTGCCCCAGTATTCACTGTCGGGGCCTTAGTTCAGCTTTTGAGCCCACAGACTTTGTCTTCCCACTTCTGGTCATTATCCCTGCCAGCCCATCTTCCACATCGCATGTTGTCAGGTGCGGTGGGCAGAAAAATGGTCCCCCAAGGATACGTTCACCTGCTCATCCCAGTAACCTGTAACCTTTTTTTGGAAAAAAAGATCTTTGCAAATGGGATTAAGTTAAGGAATTTGAGGTGAGATCATCATGGATTATCTGGGTGGGACCTAAGTGCTGTCACAAGTATCCTTATAAGAGAAAGGTAGAGGGAGATTAGACCCACAGAGGAGAAGGCAATGTGAGGATGGAGGCAGAGATTAGAGTGATGTGGCCACAAGCCCAGGAAAGCTGGAAGCCACCAGAGGCAAGAGGCAAGGAATGGACTTTCGTTAGAGCCTTCAGAGGGATGGTGGTCCTGCAAACGCTTGGGTTTTCGTTCATTGAAACTGATTTTGGAGTTCTGGCCTCCAGAGTTATGAAAGACTACAATTTTGTTGTTTTAAGCCACCAAGTTATGCTAATTGTTATAGTGGCCATGGGACACTGATGTGTCAGAGTTATCTGTAAAGTGTAAAATGGATCTTATCACTCCCTGGCAAAACATCCAAAGACTCTCCATTACTACAGATTCAGTGTAAACTCTGTGATCTGACCCACGTTTAAGCTTCATCTCTGACGACCACATCTTTTCCCTCTGGCTACTCTCCTCTCTAGCTATGCCAGATATTCTTAGACACACACCTTGTTCTTTCAGGTGTGGGACTGTTGCTCTTCCCCTTACACCTGATATTCTCTTTTCCTGCCTTAAATTCTTAGTCATCATTACAGCTCAGATGTCGTCTCTGCCTGGAAACTTATCCTGGTTCCCCTGAGAGTGACTTCTTCACGTATTCCCACACTTTGTATAAACATATGTTTACTTGCACGTCTTCCGCTAGATTGCACTTTGCATATTTGGAGGGCGCCACCCATATCTCATTAATCTTTCTAAACTGGTTCAGCGACGAGCCCTTTCTTTACCAGGTACATGGTAGGTATTTGGTAAGTGTTGATTTATTAAACTGAAGTCACATGAAAGAACTTTCTGTTATAACTGTGGATTATTCTATGACTGGTCTTTAGTTCTAGAATATTTTCTTTGTAGAGTGAATGCATAGGTGACCTTGAAAATGATTTTAAAGATGTCAACAGGACAAATTGGGAAGGTCTGGATTTAGTCACCCAAAATAGATACACATAAGTTTTTCAGTAGCCCACACACAAATGTTTTGAATAATTCTTCATCCGCAGTTACATGTGCAGATTTTGCAAGTTGGGGAAAACCATAGTAGATTTAGTTGCTTGGGGAAAAGCCAGTACTTTTAAGAAACTGTCGTAATCAACACTGTACCATTTGGCCGATTGTGACCTTGCACCTCATTCAGGGAGGATATGTCTAGAATGTCTCTGACTCTTGTTGCTTGCTGCCACCATTCTGTTTCAAGCTTTTGTCACTTCCTCAGTAGGTTATTGTAGCAATCTCTTGGCAGCCCCTTCTGGACTCACCCGGATTTTCTGTTTACAGTTTATTTTAAATGTGGTAGGTTTCATTGATTTTCCTTGTGTGCTTCGTATTTACTACGTTATTTTTGAGTTTACAGGATTGTACATTAAAGCTAAATAAACATTTGGCGCTGATATTTTAAGCTGGGGTTACTTTGGGGTTACTTTGGACATTCTTAGAAGATGCCTAGTTCTTGGGAAAGCATAAACAATGAAGGTATTAAATTGAGCGTGTGTGCCTTCTGACTATTTCCTGTTACCTTAAGTAACGGGGAGGGGCTATTTGGACATTATCCACAGTTCTTCCACATCTTGCTCCTTTGTACTATTTGTTCTCAAGTTAGTTTTCAGAGGTCATGTTAAAATACTTATCGGCATAACGTAAGAATTGTTGGCATGTTTATATCATTAATTTTATGACCTCTTTCAGCCTTTTAATAGGAGAAACTCAAAAAAGTAGGATAAAGGTAATGATCCTCTTAATGCTGAAGTTTTTTTTACACCACTTTATTTGAGGTATGATTGACATACAAAAAGCTGTACACATTTAACTCATACAACTTGATGAGTAAAGTTTTAAAGCCACGTAAACCCAGTCACAGCCATTGGCTTCCAAGCTGTTTGGTTGAAAGGGGATAGTGTTCAATCTGAAATGTGTTCGAAATTATTTTAAATCCCAGTGTGGTCAGAGCTTTTAAGTTTCTGGGCCACCAGAGATCTGTGAACAAACTTTCTATTAATACCACTGTTTTAATCAGGCAAAGATTCTGTCTACCTTAAATGCTTGTACATAGCCTAGAGCATTTATCTTGTAAAATACAGCCTGTTTTTCAGAGTGATGTTATGACACTTTTTATATAAAATATAATTAGTAATTAAACCACCTGAATCCTTTTTGGAAATAGATGGGAATAAACAAACCCACGAGTAAGTACAAACTAAGTATTCCATTTCCATGTATAGTCATTACATAGGGCTATACAGATTTTCCTAACTGCCCATTTAAAGTTCAGTGAATAATGTAAGGCTATTTTATAAATCCCTTACCCTGTTTTTCAGGGATGGATTGAAGCATCCTGAAAATTTTGTGTGGCTCTACTTAGTATAGAAACACAGATGTTCGTAAGGGGAAAATGCAGTGAGAAATAAAAGGGAAAATGAAAGGCTAATTTTGTCTGAAATCTAGGTGTGGATACTGTTAACATTTCTGCTGCTGTATTCAAAAATACATCTGTATAAAAATCCACCAATTTTTCTCCATGTCTGTGTGGCTTTCTTTCGTCACTGGCATTGAGGTGAGAGATGACAGGACCAGAATATAGACCATGCATCCAGCATGATAGGTCTTTGGCATTGGCTTGACAGGTTTTTGTTTGCTTTTTTGTTTTGGGTTTTATTTGGTTTCGATTTTTATTGTGGTAAAATAAACATAACACCTATACCATTTTAACCATTTTTAAGCATGCGGTTCAGTGTCATTAAGTACATTTTTGTCCAACCAGCACTGCTGTCCATTGCGAGTACTTTTCCATCATCCCCCAATAAAACTGTACCCATTAAACAGTAACTCCCCCCCCATTTGTTTGTTTTTAAAGCATGTACGTACAGTTCCCTTACTATTATAACCACCATATAAGGTGTTAAGCACACTCTTTCCAATACTTTATGCTTTCCACTGAGGCATTAATGTATTGCCCAGAAACACTGAATGGTAGATAAGGTCTGGCCTATTTGATATTCGTATGTGCAGGCAAAATTGAAAAACCTGTTTTAAGATTGCATTATCACCTCAGCAGCACTAAGATCTATCACTTGAAAATTACTCTTATGAGCCAGGTACACTCCATTACTGGGTTGCCTCAGGCCAAACAACCAACAGGGAGGGAACCCAGCCCCACTCATCAGCAGATTAAAGTTTTACTGAGCTCTACCCACCAGAGCAACACCCAGCTCTACCCTCCACCAGTCCCTCCCATCAGGAAGCTTGCACAAGCCTCTAAGATAGCCTCATCCACCAGAGGGCAGACAGGAGAAGCAAGAAGAACAATTCTGCAGCCTGTGGAAGCAAAACCACATTCAAAGAAAGATAGACAAAATGAAAAGGCAGAGGACTTTGTACCACATGAAGGAACAAGATAAAACCCCAGAGAAACAACTAAATGAAGTGGAGATAGGCAACCTTCCAGAAAAAGAATTCAGAATAATGATAGCGAAGATGATCCAGGACCTCGGAAAAACAATGGCGGCAAAGATTGAGAAGATGCAAGAATTGTTTAACAAAGACCTAGAAGAATTAAAGAATGAACACCTAGAAGAAGTAAAGAACAAATAGATGAACAATACAATAACTGAAATGAAAAATACACTAGAAGGAATCAATAGAATAACCGAGGCAGAAGAATGGATAAGTGACCTGGAAGACAGAATGGTGGAATTCACTGCCGTGGAACAGAATAAAGAAAAAAGAATGAAAAGAAATGAAGATGGCCTAAGAGACCTCTGGGACAACATTAAACGCAACAACATTCACATTACAGGGGTCCCAGAAGGAGAAGAGAGAGAGAAAGGACCTGAGAGAATATCTGAAGAGATTATAGTTGAAAACTTCCCTAACATGGGAAAGGAAATAGCCACCCAAGTCCAGGACGTGCAGAGAGTCCCAGGCAGGATAAACCCAAGGAGAAACATGCTGAGACACATAGTAATCAAACTGACAAAACTTAAAGACAAAGAAAAATTATTGAAAGCAACAAGGGAAAAATGACAAATAACATACACAGGAACTCCCATAAGGTTAGCAGCTGATTTCTCAGCAGAAACTCTACAAGCCAGAAGGGAGTGGCATGATATATTTAAAGTGATGAAAGGGAAGAACCTACAACCAAGATTACTCTACCAGGCAAGGATCTCATTCAGATTTGATGGAGAAATCAAAAGCTTTACAGACAGGCAAAAGCTAAGAGAATTCAGCACCACCATACCAGCTCTACAACTAATGCTAAAGGAACTTCTCTAAGTGGGAAACACAAGAGAAGAAAAGGAGCTATGAAAACAAACCCAAAACAATTAAGAAAATGGTCATAGGAGCATACATATTGAAAATTATCTTAAACGTGAATGGATTAAATGCTCCAACCAAAAGACACAGGCTCGCTGAATGGATACAAAAACAAGACCCATATATATGCTGTCTACAGGAGACCCACTTCAGGGGCACATACAGACTGAAAGTGAGGGGATGGAAAAAGATATTCCATGCAAATGGAAATCAAAAGAAAGCTGGAGTAGCAATACTCATATCAGATTAAATAGACTTTAAAATAAAGAATGTTATAAGACACAAGGAAGGACACTACATAATGATCAAGGGATCAATCCAAGAAGAAGATATAACAACTATATATGCACCCAACATAGGAGCACCTCAATACACAAGACAACTGCTAACAGCTCTAAAAGAGGAAATCGACAGTAACACAATAACAGTGGGGGACTTTAACACCTCACTTAAACCAATGGGCACATCATCCAGACAGAAAGTTAATAAGGAAGCACAAGCTTTAAATGACACAACAGACCAGATAGATTTAATTGATATTTATAGGACATTCCATCCGAAAACAGCAGGTTACACTTTCTTCTAAAGTGCACACGGAACTTTCTCCAGGATAGATCACATCTTGGGCCACAAATCAAGCCTTGGTAAATTTAAGAAAATTGAAATCATATCAAGCATCTTTTCCAACAATAACGCTATGAGATTAGAAATCTATTACAAGGAAAAAAAACGTAAAAAACACAAACACATGGAGGCTAAACAGTGTGCTACTAAATAACCAAGAAATCACTGAAGAAATCAAAGAGGAAATCAAAAAATACCTAGAGACAAATGACAACAAAAACATGATCCAAAACCTATGGGATGCAGCAAAAGCAGTTCTAAGAGGGAAGTTTATAGCAATACAGTCCTACCTCAAGAAACAAGAAAAATCTCAAACAATCTAACCTTACACCTAAAGGAACTAGAGAAAGAAGAACAAACAAAACCCTAAGTTAGTAGAAGGAAAGAAATCATAAAGACCAGAACAGAAATAGATGAAATAGAAACAAAGAAAACAATAGTGAAGATCAATAAAACTAAAAACTGGTTCTTTGAGAAGATAAACAGAATTGATGAACTTTTAGTGAGACTCATCAAGAAAAAGAGGGAGAGGACTCAAATCAATAAAATTAGAAATGAAAAAGGAGAAGTTACAATGGACACTGCAGAAATACAAAGCATCATAAGAGACTACTACAGGCAACTCTATGCCAATAAAATGGACAACCTGGAAGACATGGACAAATTCTTAGAAAGGTATAAACTTCCAAAACTGAACCAGGAAGAAATAGAAAATATGAACAGACCAATCCCAGGTAATGAAATTGAAACTGTGATTAAAAATCTTCCAACAAACAAGTCCAGGACCAGATGGCTTCACAGGTGAATTCTATCAAACATTTAGAGAAGAGCTAACACCCATCCTTCTGAAACTCTTCCAAATAATTGCAGAGGAAGGAACACTCCCAAACCCATTCTATGAGGCCGCCATCACCCTGATACCAAAACCAGACAGAGATACTACAAAAAAAAGAAAATTACCAGTATCACTGATGAATGTAGATGCAAAAATCCTCAACAAAATACTAGCAGACGGGATCCAACAACACATTAAAAGGATCATACACCATGGTCAAATGGGATTTATCCCAGGGATGCAAGGATTCTTCAGTATATGCAAATCAATCAATGTGATACACCATATTAACAAATTGAAGAATAAAAACCGTTATGATCATCTCAGTATATGCAGGAAAAGCTTTTGACCAAATTCAACATCCATTTATGATAAAAACTCTCCAGAAAGTGGACGGAGGGGGGACCTACCTCAACATAATAAAGGCCATATATGACAAACCCACAGCAAACATCATTCTCAATGATGAAAAATTGAAAGCATTTCCTCTAAGATCACGAACAAGACAAGGATGTCCACTCTCGCCACTATTATTCAACGTAATTTTGGAAGTCCTAGCCACGGCAATCAAAGAAGAAAAAGAAAAAGGACTCCAAATTGGACAAGAAGTAAAACTGTCACTGTTTGCAGATGACATGATACTATACATAGAGAATCCTGAAGATGCCATCAGAAAACAATTAGAGCTAATCAATAAATTTAGTAAAGTTGCAGGATACAAAATTAATGCACAGAAACCTCTTATATTCCTGTACACTAACAACGAAAGGTCAGAAAGAGAAATTAAGGAAACAATCCCATTCACCGTTGCAACAAAAAGAATAAAATACCTAGGAATAAACCTATCTAAGGAGGTAAAAGTTCTGTACTCAGAAAACTATAAGACACTGATGAAAGAAATCAAAGATGACACAAACAGATGGAGAGATATACCATGTTCTTGGATTGGAAGAATCAATATCATGAAAATGACTATAGTGCCCAAAGCAATCTACAGGTTCAATGCAATCCCTATCAAATTACCAATGGCATTTTTTACAGAAGTAGAACAAAAAATCTTAAAATTTGTATGGAGACACAGAAGACCCTGAATAGCCAAAGCAGTCTTGGGTGAAAAAAAAACGGAACTGGAGGAATCAGACTCCCTGACTTCAGACTATACTACAAAGCAACAGTAATCAAGATAATATGGTACTGGCACAGAAACAGAAATATAGATCAATGGAACAGGATAGAAAGCCCAGAGATAAAGCCACGCACCTGTGGTCAACTTATCTATGACAAAGGAGGCAAGGATATGCAATAGAGAAAAGACAGTCTCTTCAATAAGTGGTGCTGGGAAAACTGGACAGCTACATTTAAAAGAATGAAATTAGAACACTCCCTAACACCATACACAAAAATAAACTCAAAATAGATAATAGACCTAAATGTAAGGCTGGATGCTCTAAAACTCTTAGAGGAAAACATAGGAAGAACACTCTTTTACATAAGTCACAGCAAGATCTTTTTTGATCCACCTTGTAGAGTAATGGAAATAAAAACAAATGGCACCTAATGAAACTTAGCTTTTGCAAAGCAAAGGAAACTACAAACAAGATGATAAGACAACCCTCAGAATGGGAGAAAATATTTGCAAACGAATCAATGGACAAAGGAGTAATCTCCAAAATATATAAACAGCCCATGCAGCTCAATATTAAAAAAACAACCCAATCCAAAAATGGGCAGAAGACCTAAATAGACATTTCTCCAAAGAAGACATACAGATGGCCAAGAAACACATGAAAAGCTGTTCAGCATCACTAATTATTAGAGAAATGCAAATCAAAAATACAATGAGGTATCACCTCACACCAGTTAGAATGGGCATCATCAGAAAATCTGCAAACAACAAATGCTGGAGAGGGTGTTTAGGAAAGGGAACCCTCTTGCGCTGTTGGTGGGAATGTAAATTGATACAGCCATTATGGAGAACAGTATGGAGGTTCCTTAAAAAACTAAAAATAGAATTACCATATGACCCAGCAATCCTGCTAATGGGCATATACCCAGAGAAAACATGCATCCTAGTGTTCACTGCAGCACTATTTACAATTGCCAGGTCATGGAAGCAACCTAAATTTCCATCGACAGACGAATGGGTAAAGAAGATGTGTTACATTTATACAAAATGGAATATTACTCAGCCATAAAAAGGAATGAAATTGGGCCATTTGGAGAGATGTGGATGGATCTGGAGACTGTTGTACAGAGTGAAGTAAGTCAGAAAGAGAAAAAGAGATATCGTAAATTAATGCATATATGGGGAACCTAGAAAAAATGGTACAGATGAACTGGTTTGCAGGGCAGAAATAGAGACACAGATGTGGAGAAATAGAGACACAGATGTAGAGACACAGATGTACAGACACCAAAGGGGGAAAGTGGCGGGGGGCGGTGGTGGGATGAGTTGGGAGATTGGGATTGACATGTATTCATTAATATGTATAAAATAGATAACTAATAAGAACCTGCTGTATAAAAAATAAAATTCAAAAAAAAATTACATGGTCAGGCTTCACCTTAAGCAGTAAGCCTCCACAGGGACTATGCTTTGCTACTTAGGTAAACACTTTAGAATTTAAATATATCTGGACCCGTGGGTCTCCAAATGAAATGATACTCTTCTGGAGGCGTATTGGCGTGACTCATGCATTGGAGGCATAGAAGTTGAGGATGGCTCCTTATTGCCCACAAACTAAGTCCAAGCTATGTCTCACTCTATACATAGTACTAGAAGTAACTGAGCTTTTGTTCTTTTTTTTTTTTTTTAACATCTTTATTGGGGTATAATTGCTTTACAATGGTGTGTTAGTTTCTGCTTTATAACAAAGTGAATCAGTTATACATATACATATGTTCCCATATCTCTTCCCTCTTGCATCTCCCTCCCTCCCACCCTCCCTATCCCACCCCTCCAGGCTGTCACAAAGCACCGAGCCAATATCCCTGTGCCATGCGGCTGCTTCCCACTAGCTATCTAACTTACTACGTTTGTTAGTGTGTATATGTCCATGACTCTCTCTCGCCCCGTCACAGCTCACCCTTCCCCCTCCCCATAACCTCAAGTCCGTTCTCTAGGAGGTCTGCGTCTTTATTCCTGCCTTACCCCTAGGTTCTTCATGACATTTTTTTTTTCTTAAATTCCATATATATGTGTTAGCATACGGTATTTGTCTTTTTCTTTCTGACTTACTTCACTGTGTATGACAGACTCTAGGTCTATCCACCTCATTACAAATAGCTCAATTTCGTTTCTTTTTATGGCTGAGTAATATTCCATTGTATATATGTGCCACATCTTCTTTATCCATTCGTCCGATGATGGGCACTTAGGTTGTTTCCATCTCCGGGCTATTGTAAATAGAGCTGCAATGAACATTTTGGTACATGACTCTTTTTGAATTTCGGTTTTCTCAGGGTATATGCCCAGTAGTGGGATTGCTGGGTCATATGGTAGTTCTATTTGTAGTTTTTTAAGGAACCTCCATACTGTTCTCCATAGTGGCTGAACCAATTCACATTCCCACCAGCAGTGCAAGAGTGTTCCCTTTTCTCCACACCCTCTCCAGCATTTATTGTTTCTAGATTTTTTGATGATGGCCATTCTGACTGGTGTGAGATGATATCTCATTGTAGTTTTGATTTGCATTTCTCTAATGATTAATGATGTTGAGCATTCTTTCATGTGTTTGTTGGCAGTCTGTATATCTTCTTTGGAGAAATGTCTATTTAGGTCTTCTGCCCATTTTTGGATTGGGTTGTTTGTTTTCTTGTTATTGAGCTGCATGAGCTGCTTGTAAATTTTGGAGATTAATCCTTTGTCGGTTGCTTCATTTGCAAATATTTTCTCCCATTCTGAGGGTTGTCTTTTGGTCTTGTTTATGGTTTCCTTTGCTGTGCAAAAGCTTTGAAGTTTCATTAGGTCCCATTTGTTTATTTTTGTTTTTATTTCCATTACTCTAGGAGGTGGGTCAGAAAGGATCTTGCTGTGATTTATGTCATAGAGTGTTCTGCCTATGTTTTCCTCTAAGAGTTTGATAGTTTCTGGCCTTATATTTAGGTCTTTAATCCATTTTGAGCTTATTTTTGTGTATGGTGTTAGGGAGTGATCTAATCTCATACTTTTACATGTAGCTGTCCAGTTTTCCCAGCACCACTTATTGAAGAGGCTGTCCTTTCTCCACTGTACATTACTGCCACCTTTATCAAAGATAAAGTGTCCATATGTGCATGGGTTTATCTCTGGGCTTTCTATCCTGTTCCATTGATCTATCTTTCTGTTTTTGTGCCAGTACCATACCGTCTTGATAACTGTAGCTTTGTAGTATAGTCTGAAGTCAGGGAGCCTGATTCCTCCAGTTCCTTTTTTTGTTCTCAAGATTGCTTTGGCTATTCGGGGTCTTTTGTGTTTCCATACAAATTGCGAAATTTTTTGTTCTAGTTCTGTGAAAAATGCCAGTGGTAGTTTGATAGGGATTGCATTGAATCTATAGATTGCTTTGGGTAGTAGAGTCATTTTCACAATGTTGATTCTTCCAATCCAAGAACATGGTATATCTCTCCATCTATTTGTATCCTCTTTAATTTCTTTCATCAGTGTCTTATAATTTTCTGCATACAGGTCTTTTGTCTCCTTAGGTAGGTTTATTCCTAGATATTTTATTCTTTTTGTTGCAATGGTAAATGGGAGTGTTTTCTTGATTTCACTTTCAGATTTTTCATCATTAGTGTATAGGAATGCCAGAGATTTCTGTGCATTAATTTTGTATCCTGCCACTTTACCAAATTCATTGATTAGCTCTAGTAGTTTTCTGGTAGCATCTTTAGGATTCTCTATATATAGGATCATGTTATCTGCAAACAGTGACAGCTTTACTTCTTCTTTTCCGATTTGGATTCCTTTTATTTCCTTCTCTTCTCTGATTGCTGTGGCTAAAAGTTCCAAAACTATGTTGAATAAGAGTGGTGAGAGTGGGCACCCTTGTCTTGTTCCTGATCTTAGTGGAAATTCTTTCAGTTTTTCACCATTGAGGATGATGTTTGCTGTGGGCTTGTCGTATATGGCTGAGCTTTTGTTCTTAATCAAGAAGTTAGTTTTTATCTCGAGGACACTGTAAATCATGTCACTGATCGTGTTTCCTCCTTTGCCTCTGAAGCTAGAATGCTCAGAGATGAGCTGACGATTTGCCTCTAGCGGGGGATAGAACTTTACGGCGTGGAATGGGATACTACCTCATTCCCGCTTCATTTTATACCCTCTTTTCCCACTGCCTGCCGTTGATCTTTATTCATCCTGAGTAGTCAGTTTCATGACTGATTCATAGCTTCATTTCCCCCCAGCCGCCCTGTCACCACTCCTTTCTCGCGTCTTCTCCTCCCACCTTACTGAATGCTCAGTCTTTCCTCCCTGCCTTGCATCATGCTGCTCCCTTATGCCTGGAACAGCTCCTCTGTTGTAACTCCCTCCTCCACCCCCAGTCTTACTGCTTGTCAACTTAGCTCAGCCGTCAGTCACAATCATCTCTGGATACCCAGTCCTTCACTGTGTGAAACTGGCTGTTCCCTCCTGTGTGGCCCACTGCCCCCATCCAGACTTACGCTGCTGCACCGGGAGTAATTCAGTGAACTGATGTTTTCACAAAACAGTCTACCTCTGCTCGACCATGGACAGGGACCACATCTCACTGTTCTTTGAATCACCTACCATGCCTTGCGCCAAATAAAGGAGGGGAAGAATGAAGTAAGCAGTATCAGATGTGGTGGACGAGTCATGATAAGAAATAAAAAATGATCATTGGACTAACTTTGCAGTATGGCGGTAATTGGTGATCTTCGCTAGAGCCCTTTAGGGGAAGGGTGGGCATAGCCTGATTATATTAGAGGGGGAAGGAGGTTGGGAGCAAGGTAGAGAGAAATAAGGGTTGGGGGGAGGGGAGAGGTGGATGAACAGGGAGAGAGAGACTAGGAGAGGGGGCAGAGAAGAAGTCAATTTGCTACCCTTGGGGGGGAGGGGAGGGGAGGGGAATGATAAGGGTCTGTACTGCCACCTGATAGCGTGTCCCTAGGGGTAAGCACAGCGCTCCTATGATTGGTGAAGGTAGTAGGTCTTCAGCTTGTGTTCAGTAAGTTTAAATCTTTTTCTGAGTAAAGTCTTTGCTTCATAGAAGTTCTTACTGCCTTACCTCTTGTTTGGTGTTTATTGTATATCTGCTTTTTGTTAAGAATTTTCTTTGGAAATGGATTAGTCCCTGTCTTATGATTTGTATCCCTTGAATAGCAAACACAGTATCCTGTGCAGAGTGATGTTTAATAAATGCTTGAGTGCTTGAGGTTTTTTGCTTCAGTGCATTTTGGTTTTCATGACATCTAAATTATAAAGTAATAATGCATCTTGATTAATACTAACCAATGCAGACAGGGTTATTTTGTTTGGCTCTTTAAATTCTTAATTTTTTCATATGAAACAAACTTAAAAATGTGAAAGTGAAAAAACCACCCGATCTTCCCCCCAAGACCACTGTCACCCTCTTTGGTTCAGGTTGTGCTCATGCCGCTTCCTCTGAACAACTCTTCCCTCACCTCCACCTGAGCACCATTCTCATTGTTTTGAGATTTACCTGTTGTTCCACCGTAAGCAGATAAGGTAGGGGGTCCCCAAAGAAAACGAACCAGGCATGGCTTTCTTGACATAAGAGAAGCCATTTTTAGCCTAAGCCATTTTGTGATCTAAGCCTGGCCACAGTGCTTGCCCTTGAACAGGTCTCAGTGATTAATGATCTTGAGGGAACAAAATAATGCAGGAACAAACAGGACTGTTACCAGGCAAGAGAAGTTGCTGTAGCAAAGATAATAAATCAGTTGTAAAGACTCCCAGTTCTGTTTTCAGTGGTAAAGATTAGCCTGAAACACTTTCTTGAGCTGTTTTACAGAATTCAAATGGCGCTCCTCTCGAGCCTGCAACCAACCACCAGATCAACTGTTGACCTTTTCTGACCCTCATGACTTCAATCAGCTAAAGCTTGGACTCTGTCAACCTTTGCCTCAATTCTCTTTTGAATTCTCCTCTGCTCAAAACCCCTTCATGAATATGCATATACTGCCCAGGCCCATTCATGAATATGCATGCACCCTTAGTGTAAAACTTCCCCAGTCTTGCTGTTGGGGAGACACTGCCTTGGGAAAGATCCCCGGTGTTCTCCTTATTTCCTGCAAGTAATAAATCCTTCTTTCTCCCACTCTTTGGCTTGGTTGTGTCTTTTTGCTTGACACCCACCAAGAGAGACGAAGCCAGTTTTCAGGTAATACCACCTCTCCTATATCCTTTCCTGATACCCCTTTGCCTACCCCAGCAAATGGACTCTTCCCCTCTTTGCCTCACTGTGCCCTAGACAAACTTCTGTCATTTCACTGCTCTCATTTGGACAGATATGTTTACCTGAACCAGATCTTTCTTTAAGGCAGAATAAAATTAATTTTTTTTGCTTATATTTTAGAGTTGTAAAATGGTATCCTGATTATTTTGACTTATCACTCTGTTAAAAGTATTTTTCTATTTTATTAAGTTGCTTTTGTAATTGTGATTTTAGCAGCTGTGTATTTCATCTAATGGATGACAGTCCCCTGTTACTGGCTTTGCAGGTTGTCTTCACTTTTGGGGTTTTTTTTGGAATTTTGGAATTTATTTTTTTATACAGCAGGTTCTTATTAGTTATCCATTTTATACATATTAGTGTATATATGTCAATCCCAATCTCCCAAGTCTTCAGTTGTTTTTCATAAAATATTGTCACTGCCTGCCAAAATTGACAATGAAAAATAAATATTGCTTTAAACTTATTATTAAAATCTCTCTTTCTTTGCTATATGGTATATGTCACAACAAAGCTATATTTTCAACTCTGGTAAAGTTATATTTACAGAAGATAAAAATAACTTCCATAGCATTGAGTCTTTTCTGCAGGTAACTTACACCATTTAGACAGTCCAGAGTTCAAGGTGTGTTGTCCAACCTGCAGTGGTACTTGTCCAACAGTTGTTACTCGTGAACCTAATGTGATAAAAATAAGAGCCCATGATTTTGGCTGAATTATAGAATGCAGTTGGGGGAAAAGAAGTACTAAATAATTTTATTTCCTGAACATCTTAGCTATAATACACACTAAGCAGATGGTTGAAACTTTTATTTAAGGGAGGTTACTTGAATGGGTGTGAGTGCTTCCCTAGAGCAGAGGACGGTTGCCTGTATGGTCATCTGCTTACGGAAAGTTAGACGTTACCTGGAATTTACATTTTAATAAAAGCATAGGCATCATTTAAAGTTTTCTAGAGATTGGATGGCTGCTACTGTGAACTGAAATACGTAGAGCGTTAAACAAGTAAGCGGGCATACTTCTTAACCCCGTAGTCCTTCCTCGCCATCACCAGAGCACCCTGGAGATGCTGAAAGGAGATGAAGGATGTGAGTGTGCCTGAAAACTGTAGCGTATTGTACGCAGATAAGTTGTCCTTTTATTCCCAAACAGGCCGATGGCTCCACGCTGAATGCATAGGCAGTTGGGAATGTGGCATTTCCATCCTAAAAACACCCGCCTGATAATTAGATTTTATATGGCCACTTCAGACTTCAGCTTTTGAGAATTTAAATAATATAATATCAGAAGAAGTGTTTTTTAAAGTAGTTAAAAATTACCTTTGCTTTGGTGTCTGTAGTATCAGATGTAATTTATGCTTCCCCCAAGTACAGCCACGGTAACTTTTTCTTTATACATGAGTTTAAAAAATTGATTGTGTTTTTAAAGTTATGCTTAAGGTGCTTTGAAAGGGAAGATGAAAGTAGAAATTTTTTCAGGGGGAATACCACTGAATATAATTTCTTTAAGAATTAGGTAATCTCTGGACGTCTCTTTTAGTGTATACAATCTAACAGTTGTAAGTTTATATAATCCTATATCTGTTTCCTAAATCCACTTTAGCCTTATTGGGTGCAGGTTCTTTGAAATCCCTGAGGAGGAGTTAACAGATGCATTGTTGAAGGACAAAGTAGGCTGCTTAAGTTTCAAAGCCTGATGCGTTAAGGGAGAGATCCATTGTTACGGAAGCCTCACACCAAAGTTCAGTTCATTGACTGTGAACCTGCTCTGCCACAGATTCCGAGTCCGAACGGTCCCTGAGTAGATTGGAAGCAGTGACTGCGCACTGCTTTGAAGAGGAAGGAGAGCACCTGAGGAGTAGAAAGCACAGAATGTCCGAAGGAAAAGACTGTGGTGGTGGAGATGCTCTCTCCAATGGCATCAAAAAACACAGGTAGGATGGCCTTTAACAGTGAACGTTGCTGCCTTTTTATTATCAAGTGCATTTGCTTTTGTAAAGAAAAGTATGCGTTCTCTTCGTTTTTGCTTTTTCTCTCTATTGAATATTTATATTGCTCCATCACCTCAAGGAAAGGATTTAGCTTAAGTACTTTGTCCATTACAAGAAGAACATCATCTGTAATTGTAGGAACTAAGCACAAAACTTGGTGTTAGATACCATGGTTTTAGGGGAACATAAATCCTTCAGCTGGCGATGTAGAAAGGCTCTTCAGAAGTGCCTATTGAAAGTGATGCTGAGTTCTTCTTTTCAGCATACATCTTTTATGACTCTGCCTCCCAATGCTATTTTAGTTTCTAGTCATTTGATCTTCTTGTTGGTTTTATTGAGAGTGGATGGTAATATTGCCTGCTTGTTGATACAATTTAGTTACATTTACACAAAGACTTTTATTAAGACCCAGGGTTTGTTGAACATAGCCATTTTGTACTGTCTAATAACATTAGTATTTTTTTATTTGCTTGATGATTTAGTCCTAGAGATTGTCCCAGATTAATGAGATGTCACAGACACTAGAGTTCTCTGGTTTCACACAAGTTTATAGACACAGTGCCATGTGTGCATGCTGGTATTCATAGGGTACAATATTTTATCAAATTATCAGTGGAGAATAAATCCTGTTGTCATTGTAAAGAGCACTTTTGGGATAAGTAGTTATTAACCATTAATTTCTACAGAATGGTTTTTTATTTAATATTTGTAGATTTGTGTAGCTCTAACCCCATTTCTGTACCATGAATCTGGCTACGGTTGGTCTCAACTATTGTCCTACTGAAAAATTGTACATATCACTTCTGATGTATATGTATCACCCCTTGTTAACAAAAAATGTTTCACTTTGTACTTATTTTGAAAAGATCAGTGAGTTTTAGGTAACTAGCTCAAACCAGAGTTTTCTTCTCTTTGGTTAGAGGGTATCTTCTAAACGTGCTCGTTGATGGCTATCTTTTGATGGAGTTTACCATTGCAGAGTATGTGGCGAGCTGTGAGGGCCCTTCCTCTCTTCTGTAGTTACTGTCAGCTCCTTTGTGGTCAGGGGCTAAGTTCTGTGCAGGGCATAAGGTACCTAACAGGAAACCTGTCAGGTCTCCCAATGTCTAAAAAGAAGATAGCCTTTAACCATTTAACACATACCTCGTTACAGTCTAATGAGAACACATGTGACGTATGTTCGGAATGTTCAGAGATGCATAGAATCGTTAAGGTATCTGAAGGAACGCAGTGCTTCATAGATGCTGTTATAGCCTATGGCTGAGGAGGATTTCTCAGCTTTTAAGGCCCAGGAGCCCTTTTGTGTGTGTGCTGTAATGCATCATAGGAGGAGTTATTTTGCATCTGACAGAAATTTATTATACTATATTCATACATTCTGTGTTCCCTTTTAATTAGTCAAACCCAGAATGGCACAGATGTGAAAGTTAAGATGGAACCGTTCAAAATTCGGAATGAGGATAGGTCACTAAGAAAAACCACAATGCAACTAGATAGTGACATAACCAGAAAAGTTAAACTGATGTACAAGATGCAACTTATGAAACCTACAAATGTAATAAAATATTCTTTAGCTATTTAAAAGTGGATAATTTAGGAAATTGTCAGCATTCAAATATGTGGAAAAACATAACAGTTTCCTATTTTAAAAAATAGGCATTATAGGAGGTTTTTTTTAAGCCTTTTTGTTTTTTCATAAAGCTCTTCTCTACACAAATAAACAGGGCATATGCCACATAAAATTTAAAAGTTTCATTTTGGGATGGGAGAACAGGTAGAGTATTCAATGTTATCAGGTCCCTCTTTCCTGCGCCCTAAGTTGCACTGTAAGTAAACTGGGCAATTATTATATTAATATTAAGAGTAATTTGAATTAACAGTAATTTTGGTGATATTTTAGAAAAGCAAATGTATGTTGCATGGCCGGAAGTGATCATGAAATTTATTTGAGGCCTTTTGTTTTACCTTTAAAAGTCGTGTGAAATTTGTATTTGACCTTGTCATATGTTTCTGTTTTCTTGAATATTGAAAAATAATTTACTCACCACTTACTTACCTTTTCCATAAAAATCTTACCTTTCTCCCTCATCCCACATCACCACCTATCCTTGGGATAAACACACTTAAATTTGGGGAGATGGGAAGAATATGGATTATAAAATTTAAAAGAGAGAAATGCGTATTTTATTTTTTTTATTGAAGCAGAGTTGATTTACAATGTTGTGGCAGTCTCTGCTGTACAGCAAAGTGACTCAGTTATAAGCATACAGACATTCTTTTGTTATATTCTTTTCCATTATGGTTTATCACAGGATATTGAATATAGTTCCCTGTGCTGTACATGAGAATCTTGTTGTTTATCATTTCTAAGGATATAATAGTTTGCACCTACCAACTCCAAACTCCCAGCCCATCCCGCTCTCTCCCCCTCCTCCTTGTCAACCACAAGTCTGTTCTCTATGTCCGTGATTCTTTTTCTGTTTTGTAGACAGGTTCATTTGTGCCATATTTTAGATTCCACATGTAAGTGATATCATGTGGTATTTGTCTTTCTCGTTCTGACTTACTTCGCTTAGTATGATAATCTCTAGTTGCATCCATGTCACTGCAAATGGCATTATTTCGTTCTTCTTTATGGCTGAGCAGTATTCCATTGTGTATATATACCACATCCTCTTTATCCATTCATCTCTTGATGGACATTTAGGTTGTTTCCATGTTTTGGCTATTGTGAACAGTGCTGCTGTGAACATAGGGGTGCACGTATCTTTTTGAATTATAGTTTTGTCCAGGTATATTCCCAGGAATGCGATTGCTGGATCATATGGTAATTCTATTTTTAGTTTTCTGAGGAACTTCCATGCTGTTTTCCATAGTGGCTGCACCAACTTACTTTCCCACCAACAGTGTAGGAGGGTTCTCTTTTCTCCACACCGTCTCCAGGATTTGTTATTCGTAGACTTTTTAACGATGGCCATTCTGACTGCTCTGAGGTGGTACCTCATCTTCGTTTTGATTTGCACAAGAAATGTGATTTTAAAACGGGAAAAGAGAAGCCTTACAAGTTATAGTTCCTATGGAAAATATTAAATCATGGCTTAACTAATTTGCTGACAAGATAGAGCTAGGGTTTTCAACCATTGTTGTT
This sequence comes from Globicephala melas, assembly GCF_963455315.2. Taxonomy (NCBI): domain Eukaryota; kingdom Metazoa; phylum Chordata; class Mammalia; order Artiodactyla; family Delphinidae; genus Globicephala; species Globicephala melas. The sequence goes on from NC_083326.1 coordinate 48,987,979, forward strand.
TTTTAGCCGTGGAACCATTCATGCAACGGAAGTTTAGTATGGAAACTATTAAAACCTCACCCACCCTCAGAGACTGATGAGGGTCCCATAGAGAAGGTGTGTCCCCTCCTCCCCAGTCTCCCACTGCAGTTGGAATCACCATATCTATTTCATGTCCTTAGCCAACAAAAGTGTTTAAGCTTTACTTTCTGCAGTATGTATTATGGAGCAGCAGGTTTCCCCCAGACTCTGTTTCTGTTCCTGTTGAATGTGTCAGCACAAGAGTACCTAGGAGAGTGCCTGCCCCATGGGAAACACTCAGTAGAAATGACCTCTTTTAACTCTGCTTACTCTCTTTCTCCTCAAAAATGATTTGATTTGCTCTAAAGAACCTCTGCCCTCTTGTTTCCTTTTCTACCCCATTATCATAGGGTGACATCATGGGGTGCAGTTTGAAAAATCTCTGACCCAGAGAATCATAAGCTATAATGTCATATTAATTTAATATAAAACCAACTATGCCAGACTAATTGAGTTTATTTGTATGATAATTAAAATACAGATATTATGGATCTTTAATCCATCCTATGTGATAATTACCAACAAAATAATTCTTCTGTTAACGAACTAGGTAAATTAAGTCATCTCTTAAATAAAAGTTTGGGCTAAGGGAACTGAGTTCTCTTCTCACTCTGAAAATCTTGTAATTGCTAACTGAAATCTTGAAAAAATGGTTTTTCTACCTTACTGAAGTTCAGAAAACTTCCGCAATGTCTTTTAATATGATGAGACCTAGGAAAAAAGTGTTTTATGTTTTTCATTCACTCTGAGTTATTGATGTGCCGTGTACTCTGCTGGCCAATGACCTTTACTGTGGTGCTGTACATGTCTTTGGGCTTTTAGGTTAGTTGTAGAGAAATATCAATAGAAGGCATTAGGATTTTATTTAAGACCTAGAACCAGAAACACTGCAGAGGTCGAGAATATACAAAATAAATGCGCCATTCTGTTGGCACGTCTTTCTTCTTTTTTCTGGAAAATACATTCAGTTGCTTTGTGGAACGTTAGCCTTCACCATACTGGTCAGGTTTATGTTAACAGGGCTTCTTGTCATCTCGGTGCTCTGTATTCCATAGGATCGGTTCTCTACCCTTGGACCTAATTTATTACATTTATCCTGAGCTCTCATCTTTTAACTTTTTAGCAGTTTGACCCAAGTTGTAATTGGGGAAGATGTTGATATTTATCTCATCTGGACGTCATCTCATCTGGACAGATGTCAAGATACTCGTGTAGAACAGATTAGTCAGAATCTGAAATGTTGGAGCCATGCTATGATTCTATAAATTGTATTCCCAATATTAATAGATTAAAAGAGAAAAAGCATATGATCATCCTAAGAGATAAAGAAAAAACATTCAATGAATTTAAACAGTCACTCCTGATTAATATAAATGTCTTAGCAAATCACAAATAGAAGAGAACCTCTTTAATCTGGTTAAAAGTTGCAACAAATAGGGCTTCCCTGGTGGCACAGTGGTTGAGAGTCCGCCTGCCGAAGCAGGGGACACGGGTTCGTGCCCCGGTCCGGGAGGATCCCACATGCTGCAGAGCGGCTGGGCCCGTGAGCCATGGCCGCTGAGCCTGCGCGTCCGGAGCCTGTGCTCCACAACGGGAGAGGCCACAACAGTGAGAGGCCTGCATTGCAACAAATAAATACTTGATAATGAGATATTAAAAACAGTTCTTCTACTGTCAAGAATAAGACAAGGATGCTTGCCATCATCTTTTCTGTTCATCATTGTTTGGAGGCCATACGCAGAGACATAACACACCCCTGAAATTTAGAAATAAAGCCGTAGATGTTTACAGACAAATTATTATAGTTAGAAAGTTTGGCAAGGTTGCTTTTATATAAAATCAGCTAACTACATTCCTATGCACCATCAACGGACAGAAACTGCGATTAAAACTAGGGGGGAAAAGATTTTAGAATAGCTATTAAAAAGTCACTTACCTAGGAATAAATCTTAGCCAAAAAAGTGTAACAATAAAACTTCCTGAAAGATATAACACTTATCAAGAAGGAAGAGTGTCATAAATATGATTTGCCAAATTGATCTGTAGACTTGGTGTACTTTTAATTAAAATTGCAAGTCCTTTTCCTTGGAAGTTGAAAAATGGATTCTGAAATATATCTTTAAGCACAAGGGCTTTGAAGAGCCAAGATACCTCTCAAGAACCTGGTTTGGGGGAGGGAAGGCATTTGCCTGACTAGATGTCAAGATTGATTGCAAATCTTAAGTGCAGAATTGTCCTGCAGGGAAGACTAACCTGAAGAATGGAAGTAAAAGGTCCCAAGACTCAGACATATGAGGAAACCTGGTGTATGTAACAGAGGCAACATAGCAGATCAGGGAGGGAAGGAACAGACTGTTAGGTCAGTGGTGCTGGGAGAATCATTTAATACAGAAAAAAAATTTTAAAGGAAATGGACCTCTATTTCATAAATATAAATTAAATTCTAGGTGAACCAAACACAGATGTGAAAAGGCAAAACTTAATAAAACTTTCACAAGAAAATATAAAAATATCTTTGCAGTTTTAAAATAGGGAAGGGTTTCTTACAACAGAAATGTGATAAGGACTAAGTTTTATCTGACTGTAATTAACGTACTTGTTCTTGATGTGTTTACCTGAATAAAAGCCTTGCATTCTTTCATATATGTGACTAAGAATCTTAAAGGTTTAGTTTGCTGAAATGGTAGATTATGACTCCAGATGCTTGCTTAGTTTACCCTTTGTTTATCCTTCATGACTGCTTTAGAATTGAATTATTAGGTGACCAAATAACAGCTGTCTTCTGTGTGTGAAGAATATACTGACAAGTTGAAGTCAAACAAAAAAGGTTGAGAATATAAGCTAAGACAGTATCTTCCAAGAAGTAGGATTATATTAAGAAAAGGTTGTTAGTTGTAAATAAAAATCACTCTGACTACATGTGACACCCGTCTCCCCCCAAAAACGCATCTGGAGATCCCTTGACCAGTAAGAGGGAGTGCCAGCTCAGCAGGTGCCGGGCTAGTCAGTCAGCAAAGAGTTCAAAGGATAATGTGAAACGATAAGCAAAAACCTTATCTAGGAGTAACAAGCTGGTAGGCTGCGGGTCACTTCGGGTATGTCAGGAAGGGGGGTAAAAGGTGGTTTGAGTCTAGATTCATAATAATTATCTTCACAAAACGAAGTGGACTTGCTGAACTTACTGCCAGGAAAGACTCTAGGAAAACGGAGGCGTCTTTCTATAGAATTCACCTCTTCCCGCCCAAGTTTTAAAAGCGGATGGAAGAGGAGGTGCTCTTTTGGAAGCAGGGGCCAAGGCCCGTCTCCTGATCTTGCCTCTGACCCCTAAAACACTTCTTTGGGGCCTGGGGCTCTTTAAAACACGGTTGGAAAAACACAGACTCTTTCGAGCTTAGCATTCTGTAAGCAGAAGATGGTGAGATGCACTTTCACCTGACTCCGAGGGCTCATTCTATCTATTCTAGATCAGTGGTTTTCAGGGGCAAACGAGAGCAGATTTCCAGGGCAGCTATAATCTGTAAAGATATGCTTGAATGAACAAAATAGCAAACAGCTAATGAATTTGTTGTTTGCCTAGGGTATGAAGAAAAATAAAGAATATATTTTCAGGCATATAATCCCATTTTTCAACTTTCATGCAAATTTTCAAACATGCATACAAATAGGATAATATAATGAACTCTTCATACCCATCATTCATCTTCAACGTTTATCGTGTGCGCAACTTTATTTCATCTGCAGACCTCCTCCATCTCCCATCCCCCCATAATTTAAAAAATTATTTTTAAAATTATATCAAATCCAAGATATATTGTTTCATTTGTATATATCTTTAAAACACTGGGACTTGTATTTTTTAAATTAAAAAAATTTTTTATTGGAGTATAGTTGATTTCCAATGTTGTGTTAATTTCAGGTGTACAGCAGAGTGAATCAGTTATACACGTATCCACTCCTTTTCAGATTCTTTTCCCATGTAGGCCATTACAGAGTATTGAGTAGAGTTCCCTGTGCTGTACAGTAGGTTCTTATTAGTTATCTGTTTTACATATGGTAGTATGTATATGTTAATCCCAGTCTCCCAATTTATCTCCCCCACAACCCCCTGGAAAGCGTAAGTTTGTTTTCTACATCTGTAACTATTTCTGTTTTGTAGGTAAGTTCATTTGTACCATTTTTTTAAGATTCCACATATAAGTGATATCATATGGTATTTGTCTTTCTCTGTCTGACTTACTTCACTCAGTATGACAAGTCCATCCATGTTGCTGCAAATAGCATTATTTTGTTTTTTTGTTTGTTTGTTTGTTTGTTTTTGTGGTATGTGGACCTCTCACTGTTGTGGCCTCTCCCGTTGCGGAGCACAGGCTCCGGACGCGCAGGCTCAGCGGCCATGGCTCACAGGCCCAGCTGCTCTGCGGCATGTGGGATCCTCCCGGACTGGGGCATGAACCTACGTCCCCTGCATCGGCAGGTGGACTCTCAACCACTGCGCCACCAGGGAAGCCCCGTTCTTTTTTTTCTTTTTTAATTTAATTTTATTTTTTTATACAGCAGGTTCTTATTAGTTATCTGTTTTATACATACTAGTGTATACATGTCAATCCCAATCTCCCATTTCATCCCACCACCCCCCCCCAGCCACTTCCCCCCCTCGGTGTCCATACGTTTGTTCTCTACATCTGTGTCTCTATTTCTGCCCTGCAAACCAGTTCATCTGTACCATTTTTCTAGGTTCCACATCTATGCATTAATATATGGTATTTGTTTTTCTCTTCTGACTTACTTCACTCTGTATGACAGTCTCTAGATCCGTCCACATCTCTACAAGTGGCCCAATTTCGTTCCTTTTTATGGCTGAGTAATATTCCATTGTATATATGTACCACATCTTCTTTAGCCATTCATCTGTTGATGGGCATTTAGGTTGCTTCCATGTCCTGGCTATTGTAAATGGTGCTGCAGAGAACATCAGAGTGCGTGTGTCTTTTCGAATTACGGTTTTCTTTGGATGTATGCCCCTGAATGAGACTGCTGGATCATATGGTAGGTCTATTTTTTAGTTTTTTAAGGAATCTCCATACTGTCTCCATAGGGGCTGCATCAATTCACATTCCCACCAGCAGTGTAGGAGGGCTCCCTTTTCTTCACACCCTCTCCAGCATGTATTGTTTGTAGATTTTTTGATGATGGCCATTCTGACTGGTGTGAGGTGGTAGATACCTCATTGTAGTTTTGAGTTGCATTTCTCTAATGATTAGTGACGTTGAGCATCTTTTCATGTGCTCTTTAGCCACCTGTATGTCTTTGGAGAAATGTCTCTTTAGCTCTTCCACCCATTTTTTGATTTGGTTGGTTGTTTTTTTTCATATTGAGCTGCATGAGCTGTTTGTGTATTTTGGAGATTAATCCCTTGTTGGTTGCTTCATTTGCAAATATTTTCTCCCTCTCTGAGGGTTGTCTTTTCCTCTTGTTTATGGTTTCCTTTGCTTTGCAAAAGCTTTTAAGTTTCATTAGGTCCTATTTGTTTATTTTTGTTTTTATTTTCATTACTCTAGGAGGTGGATCAAAAAAGATCTTGCAGTGATTTATGTCAAAGAGTGTTCTGCCTATATTTTCCTCTAAGAGTTTTATAGTATCTGGCCTTACATTTAGGTCTTTAATCCATTTTAAAACACTGGGACTTTTATTTTCTAAAACCATAGTCCCATTATCACACCTAAAAAATAGTGTGTTAATTGTCATCAAATATTTAGTCAGTATTCACATTTCCCTGATTGTCTCATAAATGTCACTTAGTTAATTGGGTCTAAAATGTCACTTAAGGGAATTCCCTGGTGGTCCAGTGGCTAGGACTCAAAACTTTCACTGCTGAGGACGTGGGTTCAACCCCTGGTCAGGGAACTAAGATCCTGCAAGCCACATGGCACGACCAAAAGAAAGAAAAAAAAAAGTCATTTAATAATAAAAATCCAGAAGGTCTGCATACTACATTTGGTTTATATGTCTCTTAAGTCTTAAGAGGTTAAAAAATGTTTAGATCTCCTCTCCTCATCCTCATTTTTTCCTTACCATTTATTTGTGGAAGAAACCTGGTCATTTGTCCTGTAGAATAATCCACAGTCTGGATGTTGCTGGTTTGCATTCCCATGGTGTCATTTAACATAGTCTTTAACTCCTGAATTTCCTGTAAACTGATGGTTATATAGAGAGGCTCAGTCAGATTTAAGTTTGAATTGTTTGGCACAAAGTACTTTGCACGTACATTTACCGAAGGTGTGCCTCCCGTTACATCCATTGGGGGCATATGTTATCAGATTTTCCTTCTTTTTGTAATGTCGAGATTGATTCCTGGGTTCAGGCGGTGTCAGTCTGATGCAGCCATGATAATGCTGCCCAACAGCCTTGAGCCTAATGATTTTAGCAGCCATTGTTGATCAGTGTCTACATCGTCATTTTAATATGGGCTGCAAAATGGTCATATTACATTTCTGTCATTCCTTCTACTTTTATTAGCTAGAATCCTTCTGTAAAGAAAAAAGTTCCCATTACCTCTTTTCAGAATATGTTGGCTCCCTAACATCCTTTGAAGATGGTATAGGAACACACGAATTGGGTTGTTTAAATCTATTATAATTATTTTTTCCCATCTTTGGTCAGAGGAAGCCCCTCTATGTTGGCTTCTGTGTCCTTTTGACAGGACCCCACGTGGGTTTTTTTGTTGTTTCAGGTATAATCCAGTGGGCTTTGATAGCTGCCTTGCTTTCTGATACAGAGAGATGTTTCAGGTTTATCTGGTATATTTCCTGCCCCAGACCTAGAATCAGCTATTTCTCTAAAAAGCCACTTATCATTTTAGTGAGCAATTATATTTAGATGTTTTTTTTATTTTAGTGGGAAATAATATTTAGATATAACAATCTGGGTAGTAAGGATGTTCACTGATAGCAAGTTGGCCATGGTTTCAGTCCTTTTCATTGGATAGAGGTATAAAAATCACTGGTCCTTTTTTTTAAGGGAAAATGTTTCATACCCATATATTTCCAGTTGAAATTCTGAATTATGGGGTTTTTCCCTTAATTCCTTTGATTTTTATTTCATGGTTCCTAATGACATTAATATAGTTACATATTTGCCTTATTCTACTATTTTTGTTTCACAGACACATACACTCATACACAAATACTGGTACTAACAGCATGATTGTTGAAAACAGTTTTCAGTTTCTTTTTAGTTCCTTTTATCCTTTTAATATATTCCATCTGGGATGTACAGTCTATGGTGTGTTTGAAGGTCACTTGCAGTGGTTCCCTTCTGTGTGGTTAAACTAACTTGTTAAACAGGTAGGTTCATTTGTTTCACTTGCGTTCAAGTTTTAGGGATTCCCTTTTGACTTAATGTACAATATTTACATGATTTCAAAGTCAAAAATACAAAACAAGGTATATTTAGAAAAATCCAGTTTCTTGTTCCCTCGACATTGTTTCCATCCTTCCCCAAAGGTAACTATTTTCATAATCTTTCCAGTTTTTGTTTTTAATATAAGCAATACAAAGATCTATTCATATTCCCTTGTTTTTATAAAAGACCCTTACAACCTTGCTTTTTTATCTGCTTAATGTATGCTAATTCCAGTTCTTCTGGTCTCATGTGTTTTGACATGAGTCAACTGGGTGTTTCTTCAGTAACCCTTGAAAAAATATATGTGTGTGTTTAGAGATGATTCTCTTTTAGAAAAATATTTAATTGGTGATTCATTCATGTGGTTCAAAATTCAGAAATGTAATAGGGTATATTTTGCAAATTTTAACTCCCACTTTTTAAACTAGCCACTCCTCTTCCTTTCCCCAAATGCAACCGTTATTACATACAATATTGTTCACACTAATGATGGAAAATGCATGCATACAACTCTTGCCTTTGCTTTTTAAAAACATATATGTACCAAATTATTTATTCAACAGATATATTTTGAGCCCCTATTAATGCCACATTCTGTTCAAGGTGCTGAGGTTACAATCATGAACAAGCCAAGCCCCTGTTCTTATGGAGTGTCCATTTCTGAAATGAGGAGGGTTGAGCATCTTTTTGAATGTTTAAAATCGATTTGTATTTCTTTTTCTGTGAATTGCTAATACTTCTTGCCCATTTTTCTCTAGGAATGTTGAACTTACCAATTTTCAGCTGTTCTATAATATATCATTACTAGCTTTTTGTATGTGATATGAGTTGAAAATATTTTTTCCAGATTTGTCAAAAGGGAAGATAATTCTTAGAAAAACCTGTAATTCCTACCACATAGCAGGTAATTACCACATAATTCTTACCACCATATGCTCTTTGAAAAAAAATATAAGTGAACTAGAAAAGTGTCGTTATTAAGAGCTACTTGGGTTTGAATCCCATATCTACCACGTTCCTGACCTTAAGCAAGTAATAATCACTTTGAAACCCAACTTCTTCTGTAAAATGGGTGTAATAATAGGACCCACCTTGTTGGCTTGTGGTGATAATTAAACGAAATAATCTATACAAAGGAGTCATAGTGATTTTAACTCATTAAATCTCAGGTGCTGTTATAAGTAGAAAATTGATAAACCTTAAGCAAAAGTGAGTAAATGGAATTTTTTTCTTTCTTTTAACTCATAAGAAAAGGTCTTTGGATGGGTTTTAGAAGTTTACTTTGGCCTTTGAAACTGAAATTTGGGTAACAGGTAGCTGAAATGAAAATGTTCATTTTGGAATACGATTATTTTCTTTTGAATAAAAAATAAGGAAAACTGTCTCCTATGGTCGATTTCCATTATATCTTATAAGGACATTTCATAGTATTGGTTACATTGAAACATAGTTTTTCTTTTCATGAAGGTTACAAAGGTGTGGCCGGCCTCCAAGAAGCTGGCTGTAAGCTTATGTTGTCAGAAGTATAACAAGAGGTGACTAGAGCCTTGAAGCTCTGTTATTCATTCCTTAGTCCCTTGATACTACTTTGCCCATGCAAAGGTCTCATTACTTCTCCTTTCAATCCCTAGGCTTTTTGAATCTCTTAGGTAAATATCCAATTTCTATTTCACGTTTGCTTTATATGGACTTATAATCCTCAGTATGTCAAAATGAAGAAGTTGTTCAATATTTAATAAAACGTACATTCTTGCTTGGCGTCTTGCTCTGTTTGAAGATGTACCGTCCTTCCCTTCTACACACATGAACACAAGGTTTTGAGTGCCTGGGAAATATCTACCAGTATAGCTTAGTCTTTTAATGGTCTGTCTTACTGTGTTTACTCTGCCCATTTCTTCATTACAATAATTCATAGATTGGGCATCTTGATTTCTGATGACCTGTGGGATCTGGTCTGTACAAATACATTGAAGTGTCTCCCATTGGAGCCGTGCCAACCTGAATTTTGGCTGAAGGAGAAACTGCCTCAGGGGACATAGAGTTCTTCAGTATTGTTTGCTGCGCTTGTTAACACAGGAGGATTTTCCTCTTTCAGAAAACACCATATATAATAAATAAGGATTTACAAGATGGAAATTAGGGACGTGATGGTTTTTAAAACATAAAGATACTTTGTTTGCCTTGTGACTTTAAAATCTTCAGAAAATTCGGTTTATACACCACTGTTTCCAAAACACATTCATTGCTTGTAGAATGTGGTAGATCCTAATCGTGGGCTATAGCCTGCTGTTGAGTCGTGTTGGTGTAGCGCCACCCTCAGTCAGGATTTGAAATCTGAGCACGAGCTGCCCTTCTGCCATAGAAGGTATCCTCAGAGCCAATTCCTTGTTATTCTGGAAGTGACTCATGTTAATGATACATCCTGGTTCTCAAGCAGGAAGCATTGCCTCTGCATCTGACAAATGTGGAAAACGTAGGTGACTGTCACTACGTCTGTTATGATGTATGGGGGAAGGTGATGTGACTTGTGCAAGAGCAGGGGTACAGCCAGCTTTTAGGAAGAGGTGAGAGATGGAGTCTCGTGTCCTACCAGTGCCAGAGTAAACTAGCGTGCTTCCCGGGCTGTAAGAGAGCACAGTTGAGGCAGTGAACAGTTCTCAGCAAAACAGACTTCTGTGGGTGAACCAAGTAGAGAGTTTATAACCATAGATTCTTCACAGTATTGTTTTGCTTTCGTGCTTTGGTGTTTGGGGTCTTTGAATGCCTTAAAGATATTGTGAAAAATTCTAGTAGGTGAAGGTGTACCACGATCATAAGACAGTGGGGAGCCATCAGCATAATGCACTTTGCTTCTGCGTCTGGTTCTGGCTCTGTGACTTAGTATAACTGTTGGCTTTGGTCAGCATTTAGCCTGTCCACGCTTCATCTTTGACGCAAGCAACACCCCACGAAAGCACAGTCCAGTAGCAAGATGCTGGAACCTAGGTCTGACTGGTCGCTAAAGCCGCTGTCTTCTGACTGTACCATGTTAACTTCAGATGCAGAGCTCTTTACAATATTATGCATAATATGAATGGCTACAGTTTACACTTGGATTATAAATTGATGTCTATAAGATACTGTAACAAACTCCATAGCTTTTAATTCTCAAAATATCTCTGAGTTACAGGTAGGGCAGATATTATATCCTCAGTTTTACAAATGAAGAAATTGAAGCACAGAAAGTTTAATCGACTCGCCCAAGATCACTTAGCAAGTAAGTGATAGAACCTGCATGCAAGCCACGTATCCTGACTTCAGAGCCTCCATTCTTTTCTTAAAATCTAGAATCTTCGTAGATATTTAGAATAACAGAGATTTCTATTCCTAGACAAATTCCTAGATTTATATTCTGAATGTAAAACAATTTGTCCTAGTTTTTAATTAATGCAGTTCCATTTGTTTCTTTTATGTAATAATTTACAGAGAATTAACATCATAGTCCCAAAGCATTTATTAAGCACCCATCCGCTGGGCTCAGAGCTAGGCACTATTATTAATTAAAGTGAACATGGAACTTGTTTTCTGGGTCTTTATACATTTCCACTTGTATTAACAGGAACACACAAAAGAACACACGAACACGTTGAAAGTTCTGCTAATTTCAAACAGATACGGGATAAAAATTTCCCTTCCTGGGCTTCCCTGGTGGCGCAGTGGTTGAGAGTCCACCTGCCGATGCAGGGGACATGGGGTTCGTGCCCCGGTCTGGGAAGATCCCACATGCCGCGGAGCGGCTGGGTCCGTGAGCCATAGCTGCGAAGCCTGCGCGTCCGGAGCCTGTGCTCCGCAACGGGAGAGGCCACAACAGTGAGAGGCCCGTGTACCGCAAAAAAAAAAAAAAAAAATTTCCCTTCCTATAATCTCCATGGTCTACCAACTTCCTACCAAAGCAGAATACTCTAAAGGATGCGGGAATGATTAAAGGTGTCATGTTTTCATGGAAATTATTTGTTTCTCCTCAATAACTGTGCATTCTTTTATTATTAGAGAAGACCAAGAGTTTGGGCTGTTTTCCTTCAGGATTATGATTGACATTATATTATGGGAAAGAACAAGAAAATCTCAGAAGGTGAGGTAGACTACTTCAATGTGAGTGTCGTGTTTTAGGACACTGTGTAATCTTCACTAGCAGACTTAGGAAAGAGGAAGAATGCTCTTCTTTGCAGTACAGATATTTCACTATGATCATCAGAGCAATCCTAAAGGAAAAAAGAAGAGAAACTGACATATATGTCAAATAACACCCATGGAGGTATTGTGTGTCACAGAGCAGGAAGGAACCAGAAATTCAGCTCTCCCTAGAAGTTCTAACCCTCTGATGATAAGCAGTCAAAAAGATCTCAGATCATTTTAAAAGGAAGTTAAATCAGGCTATTGATCTGCCTAAAGCAGATCACAAACAGTTATATGCATTCTAGAAAAACGGGTGTGGTTTAAAGGGAAATACCTATAAAATTTCAGAGTCACAGAAAGAGGCCGACTGGTGTTTGCAGAGGGACACGTCTATCGTTCAGTACATCTCTGCTTTTCTTTGTGTCTTCTCTTGTTAACTGTGTTTTGCATAGTCCCCAGGCTCTTGTTTCGGGGACCTGAAGTCCTTGACTGCAGTGTTCCAGGTGACATGTAGCCTGTTAGACATAGCCTCGCTCCAGAGTTGCGTTCAGGGATCAGCCGTTGCCGTCAAGCACTCAAATCTACTCCAGGGTCTCGCCACACCTCGCACTGCCTACTGCCAGACTCCCGATCCAGCTGGAGCACATCCAGGTTCCAAGACAGGACATTTCCTAGTGTAGAGTCCAAGAAATTTCTGTTGTAGTTAGGAAAGGCTTCTTTCCCCTTTCCTGCCAACAAAATTACTAGCAGTAAAACAGCTTCACGCTCTTCCTGGAATGTGGGAGGTGTTAGTGGAAGATTTGTGCTCACCACCTCTATTCCTCTCTGCTCCTTAGCTGTCCACAGTGCAAGAGGCTTAGGTCAGCCTTCAGGTGAGACAGGGAGGAAGAAACTGGCTCTGACCTGTACTGCACACAGCCTGCATTTCGTCAGTGTTATCGGTCATTAAGACCACTTCCTTTAGGTCAAGATGACCTTACCATGATCTGCTCTCTTCACTTCGGTTAGTTTACATCTCTTCCAGCCCCCCATTGCATGAAGTCTTAGTTATTCTTTTTTTTTTTTTTTTTCTTTTTGCGATACGCGGGCCTCTCACTGTTGTGGCCTCTCCCGTTGCGGAGCACATGCTCTGGACGCGCAGGCTCAGCGGCCATGGCTCACCGGCCCAGCCGCTCCACGGCACGTGGGATCTTCCTGGACCGGGGCACGAACCCATGTCCCCTGCATCGGCAGGTGGACTCTCAACTACTGCGCCACCAGGGAAGCCCTTAGTTATTCTTTGAGATAAGGGTGAGAAAAGAATACACACCCTGCCCCTAGGTTAAGTAAGGTCTGCCTTTCTGTGTCCTGCCTTGTTCCCAACTGTGCTGAATACCATGAAGTAGGCTTGAAGTGAGGAGATCCTGCTGCCCAAAGGGACAGCTTCTCTTTAAGCTGAAGGACTTGGTTCCTGGGTATGTTTTCATCAGTCCATGTTGGCTTGGATGATGATTCTGTAGGCTTTCCTCCTAATCCAGTAATGGTAATAAACTAACAAGAATAGGAAGTAAATTTACTGTTTTACTGAAGTTGGACAGTGAATTTAAATTTTAGAAAGCCAATTTGAAGAGCAATTTGAAATTCTGAATATGCATTTTTAACTTACTAAAATCAAAACAAGTAATACCTCTTATAAAACAAGGACACACAATCACCTTAATCTCTTTGCTGTGTAGAGCCAGATTTATTAAGCAATAATCAAAGGCTTTTTATAATTTGAGATCAAAAGGAAAAATGATCTTTAAAATATACAGCAAAATCAGATAGTAATATCAGATAATTACATCAAGGTATCACAGTAAGCTTAAAATAGGAAACTAAGTTATTGGATTTTTAAAAGATGCATAGTGCCTAAAAAGGCATCTGACTAGTCTTAGAGATCTCATCTTAGACTTGTACTGACCTGCTCCCAATACCCGGGCTCATTTCAGTTGAAGAGATGTAGGAGCAGGTTAAATACCCGGCTGTCCAGCTAACCCCATCGCCCGCATGTCTGACTCAGCCCTAAGTTAGGTACTGGTTCTGTCAGGCTTCAGATGGCCTCCTGGGTACGCAGGGAGAACTTGCAATTCCTCCGAATTCAAGCCTGGAAGTTGGTGGAAGGTACGTTACAGTATCAGTCATGCAAGAAAAGAGATGTAAGTGATATGTTCCCTTTTTAAGACCCATCGACCTGTCCAAGCTTGCTTCTGTTGAAATGGGGATAGATAGATTTTAGGGATTTAGTTGTATAGGTATATTTTAGTTATTTTGTGTTGATACTGATATATTACACTTATGGACTATTTCGTATAAATAAGATGCCTTTGAAGATCTTAAATCTCCACATATATTACAACTACGATTTTAATTACTATTCCATGACTGAGGAATAAGAGTATTTTTAAGATGGTGGACGTATATCAACTTTGGAGGTCAAACATTGTTTTCCTTTGTTGAATGAGAGCATCATTTTCCTAATGATAAGATCAGACTGCATCAACTTAAGCTGAAATTCTTTGAGTTGCAAGGCCAGAGAAACTTGTTTTATACCCAGATTTAAATGTTAAAGTATTAAAGCAGAATCCAGAAAGGAAGTAACATTTTGAAACTGAAGTATCTCAACTGTAAACATTCTTGAAAATTTTGTGATCCAGCCTCCTGTTATTCACAAAACCAATCATAATAGTTGAAATTCAATCCATATTTGTTGAATGATTTTTATTATTTTTTTAAATTGTTCTAAAGTTTCCCAAAGACATGCTGAGGAAAAGGCCCTTTTGCTGACTGTCTTTGCCAGTGCTTCTCTAAAGTGGAGTCTTCTGACCATTGTTTCGGCGGGGGGTCCCCCAGGACCCTTTCGGGGGGAACCACAAGGTTAAAACAATTTTCATGATATTACTAAGACATTAGCCTTTTTTATTATCATTCACTAATAAGTGTACAGTGGAGTTTGATAGAGACTACGTGATGTGTAGTATCACAGATTCAGTGCAGAAGCAGTTATGAGCAGCCCAGCTGTCTTCTGTAAAACCAGACATTAAAAAGACTGCAAAAGTGTATAATGATGCCAGTCTTCTGGGAGTTTTTATGAATAAAGCTGCTTTAAGCATTCTTATACACATCTTTTTTATGGACGGTTTTTCACTTTGTTATGTAGGAGTAGCATTTTGGGGTCCTGGAGAGGGTATGTATTTAGCTTTATAGGAAGTTACTCTGATGTTTCCTGAAGTCGGTGTACCATTTCTTAGCAGTATGTGAGAATTTGTTACTCCACATCCTCACCAGCATTTGATGCTTTAAGGGTATAACATGGTACTGTGTTGTGGTTTTATTTTACATTTCCTAAATGATTTTGAGCACTTACTCATGGATTTATTAGCCATTGTTATATCTGTCTTTGTGAAGTGTCTGAGAGTCATGCCCATTTTAAATTGGGTTGTATGTCTTTGTATTATTGATTTATAGGAACGCTTTATATATTCTGGATATAATCTTTTATCAAATATATGTAGCATGTATATTTTCTCTGAGTTTATAGCTTGGCTTTCCATTTCTTTAATAATGAACAGGCATCCTAATACCTTCTTAGAATAGAAGTTTTTAATTTTGGTGAAATCCACTTCTTTCTTTTTTATGTTAGGACTTTTTTGTGTCCTCTCTAAGAAATCTTTGCCTCCCCCAAACTGTAGCCACTATCCTTGGTTCTCTCTGGTATCACTGGTGATGTGCGTTCTTCGAGTTAACTTCATCAGCATCTTTTAATGAGAATGATATAACAGTTTTAGTTTGAGAGTAAACAAATATGCTTTTTGATTGCTGTTATGGAAAAATTATAGGATAAATGCATTGTGGGACAGTTTACTCAACCTAGAGCCCTAGTTAATAGAAAATTAACTGGCATAAAGTTTGTCTCAGCAACATTTACTGAGTACCTGCTGTGTTCCAACTGCTGGTTCAACAGAGCTTAGAATGTAACGTAATAAGAATTTAAATGGTCAACAGCAGCCTTGCATGTTCTTAAGTAATGAGTGGAGGGTGAATAAGAGTGTTGCATTCTCTATGGTTCTTTGTCCTAACCAGGAGGAAGAAAGGGTAGAGAGAAGTGGTATATTTCCAAAAAAGGAACTTGATACTTTTCACATGACTTGCAAGTAAGAATATGTTTATCCATCAGCGTTGAGGTTACTAGGCTTCTCTGCACATTATATTCTTTTCAACCTTTTTAAAAGAATAGATTTGCAAACTATATTCCAGATGAACTATGTAAGATTATACATAATTTGTGAAAATGAGGCTTTTTATTATTACTATGATAATTTACTCATGTAACATCATTTTAAAATCTAATCTTCAATTTTGTGCATATAATTTTATAGTTTATTTCCAATGGCTTCCTAGTTTGGAAGACTGTTTCATTTTGGGTGTTTAGTAAACATCAGTAGTACAGTCAAAATTAAAGATGGTTAGATTCAAATGCAAGCTGTGTTCATTAGGGTTATGTTTAAACTGGGACTTGTGGAAGGAAGGGTTTGGGGGAGGAGGGAAGAAGAATTCTGATAGTTGAAAAGGAGAGGTGATAAGCACCTAATAATTGCAAATAGATATACACACATAAGCACAAAACACATAATACACTACACATAACAAGTTTTCATTATTACAATTATAGCTGTATTAAAGTCTGCTTCTCTATGAAATTATTTTCTTAGATTTTTAGTTCATTCTTTTGATCTTGAATCAAAGATTAGAATTAGGCTGTTTTATGCTTTTCTAAATATCCAAATGAATATTCTGCTAAAAATGATGATCCGTTAAGAATATTTAATAACATGAGCAAATGTTTAATTGTTAAATGCAACTGGAAATGTATGTTTAGGAATTTGGTTTTGAAAATGTTTTCTTAAGAAGTGACTTAGAGGCAGAAAATTTGATTATCTGTGTTCTTCATGCCTCACTTGCTGCTTGTCCATATCTCTCATTTTTTTGCTATTTTTCTGTGGCCCATTTAAATTTATGAGACATTAGGTAAAACATTCAGCACCTGTTACATGCAAAGTACTCCGCACTGTGGGACATGCAGAGGAGAATAAGACATAGTTCCTGACCTCAGGGGAAATCACAGTCTAGTGAGTGGCAGATGTGTACAGAAATAACAGAGGGGATGAATGAAGATAGGAAAAAGTAAGAATTGTGAAATTGAAGTGGAGCATGGAACACCAGCCAACCTCAGTGCTTTAAATTAGCACATTGGAGTTGCTTGTAAAATCCCATTGCTGATAGACAGCATCTTTGGGTTTGAGAGCCTTCTGCAAGTAGATGCCAAAGAGAAACCTGAATGGAGGAGCCATGCCTGTAGGGTCTCCCACGCTGTGTTTGGTGAAGGGAAGTATCCTCAAGTCTGAAGACAGGAGGCAGTTTTAATACCATTTAATAATGTCAGTGGAATGTTTAAAGCACAATACAATTATATTTGGGATTTATTAGTATATTCCCTTTTATCATTTCGAGTAAATGAAAAATGTTATTTGGACATAATTTTTCTAGCACTTTCACCCAGGTTGTGTGACATTAAAACAAGGAATACCAAGAGCTACTAAATGACAAGAAAGAAAAGGACTTTGCCAAGAGTCCCTCCCAAGTTGCTTCATTGTGCCCTAACCACAGCCTTTTTAAAGAACTATGTTTAAGATTCCCCTGGCCCCAGAACCAGAGGTTCTGGGGCAAGCCTCTGGAGTTTGAAAAATGTCCTGAGGCTATACAGGTATCTGATCACAGTGGCTAAACCTCCATCATCCTGTTCAAAGCCTTGCTGGGGGAGTAGCACACATGTCAGAACATTTTTACTTTCCTCTAGGGTAATAGAAGTACTTCTTACCTATTTCTCTGTGTAAATCTTTATATTGTTATGAATATTGTCCAATAAACAGCGATTTTTCTATGTCATCTTTTGAAACTGTAATTAGTAAAATTAAATTATCCCTCCAGGACATAGTAGCAGTTTTAAATCTTTAACAACTCAAACAGAAAAATGAGGTGTTTTTTGAAATAGTTAATGATAACATCAATATCTACTTTATGTTGAGAGTTTCTATCTTCCAGGCACTGGGCTGAATGTTGTACATCACTGACAAAGTCCCATAGTAAAAATACTATTTTTTAAAAATATTTGACTACATAGTATATACGTATACAGGTGTGTGTATCATTGGAACAAAATTTTCATTTATAGTACTTACGCTTGCTAGACATTCTATTTCATTTTTCTTAAATGCCGGTTATATGAACCATTAAATTGAGTTTACAGACCACCAATGAATAGAACCCAAAGTTTAAAAAGCACTACTCTGTATGCACTGTTTCATTGGAACCTCACCGTGATTGTGTGAAACGGTATCGTCATTCTCTACACAGAAACACTGAGGCTTGGAGTAGTTAGTTACTTGTTCAAGTTTATGCAAAGTGGCAGTGCTGTGAAACCCAGGTGCTGAGGATCTGCAGTTAAAGAATTCCAGTTCTACTGCTGATTAAATTTGTGACTGTGGACAAGTTATTTAATGAGTGCTTAATTTATAGAATTATTTTGAGGATTAAATGTGGTGATGCATGTTACGTGGTTAACACAGGGTCTAAAATGGAGTAAACCCTCACTAAATGTTAGCTGTTAGTATTCAAATACTTCATCCTAGTAGAACTAGCGCAGGGGTAGTGTGATATCACAGCATTTGTGAAAAGGTCGCTTTAAAAAAACCTGAAGTTTTCCTGTTCTCCCCAAAGGATATGATCAAGGAAAGGATGTAGAAGCTGGACTAAAACTAAATAAAAATGTAGACTATTAAGATTCCTGCAATCATGGGAAAAAGAAATGTTGGAGAGAGAGCTCCTCTGTCTTATAAGAAAGCAGACTGGGTGACTTCACAGGCCCCATTGTGAAAGGCATAGAGGTGAGAGGGCACAGAGACCAGGCAGGGACAAATGCCACTGAGCTATTTCGCTGTAGAAATAGGGTCTTGAGACATACATGTGTATTTCGGTCATTTAAAGAATTAGAACATCAGGTGAAAAAAAAAGTCTGGGGTGGGGAGAGCCTTAACCAAGACACAAAACCTGGAAGCTATTAAAAAAATAAATGAGGGCTTCCCTGGTGGCGCTGTGGTTGAGAGTCCGCCTGCCAATGCAGAGGACACGGGTTCGTGCCCCCGGTCCGGGAGGATCCCACGTGCCGCGGAGTGGCTCTGCCCGTGAGCCATGGCCGCTGAGCCTGCAAGTCCGGAGCCTGTGCTCCACAACGGGAGAGGCCACAACAGTGAGAGGCCTGCGTACCGGAAAAATAAATAAATAAGAAAGACATATTTCACTGTAAAAGTTTTTTTAAAACCTGCAAAGGATTCTATTGGCAATCTAAATGAAAGATTAATAAGACAAAAGATTATTAGTCTCTATCAACAAATTCTTACAAATAGACACAAAAAAAGCCAGTGGTTACAAATGATATGAAGAGACAGTCTTTAGATGTGTAAATCCAAATGGTCATTAAAACATGAAAAGATTTTCTGACTCACAAGTAGTCAAGGAAAAGCAAAATAGCAATGCAGAAAAGAAATAACAATGCGATATCACTTTCTAGTCAGACTGGCAAAACTTGGAGAACACCTATTGACACCAATTGCTGCTGGTGGGGAGGTGGAAGAAGTGCTGTCATGTATTATTGGTGAAATATGAAATTGTTAAAAACCTTTTCAGAAAGCAATCTGGCAACGTCCCTGGAAATGTAAAATAGAGATACTTTTTGACCCAGCAATCTGACCCCTGGTTCTCCACCCCATAGAAATGAAAGCATCGGGTTTAATTAGGAATGTAATGTATTAAAGTGGTTTTGCTGCATTGTTTGTTTTGGCAAAAGAGTGAAAACAGTAAATGGCTTTCATGGAGGACGGCAAAGTATGTTTTGATATATAGTATCCTTGTCATGGAATATTATTCATTAAAAGAATTAGTTTACCATTTGACGAACAAATTTCCACGAAGTACTGAATGGGAAAAGCAAACTGTAAAGAAGTGTATATAACTGGTATTCTGTTTTGGAATTTTAAAGTCAGAAAGCCGCTCTGTGTATGCACACGTGCACGCTCTGTTTAAGACTGTTTGAGAAAATATAAAAAAGTATAGAAAAATACATACCAGGTTTTTACCATGGGTTACAGTGTAGTACAGTGGTGGCAGAGGAAGTGGGGTGACAAGCAAAAAAGAACAAAACGGGAGAAAGACTGCATTAAAAACAGGGTGCATGATACAAAGTTACATGTATGTGTATGTGTTCCTGTGCATAAAGATATTAGAAAGATAGATACACTTATATCTATCAACTTGAAGGGGTATCCTCTTAAATTATTATTTACTGAAAAAACAATGTGACCTGTAGGGTAGTATGTCTGTAAAAATCTATGTACTTGTATATGCTTATGCAAGGAAAAAAGTATGGAAGGGAGCACTTCGGGCTGTTATGTTGGTATTGGAGGTGGGAGTAGATGACTAGCTTGTTCTTTATCTGTGGATTCTTTCACCTTGAATATAATAATATATTGTAATTTGAAAAATTAACTACATACTTGTTTCCCCATTTAATTATGTTTACTTCCATGTGGTAAATACTTGAGAAGATTATTTCTGTTGTGTCTTGACTCGGTTTTGACTTAGAACTTAAATTTCTAAAAAGGTAAGAATGAGATTATAAAACTTTATGAATTTAGGCAGCGGTCCCCAACCTTTTTGGCACCAAGTACCCGTTTCGTGGAAGACAGTTTTTCCATGACCGGGGGTGGGGGGAATAGTTTTGGGATTATTCAAGCGCATGACATTTACTGTGCACTTTATTTCTATTATTTTCACATTGTAATATATACTGAAATAATTATACAACTCACCATAATGCAGAATCAGTGGGAGCCCTGAGCTTGTTTTCATTTGCCACTCACTGATAGCTTTTTTGTTTTGTTTTTGTTTTTGTTTTTGTTTTTGTTTTTGTTTTTTTGCGATATGCGGGCCTCTCACTGTTGCGGCCTCTCCTGTTGCAGACCACAGGCTCCGGACTTGCAGGCTCAGTGGCCATGGCTCACGGGCCTAGCCGCTCCACGGCATGTGGGATCTTCCCGGACCAGGGCACGAACCCGTGTCCCCTGCATCGGCAGGCGGACTCTCAACCACTGTGCCACCAGGGAAGCCCACTGATAGGGTTTCGATATGAGGCTGCAAGCAGTTGATTTATTATGGTCTCTGTGCAGTCAAATCTGTCAGCTAATGATAATCTGTATCTGCAGCTGCTCCCCAGTGCTAGCATCACTGCCTCAGCTCCACCTCAGATCATAAGGCATTAGATTCTCATAAGGAGCAAGCAACCTAGATCCCTCGCATGCGCAGTTCACTGTAGGGTTCGCGCTCCTATGAGAATCTCATGCCGCCGCTGATCTGACAGGAGGCGGAGCTCAGGCGGTAATGTGAGCAATGGGGAGCAGCTGTAAATACAGATGAAGCTTCTCTCTCTCGTCGGTCACTCACCTCCTGCTGTGCAGCCTGGTACCTCACAGGCCACGGACTAGTACCTGTCCGTGGCTCAGGGATTGGGGACCCCTGAATTAAGGGATGTACCTTTTTCTCTGGAGTAACTATTAATACGATTGTGGAGTGTTTTTATCTTGTCCATATGGAAAATATTGGAAGATAGCTGTCTATTTAAAGTTTCATGTATACATTATGGTCATAATATTTATAGTCTTCCCAGGTAGGTAGATTTGGTTTTGGCAGATTATACCATAAACAGAATCAGAAGACCAATGTTAGACTTGGAAAGAGTTATCTGCAATATAGGTGGTGAATAGAATACTTATAATATACCAGGAGCTCTTACAAATTGAGAAGCTAATTCAGTGGGCAGATATCACCAATGACTATGAATGTTTTCACCTTAATATGTTTGTACTTTATGAAAATAACAAAGAATTTTTAAAATTCTTTAAAACGGATGTGCAGGTAAGAAACTGAAACTTCATTTCCAGGAGGCTCTTTTTTTTTTTTTTTAGTTGGAGTATAGTTGATTTACAGCGTTGTGTTTCAGGTGTACAGCAAAGTGAATCAGTTATACATATACATATATCTACTCTTTTTTAGATTCTTTTCCCATATAGGTCATTACAAGTATTGAGTAGAGTTCCCTGTGCTATACAGTATGTCCTTATTAGTTGTCTATTTTATATATAGTAGTGTATATATGTCAATCCCAATCTCCCAGTTTATCCCTCCCCAATGAGATTGTTTTCTACATCTGTGACTCTATTTCTGTTTTGTAAATAAGTTCATTTGTACCATTTATTAAGATTCCGCATATAAGCAGTATCATTTGTATTTGTCTTTCTCTGACTTCACTCAGTAGAACAATCTCTAGGTCCATCTTGGATTGTCCCTTTTCTTAGTGCACACGTAGCTGCCCCCTGAGGCAGATCGTCCAGCCGTGGCCCCCCCAGGCTAGAGGTTGGCCCCTGGTTATGCAGGGAGGCTGGGGCAGGAGCGTGGGCTGGGGCCGTGGACATGGGTTCAAGCCCTGCTCTGGGAAGATCCCACATGCTGCAGAGCAGCTAAGCCTGTGTGCCACAACTACTGAATCCCGTGCTCCTAGAGCCCGTGCTCCGCAACAAGAGAAGCCACCACAATGAGAAGCCCGCACACTGCAACGAAGAGTAGCCCCAGCTCGCCACAAAGAGAGAAAGCCCATGCACAGCAATGAAGACCCAACACAGCCTAATTAATTAAATTTAAAAAAACTCTAGAAGGAATCAATAGCAGAATAACTGAAGCAGAAAAACAGATAAGTGAGCTGGAAGATAAAATGGTGGAAATAACTGCCAGGGAGCAGGATAAAGAAAAAAGAATGAAAAGAACTGAGGACAGTCTCAGAAACCTCTGGCACAACATCAAACACACCAACATTTGAATTATAGGGGTCCCAGAAGAAGAAGAGAAAAAGAAAGGGGCAGAGAAAATATTTGAAGAGATTATAGTTGAAAACTTCCCTAACATGGGAAAGGAAATAGTCAATCAAGTCCAGGAAGCGCAGAGAGTACCATACAGGATAAACCCAAAGAGAAACATGCCAAGACACATATATATTAATCGAACTATCAAAAATTAAATACAAAGAAAAAATATTGAAAGCAGCAAGGGAAAAGCAACACATAACATAGAAGGGAATCCTCATAAGGTTAACAGATGATCTTTCAGCAGAAACTCTGCAAGCCAGAAGGGAGTGGCAGGACATATTTAAAGTGATGAAGGAGAAAAACCTGCAACCAAGATTACTCTACCCAGCGAGGATCTCATTCAGATTTGATGGAGAAATTAAAACCTTTACAGACAAGCAAAAGCTGAGAGAGTTCAGCACCAAATGGAAATAAAGACAAAAATAAACAAATGGGCCCTAATGAAACTTAAAAGCTTTTGCACAGCAAAGGAAACCATAAACAAGATGAAAAGACAACCCTCAGAATGGGAGAAAATATTTGCAAACGAAGCAACTGACAAAGGATTAATCTCCAAAATATACAAGCAGATTATGCAGCTCAATATTAAAAAAATAAACAACCCAATCCAAAAATGGGCAAAAGACCTAAATAGACATTTCTCCAAAGAAGACATACAGATTGCCAGCAAACACATGAAAGGATGTTCAACATCACTAATCATTAGAGAAATGCAAATCAAAACCACAATGAGGTATCACCTCACACCAGTCAGAATGGCCATCATCAAAAAATCTACAAACAGTAAATGCTGGAGAGGGTGTGGAGAAAAGGGAAACCTCTTGCACTGTTGGTGGGAATGTAAATTGATACAGCCACTATGGAGAACAGTATGGAAGTTCCTTAAAAAACTAAAAATAGAACTACCATATGATCCAGCAATCCCACTACTGGGCATATACCCTGAGAAAACCAGAATTCAAAAAGAGTCATGTACCACAATGTTCATTGCAGCTCTATTTACAATAGCCAGGTCATGGAAGCAACCTAAATGCCCATTGACAGATGAATGGATAAAGAAGATGTGGCACATATGTACAATGGAATATTACTCAGCCATAAAAAGAAATGAAATTGAGTTATTTGTAGTGAGGTGGATGGACCTAGAGTCTGTTATACAGAGTGAAGTAAGTCAGAAAGAGGAAAACAAATACCGTATGCTAACACATATGTATGGAACCTTAAAAAAAAAAAGTTGTTCTAATGAACCTAGGGGCAGGACAGGAATAAAGACACAGACGTAGAGAATGGACTTGAGGACACGGGGAGAGGGAAGGGTAAGCTGGGACGAAGTGAGAGAGTAGCATTGACACATATACATTACCAAACGTAAACTAGATAGCTAGTGGGAAGCAGCTGCATAGCACAGGAGATCAGCTTGGTGCTTTGTGACCACCTAGAGGGGTGGGTAGGTAGGGTGGGAGGGAGACGCAAGAAGGAAGGGATATGGGGATATATGTATACATATAACTGATTCACTTTGTTATACAGCAGAAACTACCATTGTAAAGCAATTATACTCCAATAAAGATGTTAAAAAAAAAAAAAAAAGCATCTCCCAGCGACTTCCCTGGCTGTCCAGTGGTTAAGACTTCGCCTTCCAGTGCAGGGGCTGCTGGTTCAATCCCTGGTTGGAGAGCTAAGATCCCACATGCCTCGCAGCCAAAAAAAGCAAAGCATAAAACAATCAGTATCGTAACACATTCAATAAAGACGTTAAAAATGGTCCACACCAAAAAAATCTTAGGAAAAAAAAAGCATCTCCCAAAGACCTGGGGGCCAGTGATCTCCTGAACTTGCGCAGTGTGTTTGGAGCAAAGGGATCCCAGCACAGCATTTGTGAGTCACGCTTCACAAGTTAACGTGGTTCAGCTCGGGGTCTGTGTACACCCTGTGTCGGTGGTGCAGTGGCAGGGCAGCCGGGTGAGCCGCGTGCATCTTGGAGATGAAGCGAGTGGGACGGGAGCTTTCCCTTAAAGACCAGTCATTGTGTCGTTGTGTCCATAGTCAGAGCGGCATCTGTATGGTTGAAAATAGAGCCGGGGTGCATCACTCTCAGTCCCTGGTACAGGGTGTTTTCTCTCTGTGTGAAGGGAAAAAGGAAGCATAGAATTCAGGATAATGACTCTCAGATCAACTCAAAGGGAAGAGAATAATTGATCTGTGCTCTCAGCCTGGAAATTCTGAGGCCTGCCTGCCATGCTCTGTTTTCTGCCTGGAGTAGCATCTCCTCATCCAAGATCATTAGGGAATTCTTACCCGCCTCCCCGCCCCACCATGGAAGGAGTGAAAATTAAAAATATAGAAACATATCCTTTTCAGTATAAATCATTTTTAAAAATTTTAATCTACCTAATTAAAAAAATCTATTCTCTCTACTTTAAATAATACTGCAGATTTAGCATTTTCTTGATGATTGGGCTGTGGACTGTTTTGCTTCATGGACTTTAGACTCTTGTAATTGAGTAATTTTTTGCTCTTCCCCCATAATCTGAGAGCATTCCTATCCTTTTGTTTTCAGAAGTAATCACAGAAATCCATTATGTCCAATTGTAGCCACAGGTGATTTTTGAACACTTGAAATGTGGCTAGTGTGAGCACGAAACTGAATTTGTAGTCTTATTTAATTTTAATTAATATAGGTTTATTATGTTAATTTTGTAATATAGTTTGTAAAAACGAAGCAGTATAAAATATGTTGCCAGTAAACATAACTTTATTGCTTTGGTAAGACTACATTTCACTTTGTTAAAAATTTAGTAGCTAACTTGTGAGGTGCTCTACGTGTAAAATCAACACTGGATTTTGAAGACGTGTGTGGGAAAAAGTATAAAATACCTCATTAATATTTTTATATTGATTACATGTTGAAGTGCTGATATTTTGGACATATTGGGTTAAATCTAATATATTGTTAAAATTAATTTATCTTGTTACTTTCTTTTTTTTTTTTTTTGTGGTACGCGGGCCTCTCACTGTTGTGGCCTCTCCCGTTGCGGAGCACAGGCTCCGGACGCGCAGGCTCAGCAGCCATGGCTCACGGGCCCAGCCGCTCCGCGGCATGTGGGATCCTCCCAGACCGGGGCACGAACCCGCGTCCCCTGCATCGGCAGGCGGACTCTCAACCACTGCGTCACCAGGGAAGCCCTACTTTTTTTTTTTTTTTTTTAATAAAGCCACTACAAAATTTAAAACTATCTATGAAGCTCTAGTTGTCTTTCTATGACAGGTTTCTCAACTTTGGCACTACTGACATTAGAGGCTGGATAACTTTTTGTTGTGGAGACCTGTCTTGTTTCCTGTGGGATGTTTAGCAACATCCCTGGCCTAGCTGATGGAGACCAACTTCCCACCCAGGGCGGGAATGCCTTTCTGGGCTGTGACTGAAAGGCATCCTCCAGCATCTGTTTGAAACACTTCCTTGTTGAGACTCTCTTGTCTCCCCTATTTGGAATTAATTATAAGACAGGTTATATTTTATGGTAGCTGTTATGATAACTTTATATTATATTTATATTAAGTTTATGTTAGTTTTACGTTAGGTGTCCTATAACTTCCACCAAGAGTCATAGTCCTGATGTCTTCAGTAGCACAAGAGAAACCAAATTCTTTATGAAAGCGATAATGTATACCAAAAGGCCTTATAAATTCCAGAGCTCATTCAACAAATACTTAAACTCTTCCCCTGTGTTAGGCTTGTCCTGGGCAATGAGATACAGCAGTAGATGAAACGTGAGTCCTCCGGAAGCTTATGTACTATACTTGGGGGACGTAGTCAGCAGATACTCAGGGGTGCCCTGCAGTGCGTCACGTGATGATCAGTGCTGTGGAGAAGGACGAAGCAGGCAGAGGGGTGCAGGGACTGCGGTGGGGCTGTGGGTGTGTAGATGCCGTTATTCCTGCCCCCGGCCCCGTCCTCTGAATGCCCCAACACCTCCGTCACGCCCCCTTTTCCCAGACCTCCAGTTTCTTCTGTTTCTTCTAGACCACACGTTTCCTTCAGCCATTGCTTATAAGAGCTGTTCTCCAGGCACCTTTGCCTGGCCTCTCATGAGTCCTCCTTTTCAAAGTGGCACATGGGTCTGGATCCCAGCTCTGGTCTGACCTTTGCAGAGCTGCCCTTGGGAATGTTCTGGCTCTGTTCTTGTGGCAGCCTCCTCATGCTATCGATTTAGATGCAGTCAGCAGCCCTGTGGTCATTTACTTGGGACCCAGCTCCTGCATGGCCGTGTGGGCTGGTGTTCCTGTTGCTGCTTCTCATCAGCATGTTACGCACCATGTGGTCTGAAGGAGGGTTTGCTTTTGGCTCTGCGTGTCCTACACGAGAAGACAGCATGGGCTTCGTGATGGCCCTTTCCTTCACCTCTGCTTTCTGGTTGTGTTCCAGAATAGATAACTCAGATTGCAGATGATCTGGCCTCATTAATGAGTAATTACATTTTCATAGAACACCACAAGGAGTTATGTGCACAAAAATCAGTACAGGATATTTCTGGGTGGGATTCTTGGCTGGCAACCCTGTGATGCTTTCTAAATTGAGAATAAAAATAAAGCTTGGATGTCTCTTCTGCTTTCTTGCTTCCAAAATATTTCTTGTTTTTCTGCTGTTCTTGCCTTTAATGAGAATAGTAATGTATGCATATGCATTTAATGTAAGCATTTGTTGGGGGGAATTACAGCCCCTTATTCAGTCTTCACAAAACTTATTTTGGACTCATAACTTCCTAGATATATGTTACATTTCTGACTGACTTTATAATAGACGAGATGAAAAATTTAGTTGATATGCATCTCTGAAACTATATTCTACGTGCAAATGGTAGGTAATGGCAAGGATTCTGTCCTGGATTCAGTTGTTCATGTCACTGAGATTGATAGTCTTGGATTGTAGAGAATGTGATTTAAATACCATCTGTGGCCACTTATCCAGCAGATTGGGTAGATGACAGATCTGCCAAATGAGCAGTGTGCGTTCCTAAAAAAAGGAAAAATCAGAAAGATTTTACCACAGAGGATCTTAAAATATTATTTATTTAAAAACTTAAAATTTTATTAACTTCTATAATTCAAGTCAATCAGTTTATAGAACAGAGATTCTTTAGAAGATAAGAATTTTAATTTAATATTTTCTTTAATATTTCAGTTACATGGGTATATTTCAAACAGCACCTGGAAAACCAGCATCCCTGGCCAGAACCTAAGATGATGAAAAAGAAGGCATTATTATAACAGTGTTTCAGGAAGCGGTTCTGGGCACCTCCTGCCCCCGGTGGTGCTGAGGCCTCAGGATGCCTGAGCTCAGTGTGCGGCTCATCTGAGCCACAGACCCTTTGCCACCGACAGCCGCCCTTCTCTTGGCTGTTTCCTTACCCCTGCAGAGGCTTTGGAAACGCTCCTTCTGTAGAGGTTAATTTGCAAAGGGTTTTCCAGTCCATCCAGAGTTGCTGAGTTTGGTCCAATGTCAGCATCTTTGGGAAAGTACTGATATGATACAATTAATTTCTTAAAAACCTGAAGCTAGGTTCAGTAATGACATTTTTTGTTTCCATTATTTAACAGCTACTAGAGTAATTTATTGAGTATCAGAGTATGATAGGTCTCTTGGACCAAACAGCAGGTCAGATATGCCAGCACATGAAAGGACAGTGTACTTCTGAGGTGGTTTAAGCAGCTGGACACCAACACAGGAGGATTAGGAGGGTTCGGATCAGAACGATTCTGAAGACGTGGGGCCGGTTGATCTGCCGTGGAACTTTTCAGGGCCCAAAATAGCAGTGAATAGGGATACAAGCCCAGATTGACCCTATTTTATCCTGTCTGTGCACATTTTTTCCAGTTTTATTGAGAAATAATTGACATACATCACTAAGCTTTAGGTGCACAGCACGATGGCTTGAGTTCACGTATATTACATTTCACAGTATTGTGACATGATTACCACAGTAGGTTTTGTTAACATCCATCAGCTTATGTAGATAAAATAAAAAGAAAAATTTTTTTTCTCCTGATGATGAGAGCTCTTAGGATTTACTTTCTTAATGGCTACAGTATATCTTACTTACGTCTTACAGTGTTGACTATAGTCACGTTGTACATCACATCCCTAGTACTTATTTATCTTATAATTGGAAGTGTGTACCTTGTGACCACCTTCGTCCAATTCCCTTTCTCTTCAACCCCACCTCTGGCAACCACAAATCTGATCTTTTTTCTTTGAGTTTGATGTTGGTTTTTTGTTGTTGTTAGATTCCACATGTGAGATCATGTAGTATTTGTCTTTCTCTGTCTGACTTATTTCAGTTAATATAATGCCTTCAAGGTCCATCAGTTTTGTTGCAAATGGTAGGTTTTCCTCCTTTTTATGGCTGAATAATATTCCTTGTGTGTGTGTGTGTGTGTGTGTGTGTGTGTGTGTGTGTGTCGGTCTGTCTGAGAGACAGAGAGAGAGAGACATACACATACCACATTTTCTTAAATGATTGATTTCATACCACCATGTCTTGGCTATTGTAAATAATGCTGCTGTGAACATGGGGGTGCAGACATCTTTTCAAGTTAGTATTTTCATTTCCTTTTAATATATTCCCAGAAGTGGAATTGCCGGATCATACGGGAGTTCAATTTAAATTTTTTGAGGACTATTCGTACTGTTTTCTGCAGTGGCTGTACCAGCTTACAATCCCACCAGCAGTGCACAACCTTCCCTTTTCTCCACATTCACGCCAGCATTTGTAATCCCTTATTTTGCTATTCTAACAAGTGTGAGGTGATATCTCATTGTGGGTTTAATTTGCATTTCCCTAATGACTGGTGATATTGAGCATCTTTTCATGTACCTGTTGGTCATATGTACATGTTGCACGTTTTCATGGTGTCTCTATACATGTATGCCTGTGGCTCTCGGATTATTGACAATAGCTTTTTTCCTAACGCCAGTGGTATTAAAATTAAGTCTTTATTTTTGTTTTCTTTTTTCAGAACAAGCTTGCCCTCACCTATGTTTTCCAGAAATGACTTCAGCATCTGGAGCATCCTCAGAAAATGTATTGGAATGGTAAATTAACTATCAGTTCTATAATATTAAGCTGATAGATGTTTCATGCATGTCCTTTAGAAGGGAATCCTAATGTTGGCATAAAACTGATGCACAACGTTTATGAAAACTTTTGAGAATCAGAAATTAGGAAAAGTCTTATATTAGGTTTTCCTCACAGAACTTGAACCACTTTTTATGCCATTTAGTGTGACTTTAATGTGACTTTTCATTGTAAGAAAGTAGAAAAAGAAAAGGCTCCACATTTGTATTTCCCTATAGAGTTACCCAGAAAGGCTCAAAAAGAACAGAGTCCCCACAGTATAGAATATAATTTCACTTACGCTTCTGTGCACAGAGCTGGTTTTTGTACCTTGTGAGTGTGGTGTATGTTAGATATTTGGAATGTGTCCCAGCTTAGTTATCTGTGCAGGTGGATCTGATTTTGCGGGGGAGGGCGACGGGATGGCAAAATTTACTATTATATAAATCCTTAGACTCCCTTTAAAATAGTAGTCCACGTCACCACCCTGACGACAGTCGGGCTAGGATTCTGAATAAAGTTCTCTTAATTCTTCTAGCATGACCTTTGACCAACTAGAATGATGAAAATTTTAAAACATGTGAGTCCTGAACTGCTGAAGAGTCTGCCTGGAGATTATGTTTCTTAATTTTGCAATTTAATGTGCAGCCTGAGTACTCCAGGAACTTTCCTTGTACTGGGAAGTATAGTCACTTTCTAAACATTTTCATTCTGATGCTTGAAGTCCTTTTGGCTGCTGGTGTGCCCACGTTGGCATTTTTTAAATGCCCCTCTTCTCTACATGGGGTAACGTCATCTGAGACTTCCTAAATGTAATTTCCAAGGAGCTAATTCCAGAAACATTTATTTTAAACAAATATTTTCTGCTCCTACTGCATGGAGAGAAGGATCCGTAGCTGGATAATGGGCTTTATCCCAGCCTGGCCGCCTCCTGTCTGTGAGACCCTAGGCCAGTTGCCTTGCTTCCCTGAGTAAAGTTAGGAGAGTAATTTGTACCTTATAGCTGTATTGAGACATAAATAAGATAATTTCTATAAAATGTCCAGGACAGACCCTGGTTTAGCTTAATGCTCAACATTATTATCAACAGTTAATCACACTTGAGAATCAGAATCCCTGGGCTCTGATTCCATTTTGATCATATTAAGTTTCATCAGGACAAACCAAATGTATCTAGACAAATGTATATATTCTTAAATAAAATAACTGTACATATTAGTCTCTGAAGAACTGAAATTTTCAGGACAAAAAATTATATCCTACAGGATTCATATTTTTCAGGCCCTTAGTAAACGTATTTATCATTGAGATCCAGTATGTAAATATGTACCTATGCATGTGTGTTTAAAATGAAAACCAGTTCCACCAAAGAACACTCATCCTTACAATAAATGATATTTTCTGTTATATTAGATTAATGCTGATTCCAACTCACTAAATTGATTTTGTAACCTGCTAGGGAATGAAACCCACAGTTACTGTAGAATTGGTACCACATTTGTCTAAGGCTGTTGGGTCAACAGAATGGGTATGAAAACTGCAGATGTGGTTTAGTCTTTTTGGCAGTCGTGGAAAGTACAGCTTTGTGTATTTCTCTTGCTTGAGTCTGTCACCTACCATCTCCTGTCTCACTGGGTGTCGGATTTAGTGGTATTGTCATGAGTTTGTTCAGGCTAGTGACTGATAATCGTCTAGTTTATGTCTAAAGCAAGCATTCTGTCTAAATGGAAACTCTCCATTCTTTTAAAAGACGGCAGATAATGTCCTGTTGGCTTCTGCCTGTCATACTTCGAAAGATGCTCTATTTCTCTAGAAGGATGGTTTTACCTTTATTTTTAGGTGTGGAACTGTTTGTGCAAATAAGCAGGCTGAATCATAAACAAAATAAAGCAAATAAAAGCAGACCTGTTTGGGTTGAAAGGGCACCATGGAATGTTTTGAAACTTATATCTATAGAACTCTCTGAATAAATCACAGAGAAAGAGCTGCAGGGGAAGTAATATTTTGGGAAAGTATTTCCTGCTGAGGTTTTATAAGAGACTAACATTCTAGATGAATAATTATTAATATTTATTAATGTGATTGAAAGGCAGTTAACTGGCATTTGGAAGTTATTGTTCTTGGGGTGCTATGTCTCCCCTCTCATGGGCAGTGGAATCAGTCCAAGGGGGTGAGTGTTGAGCACAATAGAGATTTAAAGTGCGGTGTATCTTGAGAGAGAAATGCAAATAACATCACCAGAATAAAAATTTTTAAATAATTTTTGGTATCGACCCCTCTTATATCTGCCTCCTGCTACCCCCAGCCGTGAGGAAAATAGGTAAAAAATTAGAAGATATTAGTATCCATAGATTTTATTACAGTTAACTTCAAAGTGAAGGCATTTTTTAAACCCCCCCCCCCGCATTGCATTTTCATGATTCTATTACACTTAATAATCCAAATACTGGGCTTCCCTGGTGGCACAGTGGTTGAGAGTCCGCCTGCCGAAGCAGGGGACACGGGTTCGTGCCCCGGTCCGGGAAGATCCCACCTGCCGTGGAGCGGCTGGGCCTGTGAGCCATGGCCGCTGAGCCTGCGCGTCCGGAGCCTGTGCTCCGCAACGGGAGAGGCCACAACAGTGAGAGGCCCGCATACCGCAAAAAAAAAAAAAAAATAATCCAAATACTTCACTCCAGGTCCTTTCTATGTGGGTAAATCTCAGTTACAGAAGCCATGGACATACCCTTCAGCTGGTTTTTCCCATAGTTTCACATTCCCAGTTTCTTAACTTTGTAATAATAAGTCTTAAAAGTAGCAGAGGAAATCTGATATTGAACGGTAGCTTTTCATGATGTCTCTGTCGACTTGAGGAGCATATGAGATCAGAGTGGGGAGCGTGGGCATGCTGCTGGAAACCTCCCAGTTCTACGCTCAACTGGGGTCTAGTGCCAACTTTTTCAGAAATCAGTGCCCCTCATTTATGATGATACAGTTTTATGGCATAGTATCATTAATCCCTTAAGACATGGCTTTTAAGAACACATGATAGGTGCTTACCTGCCATGTATGGTCAAGGTATAACTTCATCTTTCTCAGGTAGGAAAGTCAGTGTCTTCAGGCGTTTGTCATCCTGGGCTTCGGTGCCCTGCAGCACCTTCTGCAGCCGGGCTCACCTTGCTCCATCCTCCACTGCCACATACATACACGTTTGACTTTGCTTTTTTCTAAAACAAATATAGAGACTTAGATTTCCAAAACGAATGACACCCTTTTTTCTCCCAGTCTGTTTTGGACAGGATTTTGTTACCAAATGTTGGGTTATACTACATGAAATGAATAATTTACATAAATGGACTAAATCCTAAATCTCTCTGTGATTGAAGCATTTACCAAACAGATTCCCATCTCAGAATTAATACTTGATGTTGGTTAGTAGTTTGAATTCTTTGTTCCTTACTTCCTTACTCCCACTGTCCTTTCGTTAAAGGACTCTAGCCTCATAATCCCATTGTCTTCTGTTCCCCTGTTTTCTTTCTCCTCTTCTCTCCCATCCCTTTAGGATTTGTCAGCAGGACTCACCCAGAGGCTAGGTCATGGGTGTCCATACTTAGTGACTTGGAAACCAGGGCCAGCACCAGGGTGAGACAAGCGAGGCATCCAGGCACAAAATTTGAGTAGGCGCCTGCACCTGAGACCACGTCTGCTGAATGTCTTGGAGTCATAGAATAGCGTTAGATTATTATAAGAGGGTGAAGAAGGTCTGTTATATTATAAATACCGAGTTATTAAAGTGAAAATGTTGTATCATTCAGAAAGGTATATTCAGTGCAACCGAATTCCATAGAGACTTGAATATAAGAGTTGAAAACTTTATAGTTCTAGTTTGCTCCTTTAACTCCTATTTCCATTCCGTATTTACTACAGAATATTACCCTAACCTAATTTTTTTCATCTTTGAAGGTTTTTTGATTACCTTATCGTACTTCACTATCACAAAAATACATATTAAAATTTAAAAATTTATATTTTATGGCCATAAGAGTTTAGTACTAAAAGTTTTAAGTTATTCTTACATTAGTGATCAAAATAACAAGCGTTACAGAATTTATGAAAGTATAACATAAAAGCTAAAATGTTATTCATAAAAAGGATTTTTTTCACTTTGGCTGAGATATCTGAGAATGAATATCACACATTGCTAGAATGAGACAGGATTTTCAGTAACAGTTCTTTTTTTTTTAATAGATTCAAGGATTAGGAAGCCTTGCTCATATTAATAGACAGATGGGAGTAGGAGTTCTGTGGTTTTTTTAGTATCTAGCAATGTCATTCAGTTCTTTGACCTTTTCTTGACTATATGTCAAAAATCAGATGGTAATATATTATCCATCAAAAATAATTTTTTATGATCCATAAATTGACAACTCAATAGGACTTCCTTCAGTGTTATTGGAAACAACATTGGAAAACTCTAGGTTGCAGGAGGTCTTGTTACCTTCCCTTGAAGTCATGGGCATCTGGGTCTCTGGGAAATGGAGGGGAGAAGCTTTACCAGGGCTCTCACCTTCGGTTTCTGTAACTGTGTCCTCTCACTCAGATGTACCTTGCAATATTGAGAAGGGGTTGGGAAAACTGAAATATTTTCCCTGAAGCACACCTTGCCAGTATAATCTTTTTTCATGAAATGCTTTTTATCTTACCATGCACTTTAAACGTTCTCCCCCAAAACCTCAGATTCGTCTCATTCCCTTGATGCAGAATGTCTGCCGCGTGACCTCAGAACCAGACGCATCCGGGTCAGCTCATGATGTTATTTTGGGGTTCAGATAAACACGTTGGTATATGTCACTGTGACAACTGTCCCATTCTTGAATTCTAAATATAAGCCAGATACAGCTCTAGATAAGATTTGGAGCTTTGCCCAAACTGGTACATTATAAATACTGACTTAAGAGACAGGAGGCAGAAGAAGCAAAGTAGTTAAACAAAATTTGTCATCTCTACCGCCTCACTCTATAATGATCTGAAATCAGAATATCCCAACAGGGGAGAAGTGACTGGAAGAGCTTCTGATGTCAGGTCTTTGCCTTAACGAAAACAGGGAAGTCGGGGAGCCATCCTGCAGAGCAACAGAGCCTTGATTTAAGAGGCTTCCTTGTACCGGTACTGTATTTCTAAACCTCCCTTCGCTCGGTGCCCTGAAGGTTTTTACACATCAGGGCAAGAGTGCTATACTAGAATTCAGGATGGTGTGAGGGGTGTCTCCCCCACACCCCAGGTAAAAGAAGGGCGATTTTAAAAGAAGACGTGGGAAAAGAGCAACAGTGTGACGTCCGACGCAGGTGTGTTCTTGGCCTGTCAGTTCTTAGGCAGGAGTGCGTGTGGAGGGTGAGCACCTGCAGATCAGTTCCCCCTAAAGCATCCATCGCTGCCCACAGTCACCCTGCGTGACTACAGTGTGGAGACCACGGACCTGGTCCAAGCGTCCAGCCAGCGCCTTAGTTGTCCTGCCACGTTCCCACCTAGCGGTTGTCCATCAAGAGGACTCACACGGCCTCCCAACTCTGAAAAAATTCAGCTACGAGACAGGGAGAAGAGGAAAGGAGTATCTGTTTATCTTTTCCCTCAAAGCTTTCCTTGTCTTTTTCTCCCTGTTTTGACCACTGGTTGCACCCAGTTGCCCACAGTGTGGTTCATTCAGTTCACGTGCAGACACCCCTTTCCTGTGCATAGTTCCTTTGTTTCCAGCTGTTGTGTTCTCTGGGGCTGGTCTGTGAGAGCCAAGGAACAGTGGTGTAACCAACAGCAAGAGGCGTCAGAGCAGCAGGCTTGTTCAGACTGCTCGACCAGAGTGGTCCCCGAGGGCTGACTTGCAAGGTCTCGGTGTGACTGCTTTGGGCATGATCAGTGTGTTCAGATGGCAAGAACCTCTCATGTGATGGTAAACTAATAGATGATAGACGTCTTGTGGAGAGGGAAGGGACTGAGTAGCCCAAGATGGGAAAGAGACCTATGGCCCTCCAAGGCCCTTACATGTAAGAAGGGTAAAGTTTTACATCTTTGGGGCTGTCGTGGAGGGAGGATCCAGTGCCAAGCTGGTGTCACAGAAGGCACATCCAAGGCACAGAGCCAAGGCTGCTGCCAGCGCCTGCCCGTCAGTGAAGAGCCTAGAAGCCCACTTAGTGCTTGGGTCACACACCTGTGTGAGGACCCTGCCCACCGGCAGACTTAGCTGAAGACCTAAGCTGAGCTGCTCTCTGTAACCCAGGTCTGAAATATTTGCACAGTTGGGCGTTACGGTGCTCGGCGTTAGACACATAAGTTATCTTCCACTTCGGTTGGGATCAGACTTGGCCTTGTTGGTTTGTATAGTGCGTAAGTGACAAAGCAGCCTTCTCTCTTCTTATTCTTGTCCGTTTGTTGGCTGATGAGCAACTGCAATTAAGAGTTTCTTCAGTTTCATCATTAGTTGCTATTAATTTGTATGGCTACATGTAAACTTTGCTTTTAGCTGGGTCACAAGGTAGGCTTGCCTGGCATAAATATTTAATTTTTCCAGCTGACTGAAGCTCTCAGTGATAAAAGTATTCCAGCTCATGTTTCTTCCTGAAACTTGACCTTCGTAATATGCACTGTTGCTTTTCCTATTATTGGAATGTATGCAGTACTAATTAGTTGTATACAGTATCTGACAAATCCAATACCAAACTTCATTGTATTGTAAGTAAAAACAGGGTGTCTGTGAATTTCCAAGAGGGAATGAAATATAGTTTGTATCACCGAGTTTTTTCATTACGTATCCAGGGAACTGTAGATTTTAACAATTAAAATATCAGTAATTGTACAGACTAATAGAGGCAAAAAATTGCAAGTCCACCGCTGTATTTTAAATAGCATGTTAGACTCTTCTGTGCAGTCAA
The DNA here is from genome assembly GCF_963455315.2 of Globicephala melas. NCBI lineage: Eukaryota > Metazoa > Chordata > Mammalia > Artiodactyla > Delphinidae > Globicephala > Globicephala melas. Next base: position 49,024,660 of record NC_083326.1, read on the forward strand.
GGTGGTTTTTATGGCCATCTGTGTTCCCTCAGGCCTTATTCTGTCCCTTGCACTCTGTGTCTATTACCTGGGCCACAAATGTGCCTTTTCATTTCCTTTGAACGCTTACATTCTGAGTTACTAAAAGAAGCAGGAAGGTGTTTACATTATTCTAGATTATAAAATTGGATTTAAAGACCCTTTCAGAATTTGGGGAGCTTTTCAAATGATTAAAAAATAGTCCGCCCATTGAATGGGTGATAAAACCGTGTCCTCTGTACCTTGGTTTCCAGAGTTGACAAACCACTGTTTCATTGACTTGCTGACTCACATGAAGTCTAGCCAACTGGCGGTGAGCAGCCAGCGGCTAGTAGACAGCGTGACTGTCCCATTCTTGCTCGCATATTTTCTCAGGGAGATTATGTGAGGGTATGGCGACGTATACAGGGTCGCTATAGAGATGAAAGATTAAGTCCCTAGGCCTGGATTCCCATCTGAGCTGCTGTAATGACAGAAGCGCCAAACGCCTTGTCACCCCCCCAGCGTGTCTCGTATTCCCTCAGTGCGTGTATAATAGTCTAGTATTTTTTAGGGAAAAAAGCTCAGAATCAAACTTAGGTAAAGTTCTTCATTCCTTTAATGAATAAATCCTTTAAATCCCTTTAAAATAAATCTCACCCTGCTGTTGTGCGTGACAAAGCGAAATGTAGAAAACGAGAGCAGAGCCAGAAATGGCATCATTTACGTCACATACTGTCACGGGCCAGGGCTCATGTCGCCACCCTGGTGAACCCCTGTCATCTTCGCGATTGGACGGGACAGTCAGCCAGCAGCGAGGGCCTCAGCAGCGGGGAGTACGCGATGGCTTCTGACTGGGGCTCCGGGGGGAACAGGTGTCCTTCCCTCACTTCTTCACCTTTTAAGGTTGGAACTCAAGCCACGCTGCCATCTGAGTGGCTTCTCTGCAGCTCGCTGCCCAGGCGACAGGATGAGGTATCCCAGCCTTCAAAGCCGCCTTGCCTCTACACGGCCTTGGAGGACTTGGCAATCTTGAATGTATTATTAATAGTAATGATCATAGCTAACATTTATTGCTCACTTAACGTATGCCTGACACTGTTCTGAGTGATTTGTATGAACTAATTAATCCTGACAGGCCCTGTGAGGTACATAATTAAGCCCCCATTGGGCGGAGAGGTGAGGGACTCACAGTGATGCAAGCATCAGGTGGCAAGGGGCGTGTGCTCTCAGAACCCATTCTTTTATTTTTCAATTGTGGTAAAGCATAGAACGCAGTATTTACCATTTTAACCATTTTTAAGCGTGCAGTTCAGTGGCGTTTGTACGTTCACATTATGCTGCCGTTACCACCCATGTAACTCTTTTCATCTCGTGGAACTGACGTACTGCACCCCTTAAACAACAACTCCCCACCTCCCTACCCCCCAGCCCTGGCAGCCACCGTTGTGCCTTCTGTTCAAAAGGCATTCCTTTAACCACAATGCTCTACTGTCTCTGGAACCCAGGACTGGACTAACCTGGGTATATTTTGTTGTTCTCTTTTTCCATCGTGCTTTTCTCTTGGCTGTTTTATGATGAGCATAACATCAGCCTGTATGTCGTAAGGCGGTCCACCTTCTGCGGTGCAAGGTTGTCAGCTTCCCCATCCCTTCCTTTTGCCAGGCTGAAAGTGTTAGATTACCTGGACTACCAACTCCTAGAGTCAACCACTGTTAACTTTTTGGTGCTCCTACCTTCTAATATTTGTCTATAAAACATATATTTTACAAAATTAAACTATTTTTGAACATGTTGCTTTGTAACCTACTTTTTTACTCATTTTGCTTTGTGAACTATGTGCATCATTAAACAAGAGGGTTCTGACTTCAGGGAGTTTGTATTCCAGTGAAAGAGTCAGGAGAGTCTAGTGCACTGTGATAAATGCCCAAATAGGAGTAAACTCAGGGGCAGTGGAAACATACAGGAGCACATAGGGCAGGGGTGCCTGCAATGTGCTCTGCTCTTTCTGAGGTGATGAGGGTGCAGGCGGAGTATAAGATATTATCCTTCACCTCAGGAATTGTATTACTGTGTAGTTAGCAAGATAAGCTGGTTAGTACCCCTGACATAGCAGCAGGCTGTATAATCTGTGATCAGATGCTACATTGTGCGATACAGATTCTGGTGCTCCAGGAGCTGGAAGAGGCGAGAAATCAATGAGTACTGGAATAGTCGAGGAGGAGAGACTTGAACTCTCCTGAAATCCTAGCGGGGAGGAGATACAAGAGTTAACTGAAGAGAGTAGGGCATTCCAGGTCAGAATTGGCTATAATAAGACTTTTAATCCAGTGTCTAAAACAGTGCCTGGCACCTAGTAGGTGCTAAATAAAAATTTTTTTAAAAGCTATTTTGAAACAGTTTTATTTCTGTATGCATATTCTGTACAGCCAAGTTGCTTTAGAGAGACAATCTTGGTGGATTTTTTTTTTGAGCTATAATTGACAAATATTTAAATTCTACATCAAGATGATTGGATATATGTATACATTGTGAAAGGATTCCCCCATCAAGTTAATTAACACATCCAGCACCTCACATATGTATCCTTTCTTGGTGAGAACATTCAAGTTCTACTCGCTTAGCAAATTTCATTTATACAAAACAGTGTTATCAATTGTAGTCATGTCACCATGTTATACAGTAGATCCTCAGACCTTATTCATCTTATAACTGAAAGTGTATACCCTGTTACCAACTTCTCCCTGTTTTCCCCACCCTGAAGCCCCTGGCAACGACTTTCTACTGTGTTTTTATTGGTTCAACTTTTTTTTTTTAAGGTTCGCATATGTGTGATACCATACCATGCAGTGTTTGTCTGTCTGGTTTATTTCACTTAGCATAAGGCCCTCCAGGTTCATCCATGTTGTCACAAATGGCCTTCTTTTGTAAGGGTAATACCGTGTGTGTGTGTGTGTCTGTGTGTATATGTATTTGTGTGTGAGTGTATATATATACACACATAGATATATGCATGCACACACACACCCCCACATTTTCTTGATCCATTCATCCATTGACGGACACTTAGATTGTTTCCATTGTATATTCTCAGCTCCTTTAGCAAAAATTAATTGACCATAAATGCATGGATTTATTTCTGGGCTCTCTATTCTATTCCATTCATCTGCCTGTCTATTTCTATGCCAATTCTGTACTGTTTTGATTACTATATCTTTGTAATACAGTTTGAAATCTGGGAGCATGATACCTCCTGCTTTGTTCTTCTTTCTCAAGATTGCATTGGCTATTCACGGTCTTTTATGGTTCCATACAAATTTCAGGATTGTTTTTTTCTATATCTGTGAAAAATGCCATTGGAATTTTGATAAGGATTGCATTGAATCTTTAGATCACTTTGGGTAGTTTGGACGTTTTAACAACTTTTGTAATCCATGAGTGCAGAATATCTGTCTATTTGTGTTTTCTGCAGTTTCTTTCATTAATGTCTTACAGTTTTCAGTATATAGCTCTTTCACCTCCTTGGTTAATTTTATTCCTAACTGTTTTATTCTTTTGGATGATATTGGAAATGGGATTGTTTTCTTAATTTTTCTTTCTGATAGTTTGTTGTTGGTGAATTGAAACACAACTGATGTTTGTATGTTGGTTTTGTACCATGCACCTTTACTGAATTCATGTATTAGTTCTAATTGTGTTTTGGTGGAGTCTTTAGGGTTTTCTACATACAATATCATGGCATCTGCAAATAGAGATAATCTTACTTCTTCCTTCTTGATTTGGACGCCTTTTATTTCTTTTTCTTGCATGATTACGCTGGCTAGAACTTCAGTACTGTGTTGAATAAATGTGGTGAGAGTGGGCATCCTTGTCTTATTTTTGATCTTATAGGAAGAGTGTTCAGCTTTTCACCACTGAGTATGATGTTAGCTGTGGGCTTGTCATATATGGCCTTTATTATGTTGAGGTATGCTTCCTCTATGCCCACTTTGTTGAGAGTTATTATCATGAAAGGATGTTGAATTTTGTCAAATGCTTTTTCTGCATCTATTGAGATTATCCATTGTTTTATTAATGTCATATATCACATTTATTGATTGGCTTGTATTGAACAATCCTGCTTACCTGGAATAAAACCCACTTGATCATGGTGTATGACCCTTTAAATGTATTGTTGAGTTCAGTTTGCTAATATTTTCTTGACTTTTGCATCTGTGTTCATCAGGGATATTGGCCTACAATTTTGTTTTCTTTGTCTGGTTTTGTCTTTGGTTTTGGTGTCAGGATAATGCTGACGTTGTAAAATGAGTTTGGAAGTGTTCCCTCTTCTTCTGTTTCTTTGAATAGTTTGAGAAGGATCCGTATTCATGCTTCTTTAAATGTCTGGCAGAATTCACCAGTAAAGACATCTGGTCTTGGATTTTTGTTTGTTGGCAGGTGTTTGATTACTGCTTCAGTTTCCTTACTAGGGATTGATCAGTTCAGATTTTCTATTTCTTCATGATTCAGTTTTGGTTGGTTGTATGTTTCTAGGAATTTATCCATTTCTTCTAGATTGTCCAATTTGTTAGCATATAATTGTTCACAGCATTCTCATGATCCTCTGTGCATCAGTTGTAGTATCTTCTCTGTCATTTATAATTATACTTATTTGAGTCCTCTCTTTTTCTTGGTGAGTATAGTTAAAGATTTGTCTATTTTACCTTTTTTTTTTTTTTTTTTGTGGTACACGGGCCTCTCACTGTTGTGGCCTCTCCTGTTGCGGAGCACAAGCTCTGGACGCGCAGGCTCAGCAGCCATGGCTCACGGGCCTAGTCGCTCCGCGGCATGTGGGATCTTCCCGGACCGGGGCATGAACCCATGTCCCCTGCATTGGCAGGCAGACTCTCAACCACTGTGCCACCAGGGAAGCCCTCTTTTTTTTAAAAAAAAAAACAGCTCTTAGTTGCATTTATCTTTCTAGTCTCTGTTTCATTTCTTTCCACTCTGATCTTTGTTACCCTTCCTTTACTAATTTTGGACTTCTTCTAGTTCCTTGAGGTGTAAAGTTAGGCTGTTTGAGATCTTGTTTCTTAGTGTGTTTATTGCCATGAACTTCTTTCTTAGAGCTGTTTTTGCTGCATCCTGTAAGTTTTGTATGTTGTATTTCCATTTTCATTTGTCTCAAGATATTTTCTGATTTCTTCTTTGACCTATTGGTTGTTTAGTAGCATGTTTACTTCTCGCGTATTTGTGAATTTCCCAGTTTTCTTTTTGTAATTTATTTCTAATTTTATACCATTGTGGTTAGAAAAGATGTTTGATATGATTTCACTATTTTTAAATTTATTGTCTTGTTTTGTGGCCTAATATATAGTCTGTCCTGGAGAGCGTTCCATATACACTTGAGAAGAATTGTGTATTCCTTTATTGCATGGAATGTTCTGTATATGTCTCTTAGGTCTGTTGGTCTAACATGTTGTTTAAACCCATTGTTTCCTTACTAAGATTTTCTGTCTGGATGATCTATCCCTTGTTGAAAGTAGAGAATTGAAATCCCTTGCTTTTCTTGTATTGCTCTCTATTTCTCTTTTAAGATCTGTTAATATTTGCTTTTAGGTGTCCCTATTTGGGATGCATAAATACTTATAATTGTTATATTGTCTTGATGAATTGACCCCTTTACATTATATAATGACCTTCTTTGTGTCTTATTACATTCTTTGGCTTAAAATCTGTTTTGTCTAATATAAGTATAACTACCCCTGCTTTCTTTTTGTTTCCATTTTCATGGAATGTCTTTTTCTATCCTCTCACTTTCTATATGTGTGTGTCCTTAGAGCTGCAGTGAATTTCTTGTAGTCAGCATAGCTGGGTCTTGGTGTTTTCTGTTTTTTGTTTAACCCATTCAGCCACTATGTGTCTTTTGGTTGGGTAATTTAGTCCATTTGCATTCAAAGTAATTACTGATAGATGTGGTTTCACTATGGCTCTTCTGTTCATTGTTTTCTGTTTTGTAATTCCTTTGTTCCTTTCCTCTTCCTTTCTTCCTTTGTGAATTTGATGATTTTCTGTAGTTGGTATGCCTAAATTCCTTTATCTTTTGTGTATCTACTATAGGTTTTTTGCTTTGTAGTTACCATGAGGTTTATGTAAAACATCTTATAGTTATAACAGTCTGTTTTAAGCTGATTACAAATTAACTTCAAACACATACAAAAGCTCTACATTTGTACACTCCCTGCCATTTTATGTTTTTGGTGTCACAGTTTACATCTTTTTACATTGTGTATCCATTAACAAATTATCATAGTTATAGTTACTTTTAATACTTACGTCTTTTAATCTTCGTTCTAGAGTTATACATGAACTACCCAGCACCATTACAACATTTGACTATTCTTGAATTAAATAGTTGTGTAAAGAAAATGACCATGATTGAATGAACAGATTGGAAGTAGTGCCCCTCCCTTTGATGTTAAAAGAAAATCTGACTTCCCAGAAGCATTGGTAGGAGTACAAATTGATAAAGGGTTGAAGGGTTGAAGGCATTCAGCTTGGTAGTAACTGTAAAAATTTTCAGTGAGCACACACCTTTGACCCAGAAATCCCACTTACAGAAATTTACTTTAAAACCATATTTGTTCATGTTCTAAAGGATAAGATTAAATAGTTTATGGTATATCTATAGATAGACTTTTTAAAAAAACTTAACAAATACATATAGCATTTACTAATGTGCCCAGAACTGGTCTAAGTGTTTTGCAAATATTAGTCTTATAACAGTGCTTTGTAGTAGATTATGTTATATACACTTATATTAGTGCCACGTTATTGATAAGGAAACTGGCAGAGTTTAACTTGGCCAGAGTCACACATCTAGTAAATGAGAAAGCCTGAAGTGGAACTCAGTCTGATTCTAACATCTTACCACTGCGCAGTGCAGCGATTACAAAGCACTTGATGGACTCGGTGTTGTAATGTACGTGTATGTAAGACCTCCGAACACAGGAACAGCATAAAAAGGCAAGTGATGAGCCAATACATAGAGCAGATCCCATGCATTAAAAGAATCCGATAAGATATATGTGTGTACATACACGTGTGTGTAAACACCCAGCATTGTATCCCAAACTGTTGGAGGTGCTTTGCCTCTGAGGGGAGGAGCATTTTCATTTCTTTACTTCCATGACTGAGAATTACATATTCTTCTATTAGTTTTTGTGTTGTTTTTTTTAAGAAAAAACTCATGAAGACATTATTAAGTAGAAGAAAGAGAGTCTAAGATATCTCAATTAAGAAAAGCCTTGGCAGTCCCAGCTTTCTGGACTTGGCCCCAGCAGTGAATTTTTGCACTTAACTGAGATCTCGGGGTGTATATAGTAAAGCCTTCTTTTCTTCATCTCCTTATGCATTCCCGTTCTCCTTTGTCTTCCCAGTGAGGCAGCAGTAAACCTACCATTTCTTTTCATTACATTGAGCTGCTACACGTCTGTCTGCGTTCTGCAGTATTGTGTGCTAATGAGTGAGCTTTTATTTTATGCGCTCCGATAGTAGTTTTGTGAAGGTTACTTTATTTTTAATTGTGCATATCTGTAAGAATGTGGATGTTTAGAGGGGGAAAGTCAGAGCCAAGACAGGTGGCATTCAAGCTCGATGGCACCTTGCGATGGTTCACGGGGTCATGACTTTAGTCAGCGGGCTTCATGAAAGATGTGATTCTCACGGGAAAGGTAAATAATAGTAGGTGGAAGGTTGGAAAGATCATCAGACTATTCCAGAGAAAACCAAGATAAGTTTGTTCCCTAGTGAATTTGTTAAAGATCTCATGGTGCGACTGTTTGCTGGCAGGATATGGTAAGCAGAGTTGAAAGGTTGCAATTCAGGTCAGAGGACCCCTACCCAATCATTAAATTATTTTTGGAAGTCTACTGTGATTGTGTCATTCTAGCAGATAGAATTTAAAACCTATCCTGTGAAATACACAATAGCCTTCTAGTACCCCAGTTCACAATGTGTAATGGATCAGTGTTCTCAGAAAACCTCAATGTTGTCAGGCAGTAACAGTCCGGGGCTTCCCTGGTGGCGCAGTGGTTGAGAGTCCGCCTGCCGATGCAGGGGACACGGGTTCGTGCCCCGGTCCGGGAAGATCCCACATGCCGCGGAGCGGCTGGGCCCGTGAGCCATGGCCGCTGGGCCTGCGCGTCCGGAGCCTGTGCTCCGCAACGGGAGAGGCCACAACAGTGGGAAGTCGGCGTACCGCAAAAAAAACAAAAAACAGTCTGAAATTCCTTTGAAAAATTGTCCACAAAAATGGTATATGTGGTTGCTCCTTAGCCCACTATGAAGATTTTTGGTCTTTGTGTCCCCATGACCTTGATATGCCATTTCCTAATTCTGATCTGAGGCAGACTTATTAATAGTCATCATCTCACTGCTCACCAGTAGATTGCAAGCTCCTCGAAGCCAAGGAGAATGTTTGGGTAGGCTTTGTATTTCCTTCAAGGCCTAGAACGATATACTCCACATGGTTAGATGCTCTGGGAAGATTATGAAATTGAACTGACACTAATTAAATGTGCTGTTCTCTGTGACTTCCTTTCCAGGAACGTGTTATGTAGAGACAGCAGCGTGTAAGTTTGCTGTGTATGTTAGGCATCACGGTTTCCATTTTTTTTGTTAAATAGGAACTCTCCAAGATCACCATGCCAGTCATATTTAACGAGCCTTTGAGCTTCCTGCAGCGACTCACTGAATATATGGAGCATACGTACCTCATCCACAAGGCCAGTTCATTTGCTGATCCTGTGGAAAGGATGCAGGTATGTGTCAAGCAAGCACTGGGAAAGGTCTAAGTCTTAGGAAGTCTTCTCTGCCACCTTCTCCCCTCCCCCCGCCCCAAACACATATGCACAGAATTCATGTTAAGTCCAGTGTGAGGCTAGCAAACGTTATCATTACATAGTCAGCATGTTTGGAGAGTCGTCTGTGTTCCTTCCCCGCCACCCTCTAGTCAGAGTGCCACTGTAGTGGAAAGACCAACGAGAATTGCAAGAGAAGCAGAACGTGGTCCAAAACCAAACCTGGATGTTGGTGAGCTGTTTCTGAGTCCTTGTTTTAGAAGATAACATCGTGTTAGGGTAAAAATATTCAACCATTCTTTCAGACTTTCTCAGTGTTTCCAAGAAGGAATAGATATATACATACACAGATAAATATGTGTATTTATGCTTATGTGTGTATATAGATATACACATACTACTATAGGTTAAAACAAAGGACAACAAGGAATTGCACTTTTTTGTTTTCCTCTGAAGAGAAGGCATTCATGTGATGTATATGGATTGACTAGACACAGGGAGAGTATAGTAGATACATTCTTTTCCTTCCAGCAAAGCAATAGCATTCTAAATGGAGTCATTCTGTCTTTTCATTTATATAAATCAGCTTTTCCCAACCTCATTGGACTTGATACCAATTTGTTTAGTTTTTTCGCCCCATCCTAAAAGTGATGTACTTTTTAGAAATTTTAAAGGAATTAAGAGTAATTTAGGATTTGAGAGTTTTTTAAAAGTCCTTGAGAGAATCTGTAGCACAGTTGGGATGATCTTTAGGAAGTCTCAGAGTAATTTTCATTCTGAATATCCACATTTGCTTATTAGTTTGCTTATTAAGCCGTGTTAAAAATACAAAGTAATTAAACTCCTCAAAATCATTTTGTAAATTACTGTTTTCAGCAGAATTTCAGTTCCTGAAAGAATGAGGAGGCAGCAAGGCTATTTTTAACTTCTCCTAATGCTCTGTCCCACAGTGTGTAGCTGCATTTGCTGTATCTGCTGTTGCTTCTCAGTGGGAACGCACTGGAAAGCCTTTCAACCCACTTCTGGGAGAGACTTATGAATTAGTTCGGTAAGATCTTTCACACTATTCCAGGTGGATAGTTGAATCTCCATGATTTACATAGCTCTTCAAATGAAAATGTATATTTTTTGAGCATTTACCAACATTTTGTATGACTGAAGAAAGTTAACAATTTTGTTTGTGTCTATGATATTTATTATTTTAGAAATTATGTCAAAAATATGAAAACATACATAAAATGAACCATTACAAGGATTTCAGTATTCCTGATCTCATGGGATTAGTTATCATCCTTTCTCCTTATGTAGACCATAAAGCATGATAGGGGTTTTTTGGGGTTTTTTTGTTTCTTTAAAAAATTAATTAATTAATTAATTTTTGGCTGCATTGAGTCCTCGTTGCTGAGCACAGGCTTTCTCTAGTTGGGACGAGGAGGGGCTACTCTTCCTTGTGGTGCGCGGGCTTCTCATTGGGGTGGCTTGTCTTTGTTGCAGAGCACGGGTTCTAGGCGCGCAGGCTTCAGTAGTTGTGGCTTGCAGGCTCTAGAGCGCAGGCTCAGTAGTTGTGGCGTACGGGCTTAGTTGCTCCATGGCATGTGGGATCTTCCTGGACCAGGGCTCGAACCCATGTCCCCTGCTTTGGCAGGTGGATTCTTTTTTTTTTTTTTTTTTTTGCGGTACGCAGGCCTCTCACTGTCGTGGCCTCTCCCGTTGCGGGGCACAGGGCTCCGGACGCGCAGGCTCAGCGGCCATGGCTCACGGGCCCAGCCGCTCCACGGCATGTGGGATCTTTCCGGACTGGGGCACGAACCTGTGTCCCCTGCATCAGCAGGCGGACTCTCAACCACTGTGCCACCAGGGAAGCCCCGGCAGGTGGATTCTTAACCACTGCGCCACCAGGGAAGTCTCTGGGTTTTTTTAATAAGCATATAAAATATATTAGCATAAACTTACACTGTTGGCATACAGGCAATGACTGTATCTAGAGCTGCATTTCCTGCTGTAGCTTGCTTCTTTACACACAGTTAGGGAATTCATTTGGCTTTAGTTTTTCTGAATCTTTCTCTTCCCTCCACAAATTTTGATCTCATTTATTCCCTAGATGTTTGTAAAGGAGATACATTAGATTCTTCAATCTTAATATAAATGGAATGATAAGTTTTAAATTTACATGGCTAATATTCTCAATTCATGAAAATCACCCAAATTCATGTGGGTGTTCTTTATTTTAATGTGTTTAAGTAGCTAGGTTTATAATAACATTGATTTTAGTTGTTTGGGTTGCATATGTGCAATTACTCATGTGTTGTCCTTCCATCAGGATTATAACAAAGGATTGTTTACTTCGTCAAATCTATTTCCTTAATACTTTAACATTGCTTTTTCACGGAAATGACAGTAATGTATACATTCTGTGATAACAGTTTATTATATAACACTACCGTTTTTTGTTTGTTTTTTAAATCTTAAGAGATGACCTTGGTTTCAGACTCATCTCTGAGCAGGTCAGCCATCACCCACCCATTAGTGCATTTCATGCTGAAGGATTAAACAATGATTTCATCTTTCATGGCTCAATCTATCCCAAACTGAAGTTCTGGGGGAAGAGCGTAGAAGCAGAACCCAAAGGAACCATCACGTTGGAGCTCCTTGAGTGAGTCAGAATCACGCCTTTAACTCTTTTCATGTGTACCTACTCATTAGTATATACACTTGCACACAGACTTGACCTTGCTGTTCAAAAGGTGGAGACAAAGAAACTGCTTTTCTGAAGTGTAAATTTTCTACCATCATGTAAAAGAATTTGAGAAACATGGCCATAGCCATTGTTAATCAGCCTAGGTATGTGTAAAAAGTTTAACTTGATGTTTGACTGTGGTGTTTGTTTGGGTCTATTTTAAGATAAAACGGAGTTAATCACTGCATGACAGTTCTTATGAGACAAGCTTTCTATATATCATGGTAATAATATTTTGGTTAACCATCTTTTAAAGTGAATTCACTTTGAGAAATATTGAAATAACAATCACATTGGTACATCTTAGACATTAGGTTAAGTTGAAAGTTCTCTTCTTTTGCAATAGAAAAAAGGTTGCCATGAAATACCTTTCCATTTATTTGTGTCATCTTCAGTTTCTTTCATTACTGTCTTGTTGTTTTCAATATACAGGTCTTTCACCTCCTTGTTTAAATTTATTTCTAGGTATTTTATTCTTTTTGATGCAGTTTTAAATGGAATTAATTCTGTGCTCATGGATTGAAAAAATTAATACTGTTAAAATGTCCATACTATCGACAGCGACGTACAGATTCAGTGCAATCTCTATCAAAATTCCAATGACGTTTTTCACACAAATAGACAATCCTGCAATTTTTATGGAATCACAAAAGACCCCAAATAGCCAAAGCAGTCTTGAGAAAGAAGAACAAACCTGGGGGCATCATGCTCCCTGATTTCAAACTATATTACAAAGCTATAGTAATTAAAATATATGGTATTGGCATAAAAACAGACACATAGATCAATGGAACAGAATAGAGAGCCCAGAAATAAGTCTATGCAAATAGGGTCAGTTAATTTACGACAGAGGAGGCAAGAATATACAACAGAAGAAGGACAGTCTCTTCAATAAATGGTTTTGGGAAAATTGGACAGGCACATTCAAAAGAATGAAACTGGACCCCTCTGTCATACCATACACAAAAATTAACTCAAAATGGATTACAAACTTGAACATACGACTGAAAACTATAAAACTCCTAGAAGAAAACATAGGCGGTAGGCTCCTTAACATAGGTCTTGGCAATGATTTTTTGACTCTGACACCAAAAAGAACAAAAGCAAATATAAACAAGTGGGACTACATCATACTAAAAAGCTTCTGCACAGTAAAGGAAACCATCAACAAAATGAAAAGGCAGCCTACTGAATAGGAGAAAATATTTGCAAATCATGTATCTGATAATGGGCTAACATCCAAAATATATGAAGAATGCATACCACTCAATAGCAAGAAAAAAAAATCCAATTAAAAAGTAGGCAGAAGATCTGAATAGACATTTTTCAAAGAAGACATACAGATAGTCAACAGGTAAATGAAAAGATGCTCTACATCATTAACCATCAAGGAAATGCAAGTCAAACCACAATGAGGTATCACCTCCCACCTGTGAGAAAGGCTAGTATCAAAAAGACTAGAAATAAATGTTGGTGAGGATGTGGAGGAAAGGGAACCCTTGTGCAGTGTTGGTGGATGTAAATTGGTGCAGCCGCTATGGAAAACAGTTTGGAGGTTCCTCAAAAAATTCAAAGTAGAGCTACTATGATCCAGCAATTCCACTTTTGAGTATTTATCCATAGAAAACAAAAACACTAACTCAAAAAGATATCTGCACCCCCATGTCATTGCAGCATTATTATACATATTATACATATTCCATACAACAGCCAAGATATGGAAACAACTCAAGTGTCCATCGTTGGATGAATGGACAAAGAAATTGTGGCATACACACACACACACACACACACACACACACACACACACACACAAATATTAGCCATAAAAAAGAATGAAATTTTGCCACTTGCAACAACATGGATGGACCTCAAGGACATTATGCTAAGCGAAATAAGTCAGAGAAAGTCTAGTACTCTATGATCTCCTTGTGTGAGAGAGAAAGATAAGAGAAAGAAAAAACAATAAACAGACTCTAATCCCAAGGTGACTGAGATATTGAAATCTGTATCAAAGACTTTAAAGCAGCTCTTATAACTATGCTCCATGACATAAAGATGAACTCTTAAAATGAATAGAAAGACATTGGAGCAAAGAAATGAAAGTATTTCTGGAAATTTTAGTACTGAAAAAATACAATAACAAAAATAATAACTGGATAGGCTCGATAGCAGAATGAAGATAATAAAATATGTCTCGATCCACATGCTGAAAACTATAAAACACTGATTCCAGTTATCAAAGACTATGAGTAATGGAGGGTCATACTATGTCTCACCATACTTGGAATCCTTAATATAATTCAGATGTTAGTTTTCCCATAATTGATCTATAAGCAATCTATATTAACACAATCTAAATTTAAAAGTCCCAGGATGATTTTCGATACATAAAGAGAAGTTGATCCTAAAATTTATATGGAAGGGCAAATGAAACGCTACAGCCAAAACAGTTTTGAAAAGGAAGAACAGAATTGATGGACTCCCACTTCCTAATTTTAAGACTTAACAGTAAAGCTGTTGTAATCAAGACAGTGTTGTATTGACAAAAGGATAGACACATACATCAAGGGAACAGAGAACAGAGTCCAAAAACTGACCCACAGAAACATGGTCAATTGATTTTTGACAAAGGTAAAAACCCAATTCAGTGAAGAAGGATAGTCCTCTCCACAAATGGTGTGGGAACAGTTGGAAGTACGTATGTTAAAAAAATGAACCTCAACTTACATCTCACAGCTTAAACAAAAATGAACTCAAAATAGACCATAGGCTAAAATCTAATATACAATTATAAGCTTTTGGAAGAAAACAGGAGAAAACCTTTATGACCTTGGATTAGGCAATGACATCTTATGGATATAATACCAAGGCACAGTCTAGAAAAGACAAAATTGATTAGGTTTTATCAAAATGAAAGACTCTTGCTCAGTGACAAACACTCTTCAGAGAATGGAGAGGAGCCATAGATAGATAAACATTATTTGCAAATCATTTATCAACAAAGGACTTGTATCTAGAATGTGTAAAGAATTCTCAAAACAATAAGAAAACAAACAACCCAATAAGAAATTGGGCAAAAGATGTGAACAGACACTTCACCAAAGAGATATATGGATGACAAAGGAGCACACAAAAACATGCTCAACAGCATTAGTCATTAAAGAAATACATAATCATAGTGAGATACCACTACACACCTGTTAGAATGTCCAAAATCAAAATAATTTTTAGAACTGACAGTACCAAGTGTTGGCAAGGATGTAGAGCAACCAGAAATCTCATATATTGCTGGGGGGAATCTAAAATGGCAGAGCCACTCTGGAGAACAGAGTTAACCCTATGTTAACCAGATAACATAGGGTTACAGAGTTAATCCTGTGTTAACCAGATGACTCAGCAGTCCACTCCTAGGTGTTTACTCTGGAGAAATAAAGACTTAACATTTTCACAAAGACCTGTGCCCAAATGTTTATAGTACTATTAATTGTAATCACCAAGCAACCCAGCATGCTTCAGTAGGTAAATGGTTAAACTGTGATACATCCATACAGTAGAATACTACTCAGAAAAAAGAGAGAGCAAATTATTGATAAGTAGAATTTAAAATGGATTATACAAATGAAGAAACTAATTTTGAAAGGTTACATGGTGTATTATCCCACCTATATGACATTCTGGAGAAGGCAAAACTATTGCAATGGAGAGCAAATGAGTTGTTTAGGGTCTATGGTTGGGGGAGGGTTTGACCATAGAGGGGCAGCATGAGCGAATTTGTGTATGGTGTGATGGAATTGTTCTATATTGTGATTATAGTTGTAGTTACAAAGATCTACACATGCACTAAAACTCACAGAACTAGATACACCAAGAAAAGTGAATTTTACTGTTTGTAAATTAAAAATAAATTTAGACATAAATGTACGAAGATGTAAAACGAATGTTTTCAAAAGCAAAGGATGTGTAAAATTGGAGCTTATTCACATACACAAGTTTTTCCCTTTGGTGAACTAGAAAGTACTAAATAGACTGTTTTCTACTTCTAATTTAATTTTGTTTATTATGTTTTCACCAGACTTTTGAATGCTTAAGATGATTATGTACATAGTTTAATTTGGAGTTTGGTAGAAAGATAGAATTCTTTTCTTAAGCTTTTGTATCCTTTTAAGAAACAATAAGAGGAGTCAGATGATACCTATTTTACTGTGATTAACACCAGCAGAGGTTTTACGGTCTTAGAGTTTAGTCATCTCTAGCAGTCTGATGTGTTGTCCTGAGTAATAGCATTTGAGGCAAATGCACTTTTTAAACAGAGTAACACTTCTCACTTATTTTTCTGGGCTTTGGTTTTCTTTTTGCTCTCCAGACACAATGAAGCATATACGTGGACAAATCCTACCTGCTGTGTACATAACATCATTGTGGGGAAACTCTGGATTGAGCAGTACGGCAACGTGGAGATCACAAACCACAAGTGAGATGCTTCGTCCTCCTCCCCTGTCCCTTCAGTTGTCATCAGAGGGTGCCAGTAGTCTTTTTACAAACGTTCTAGTACAGCTTGATGATGATTTAAGAACCAGGCAGTATAGCTCTGGAGTAAATAAAGCCCATCTATTTAATGAACAGATCTTATGTTAAAGTTTCTGATTAGGGGAGACTGGTGAACTCAGAGCTTCTGCAGCCTTGGGGAATGTTCATTCCCGCCTCCTTCAGCTCATTTTGCTGATCCTGATTAGTTTGCATTGTTCACGTGGGGATGGGTGGCAGGAGAAACACAAAAGTTGAAAAGAGTTGGGTTCAAATCCTACTCTGTGACCTTAGGCCAGTGTCCGAGTTAGCTCGGGCTGTTGTAACAGAGCACCATGGGCCGAGTGGCTTCAACAGCAGACGTTTATTTCTCATGGTTCTGGAGGCTGGGAAGTCCCGGGTCAGGGTGCTGGCAGATTTAATGCTAGGTGAAGGCCCTCTTTCTGGTTTGAAGTTGGCCATTTTCTCAAATCGTTGTATGGCAGAGGGAAGGATCGTCTCCCCGTATCTCTTCTTAGAAGAACATTGATCCCATTCATGAGGGTTCCACCCTTATGACCTAATTACCCCTAAATACCCTCGCGTGGGCGACTAGGGCTTCACTACATGAATTTGGTGGGCAAACATTCATTCCATAACAACAAGTCTCTTATTTTTTATGAACCTGGCTTTACATTTTCTCCGTGGTGGGTCCAGTACTGATTATGGGTTAATTATGATGCTCTCTGTGTGGAGCCTGGCATGCATTAGGAAGTCAGTAAGCAGCAGCTGCTATGAGAAAGGTTTTCACAGTCACTGTTCTCTCCAGCGGCTTCTGTGTTGAACGGTAACCTGAGCTCACTATCTCCTTTACAGGACTGCGGACAAATGTGTGTTGAATTTTAAGCCATGCGGCCTTTTTGGTAAGGAGTTACACAAAGTTGAAGGCTACATTCAAGATAAAAGGTAAAGTTTCCATTTTAAATGCTGACTGGTATAGGTGTCGTTCACTAAATAAAGTGTTATTAAAATCTGCCATTATCTAGGAAACAAGCATTTCAGTAAATTGAAAAACTCTTTCTTCTGCAAGGAAATATTTATTTCTTTAAAGAATCTAATTTGTAAGCATCTTTATAGTAATATTCAGTTACAGCAAAACGCTGGTTTAACTGCTGGCTAAACATCGGTTTCTCTTGACAGCAAAAAGAAGCTCTGTGCCCTCTATGGGAAGTGGACAGAATGTTTGTACAGTGTTGACCCTGCCACATTTGATGCTTACAAAAAAAATGATAAGAAAAACACCGAAGAGAAGAAGAACAGCAAACAGGTGAACGTCCCGGAAGGTGGCATCGAAGGAATCACGGGACTCTTTAAGTTTGTACTAATCCTTTTGGAGGTGGCCTGTTAGCGGGTCACAGTGTGACCTCTTATGCTTGGTGCTAATGCATGTAATGTTTCTCCTTGAACCTTCTTAATGAACCAGTTATCCGCCTTGGTAGCGAATGTTTGACATAATCTCCCGTGGAGTACGGGTGTGCGCCATGCAGTTATACACGCGGCATAGAACTCAACGTTGCTTTGGAAAGTTGGAGTTCATCTTAGTGAGACCAGTGTCCTTGTCCTCCTTTCTGTTTATGTGCATTAGCAGTTGAGATCATTTGAATATTTGAAATTTCACCCAGAATGATCACATACGTTTTCATGCTTGCAGCAGTTGTGTTGCCCTTTTGTATCCGAGATCCCTGAAGCTGAGAGCATCGCAGTTAAGGGATTCATTCCTGGACGGCTGTCCTCGTCTTACTAAGCGTTCTCCTAACGGGACAGTTTAACGTTAGACTCTCCCCGTGTGAGGCCACAGGTTTTCGTCACAGGGCCCCGGGAGGCTGGACCGCTCAGCAGACTGAGCTAAAGAGAGCTTGCACCTATTTGGACAGGAAGCGTCGGAGGACTGATGCCTTTCCAGTGACGGACATCACGATTCAGAGCACGAGCTCTGCTTAGAATCCCGCTTCTCCCACTTCTGAGTGGTTCAGTCTCGGGCAGATTCCCACCCTCTCTCCGCCTCAGCACCTTCATTTATAAAATGGGTACAGCAAGAGCACCCACATGTCAGATGAGTTGACGGAGGTCAGGGGTTCCTGGTGAGGACAGCTCAGGCCCCCCGTCTGCTCTGAGCATCACACCGGCCACCGAAGCACCGTCTCAGAGCTTCCGGCTCCCCTCGCCCCCCCGTGTCGAGCTCTCTGGGGCCCTTCAGGTGACTCTTACACATGTAAGAGTTTAGGAAGCCCCTAACCTTCCTCAAAAACAGAAGGTGTATGTCTGAGTGGCTTTCTTTGTAAGCCGGTTACCGGGGTCCCGGGGACAGAGCAGCTGGTGCAGTTGACGGCAGTGGCATTTCCCTGGCTGGGCCCTTCTCCCCTCCCTCTGCCTCCATCTCTGGGCACAGTCCACTTTCCTCCTCCACCTGGGTCTCCACTGCTTCTCCTTCCTTCCGGGGGTTGCACTGACGCTTCTCTGCAGTGACCCCAAGACTGACGGGGCTGGAGAAGGGAGTGCTCCAGGACCAGGCCCCAACCCGAACTCCTGGGCAGTGGCCCAGCCAACACAAGGCAGCTTGGCGAAGACATGGCCTCTTCCTCCTTTTACAGAGGTGGGAGGTGGCAGAGGAGGGCCTTGGCGAAATTCCAGAAAATCCCCCTCATGTCCCAAAAATCCCTGGTCAATCTTTGTAGAAAAACGGCCTTGCCCCTTGGAGAGAGAAGTCAGCCTCATGCTCACCCTGTGTCTACTCTTGCCTCCCGTGGGCATCGGCCACCGTGGATTTCTGATGTTCCCGAGCGTATTTAAATGCCTTGGGGGAGCTTGTCACCAGTGTTGTCCCTTCCCTGCTGCTGTTTTTAAAGTTGCATATCTCAGCCAGTAGTTCTAGATTTGGTAACTGTGACATTGGGAATATGACTTAGCCTTCCAAAGGCTTAAATTCTTTATATATAAAATTTTATGGGTGGGCTTCCCTGGTGGCACAGTGGTTAAGAATCCGCCTGCCAATGCAGGGGACACGAACCCTGGTCTGGGAAGATCCCACATGCCGCAGAACAACTAAGCCCGTGCACCACAACTACTGAGCCTGTGCTCTAGAGCCCGCGAGCCACAACTACTGAGCCCACGAGCCACAACAACTGAAGCCTGCGCATCTAGAGCCCGTGCTCTGCAACAAGAGAAGCCACCACAATGAGAAGCCCGCGCACCGCAACAAAGAGTAGCAGCCCCTGCTCGCCGCAACTAGAGAAAGCCCGCGTGCAGCAATGAAGACCCAACACAGCCAGAAATAAATAAATTAAAAATATTTTTTAAAAAAATTATTAAAAAAAACTTTATGAGTTTATTACATAAGGACTAAATATACAGAGAGCTGCTAGCAGCTCTGCCAGGTTGGGTGTGGGGGGGGCGTGCAACCAGAGGAAATGTTAGTTTCTTTTTTAGCCTTACATCTTTTTGATTGATTGATTGATTGATTGACTATAAATTTATTTATTTATTTTTGGCTGTGTTGGGTCTTCGTTGCTGTGTGTGGGCTCCTCATTGTGGTGGCTTCTCTTGTTGTGTAGTATCAGCTTCAGTAGTTGTGGCACTCGGGCTCAGTAGTTGTCGCTCGCAGGCTTTAGAACGCAGGCTCAGTAGTTGTGGTGCACGGGCTTAGTTGCTCCATGGCATGTGGGATCTTCCCGGACCAGGGCTCAAACCCGTGTCCCCTGCATTGGCAGGCGGATTCTTAACCACTGAGCCACCAGGGAAGCCCCTAGCCTTACATTGTTTTAAATCCTCTTTTTATAGAATGCTTTCAGGATCCCTACTGGTTTGTGTTGTTGATAAATTTAGTTAAATGCTCCAAGAATTTAATCTTTTCTTGCTCTCATAATGTTCTAGTCAATACTTAAGTGAGTTATTTTGGCTTTAAAAAAAAACTTTAAAAATATTACAACATGATAGTAAAGGCATGATGATGGTGATGATAGTGGCTTGAATGCACAGAACCCTAAATGAGACCACACATAAGGCTCACGAGGCTCGCAGCGCTTACTCACTAGGCCTGCATTTGTTGGCTCCCTGGCCTGTGTTGAAAGGTGAGGATGTGAGAACGAGAAAGTCATGGTGCCCCGGCCCTCGTACAGTTACATCCTAATGCTGTGCAGTCAGCGGTGTTTATTTTACAGTTTGTAAGTATATTCTTTTGAAAACATTTGTTTTGTTCATCTGTTGGTTCTTCTAGATGAGCGCTTCTGAGGAGTCAGACGAAATGCCAATGCCAGATTCCGAGAGCGTGTTTGTCATTCCTGGGAGCGTTCTCCTGTGGCGAATAGCCCCGCGGCCTCCCAATTCAACCCAGGTGAGGCTGGGCGTGCTGAGTGCGGCCTCCTGTTTACTGGGCTCTGACGGTGCTTTTCCCCCGGCCCAGGCGGGACCAGGAGGAGGCGGGTGGTCATCAAAAGCTCCTAAGTCGTCCCTCTGTGGCTTCTAACCCGGGACGGGGCATTCGTGCCGCCCAGGCCTCCTGGTGTCTGGCTGGCCAGGACGCCTTGGCGTGAGGCTTTGGGGGGCTTCCTTAACAATTACTGAGGGGCAAGACTGACTGTCGTTAAATGCAAGGTGGTGCAGCCAGATCTAGCAAGTAAGGATTTAAGTGAAGAACAGAGAATGTTGGGTTTGCTTGTATCTCTCCTTCGAGGTGATGGTGGTGGAAGATATTCATGCTGGGAGGCCTGCTGGGGGGCTTTCTTTGAGACAGATGCCCACAGGTGGCGCAGACTTGGGTGAAAACACTGAGATGTGTGGTCTGAGAAAGGCCGTTGTCACCACAGAACAGGGGGTCATGATCAACTGTTTCTGCCTTCAGGGTTTCATTCTGCGTTATGCCCCGGTATATGTTAATTTGAACATTTTCTTCTTTTCAGATGTATAATTTTACTAGCTTTGCAATGGTTTTGAATGAAGTAGACAAGGAAATGGAGGGTGTGATTCCTAAGACAGACTGCAGGCTACGTCCTGACATCAGAGCCATGGAAAATGGGGAAATAGGTAACCAGCACCTGATGGCGGCACCAGTGAAGATTGATTTCTTTGAGGAGGGTGGTTTGTTTTACTCCTGGTTACTGTCAGCACTTTACTATGTTAGCACAACCATCTTTAGTCTCTCTTAGAGACTTTTTTTTAAAGTATTTATTTATTTATTTGGTTGCTCCGGGTCTTAGTTGCAGCACGTGGGCTCCTTAGTTGCGGCAGGTGGGATGTAGTTCCCCGACCAGGGGTGGAACCCGGGCCCCTTGCGTTGAGAGGGTGAAGGCTTAACCACTGCGCCACCAGGGAAGTCTCTAGAGATTTTTTTTTTTTTAATTAAAATTCAATTTAAATTCAGAAACTTTGGTTTAAAATTTGGGAATCTGAGGTGGACCTCAGCAGCTCATATTTCATTGTCTCAGTGATACTCCCTAATTTAATGTAATACATACGGCCAGAGGCATATCTAACATATCAGAGGAGAATTTGGGACAATAATATCCCATTTATCAACTTTTAACTACACTCTGACTAGTTATTTCACTACATATTTCAGAATTGAAATAGCACCTTGTGAGCCTCAAAGAAGTGCTTGGCCTTGGTTAATTCTGACATTTTATTTTGTGCTGTTAAATTTCTTCTTATTCAGTGGTTCTCAAAATGGGGGCAGTTTTTCCTCCAGGGGACGTGTGGCCGAGTCTAGAGACTTTGGCTGAAACATCTGGGGAACTGCTGCTGGCATCTAGTGGTTGGGGGCCTGGGTGCTGCTAACGTCCTGCCGTGCCCAGGACAGCCCCCTACGAAGAATCATGGGGTGCAGCGTGTCAGCAGGGCTGAGGCTGAGAAACCTGCTCTAACTAAACGCTGACCCTCCCTGTGAATTATCCGTGAGACAGTGCGACAGCGCTTTGGAAAACGGTTTGAATTTCTTATGAACGGAATCTAGAGGAGCTCTGTGAGGTCTCACTAAGAATTTAGAAAATTTTCACGTGTATTCAGCTTTTCCACCCAAGTTTTCACTGAAGCATTTTAACATGATTTTTTTTTTGGCCTTAAGAGTAAGCCGGCGCCTTGGGTAAATGAAGAGGTGGTTAAGGGCAAAAGCTGTAGGAGAGGACTGGGTGTTGAGTGCGATCCTGGGGATATGTTAAGATTTTGACAGGATAAATTTCGTGGTGTTCATGTTCTGATAAGATGGAGATGTGCTGATACCTGACTCCGTAAAGTGATGGTGCTGAGTGCTGTGTCGGGCAGTCTCTACGTGTAGAGTAACTGTTTTCACTGCTGTGCTGATTCTAGATCAAGCTAGTGAAGAAAAAAAGCGACTTGAGGAGAAACAAAGAGCGGCCCGCAAGAACAGGTCCAAGTTGGAGGAGGACTGGAAGACGAGGTGTGATGAGGAGCTTGGGGTGGGGGGGGCGGGGTTGGGGGGGCTGGCAGACGGGGGACTGCAGAGCCTGGCTCACTGTGCCCTGTGAGTTGTCAAGCATTTTCTACTGGCTAAGTTCAAGCTGAAAGGGCCGCATGTGTGCAATGAAAAAGGACTGTTTGGAAGGTAAGGTTAAAATGTTCCTACACAATTACCACAGGTAAGTGTCAGTTACGCAAACTATCTTTCCTTCTTATCCAGCAGAACACTGTCCCTTCTATTTTTAAGAGGGAAGGCAGAGTTACAGATTTTGGCATGAAATAGGTTCAGAGCCATTTGCTTATATATGAGTAAATTATAGGGCCATTAGCTTATTACATATATCATGTATCACGGATATTTAGACAATGCCTTTACTCTTCCAAACACAAGGGACTTGACATGTCCTGGAAATACGATTTGTTAAAGTGACATCTTGGATTCCATTCAGCAACAGAAACTGGGCAATAAAATTTGCGAGTTTTGAAAGTTTGTTCTTTTTAAGAATCAGGAGTTACTTAGTCACTTGTATTGAGTAATAGAATCTCTTGTAAATAGGAATAGAATAAAAACATTTTCTACATTTATATTATGTAATAGAAACTGTTGTCCCATTATTCAAAGTTATTAAATAAATTTCAGAGCCAATATGGGCATAATTTCACAAGCAGTTTAGTAGATATTTTTTGGTAGCCCTTTTGCGTCTTACACAGTTATTAGAACTAGAAATGACCTTAGATAGCATCTAGTCCAGTGGTTTTTGGACTTTTTTGTTAGCATCAAAATCTTTTTTGCCAACGAACACGTAAAGAATCTACAAATACAGAACACATGGCCACCAGGCTGCTTTGGTGGGAGCTGAGCGGTAGGGCTCGCCTTCTCCCACCCACACACACGCAGGATCTGGGAAACCACTGGAAAGCCATTAGTCTGGAAGTCCCCTCGGTGTATGTGAAGAAACCAAATGCTGGTGTATTTCATTTAAGAGACTCGCTCAAGGACAAGTATGCCGCAGACCATGATTAGAAAGAACCACAAAAGCCAAAAGCACATTGCTTTCCTGCAATCCCTTCTGAAAAGATTTGATAGAGTTTAATCATTGTTTCTAGCCTCTTCTGCGGAAAACCCACTTTGTACTGTATTTCTAATTTGTTTTGTTTTGTTGGCCACAGTGCACAGCTTGCGGGATTTTAGTTTCCCAACCAGGGAATTGAATCCCGGGCCCACGGCAGTGAGAGCCCCAAGTCCTAACCACTGGACCACCAGGGGATTCCCTATTTCTGATTATTAACTCCTTTATTTTTCTGGCCACATTTTCAAGTGTGCAAAGTAAGAGAAAAGTATTACTGTCAGGTAAAGTCCTACGTGCAGAAAGTAAGGAGCTTTAGACAGCTCTGTGTTAGCCTGAAAATAAAAACCAGAAGCTACGTTTGTGAGCTCCACTTTGGAGCCTTGCACGTGCTCGCTTCCACTGCTGTCTCTTAGCACCAGTAGTTCTTATACGAATCTACAGACCTTAAAAATGACCCTACTGACCCTTTGTCCAAATGAATATGTGCTTGGAGTCTTTTTCCAGTAGTGTGAGAGGTGGCGTTCACTGACTGGGTCTACTCCTGGCTGATCACGTGCTTTTTGAACAGCGTGGTTCCGTTTGTGTCGGGGCGGGGATGGGGCAGTTTGTAAAGGAGCATGTTCTGCCAGGTAGAGCTGAAACCAGCCCTCAGAAATCAAACCCAGAACCTTATTGTGTAACCTGTCCCCAGTTCTTCCACACTAAAAGCTGGCTTTCCTGTTGACACCAGTTTCACTCATTTGAAAAGAGTTCCAGCTTTGGGATTTTTCAGGCTTTAAACTGTGGTTCCTGCATATGGAAATGGCTGCTTGTGATCCTGCCCTGTTTTCCTAGAGGAGCCCAGAGACCTTAATAAGTGGGGTTATGTGGGGAGAAAGTGGGGGGACTGGCGATAGACACAGGATTTGAAGAGAAGGTGGGTGGTGAGGCCAAAAAAATTTGATGACGTCATCTCTTCCCCCAATGCAAGCATCGTGCAGAATTAATATTTTATCTAATGTTATTTTACTAATACAGATCCATGGACTCTGTAGACTCAGAAACATTGACTAAAGGGTAACAAAGAACAAAGACATCTCCTCACCCCCCTCCCTCCTTTTCTTTTGCCTCTGCTTGCCTAAAATCTTTAATAAGACTTTGAAAAGACAGCATGGACTTTTTTGTATGTGGAGGGGGGTACACTGATGGCAGCAGAGTTTTCCAGACGTGAGTGCTGGAAATTAAGAGACTAGATGTTGAGAGAAACTCTAATCCCTAGTATCAGACCTTCAGATCCGAGGTGCTCATCTTTCGTGCCATGTTGCAACTCTCTCCAAGAAGTGCTCCCCGAAGGGAGGCCTTGCAGACATGGCCTTTAGAGCACTTGGCTTGTGTGTGAACAAAAATACATTCTTTGCTATTGAATCTACTGTTCTGCACAGTCTCTTGGCACTTGACTTTCCAGTTGTCCACTTTGTATGGAAGAAATCCTGTGGCACAGGCCTGAGGCTTGGTTAATTTTTAGAATTTTTTTTGGTTACCTTGATTTTGATTTGCCTGATTTTCTGAAGTGCTTGATTTTACTAAGGCTGACTACAAAAGTGCTTTTACTACGTGGACTTTTGAGACCAAAAGGAGTAAAATTATATACTTCATATTAGACAAAAATTCTGTGACTTTGATCAAACAGTGGTTCCTTAAAGTATTTCCAGCTTGGTTACCAAAGTCTGAAACACACATATCTTGATCATTTAAAGTAGACTTCTAATTTTTCTAATTAGGGAAAAGTCCCCAAAGCAAAATAATATATGTAATATTCTAGAAAATCTGGCCTAGTGGGCATTTACTATATCAGTCTTCAAGGAATTAGCCTCATCTGAAGCATTTTTTGTGTCTTAGGGTTTTTAGTGCTGCTGCAGTGATTAATAGGACCACTTGGGACTTACCAAACAAATCTAAGCTCACTCTAATTGTTAAATATTTTTAGAGGCAATTTATTTGGAAAGAATGACAAAGACATACGAAACTGTTTTCATAAATATTACTGAAAACTAAATCATATTAGAAAATGTTATACAAATTGAAATTTGAACCTTTTGAACAAGTAATTTTTCATTTCCATTACCCAGAGAAAGCTGGGAATGTGGAAAATGGATGACTTGTTATTTATTTATTTTTTTATTTTTATGAATTTATTTTTGTCTGTGTTGGGTCTTTTTTGCTGCGTGCAGACTTTTCTCTAGTTTCGGCGAGCAGGGCCTACTCTTCGTTGCAGTGCGCGGGCTTCTCATTGTGGTGGCTTCTCTTGTTGCAGAGCATGGGCTCTAGGGCGTGTGGGCTTCAGTAGTTGTGGCGTGTGGGCTTCAGTCGTTGTGGCGTGTGGGCTTCAGTAGTTGTGGCTCGTGGGCTCTAGAGTGCAGGCTCAGTAGTTGTGGCACACAGGCTTAGTTGCTCCGCGGCATGTAGGATCTTCCTGGACCAGGGCTCGAACCCGTGTCCCCTGCATTGGCAGGCGGTTTCTTAACCACACTGCACGACCAGGGAAGCCCCATGACTTGTTTTTTAAAGGGCAAGAAAATTAGGGTGGCTCTTTCTAGAATTTGAAAAATGTTAAAATCTAGATGCAGCCTATGAATCTCTTGTTAGTATGGAGAAAATGAAGACCCAGGAAGATCTGGATCAGATTAATTTCAGTGGATTATGGGTAACAGTATATTTGACAAATCATGGTCTTTAACAACTTTGATATCAGTGACTAGCTTGGGCAAGTTATTTAACTTCTCTGACATTGAGCTCCTCCTTTGTAAAATGAAACTAAGAGTTTGGTGGTGGGGTGGCATTTACTCTGAATCAGGCACCTTCGTATTACTGTAGGTAAGTGGTAAAAGTTAATTTCCATATTCTAATGCCTTATTCCCCATTGCTTAATAGAATGCTTTTAAGGAATGGGCCTAGGTGAACAATTAGACAAGTACTGTTGCTGAATGCTGTGGAAAATCCTTAAACCTTTTGGGTGGTCTCATTACATATTTCGGAAAATTATTCTATATATGTGCTCTCTAAAAGCACTTTAAAGTCTCTTCGGAAATCCCTGACTCACAGGACAAAGTGAATCGCTGCAGTAGGGGAGTCTGCAAGCTAGTGAAGCAGCAGGGACCCTGTGATCGGGAAGAGTTTCCCCCATAACTGTTGTCTTTCCTCTTTAAACAGGTGGTTCCATCAAGGCCCTAATCCCTACAGCGGAGCCCAGGACTGGCTTTACTCGGGCAGCTACTGGGACAGAAACTACTTCAATTTGCCTGACATTTATTAAAACATAGACAAGTTGGGGCATTTGGCTAATCTACAGATAAGACTTAAACCTGTGTTTTAAAATTTTCTTCTTTGATTTCTACTCATCTTTTGAAAAGAGAAAAAAATCCTCTCATGATAACTTGCATTTCACCCAACAAAAGTAGGGCATAAGGTGGATACTGGTGATGAAAGTCTTTGGAAGAATGGGTAATTTTGCTATCCCAACACGCTTATTTGGAATACTGTTTTATCTAGAGGTATGGGAAACTGTTGGAGAATATGCTTTTTGATGGTTGCTGTTGCCGTATTCACTGAAGGTTTATACCTAAATGTAACTTTAGCTTTATGGAATTATATAGTAACCCAAATCAAGTTATTTTGAATATTTTTAGGCTGTCATGCTTGAATGTTTTAGATTTAACTTCGAAATGTGTAGAATTCTCCTATATGATGTTTATATGCTCAGATATAGAGGTTACGCCACCTTGTAGAGACTGCGTTGAGAAGACGGCTTTTCTTCTTACTAATCCTCTCAATTTTACCCCTTCCCGCCTCTCAAAAGAAAAACAATGCCTGAGTGTTCAGAAGAGAGATTTCTGATTTGAAAATTCTAAACTGGAAAAGGTATTTCGTTTGCTTATTTTAGTGCTCTGATTTTACTTTTACAATGTTCTAATGTCGTTAGAATTAAAATGTTTGAGTTGTACATGTTTGAATTGAAAATAGGTATAAAACCTAGCAATTCACAAAAATACCCCAGAAATATAGATTTTAGTCACCATCATTACATAATGAGAAACCTTTTTAAATGCTTCAACTCCCAGTGGCAAATGCCACCAGAGAAATTCAGTTGTACTCATGTATTATAAGTATCAGACTATATAAAAGGAGGTCTTGTGCATTTCAAGTTTGCAAGGCACCTGTGTACTTAAGATACGTATGGAGACCTACTTGTACAGTAGCTTTGCCCCTTTAATTGGGGTACATTAATCTTACGTTATTTATCTACCCAACCCCAGACTGAGATATTGCTCCAGGGGGCTTTAGGTAGCTGCCAGTAAGTTATTTTAATGGCTGTCTTGAAGTTAACAAGTGTTATAATGAAATAATCTACCTGATGCTAAATAAAGGCTTTAGAATGTTCAAAACAGTGTGGTCTCTTTTAAACTTTGAAATATTCTAATGCTGCACTTAATAGGATGCCAAATTGTCAGGTGTCCTTACACGAAAGTAAGTCCTTGTGCTGCCACGGTCCCCAGGGCCAGAGCTCACCCCCGGGCTCACGTGCTAAGTAGGCAGTTAGCACTCACTGTTCTCTGGGTAAATACAGTATTTATTAGAGCAAGGTGCCACTGTCTTCACTTGGTGTGAATGCCAAATACAGAATTATTAAGTGGAATACCTTGGTAGAAAATTGCTAGAGGGGAAAGTTTTTTTTTTTTTTACAATGTATATGAGCATTGGAAAATGCTATTGTGTCATATCACAAGTCTGAAAATATTTAGGACCTGTTGTGTTTAGATGTTTGTACACCGCCTAAATTATAAAATAAGCAAGGCGACGAGGTTTTATGCTTGCATGAAGTTTATTGATATATTACGCTTGGTGGCAGACTCCACCGTGAAGGTCAGCTCAAACAGTGTCATCTTCGGCACCTGTTAGGAATAATGTAAATAGTGACTTGTTTAATCATAAAACTGAACATGTAAAATGAGTGGATGATCAGAAATGCAAGTTCTATCCTGCTCTCCTGCTAAGCTCTTAATTATGTTATCTGTGCATGTGCACTAAAATATCCTAGCACCTCATGCCCAGAACGGCCATTTTGACAGTTCCACTAGAAGTCTAAAGGGTAGGAGTAGGTAAATGCTCATAGTCCTAAGATATTTGCAAAAGTCTCCTTAAGTATGGTAACTAACTGTGGTACTTGAACCTACCTAAAACTGAAATCTAGCTTTTGTCCGTCAGACGTGTGGTAGTAAGTACTGGTTGAATAAAAATTTTTTAATGATTTGTGAGTGATAAAAACTTATCTGTGGTTAACACCACTTGTCCCTTTAGCTCATGAATGTGTTTCCAACCTATCCATTCTGCTGTAAGTATTCACTGACTTACCGCACTGACTGGGTGCTCCGTATATAATCTCTCACCTTGTCCTCCCCGCCCCTTAAACCTGCCAACTAGATTATAAAATTCCCACATGAGACTGTCTTTGTCTTTATGTTAATCCATCCCTTTGGCATCGTCTACAGGGCTAAACACAGCGCCAGGTGTTCAGAGGTAGCTGAGTTGGTTGCTTGGTTATGTGTTTTAGGCACCAGACCCTTGGTGTGCGTCACTGCGGCGCAGTGCGCCTGCCGTGCGCTGAGTAGGGAGGTGGGGGCAATCACCACGTCGGATCCGAGCGCACCCCCCGCTCACTGCGTGTCTCAATTCAGTGTCTTAAAATACCTCAGTCTCTAGGTCAACAGATCAACCTGCTTGAAAACTCAAGTGTGTTAAGGCCCCCATATCATGGGAAGAGAAGTTACCTGCCAGTTTCAAGTTTCTGCTCTGCGAACATTGGCAGTTGTCACAGTTATTTCTCCAGCAATACCGTAACTTCCACAGGGAGTACCTTTGTCACCAAATCCTGAACGTTTTTTGGCTACATCTTCTACCGGGAAAGCAACAGAAAGAAAAACTGGACTTTGTGGTCTGGGGACATCTTGTCCACTTGTAGGAGGATTAGCATTCTGGGGATTGGGGGTGTGTTTCTGGAATTTCTGATCTGCAGGAACAGCAATGGGGACTTGCACTGCAGTGTATCTCTTCAAGGCATCTGACTGGGGAACAGGCTTCCAGTCCTGTGCTTCCTGAACATTTGAGCCCACTAAAATGAAAGGCGGGGCACTGGTCGTCTTGCTGTCCATCATCCCGGAAGTTGGAGAAGCAACTTTTGGTGGGTGCTGCAGAAACTGTGGCTCCTTAGAATTAGGTAAATAGAGGGTTGCTTGGGGGAAAGGCCCAGGTGCAGGTGGTGGTGACGGGCGACTTTGTTGACTCATGTCAGTTAGACAATAAAGGGTCCACATGTTAGAATATGGTGGTGGTTGTCCTGCTTCGCTTGCTGCTATTGCTATAAAAAAAAACATGTGCAGGTGTTAAAGATTTGGTCTCTGTATCAGGCGCTATGCACAGAAGTGTTTTTTTACATATAAACAAACAGCTGTAGTAATATGTGCCATAAAGCATGCTATAGAGAGTGCTAAATAAATTGTGTTTGGTAATGTGAAAGGAGAGATTCTCTACAGTCAGAAAACGAGAACAGTGTTGTGATAGCCAGCGGCACGGACACTAGGGTTGTGGCTGAGAAGCAATCTCATTCTAAGTTGCTGTTTCTAGGAACTTAACTTTAGACATGGCTTCTGCAGGGTCCTCAGAGGAAATGGAGAATCAACAATTCTGGCTCTACCAAAAAAATCAACTGAAGAGTGTGTTAAGCCATTGAAAAAAGCATCAAAAAAAGCACTGATGTGTCTGCATAGTGATTGATGGTTCTCTTTACGGAAGAAGTCAGCACTACGTGTCATCTTTTGATCACATGATCAAGGACCTCTGGCCCTTTGCAGGCGGCATCGTCTCCCATCAGCTTGTCACTACACACGAAACATCACCTAACCTAGGACTCGGAACCTGAGAGCACGGCTCCCTCTTCGGCAAGGCTTGAAATCATAGGTCCTGGGTGGCAGTAGAAGGCTGGTTGGTCGCACAGTGGATCTTTAAGTAAAAAGAGGTCTCGGAGGGCCATCCGTCTACTTACACCAAGGCATCTACCATGTCAAGTTAGACTTGCCTAATTGAAGACAGTGCCATCTTGGAGAACGAGTCCCAGAAGCTGGGACGGAGGAGCAAAGGTTCCTGATGGAGGAGCTGCACTTGGCCCAGCTGTGCTGAGTCACCCTCTGAACACGGCCCGTATCCCTAGTGCAGCTTTGTTTTCTTCCCCAGAAAAGAAAATAACACTATGCACACAATTAAGCTGTGTTTTCAATAGCTTCAGATGCTTTCAACTGATAGTTCTGGAAGCTAATTAAAAATATGCACGAGCCCAGTCTTCAGGCTTTTGTGAAATACCCTTAGTGCTTTGGAAATAGTGAAGCACTTGAGAACAGTAACTTGGGATGGAAGTGCTGCTTAGACCACAAGTGTAATGCCAGCCCCACAGACTACGTTCCAACACTGCCCTCTGCCTTTTCAGCTGCGCAGAATCCCTGTCACACTGCCAGACAGAATTTGATCTCTAAACACCTGCTGTGGTAACACTTTTTTATCATTCTGGCTCTGGTAAGAGTCAAGGGTGAGAGAGTTTCTGCAAAAGGAATGGCGGGGTTGGCTCCTGCACGTCCCACCTCCCTAAACGGATAAGGGCCGCTGCACTTGCCTAGATGGAGTGGGAGGGTGAGCAGACCAAATGCCATAATTAGATCGAGATGGGAGGTCAAACCGTGTCTGTGTCACAGGAAAGCGGTAGTGATAGTTCAGCAGCCAAGAAAGCAGCCTGATTTGGGCGCCTGTCGGGGAACCGATGGAAGGAAGCCGGCCAGCTTCGCCGCGTCCATCCTTTCTGCTGCTGCTACCTTCCCGCTCCCCTGGGTGACAGAACTTCAGCTTGACCTTTCCTCTCTCCATCCAGCTATGAAGCCGCTCCCTCAGCTGCGGGAAGCTCCCAGGCGGGACGTCAGGGCTTGACCAGCCCCCAGACCAGGTTGCAGAGTTCTCCCACCTCAGCGCAAAAGCAGTCAAACGCACCACCATTTCTTTCATGTTTTTAATGCCATCGCCTGTGTAAATACTTTGTTGTCATCTGATTTTACTTTTACAGGTGAGGGATTTCAAACCAACACCCCTTAGTTACGGTTTTGCAGGAGTATCCAGATCACATGAACGTGTTTTGCAGCTGACAACAGGCTCTACCATTTTTCACCACACAGTATGTCCAAAACAACACGAAAGTGCTAGATGACCGAACTTTGAGGCCAAGCAGTGGTGATGTTGCTTTAAAATCACTCATCTCGTAAGAGTAAAATCTCAGATACAACAAAGTCTTTAAATAGGTTTGGCATTTTAACTACTACTAAAAACAAAGCTTTTTGACCAGTCTGCAGGGAGCCTACCTCGATGGTCACCTGAAATACAGATGTCACTGGAAGCACCGTTTTTAATTTTGTAAGTAATTATCTTACCTGGCTCCGTCAAACCTTGTTTAGGTGCTACTTCTCATTCTGGTTCGATTTCTGGTTCATTAAGACCTGGAACAGGAGGTTGGGGGCCACTAGATGATCTTACGGACGCACCTGAGCGCACTACTTGTGCGGCTTCCCCTGAGAGCGCGGGTTTGACCTCCGTCTCCTGGGACGCACGGTTTTCCCATGAGTCCTCCTGCCCAGCACTGCCAGGGGCGAGCGCAAAGATGTCCACTTCAATGTGCACAGATATTTCAGAGCTCACTGTTGTGGCAGAGCCGTCTGCCTCCACATGTACTGAGGAGTCATATTTTGCACTCTCCAACTGCACAAAGTTTGCAGAACCCACAGATTTTTCAGACCCGTGTGAGGCTGTCTCGCCTACTACAAGTATGGGACTAAGGGGTGGTGACTGCTCATTTCCTTTAAGACAAGCAACATGATCAGAAAAGGGGATAACCGTTTGTTCCAGTATTTGCTCAACATTAGTAGCTCCTTCGATCACAGGCTCATCTTTATCGATAGATGCTATGTGCGTGGTGGATGTCACCTCAATAGCAGCCTGCAAAGGGACCTGAGGAGCTTGACTGTAAGCAGGAGGTTCTTGTTCATCCTGCAAGGGGAATGAGGAAGCCATTGGTGGTTCAGCCTTATGGTGTTTAGGTTTAGGACCCAAATCTACATGGACAGATGTCTCGCTCAGAACCTGCACTGCTGCCATCTCTCCAGAATGCACAGGAGTGGCCACCACATCATCTTCAGCAGCCTCTGAGCTCAGCATCTCCTTGGGAAAAACGGGCATACTTGTTGCCACGTCCACCATTAAAATTTCAGAGTGATCCGAATGAACCGGAGAAACATTACCTAACATCTGAACAGCAAACTGAGCTGGGTCAGCAGGGACATAGGCCAGCTCGGGTGAGACAGCTGCTGGCGACGGCGGTGAGGCCGGGGTGGCATTCTCAGGGGCGGTCGGTTTCGAAGGAGCACGAGCTGCTTCAGGGGCGCCCTCAGGCTCTGAGAACAGCTCAGCATGAACCGACGGGAACTGCGTGGTTTTGTTGCTAAACTGCGGTGCAGTTATGTTGTCCTCCTCTGTGTCCGTAGATTTTTCCATCCGTTTAGGTTCTTGGGAAACTGTAGATGTTCTTTCTGGCTCTTTCACACATTCTGGTTTCTTCTCTTGTGCCATTCCTTCTGACCACTTCTCCCCTAAAAAAATGAGTTAGATGGGTTAATAAGTACTTATTCCCCAAAAGAGGAATTATGAAGAAAGCATAGGTTGAGCATTCAAATGTCAACATATACGCAAGTACAAAAGAGTTTTGCTTTAGTTTCCAACATCGGTAACTTCACTGTGGGCAACAAAACCTTCCTGTCCTTATCCACTCAAAAGACAACTCGGTTCAGTTCCTTAGAAATAAGTGACTCTAACACTCAGATACCACCTTCAGCTGGTCAGCGTCAGGGGAAAGATGATAACTGCCTAAAAGTAAGCTGAAAACGTCCATGGACAAAGCTCCTGATCCAGACTTCCACACAAAACTGGGGAAAGAAAAAAACACTTCATAGCTTAGTAATGAAACAAATGCTGTCATATGATTAAAGGCATTCTTCAGTTTAAGAAAATTGGTATATAAAGTTCAACTTAATGAATTGGAAAACTAGGGGACTATAGAATACGTTTACATTAGGAAACGTCATGTTTTCTATTCTAAAAGTGGTAGCACCTGCTGGTAAGGTGTGATAATGCAGCCGAAGTACTGACCCAGAAGAGCAGCAGATAGACAGCTCTGGTTCCAGAAGTAGGGCTCAGTGGATCCTCAGGCAGGAGGAAAAAAACCATGGCTTAGAAGGTCAAGACAACTGATGACACACAGAAACCCCTAGAGCTAGAAAACTGCTGTAACATCATCTTCTGCACTCAGCGTTCTGCTTGTCACTCACACGTCTAACCTCATCAGACGTTTTCACATCTGCTTACTTTACTGAGGATTCTCTCTTTGGGGAAGCATTTACCTAATATCATGAAATCTGCAGGAAGAGGAGAATTTGCCTTACAAGAACATACTTGCTTCAAGTCAAAACTTTGGAAACGTGTCTTCATGGGTCCAGCTCTTTTCCAAAGAACAGTGTCCTCCAGGGTCTCCTCCTACATTAGCGGCTGATTTTCTGTAAACTCGGATCAGGTGTCTAATTCTGGACGTGGATACCACACAAACGCTCACATGCTAAGAAAAGTTTCATAAAGACAGAAAAGCCACATCTACTCTTACCTCCCTCTGCTTCCAGAACAATGACCTCATTTTCTAACCAGCCACCTCCTCAGGACTTCCCCACCCATTTCCAGTCAAAGCCCTTTATCCACTAATACACTTGACTGTTTGTGCTGTGTGTAAAATACTGTACACTAGGCATTGTTGAGGATGGAAAAATTATTAGGACAAGACCTCATAAAGCTTAGGGGAAATAAGATATACAGATATTACAGGTTAAAAGTGTAAGTACTTAACAAGGGTACCATTTAAGACCTATGGAGGCTCAGAGGAGGAAAAGATATCCTCCGGCTGGAGGAATAAGGGAAATTTTGTTTAAATAGGCCTGGCCTTACGCTTAAGATACATCTGCACAAACTGTCTGCCATCACAATGAGGAAAAGCCAGATAAATGTCAAAATGGTAACTATGAGCCCATCAGAGAGCAGAGTCACAAGGCAGTCAAGTAATCTGATTTCCAAAGAGTAACCAGCCCTTCTAAGGAGAGAAGGGCCACAGAACTCCCTCATCTGTGGCAGGGCCTGGAAACGTCACCACCATACCAGCTGGTAAGGTATCAGCCAAAATCTTAATGAACTGATGAAAGCCAAATGTGGGCTAAGATGTCTGGAATAGTCTGGGACTCCAGACGCAAGAAGTTCACACTCACAGGCACTTTTGTGGAAGATGGAAGCAGGGTAGAAGGCCAGAGAGGAATCCTATATCAACAGCAAACAGAGGGCTCCTTCCTACCCCTGGGGCAGAGGCAGGAAACACTAGCTCAAGACTGACCACAGATACGAGGCAGAGATTGCCGCGGACAACTGACAGGAACACTGAGAAAGCCCCATCCTCAATGCCTGATGCAAAGACCACCTAGGTCAGAGAATCCCTGCCCCGAGAGCCCAGGACCAGCAACGAGGAACAGCAGCTGCCCCTGGAGGGAGGGGCAAGACTGTGGGGAGAGATGCCCTCAGTGGGGCCGGCTGGCGGGGAAGGCCGAGGGCAAGGTCAGGCAGCCCACCGCTAAAGGCATTTGAGGCCCGTGGAACAGTGAAGGTAGGAGAGCCACCACGAAGCCCAAGCCCAGCTTCTCACTAGACTCACCTAGACACCTACACAGCAGTTCAAGGCCTCTACAACACTCTTTTCCCCCACAAGGACCTAAATTCCCCAAGTAATGATTTATTTCCCCTGAGAGTTTTCAAGAACCCAACCAATTTAGGGACTAGATCACTGCAATCCCTAGATTGCCTGCATGGGACTCGTGATACATCACTTACACGACAGGAATTCAGCTTCTGTGGAAAGGGCCACTTGCCCTTTTCAAAGTATCTCACAGGCTTGTCGTACCTGGAATCATATCTAGGAGCTTAATCTTTAGGTTTAGTATTTTTGCCTCTAGAAGTCCCCTATTAAATAACCATTCTGGAAAGGTAAAGCATTATATAATTATGAATCATAACTCATCAGAGAGTTTATGATATTGCTTCCTTCCCCACAACTTTTTCATAGTAAAAAGGTGTATGAGAAGATCTGGGTTCAGTCCTGACTGTGATTGAATAGATGCATGGCCAAGTCAACGGTTCTGAGCTTCAACCTCCTGGTGTGCAAAATGGGGATTTTAATTCTGACCTCACTGAGGTTTTGTAGAGATTAAATGGAGTCATTCACCTAAAAGTGTTCTATAAACTGTAAACCACATATAAATGGGGAAAGAATAAATCAACACCTAGTTTAAAAAGTTTTGAAATGTGATATCAAATTAAAAATTATACGCCTCATCTTTAAATCAGCTTTGATGAAAATTAATTGGCAATTTCATAATCTGGATGATAAAATGCAGGGTGTTTTTTCCCATTTATAATATATGTATTTGTATATATACATACATACATATATGTCATATATACTATTTTTAATAGATATATTTCATCACTGTAACATTAAATTGAGATCAAATACCTTAAGCTTTAACAGTGTTTTTGAAAATGTAAAGCACTAGATGAACCATTTGGTTTTGTTTAGAATACATGACAGAATGTTAGCAAACATACACAAACAAGTTATCACATACATAATTATATTGCGTTCCTGTTGATATCTATTATTACAAAAGGTAAAGAGCTTTTCTCTAATGTTTTAAGGTCTGTTTAACAGTTCCAAAGATTGCTGACTTGTAACACTGAGATTATGTTTGTGTAGAAAACTATTAAAGTTGTAAACTAGGTTTGCTATAGGTTGATCTTACATGTCAACCTCATGAAGATGAACTCAGTATGACGTCAGTAATCTGGTTTTACTTGAACTACAAAAAACAAAAAACTGCATGAACTCTCAGAATTACATACATCACTGAAGGCACTTCTTCCTCTAAAACATTTCTTTCTAAGTTTAATAAATGACTGATTAAAACTCACTGTAGAATCCTGATTTTCCATGAAACCAATCAGATAGATACATTCCAAGCATACAGTATTTCTTGGAATAGGCAGAACTCACGTGGAGACTTGGGGTGCTTGGGGCATGATCAGGGAAGAATAAGGAAAAAGGCATGTTCTGGCACTGAAGGGAAATCTGAAAGCTGTCCCAGACAAGAGGAGAATATGAAGCAGGACAGAATAGGAGATGGGAGAAGTGATTAATAGGAGAGGGGAGAGGAGAGGACTGCAGGAGGGGAACTCACAGGAGTGCTTGGACTCAAAAATTTGAAGTAGTAAGGTACATATAGTTTTAAAAGTTTAAAAGAGAAAAAGATTCCAACTACTGTGTGTTGAACTGATTGGAATGATGAACACCAGTGACTATCAAGTAGGTGGTCTGTTTCTTTTCTCTCCTTCCTCTCTTCTCTTCCTTATATTCATTCTTTAGTCACCAATCCTTAATTCCTATTATGGGATAGACACTGGGGAATCTCCTAAATAGTACAGTGTGATTAAGGTTAGAGGCACATAAACAGATGACAATGTGATCAGTGCAGTGACTGAAATATGTATTGGATACAGTGGCTTTTAGGTAATTTTTGTTAAGCTTAAATGAGAAGGGGCAGGTGTGAAAGGGGCCCCGCACAACTGCCCCATCCAAGATGCCAAAGAGCCCCTGCAGAGTACAGGTGTAAAGCAGCCCTGTGCATTCTGATTTCCCTTATCAGAAAATTTATCAGTCTCCCTTGGCCAATGGGACAGAAGTGGAAGTCTGCTAGACTTCTTAGATTTTACTTTTTTAATGAAAGAAAAAAGTATCATTTATGCCACAAATTCCTCCTCCTTCCTGATTTATACATGGATATAATGCCTAGAGTAGTGGCATGAGGCTACAAACAAAATATGCTAAGAATGATAAAGCAGAGAACCTAGATAATTGATGCTTTATTATTATAATAGCAGCAGCAGAATGAACAGCACTTCGAGATATCTTGTTTTTCACTGCTAATTGGTTTTCTGTTACTTGCAGCTGAGTACTTTCCTAATATGAGGCATAAGTTAGAAGTTGTAAAGCAGGGACTTCCCTGGTGGTGCAGTGGATAAGACTCCACCTGCCAGTGCAGGGGACACGGGTTCGATCCCTCATCAGGGAAGATCCCGCATGCCGTGGAGCAGCTAAGCTCGTGTGCCACAACTACTGAGCCTGTGCTCTAGAGCCTGCAAGCCACAACTACTGAAGCCCGTGTGCCTAGAGCCCGTGCTCTGCAACAAGAGAAGCCACCGCAAGGAGAAGCCTGTGCACTGCAGCAAAGAATAGCCCCTGCTCGCTGCAACTAGAGAAAGCCCACGTACAGAAACGAAAAACCAACACAGCCAAAAATAAATAAAAAATTAAATCTTTAAAAAAAAAAAAGGGCTTCCCTGGTGGCACAGTGGTTGAGGGTCTGCCTTCCGATGCAGGGGACACGGGTTCGTGCCCCAGTCCGGGAGGATCCCATGTGCCGCCGAGCAGCTGGGCCCATGAGCCATGGCCACTGAGCCTGCAGGTCCGGAGCCTGTGCTCCATGACGGGAGAGGCCACAACAGTGAGAGGCCCACGTACCGCAAAAAAAAAAAAAAGTTGTAAAGCAACGTGAATGAGGGGGATTGTGGTATATGCTGCTTTTTAGATACCATGTCTGTTTTTATTCTATGAATTATGTATCCATTTTAATATCCATTTTCTCATTGGGTATTTAAATATGTTATCTTAAGATTTATCAAGGTGATCCGTTTGGATTTTCTATATCATGTCATCTGTGAATAAAGTACTTTTACTTCTTCCTTTCCAATATGTATACCTTCCCCCCCCCCCCCACCTTATTGCACTGACTAGAACCTACAGCACAGTGTTGAATAGAAATGGTGATGTCAGACATATCTATTCCGGTTCTAATCTTGATGGGAGAGTACTCAAAATTCACCATTTAGTATAACGTTAGCTGTAAGTTTTTATGCATACACGTTATCAGATTTAGGAAGTTCCCTTTTTATTTCTTGTTTGCCTATAAACTTCTTCAGAAGTATTTCTTGTAGAGCAGGTCTGATGGCAGTGGATTCTCTCAGCTTTTGTCTGCCTGAGAATCTCTTTATTTTGCTTTCATTTTTAAAGGATATATTCACTGGATATATATTCATTCTAGGTTGGCAGCTTTTTGCTTTTAGCACTGTAGAGATGTCATTCCATTGTCTTTTGGCTTCTGTAGTTTGTTAAGAAATCTGCCATTTGCCTGATTATTCCCCAGAAAGTAATGTGCCTTTTTGCCCTGCCTGTTTTCATGATTTTGTCTTTTTCAGCAGTTTGACCATGATATACTGAAGCGTGGATTTCTTTGTTTTTATACTGCTGTGGGTTTACCAAACTTTTTGAATCTGTAGGTTGATGTCTTTCAATCAAATAATATTTTTCCATCTACTCTTTTCTCCTCTGACTCCAATTACATATTAGATCCTTTGATCATGTCTCACAAATGTGTCTTACACTCTTATTTTCTTCTTACTTCAATTTGGATATTTTCTATTGCCATGGTTTTTTAGTTTCTAATTCTGTCTTCTGCTAGTAAAGCCATCTTATAAAAATTTAGTTTGCAATTGTGAAATAACCATTTGTTTGTTATTTTAAGATTCTTACTCTGTTGAAGTTCTCCATCTTATGTAGTCCTTATGTAGTAATTCTAATATTTGGATCTTCTTTGGGTCTGCTTCTACAGAGTGTTTTATGTTTTAGTTCTTAATTATTAGTCACTTCCTCCACTGCTCTGAATGAATGGTAGTTTTTAATTGTATGCTGGAAATTGTAAATGACACATTGTAGAGACTCTGACTATATTGTTTTCTTCTAAATGGTGTTGGTCTTATTCTAATAATGGCAAATCTGATCCTCCTGAGACTTCATTTTACATTTTGTTAAAATAGACATATTTCAGCTTTGTTCTTACTCCTATCAGATTGTCTTTATTCCTAGGGTGTGACCTTCCTGGGGTCTCAACTGGATTGCCAGGGTTTCAGAAAAGTCTCTTCATTTTGGCTGGGCCCAAACTCCAAAGCCTCCCCCAACACTGTACCACTTCTGAAATCCCTACCTAGCTTTCCGTCTTCCAACAGCTCTTCTCTGCTAAGCCTTCACAAGCCTTACAGTCCACACATGAGCAGCTTAGGAATTGCCCCCCCACAAAAAAAAAGGAAATATTTTTGCTGACTTTTGGGGAATCCGTCTCTGCAAATGCCTCCTCTCTGGTGCTTTGTCACCCAAATCCCGGCCACATTAGTAGCTCCAAACTCTGCTTCTCTGTTCTCTCTTCCTGGAGAGACTTCCAATCTCTGCTTGGCCTCTATTTTCCTGCCCATGAATTTGAAAAATGACACTGGGGTGAATATGGGCCTCAATTTCTGTGAACCCCATTTCCCAAGAATCCAGACTTTGTTTTATATAATTTCTTCAGCTTTTATGGGTATTTATGATAGGAAGGTAAGTCCAATATTACCTACTTCATCATAGCTGAAACTGAAACCTCTCAATTCCTCCTAGCCCAGTATCTGGCAATGGATAGGAATTTAAATATTTGTTAAATGAAATACTCAATTGGACTTTAAGGATATATAGGATTTGAAAGAAATGGGAGGGAAAGGAACTCCTGGAGGGAGTTAGCATAAGCCAAAATCAAATGATCAAAATCAAAATTACTTTTTCAAAAAATGACAAGTTGTCAGTCTGGTGCATAAGGTCTGTGAAGATATGAAATAAGAGATAATTGCAAAGGTAGGATAGATTTAGCTCATAGAAAGCTTTGCGTGCCATGGTCTTATAAAGGGATCAAAATTTACCTACTATAACTTAGACATGCCAGAAAGCATTACTTTACTTTCTCTAGCTGATCTCAAATTGCATTAAAATGCTTACTTCCCAAAGGCACAATTTATTTGATCTTACTTAAAAATATTTGTCCCTTCCAGTTTAAAAGTCACTTTGGGTTTATTATTCAGTCCTTTTGGGTATTGCTTTTTTTCAAAGGTTCTTCCCACTTCTGAAGAGGGAATCTGAGTGCTGTGGTGAGCTCTGGCTCTGATCCACATGTTGTCCTTCTCTGCTGACTCTCAATTACCTCTGGTAGAGGCATAACTCATACTGCCTGTGTTCTGGGTGCTAGTCTCTGACTTCACTGTATTTACTACTCAAGTTTCTACTTTGTGAAAGGTGTGGCCTGTGTGCTTATTTCACTGAAGGACTGAGAGATTCCCTTCCTAATTTGGTCCTTTAGCAATTAAGGCCTAGCTGAAAGTTTATTTTATTCCCAGCTTCAACATTTTGCACTTAGCTCTCTATTAGTGGGTTGAGTCACTTCACTTTTCCCATCTGGATTACTTGCTGGTCAGCACTCTGGGACAATCTAAACACATCTGGATCCACTAAAAGCCACACACAGGCCATAGGACACAAGAAATATTATCTCAGTCTCATCTGAGAAACACTCTCCATTATTTCTAATCCATTGCTTCAAATGTAATTATTTTA
Organism: Globicephala melas; assembly: GCF_963455315.2. Classification (NCBI taxonomy): domain Eukaryota; kingdom Metazoa; phylum Chordata; class Mammalia; order Artiodactyla; family Delphinidae; genus Globicephala; species Globicephala melas. The sequence goes on from NC_083326.1 coordinate 49,066,006, forward strand.
TTCAACCAGTATTTACTGAATGTCTGATCATGACGGTTATAGTGCAGGAGTTGAATGTAGCAGGTGATGTGCTAAAGGCAGTACCATGCTAACCACTCAGCTTCTGAGAAGCATGCATTCTTCTAGACAGCACCCAGGAATGCAGAGAACAAGCCACCTGCTTGATGAGTCTTAGGGAATTCTGATCATAAATTCCACCTACCTTCCTTATCACCAGTTTCAATGTCACCTAGCACTTTTCATGCACTACCCACGCCCCAGCACCACAATCCCATTGTCAAGAAGGACTTTCCAGTTCCCTTTCCTGTGCAGCAGGAAATAGCCTTATATCTTATCTTTTTTCCTCCCTCCTCTATGGCTTATATAAAGTAAAAACTTGATTCTGGTCATGTTAAGTCTTAAATCAAAACTCAGCTTTGGAAATTCCAAGAAAAAACAGGCTCCTGCAAAACTCTAAAGTGTTAGCTTTTTTATTACGAACTTTGGAAACTCAATACTGAGTAATGACTTCCTTGCTCCAGACTATATTTACCTTTTCCCTACAGTAAATTAATGCTTCAATGGGTAGAGATCAGCAGAGCAAACAGGAGAAAAATAGAGGTTATCTGAAATCAAGAGTATAGTAATTTAATATTTTTTAGAAGTACCCCTGCAACACTGAAGAGTCTGGAACAGTATGGAGCTATCAGAGTTTCTGGATAGCAGAGTCAGATACTTAAGGAAGGAAGGTGTCCTTCCTTCATGTAACTGACATCTACTTGTGGCTCCTGACCTCACCTTGGCAGCCTGGTTTACCATCCTAGCTTTCCTGGTTTTACTTATCTGCTTCTTCCCCAGCCCCCTCCTCTCTTAATCCTGACCCTGTGTTTCTGTCCATAGTCTGACAGTCTGACCCCAGTTCTTGACTATACCATTTGCTCAGTGATTTATTTGCGATCTTTAGTATGGACAACTCCCCCAAGTGATTAATCTTACCACATCATTAAAGCACGAAGGACCTAAGCCCCACTCCCAACAACGTCGCCAGATAATCACTGCAACTTTTTTTTTAAGTCAAAAAAAAAGTGAAAATTCTTAACCTTGGTACAAATTACCACCCTGCCAAGGCAAACACAAGACTTGCAGAAATAAGAGGGTCCTTCTGACACAATATTCATCCCTGTTTAGGGAACCAGTATAGCCTTACTTGAAAAAAATGCCCAGGAAAGTACAGAGTACACCAGAGCCTCGTAAAATTTAGTATGGATAGTCCTGAAATCGATTTCTTGTTTTTTTAATGAGTGGATAGCTACAAGTATGTGTAATGAATTCTATAAGGCATAAAAATAGAATTTGGCATAAGAAACTGAAAACATATATTATGACTATCTAATATGAATATATAACTCAAGATAATATTTAATGATATGCATAACTATTACGGTGCTACATAAGAATTGAAACTGGGCTCAGTGATGAGCAGCAGTTTGTGACTCTAATTACTACTCTATGGCCATGCCAAGAACGTCGAGGGTCAGTTAGAAAAGTTAACAGGTAACTCAGTTGGGGATCTAGGTGCGCTAGGCCTTCTTGATTCTTCAACAGAGGTGGCTATTTCCTGCCTCTGTTGGAAGCCAAGACAGGAATAACACTAGAAACTAGACTCAATTAGGCTTAGGAGGACGGAAGGTGCTAGTGGTGTTGAGATCTCACTTACCACTCTCGTGGAGAAACCACTGCCCTCTTCGTGGAGTGGTGAAAAGATCAGAATTAGTACACTCCTTCCTGACAGGAGGAAGAAGTGAAAAGTGGGAGATAATGTGGGGAAAGAGCACTGAGATTTCACTCCGAGTTCAAAAATTAAAGCTTTTTCTAGAGGGCTCCTAGTGATCCCTACTAACGAGTCCTACTACTAGGAAGATCTTCATGCACTAGGAAGATCTAAGTTTAGATCCCAACTCTACCAATTAATATTTTAATATTTAGAAACTTACAAGTTATCTAATCACTCCCAAGCATCAGATTTCTCTTGAGTAAAGTTGTAGTGATGTTACCTACCTTATAAAGTTCTCTTAATTGACAAAATATATTGTAAGTGCCTAGGACAAAACAGTTACTCAAAAAATTCCATTCCACTTCTTCCTTCTTTTCCTAGATATACTAAGTGGTAGAACTTGAGACAACAGTTTTGCCTTAAAATATTGCCTGAGTTTCTAAAATCCCCTCAATGATTCATGTGGATTAGTGAAGAAGCTCTCCTGAGAAGACTGAGAAATAGAAAAGCTTTCATTGATTCATCCAGTAGTAAGACCTACTTAATCAAGTTGCAGAAAAATACAAGAGGAGGATCCAAGAAAGTGTTTTACATGAGGTGCTTCGGAAGTGAGCACATGTGGGTGAAACGCCACAATGGAGGCCTGGATAGAGCCAGGCTCTGGAAAATGGGAGAAAAGATGAGAGATGACAGAGAAGTGAGAAAAGTTGCTCTCCTGTCTGGTTCTTTTCCTCTTCCCTCCTTCATCACCTGCCTCTGCAAGAAAGTTTGAATGCAATGGGGAGATGGGTAAACACTATTGGTCCTATGATGAGGCCTACCAAAAATGGGGCTCCTTCTAGGAAAAATCCCAGAATGGAGGGTTTGAATAAAATAAATGATATGTGCAGGATATACTTATCTCCATACTTTCCATGCATACGGGCAGCTTGGTAGTAATGCTGCTAGGCAGCAAACTAACCAGCTGGAAATAACTTTGGGGGATACATCTGACATCTGGGAGATGAGTGGGGACCAATGCTTCAGGGATGGTAGTTTAGCTCTTGCTCCTATCACCAAGTTCTAATAACTGGTGCTGTCTCTTTTTTTTTCCTGCTGTACAGCAAAGTGATTCAGTTATATATTATTATTATTTTTTATATTCTTTTCCGTTACGGTTTAACACAGGTTATTGAATATAGTTCCCTTGTTGTTTATCCATTCTATATATACTAATGAAGAAGTCCATTAAGAAGCCATTTGGCATGACAATAAAAGGCAGACAAAATGAGCCCAATTGATACTAGACCGTAACCCTGAATATATTTTCTGGTTATACCTTGTGTTACCTTCCCCAACTCTCTGGGGAAGAACAAGCAACATTCGTTTCTACTCTACTGTCTAAAGAGCAGTCTGTTTCTACAGCCATACTGTGAGTCTACACTGTGTCAATTTCCTTGATATCTACAGTTACTGGAGGAGAAAGGCAGCAGTATCTCCTACCCCTTACCTCCATCGAAAGCATGGCTGCTCCATTAGTTCAGTCTGTTAATTTTGAACCCTGAGATTCAAAGATGTTACCCTAGTTGGACCAAAATCCACATCAGTTTAGTCCACTTGCTAAGCTGAATGGTGGGTATAGTCTTCAGTAAACAGATTAGCCACAAAGGCTACCACTTAGTTACCTACAACCATAAAGAGTCAGTGATAAAGAGTCACTGACTTTATCACCATTCTCAAACACAGCAAGCCTGCACAGCCAGTCGTCTCAAAGATAGCTCCTGGTATAAAGGACACAAGTACAAAGGCCATAATAACTTTGACCGCCTGGAAGACCAGGCTCATGGGAAGGGGGAGAGTGGTCAGTGTTCCAGCATTTGTCTGTATGTCCTGCTGGTGGTAAGCAAATCTCAGACCTCTTTCCTTTGGTAAGCTGACAATGCCATCAGGACCCTGCAGGGGAGCACCCAGACTAGACAATAAAATACTCCTAAACCACGGTGACTCACTCTCCTACCCCTTGAAATGCTGACTCTTGCTGTTCTTAACCTTGTTTTCTGTTTTGGGAGTCTCTTTCACTGTAGATCCAAACCCTCATGATTTTTACATTTTCCTAGGTCTACCCTTAACTTCTCCCTATCTTGGCTATGTTATCCATTAACATCAGTGGCAGAGAATAAAAGTGGCCAAAACTCACGGATCCTACCTTTACTTTTTCTATGGTCACTTCAAAATGTTGGTCAGCCAATGTAGCATTATTTAGTTATTTCTCACACTCACCTTAAGTCACCATTTTCTCCACAAAATTCTTCCAAAAGCTTTGCTTACCATTCTTTTAGATATGTGTGCCTGTCCTTGGGGTTTAACTAATATATCCTCTTTTGCTTATATTGATCTTCCCAAATGTTCATAATGTAAACTTTACCTTTTTCCTTTCTCCCCCTCTGACTTCTTCACTGCTCCTCCATCAACTCAGTTTCATGCTGTTATGTTCACATAAGATAGACATTTACATATATACACGTAAAACAAGTTTTTCTAAGCAGACATACAGCCTTATATCACAGGGACAGGCCAGAGGCCACCTTCTATGAAAAACTTATCTCTTCACTACATAAAGAGACTCTTGGAACAGAAAAGGTGGTTAGTGACACCTAATCGATGTCCTGTCCTCCAAGCTGGACTGCACTTAAACCATCATGGGGAGAAAAAAAAAAGGGTGATTAACCTTTTCTACTAAAATAATCTTCCAAGAAGAGTGTTTCTACAATGTTCCTAAGTGATGTATCTCATTATAATTTGAGTATTACCACAAAATTCAATTCAAAGACAGGCATATTGGAAAGGGCTTGAGTCATAGTTGACACACACTCTTCTAGGTCTCACTGTACCAAATGGTTTGCAAAAGAAGAGTGTTTCCTATTTTAAAATTTAGAATCCTCCAAAATATCAGTTCTCAGAGTTTTTAAAAAACTGATTCAATAATAAAAATAAAGCATCAGTGTGATTACTTAAACATCAGTGTAATTATTTAAACAGACAATATTTGTGAGCATCACTCTTAAGCTTAAATGTATGCTAGGAATGATGCAATAATTTATAACTAGATTTTTATTAAACTATTACTACTTACTGTACTTACCTTTTATCTGATGAAATAGTTTAACAAGATCTTTTACATCCAGAGAATTATTTCCTAAAGAAATAAAGGAAATCAGATACATAAAACTCCCAATTTAAAATGCTTTCTTTTTCAAAGCAACAAATATATAAAGCAATAACAAACCTTCTCTAAACACAATAAGTTCTTTGAAATAAACTGCTGCAAACTGGGTGATGTTTGGTGGATTGGTTTTGAGTATGGCTCTGCTAACTCCCTCAAGCAGAGTCTTGAGGCCATAAGGTACGACAAGTCTGGGCCTTGCAGAAATCATTCTGGCGGGATGTCTGTAATCTCAACTGTAATGAAGAAACACAAAGTCTTATAAATAGTATATAAGGTTTTTATTAAAAATTTACAAGTTAACTATAGCTTCTAAGAACAAATCTATCTCCTATGAAAATCACTAGCCTTAGTTCTAATCTCTAGGTATTTATTCTAGTAAAATGGGCTAATGTTAATAGTAGTTTTTAAAAAAAGAACTATACTACCAACAACTTATTATGTGCAGATGAGCAATCTAGTACTATTAAAGAAATCCATGGGAAAAGCCCTGCCAGGAACTCCAGTATGATATTAAAAACAAAGAACAAAAACCAAACAAAACCTGTTTCTATAAAATTCAGTAAATATTTTGTGCAGTAAAATGTCAAGAAATATAAATCGAGCTCATTTATCTGTGTCCAAGAAACAGCCTTCCAAACCATATGGGAACTGGCTTTTCTATACATTCATCAAATAGAGTTACAAAGTAGAATTTCTACAAGAAAATGTATTTTTTCTCACTTTTCTAAGTATATCCCCGGACACAGATCATCCTTAAGTATACATGTTTTAACTTTAATTTTGTTTTTAATATTCATCTGAGTAGTAACTTGTGGTATTATACCACCCACCATCCATACCTCTTTTCTCGTATCTTCCCTTAACCTCTGCCATAGTTTTCCTCTCTCCCTTCTTTTGGCTTTCTGGATTTTAAGTGGTACCAAGGGCATTGCACAGTCTTACCTGTAACTCTTAGCTGCAGAGATTGCCACCCTAAACTGTGTCAGTGTATGTGTGTCCTGTTTCATTCTAAAAAATTATTTAAGAGGGCTTATAAATATACACAAAGAAGAAAATTAAATATTTAAGGAACTCAGTTCAGTGGTTAAGGGGAAAAGTATGGTAGGAAAAATAGGATGAAGCCACAGGTACTGTCCCAAGACAAGCCCCCTGAATTACCAAGTAGCCATCACATAATAGGAAATGGTTGGTTAAATGATTCAGGTTTCCTGAGATAAAAAACCAAATCAGTTGCTTGGGAGAATCACAGCTCTTCTGGGCACTGAGACCCAGGAGAAATTTCTCCTATGGGTCCTCATAAAGAGAAGAATAGTGTGATATAATGAACCATGTCCTCAACAATATCTCAATATTGTTGGGGCCAAGGGGCACAGTTTAGTTACAGCAGTTACACAAAAGGCCAACCTCTAATAAAAAGCAACTAATAGCAAAATGCTGAATATTTTAAAAGCACATTTCATCTTCCTAAAGGTCAGGAAAAAATATCGCCAGAGCAAAACCTTTGAGAAGGGCACTGTATTCGATCGCCTAATGAAAACTTACTATCAGAGTATCATTCAACAGGAGATTTACTGAATTAAACCATCTTTAAAAAACCAGTAGTGCACCTGTAGCAGGGCCCCATGCTAAATGTTAAGGGACATAGGCGGTAATTATATGGATGATACATATTCATTTATATTTTATATATATATATATATGTGTATATGGACATATATACGTGTATATATATGTCCATATGTACATATATACACATGTATTTTTAAGTACATCCGTTGCACCCCAGTGCGAGTTGAGAGATGGGTCATGATTTGATAGTGGCTTACCGGTAGCCACGACGGAGCTAACAAAACACCCATTCTGTAATCAGCAGTTGGTGCTACCGACCATGGGGAGAACGCCCACGCAGAGATCCTCGATTTGCCGCACCCCTCCCCCTCCCCAGGCTTTGTGAATGGTGCGGAGCCGTTTAGGGCCCCGGCCCCAGGGATGCGGAGCATCCTACGACGCAGCTCCTTACAAAGAGCTGTCCTCGACAAGATGGGACACGCTGGGACACCGATCCTCAACTACATCAACGGATAAAGTCACGAGTACAGACGTTGAGGGTTGTTTCAAATGACAGCTCACTAATTCTGCTCAAACGTCTCCTTGTGTATTTGACAAAAACACATCTGTCAAACACTAACAGATTTTACATTCCCCACACCCCGCACCAAACCCACTAACCTAGGGGTAAACGCCTGAGCAGGAAAACGGTGCCTCTGGCTGAAGATGCGAGAATAGGGGCTTCGGGGCCACAGAAAACGTCAACAGCACCCACCACTCACTTCCTAAACACCTACGCTAGGGTCTGTGCTTGTTTTGCCGTTTGGCTGGCCTGGTGGAGGGGGCAGAAAGACCTGGGAGAGCGGGCGTCCAGATTCCACCCCGACTATTTCAGCGGTGGTGGCGGCGGACCCGCCGACCCAGACCCCGTACCCCTGAGTCCGCCACACGCGCGTTGGCCGGCGGTTGCCTCACTGGCCGGTGTGTGCACCCGCCGGCCTCCCACTCCGGGGGCCGCCACCTTTCCCGACACGTGAACCGTCCACCAACCCCTCCACTGCGAGGGCCTAACTGCGGCAGGGCCGTGGGCTTTTTCTCCAGACTCGCCCCACCTTCTCCTTTCCGGCTGCGCTCTAAATAGCTTCCTCCTTGCCACCTTGCGGGTGGCTCCTGGAGAAACCCGCGCACCTGGCAGTGTCTTTTATACCTCTGGGGGACGTCACGCCTGCGTCACAAAGCCCCGCCCTCTCGCTGAAGGCTCCAGAGGGCCTCGGAAGGAGGTGGGGCCTCGGCGGCCCCAGCCAATGGGGAACCGAAAAGGACAAAAGCCGGAACTCGGCAGACCACTGTGGTGGGCTTCGCCTTTTCCGGCAGAATACAAAGGGGCGTGGGAAACTGACGTTTCCAAACCGCCGGGAGTCAGTCCAGGCGACAGCCTCTCCGCTTTGAATCTCTCGGTCTAAAATAAGAGCTGGCTTGGAAAGAGAGAGAAATAGATTTACGGCAGTTCTATCTTACTGCCACCGCATAACACCACTCTTGCCCCCCCCCCCCCATAATCTGTTGCTCTCTAGTCACCTTTTTGAAGAATAATTTCTGCCACCACGTACACCACACTGGTACAGTATCACGCAGCGCAGTACTTCTCTTGAGAAACTCGCCTGCCGAAAGAGAATCTGGCATTGATCCTGAGTCTTTCTGTCTCTCCGTAATTCTGGATCTTGCAATACCTCAGGCATGATGTGTCCTCCCCAAACCATACCATCAGGGGCAGGTTGCAAAGTCGACGAGGACTGTGTATAACTTCAGCTCCGTTTCACCAAAGTAAAGGAACGCTGACTCCTTTAAAATACTCTCTGCTTTTTTACCCATTCAGGTTCTTATTTGTGCTGGGCATTAAATACCACCACAGTCACGATGATCAGACTCCAAGCAGCTTTCATTGTCATCCATTTCCACATGTTTAAAAGGCAACAAGAATCACTGTAAATCAACCGTTAAATAACATCATCAGGGCATAGATCTGACAAAACATTTTTACGTTACAAAAAATTAAGACTTCCAGAGCACCTTGCAGCAATAGGCAATGTTGAAGCCCCAGCCTACATCTATGCTGCACACGGCATTTTGAGGATATTAATCCGTCCATTATTACCGAGTGCCCATTATGTGGCAGACAAGCCCCCATTTCTCATGAAGGTTACGTTTTAAAAGAAGAAGGGCTTCCCTGGTGGTGCAGTGGTTGGGAGTCCGCCTGCCAATGTAGGGGACATGGGTTCGAGTTCTGGTCCAGGAAGATCCCACGTGCCGCAGAGCAGCTAAGCCCATGCGCCACAACTACTGAGCCTGTGCTCTAGAGCCCACGAGCCACAACTACTGAGCCCACGTGCCTAGAGCCCGTGCTCTGCATCAAGAGAAGCCACCGCAATGAGAAGCCCACTCACCGCAACGAAGAGGAGCCCCCGCTCACCGCAAGTAGAGAAAGCCCGCATGCAGCACCGAAGACCCAACTTAGCCAAAAATAAATAAATTAATTTATTTAAAAAAAAAAAAACAGTAAAGAAGAAATGCTCTCTTTTAGACTTTTAAGTGTGATGTTAGAACTGCAGATGGTATGCTTTTCGGTCCTCATCACTGTCCCCGCACCACACTTTGGTAGTGTAAACAAAAGTGAAATGAGGGTTTGGTTTATAATATATTCAACTATCAAAGGTGTAATGAAACTGAGCTAAGAACCCCAAATACAAACATTAGAGATCCCACGTATGGTGACTTCTGGAATGAGAGACACCTAACCAACCTTGGTGTGTCATCTTGAACGCCAATTAGATGTTATGTGCTGTGCCGAATACCTGTTACTCAGAAGGCAAGCCTGTACTCTTTCCACATTTCTGCAATGACTGTTCTGTTCAAGTTGCTCTGAAATGCAAACTGTTACAGTGAAAACATCTAACAAAAAATTTTCAAACCACTATGTGCTGCTTTGATTTCTAGAACTCCTAGTGATTTGATGTGGCTTTACAATCTTCTTGTCCTTGTGTTCATCTCTTTCAGTCACCAGGGATCTAACTAAATTGCAAATCTACTTCGTTCTCCATTGCTCCCTGCCCCTCCCCCCTTCAAATACTTACTCTATAGAAGTCCAAGGATCACGCTGTGACCTCTGTGTAACTACCTCATCTTACCATTTGGTTTCCACTTGACTTTCTAGAGACCTGGCCTGAATACACATGCTACCTGTCACCTCTGTGCCTTTGCTCATCAGGTCCAAGGCCTGAGACATCCTTCCAGCCATCATTTTAACTTGACTGCATCCTTCTCCTCCTTTAAAAGTCAGCTCAGGAATCTCCTACTTTAGAAAACCAATGGGTTAGAAGCATTTTTTTCAGTGGCCCCATACTATGCGTAACCTTGCCATGTGTTTGACTCTTCTCTCAGATTTACTAACTACTTACCAAAAGATGATAACCTAGGGCAATGTCTCTCTAATGTAGACCACCTGCATTAGAATTAGCCAAGGGCCCGTTAAAAATATCTTCCTAAGCCCTACCTAGAGCCTACTGAATCAGAATCTCAGAGTAGGGATAATCTGTAAAACTAAAACTTGAGAACCACTAGCCTATGGGAGGAGAAAGTAAGTGTAATCCAGAGTTCAGCTAAGTTACAGGTGTGTTGCTTCTATTGAATACCCCAGTCAACTAGGAACTAGAGCTCAGCTCCCTTGCTAGTTTTCGCATGTTAGCCAATTGTGTGATTTTTGCTCACTTTAACTGAAGGGGCACATTTTTCATGGACCAACTTTCCATTCTCTTGCTCCCCCCTCCCCTGTCCTTTTCTTTCTGTATTTCCTCTTTCTAGCTTCAAGTCCCCTCCCTCTACTATGTATCTTGTTGGAAGGATCTGGGCTTAACAAGATTTTTTTCCACAAAATATACAGGAAGGAAGGGAGGGAGGGAGGGAGGGAGGGAGGGAGGGAGGGAAAGAGAGAGAAAGAAATACCAAACAGTACATTATGACTGTGTGACCATATATCTTCATAGGTAAAGGAGCCATATTTTAATACTTGCCACCACAATCTGCTTAAGGAAGCAATCAACTAGGAAAGTTTACATGGTAAAGGCATATACGTATGCACACACACACGTGCGTATGTGTATGTGTATATTTTAAAAATCATGTATGCATTGTCCTCTGAGTTGGCAGAAGGAAAAAAGTGCAAATTCTCTAAATAATTGACTTATACGAGACAATAAATATTCTGATTTTCTGTCACATCTGAAAGTAATAACTCTTTACTCAAATACTTAGCTATCACGTGCTGAAATCAAAAAGATACCTAACCCAGTAAAAGTAAAATCTTAAACACATCAATCACAAAGATGCATATTACATGATTAGTACTAGACGATGCCTCAAGGTGCGTCAAATTATAAATGTGTTCCGAGTACATAAAATACACGTTAGGGATTTCTCTCATCATAGGCACAGTCTAATACAAAAATATATCTGACACGTACAAATTAGAAGATCCATTTGACAGCCTCCAAAACAGGAAAAGGGGAAGAAGTAATGCCAACATAAAAAAGCACACATAGATGCAAATAGTTCTGCTTATATGATTATTTTCTTCATCAGCGAGGGGTAAAGAGCAATTTACACCAAACTAGTTTTCCAGACAGATCACAGTAATTCACAGGTTGGATAAGTCATAGCACGAAGGCCAGAACCGTTATGAATTACTCAACTAAAAAACACGTACTCAGATTTCAGTGAATCTAACAGTACAGTGTACTCACAGCGTGGTTTTGTTATTTTAGAGTCTTCAGAACCACTGTCTACCCCTTCTCCGTGCTTTACCACCAGGTTCCCAGAAAAACCACAGGGGCTAGCCTGCATCAAACCTAGAAGAGACAGTTTATAAATGCACCTGTCCTATAAACATACTATTAACAAAGACTTACTGGATGGTGTTCTAATGGTGTGTGTTCAGTTAAGTGAACTGAACACAAACTTATTTGAAATCCTGAAATCTCTCTGGAGAAATAAAAGTTTTTAAAGCAGTTAATATAGGAATTTTAAAAAAAATTCTGAAGTATGGGGCCTTATGTAATCTCTCAATACTGAAAAATAGTTCAAGCAACATTTGAACTGAAAATTCAATTAAGTATGAACGCTGGAGCAAAAACTTCGTGATTCTAAGTGTTCCACAACCATAACTGAGAAGTTTGCCACATACACTAGAGCCAAAAAGACAACAACATGGCAAGAGCCATATTTTAAAGATTCATAACATTCTTCCCTTCAGCCTTGATGAAACCCGGTATCTAACATTTTTAGACGTAAATTTTTCCTTTCCGAAGGCATCTGTTGATACCTGACTTCTGGGTCTTCCCGTTCATGAAAGTAGGACAGAAATCTTTTCTCTCTGGCTAGCATCTAAAATCCCTGCAGCAGTCAGGCTAGAAAGAAAGTCAATGTTAATAAGCATTTTGGAAGTGAGAAAACATGAAGATAGATTAGCCAAAATCAATGAGGAATAATCATTTCTTTTGAAGAAGTTATTATTCCCTCAATACCAGATGAAGTAGATTGAGGCTGCCAACATTCTAGCTGCTCCTTCCATGTCTGTTTTGAAGAGAAATATTTTAAAGTACTGACGTCGCATGAGATCATACTTCAGCTAAAAGGATATGTAAATAAATGACACCCCAAGATGATATTCTTTATTGCAACGTAAATTTTAAGAAATATCTAACCTTAAGATTTGAGCCAGGTTAGGCACACAATTATGACAGAAATTCTTAAGTGACTGAGGTATATAGAGTCTTCAAAACCACAGGTGTGCAGTACTGAACAAAGAGGTAAATGAGGTGACAATAAAAATTAGCAACGAAGGATTAAAAAATAACTTTGAACTCTGTTTCCAATATCAATAACCTGAGCTAAGGGGAAAATGATTAAGTCCTGGCAATAGACAGTCCAGTGAATCCTTCATCAGCAAATATTCTGAGGCAAAAGAATCTATGTTCATTCAAGAATAACCTTTTCAAGTAATTTGTTGAAAGATTTCCAAAAATTGGTAATTAGACAATTTATCATAAAGAAAAGGAAACACCAAAAATGTAGGTATTATTTATCCAGTCTATAGACTAGGTCTTCTAATAAATTAGCAAAATAGCTATACTTTCGGTTGTAAAACAATCTTCTGTTTGCTTTCACTTGACTGGCTGTCAAAGGAATAAGTGTCTGTCCTTTGAAACATTTTTGTAGACCATCTGGAGATAAGGATGACAACTTCAGCTGAAGAGTATTTGTTTTTTAATAAGAAAACATGGAATCCTGGTTATTAACATATATATATATATTTTACAATGAAAGAATATTCGGTCTGTGGTCAGGAGACTTGCATTCTATTCATTACTCCATAATAACAGGAATAATTAATTGCGATAAGTCAATTAGCCGTTTTTGTGCCTGAGTTTCATTGTCTGGACAATGGAAACATCTGTGCTATGTCATTCTCAGAAACAGTTTGAGGATAAAGTAAAACACGAGAAAGCACTTTTATTTTTTCAAAACACGATATAAGTGCTACGTCGTGATACTGTTAATAATTTTACAGGTACCTCTTAGTGTTACCCAGTCAGATGTGTGCTTCAAGTAGGCATTCCTACAAGATTGCAGGTTGAATATTTAGTTGAATTTTATTTAAAAAATAATAAATCACAAAACTAAAATGTTTGAACAAGGTCACTTAACCCTCTCCCCAGGTGGTTAGTTATTATTACTATTATCATCATCATTATTACTTTTTAGCTATGTGTTTAAAAGAGGAGATCTTTAATACATCAACCTAACTGAGAAAATGTGTCCCAGGCCCAGGTGGTTTTCAGAAGAAAAGCTGATCTTCATAAGAGCTGTGTCCTCTACTTTTAAAGTGCAGAACCTGTGTGGGGAGGGACAGAGCGGGAACTTCGGGTCTGTCACTGAGGAACCAATTCCCTCATCGAAGCCAGAGCAGCATGGATGCGGACGTGCAATCTGTTTTCAAAGTCGTAGCCAGAGAAATCCTCCTGAAAGACAAGAGAAAGAGAGTATTAGCTAAGCTGTCTGTAATACTACAGTATTAATCACACCAAGCTTTGTACTGACCCAAGTAAAATTCCTTACACTCCTAACAAAGGTTTTGCATTCACTTGATTTTTCTTATTTCCCAGACCTCAAGCTTTGTGTCCGTTTTTAAAATGTCAACTGAGCATTATTAATGCTGTCTTTGGAAAATTTCCCTCATGTTATTCCTGGGACAGCAGTCTTAAGCTGGGCTCAGTGGAAGTTGCTGTTAGAACTTCTTAACTCAAGAACACAGTTATGAAATCAACAGTTATTTTCCCACTCAAATGAGAAGAGTTTTTATAAAGCAGGATGAGCAATTTCATAAGAGCTTCATGTGTAATTTCACTTAAAAATCAACTGCTCACTGATTCAGTTATCAGTTTCCCCTCCAGAAATACCAACCAAGACAATCATTTCACAAAATTTCTTGAATTCAGACTCCAGAGTACACTACAGAGGATAAGAAGGGTCACTGGAAAGAGAGAGATTGAGCGTTTTTAGGCATTTTTACCTTTGCTTGAAGAAGGAGACTTCTGCCTCTTCCTACAGTCTATGAATGTAAGAAAAACACATTATCTCTTAACATCTATATTTATATACACTCAAGCAGAAAATGTTATAATAGGAAGATATATTAATTCAAAAAATTCACAGTGACATAGAGGGGAGTCAAGTGCTCATTCAAGCATACTGACTCAATTTTTCTTTAATGTAATGCTGTTTACATGTTTACATTAAGACATTACTTGATAAATAATTTTTCATAATCTTCATTATTATTTTATAAAGGGCTGTCATATTTTAGAAGAGTGTAATAATTTAAGATCTTACTAAAACACACAAAATTGATGATAATTTACGTTTATTTGAAGTCAGTAAGTTTTTTTGAAGGCATTACTGATTGAGAATATCAACTTCATTTTTCAAGAGACAGACCAGTCTTCTTGTAGTTTATGTATATATTTTAAGGCTGCATTAAGAGTAAAAATTTCCTTAAAGAATATGGTGTTAGAAGTTTCTACCAAAATTCATAAAAATTGCATTTTCTATTTTGGTAAAATTAGAAATTCAAATGAAAAGAGTTACCAATTAACAGCCTATCCTTGGCAAGATAAGCTACATATTTAAGGATTAGGCTAGAATATTTCTGTTGATTTAGCTCAACTTTCAAAAAGTCCATATATTTGAAGGCTGACTTGAATTTACTGAAAATTAGAATTTTATACAGTCAATAGTATGTAATTGAGCTTCTAAAAGAAGGTACCAAGCAAATCCAGCATTATTAAAATTCACTTTTAAAAAAACTGCCCCACTGTCCTTAAATATGCATCTTAATGATGACCGTCAAACTTATAAGGTATTTTAAAATTTCTAAGTAATCCTACACACCATCCTCATTTATTCTCACTACAATCATTATTGAATTGGCAAGGGAGGTATTTTTTATCCTGTTTTACAGATTAGGAAGAAGGTATGTGGTTAAATAACTTAACCATATCATACACTAAATAAAAATAAACAGCGGAGCTAGAAGCACAATGCAATTCTGTACTCTGAATAAACCACATTACATCATACCAGACCACTCTAGAAAAGGCAATGATTTTGCCCCAAATGAATTTTTGTCCCCAAAGTTACATTTATCATTCTAATTCCAGGGAAGAGATTACCTCCTTAAACACAGTGAGATAGGATTAATAGCTTCTTGGATTCATTCTATGTGAAATCAAGGAAAACAAAACAAAAACACACTATGTTCAATCAACTTACTTTAAATGAAGGATGTTTTGTGCCTGTTCACTTGCACAGTTTTGCTGATGAGCATAATTTAAGAAAATAGATAAGATCTTACCTCTGGTTTGTCTAACAGAAGACAGCCAAGTTCATAGCAAGCATATGGCTGAACATATAAGTTATTCTGACGACACAACTCATCTTTAACAGCTCGCTGAAAGAACTGAAAGTAATATGAATATTTTTGGAATTAATTCATTTCTCTACTTAGGCTCATTTTCCTACTTAAGCCTCATCACATCTTTAGGAGGATGTCTATTCTGTAACAGATTTTCTCCTTTTCTGCGTCTTTGTTCCTTCCCATTTATTCTCATTCATATCTTATAAGTCCTTTACATACCTGTCTGGTGAACTTGCGCCAGTATATGTTACCCATCAGTCAGCCCAATCTGTGCTATTTATTTTCCTAGTTGACACACCAGCCTCTGCTGATTTTATTGCAGAGAACATCTTTATCAGCATCTCCAAATCTGAACATTCCATTTTAATATTTAAGACAGAAAGTAAACAAGCCAAGAACCATCTCTTGACAGGTGTCTTGACTGTATCTTACTGATACTTAAGCATATGATCTAAAATAAGCTATTCAGTGCTGTGTAATAGCTATTATACCCCACACTGAAAATTAATTTTAAATTATAATACAAGTGTATCAACACCCTAGGATTTAAAAGCCGAAGTCTGTTACTACAGTACATGAACTCTCTCAAAGAATAATCAAAATAACACCTGGATGTATGTTAAAAAAAAAACAACCAAACAAAAAACTCAGAAAAATCCCTCCAACTACATTTGAAGATAATGAATGGTTCTTTTTCATAGAGTACATTCGCAGAATATCTTAAGCTAACAACTTTCTAGACCTCACCTCAGTAATGCATCAATAATCTGCAGTTATAGAGGGAGGAAAAGTGGACACAGGCTGACATGTCTGATCATATCTGTATTTACCTAGCTAGGAGGCTTCCCTCTCCTCCTTCAAAATTGTCTGCCTCCTCATTTCTTCCTCCTCCAATTGAGGCTGTCATCTTTGATAAACAGCTAGTGCCAGAAAAGAAGCCCATAGGTGAAGAAGTATTCTAAGGCTCTGAAGTCACATTAAAAGCTAGTATGAACCGTCATCAACTTCTGGCATCTGAGAAGATGACCGTAATCAAATAAAGTGGATGAAACTCACTGCAGTGGGAGATTAGCTTTATGTAACGCTTTCTCCTTTTTCTTATTCCCAAGCGTATATGTAGGTTTTCACAGTTTAGTTTCCTTAGCCATGACACCCCATGAACAGTTTACCTGGACAGCATCTTCTGAGTTCCCTAGACATTTGTGTATGGCACCAAGAAACAAATACTTTAATCCAACGACAGATGAATCATCCACTTCATGGCAAGCTTAAAGAGAAGCGAAAACAGCAGGAAGGAAATACGTTCACTTAATTCCTTAAATACCATCAAGAGTTAAGCATTTCATTGTTTAGCAACGTATTCAAGTTCAAACTGAGAAGGTTTCCCCTCCTCATCCATTAGTGAGTATCCTTAGTCAAAGAAAGACAAAGATATCAAACTTCATGGTGCCAAGAAGGCTCAAAATTGCATCATATTATTACTAGGTCAAAGAAGCCAATGTGAAAAGGCTGCATACTGTACAACTGCAACTACATGACGTTCCGGAAAAGGCAAAACTGTGGTGAGTTGCCAGAGGTCTGGAAGGTAGAGCACAGGGGATTTTCAGGCCAGTGAAACTATTCTGTATCATACTATCTGTAAGAGCGGATACATGTCATGATACATTTGTCAGATCCCACAGAATGTACGAAACAAAGCATACACTCTAATGTAAATTACGGACTTCCGGCGATAATGCTGTGCCAGTGTTGCTTCTTCAGCTGTAACGAATGCACCGCAACAGGGGGGATGTTAATGGTTGGAGAGGCTGTGTGGGTACACATGGCGGGGGGGAGGTTTGAGGTGTGTAGGAACTCTCTGTCCTTTCTGTCCAATTTTGCTTGAATCTAAAACTGCTCTGAAAAGTAAAGTCTATTGGTATCTTTCAATTGCATCATATTAATTCAAAAAACCATGCAATGAGCACCTTCACATGTTTGTAGGAGGTACTGCACCAGTCTCTGAGAGGGCATCAGACTTGATCCCTCCACCTCGAGAAGCTTGCCATCTACTGCGGAGGATGGGCACACATGTTGGGAGGATAACATGGAAGTTTTCCAAGGAAATGAAAAGAGTGGAAATTGGAAACATAGTGGAGCTAATACAAGAGGAAAAATAGTAATTATTTCTATGAACCAATAAAGATACTGAGATTTGAAAAGATTTTATAGAAACATACACATACAATATATATGTACACACATACACAATGTATATCACACATAAATGTATGTACATGTATATATGTACATATGTGTGATATATATGTATGTGTGTATATATGTAGATAGATATATATATATATATAGAGAGAGAGAGAGACAGAGAGACAGAGAGAGAGAGACAGAGAGAGGGAGGGAGGGAGGGAGAGAGAGAGCGCTCAAGGTTCCAGAAAAAGTTTTGGAAGTTATTGGAAGAGCTGGGTAGAGTGACAAAGAGGTAAATGTGAAGAAGAGTCTAAACCTATAGAAGCAGGGGGTGCCTCAAAAACCTAGGCTGAAAATACCTCCACAGAAAAAGTACTCAAAAGATATTAAGGCAGTGGCAGTGTTAAGGAAAGGGGAATGTACTTCATTCATCCCCTCATTCATTCACTAATTCTACTCATTCATTCAATATTTATTGAGCAACTACTATATGACAGCAGTGACCAAAGAGAAAAAAATTCCTGCCCTTAGGAAACTAACATTTTGTGGAGGAGAGAGATAACACAAAAGACAGATAGGTAAAATAAGTGTATTAAGGAAGTGTACACACTAAGGTAAAAAATAAAGCCAGGAAAGGGGATAGCAGTATGCATGTGTGTCGGAAAGGTACAGGTTAAGGCCCATTGAAAAAGCCACAGGTGGGTAAAGACGTGAAGAAAATGAGTGAAGGAGCCATGTGGATATTTGTGGGAAGAGCTTTTGAAGGCAGAGAACAGCAAGTGCAAAGGCACTAAGGGCTGCACGTGCCTGGTGTGTTCAAGATCAGTAAGGAGTGCGGCTGGAGCCTGGTGAGCGGGGGGAAGCGTGGTGAGAGGCAATGGCAGTGGGGGCGTGTGTACAGACCATAGGCCACTCGATGGATCCAGACTTTTACTTTGAATAAGATGAGGCCACAGAAGGTCTCAGAAGTGAACCACCACCACATGACTTAGGTTTTAATAGGTGCACTCTGACGGCTGTGCTGAGAATACATGGTAACATCCTTAAAACGCAGAGGAAGAATGCAGTGGAGATGGGCAGGTGGGTGAGGAAGGGAATGAATGAAATTACAAGACAAGGATATAAAAATCCAGCTAGCTCTGCTGATGCAGGGAGTCACAGACAGGGACTGTGATAAGCTAAGCGCACAAAGCTGTGTGGGCCTGATGGGAAGAGTGTAATCAATGCAGATGACCTCTATCACCCACAATCAGGTGGCTTTTTTTCTCCTGGAACTTAACTATTTCTCTACAAAGATCTTCACCTGTTTTCTATATGACTGAGTCGATTTGGATCATTACTGCTTAACATTGGAGAATGAGATAATCTAATTAACAGCTCTCTTAACTGGATTTTTAGCAAAAATATTAGAGAATTATCTCATATTCACTCCAGAGCCCACCTCCCTCCCCAGGGCCACATCGTTGTTGTCTATTTTGACAGCTGGAAAGGAGCTCAGAGAATATTTAGTCACATTAAGTGATGATCGTTCTTGTGCCTGCCAGTTACCATTTTATATTTGCATGTCTGTTTTAATTATCTCTAAACACATGATCCTGCACTTGTGCATTAAAAAGAATACCTAAGGGGCTTCCCTGGTGGTGCAGTGGTTAAGAATCCACCTGCCAATGCAGGGGACACGGGCTCGAGCCCTGGTCTGGGAAGATCCCATATGCTGCAGAGCAACTAAGCCCATGCGCCACAACTACTGAGCCTGTGCTCTAGAGCCTGCAAACCGCAACTACTGAGCCTGCATGCCACAACTACTGAAGGCCGCACACCTAGAGCCCGTGCACCGCAACGAAGAGTAGCCCCCGCTGGCCGCAACTAGAGAAAGCCCGCGAGCAGCAATGAAGACTCAATGCAGCCAAAAACTAAAAAAATGAATAAATAAAATAAATAAATAAATGTATTTAAAAAAAAAAAGAATACCTAAAATTCCTTACTGGTCTTTTGAGTTAGACATTGGTTTATATTCCAGACTTGCATCAACAACCAGGGATGGGTTTAAAATTATGAATCTTTTTAAACAGAGCAGAACTTGAACATCCGAGAAAATTCTGTTTCCTTTCAAGTAATTCCCTTAGGAGGGTTACACACCCTAATTACAGGGCCTTTGCGCACAACTTCTTTTGGAGTTGCATTACTTTGCTCTAGAATATCAACATTGACCAATTTTTTGACCTTTGAGAGGGAACTTTTTTTTTTTTTAAATAAGCAACAGGCATCTGCAGGGAATTCTGATGATAAAAGCATGTGATTCAAGGGAAAACGCTACATTTGATCAAAAACAAGTGTGACTACAAAGAAATCTGACAAATTTTATACAGCCATTAGTTTTGAATAAGTCCAAAATATTAATACTAAATCACTTTTGGAAAAGAGCAGCATATATGTGACTAAGACTACATTTCCAAAGGTAACTGCTTTCTATAAAACCATCTTTCTGGATGAACAGTCAGTGGCATTTCATACCCACGGGTTCTGCATTCACGGATGCAACCAACTGTGGATCGAAAATATTCTGGGAAAAAAAAAAATTCCAGAAAGCAACTAATTACATACTATTTACATTGTATTTGCAACTACATATATAGCATTTACATCATATCAGGTATTACAGGTAATCTGGAGATGAGTTAAAGTAAACATGGAAAAGTGCATGTAGCTTATATGCAAATACTACACCATTTTATATGAGGGTCTTGCACATGCGCGGATTTTGGTATGTGTAGGGGGTCCTGGAACCAATCCCCCACAGATACACAGGGATAAGTGTATGTGTGTGTGTTTGGTTTTTTTAATTAATTAATTTATTTATTTATTTTTGGCCATGTTGGGTCTTTGTTGCTGCACGTGGGCTTTCTCCAGTTACGGCGAGAGGGGACTACTCTTCGTTGCGGTGCGTGGGCTTCTCATTGCAGTGGCTTCTCTTGTTGCGGAGCATGGGCTCTAGGCACACGGGCTTCAGTAGTTGTGGCTCACGGGCTCTAGAGCACAGGCTCAGTAGTTGTGGCGCACGGGCTTAGTTGCTCCGCGGCATGTGGGATCTTCCCGGACCAGGGCTCGAGCCCGTGTCCCCTGCATTGGCAGGTGGATTCTTAACCACTGCGCCACCAGGAAGTCCCTGTGTTTTAACACAGCACTCTCACCATGTAATCATTTTTCCAGCTGCATGGTTTAAATATCTTCATGCTCCCAGGAAGATGAAGCTGTGTGTAGAGAGCTGAAAGCTTTGCTAGTCAATGTGCCATCCTCAGACCAGCAGCAGAGACACTTGGTCCTATGGGAGCTGGGCAAGTCACCTGTTCCGAGTCTCGCCTTCCTCATTATAAAACGGGCACAACAATGCTGTCCGCCTTTTCTACCTCCCTGGGTTCCAGTGAAGAGCAAAGGAAATAATCTGCCAGACTATAAAATATCATTCAAATGTCTGCCATTATACCTTCAGAAGAAATGTTACAATATTTCTTTTTTAAAAAATTTATTTATTTTTATTTTATTTATTTTTGGCTGCATTGGGTCTTCGTTGCTGCACGCGGGCTTTCTCTAGCTGCTGCGAGCAGGGCTACTCTGTTGCGGTGTGCGGGCTTCTCACTGCGGTGGCTTCTCTTGTTGCGGAGCACAGGCTCTAGGCATGCAAGCTTCAGTAGTTGTGGCACACGGGCTCAGTAGTTGTGGCTCTCGGGCTCTAGAGCGCAGGCTCAGTAGTTGTGGTGCACGGGCTTAGCTGCTCCGCGGCATGTGGGATCTTCCTGGACCAGGGCTCGAACCCGTGTCCCCTGCATTGGCAGGCAGATTCTTAACCACTGTGCCAACAGGGAAGCCCACAATATTTCTTTAATAACCAGTAAAGCTTTATTTTACTAAAAGACATTCTCTCCATGAACTTCTCCTACAACTATAATAAAAATGACTTTATGAAGGTTTTATTACCATAACTTATAGCCTTATGATTTTTTAAACATATGAATCAAAAAGGTAGGTTCCCAATTATACTCCTTGGTGTCTACTCAAGAGAAATCAGTATGTAATTCCACACAAAAGGTCAGTACACTTACGTTGCACACTTATGTTTGTAGCAGCTTTACGCACGGTCGCTGAACACCCAGAAAAAAACCAAATGTCCCGTAGGAGAAGGAATGAACAAATCGTGGGACAGGTATAGCCATACGATGGAATTCCACTCAACAAGTGAGAGGAACAAACTACTGACACAGATACAACGTGGGTGTCACAGACACTAGGCTGCACAAATGAAGCCACGCACTAAAAAGTACACACTGTCTGATTCCACTTGGACGAAGTTAAAATGTAATCTGTTGAGAGAAAAATCAGAACAGGGGTTGCCATAGGTGGGGCCTGACTGAGAAGGGGCATAAGGGAAATCTCAGGGGTGGAAGAAATGTTCTATGTCTTGATCATGGGGTGGATGCCACAGTGTACATATTTGTCAAAACTCACTGAACTGCATGTACGCTTAATATCTGTGCATTTTAATGGATGTCCATATGAAAAAAGAGGTTTCATTGCGGGGGGCAGGTGGAAACGTATGCTTCCAGCCACCCGCATGGCTTTAGGATTAACAACCCTGACGATCAGTGTGCATCGCCACACACTGCGGACAAGGCAAGTACATCTGTCCCTTCCAGTGCCTCCTACTTCCATCACCTAAGTGACGGAACTTTTTCAACCATCGCACCATTTGTCCCAGAATGACAGATTTGTACTCTCTGAATCAGAGGAGATTAGTGACACACTGAAGGAACAAGCTGCCGTGCACAGTTTTGTTTTGTTTTTTTACCTTGACTCATCCTCTGTAGGTTGGGGAGGGAGCAGTTGGGGAGGGCTTTCCACAAGTACAACACTTCAATGGACGCCAGCACGCACAGCGCTTTGGTTGGGGTTTGTTTCCGAAACCTCTCTGCCTGCAAGCAGTTGGAATGATTAGGCAACATTAGAAAAAAAAACAAATTCAGATAAAAAAAAATATTTCAGAGACATTAAAAAATACATGGTTCATATCTGATGTGAACGATCCCTTCCCGCAAAGTTAAAAATGAAAATTTCTCTCTAAATTTTGCTCTCTGATTTTTAATATATTGGTAGATATGGCTTTCTCTTATTCAATTCAATCTACTATCAAGATCCAGGATATATTTTGAAAACTTTAAACTGAAATGAATCTAGTTTCATTCTAAGTCAAAGAAATTTATAAAAGCTGGGTGACAAATAATAACTTGACGGGTTTATATGGAGGATGTAATACCAGATGCCTTTTAGTTACGGTCTTATTGACGTTTCAGTTTTCTAATTAGTCCCAGTCCTCTCAGGGGCATTCCACATTACAATCTAGTTTATACTCACACTAAATCATTCAATGTTCATTCAATAAAAACTTACAACTAAAACCATGGAAAATTCAGGATATACGTTGTCAGGTAACCCATGGTAATTCAGCTAAACTGTATTCTTAAAAGTACAGAAGTAAATTGGGGCTTTGTCCCTACAGCCCTGGGCCCTTCTGCTGGGATATTTGATGCACACTTTTGTTTTTTATTAGGGCAGAACGTGATGCTTTCACTCTATGAGAACTAACAGTCTGTATCTCTTGCCCAGGTTCTGCTGATTTGCATTCTTCTAGCTAGCTCTTCACCTAGCTCTTCAGACAGACGTTCTTCCTCTCTGGAGGCTCATGAGCTCCACAGGATCTGTAATGTCTCTATCCAGTCAAAGAAACAACTGCTCTAATGATCTGCAACCAAACAGTACTTTGCATTCAGAGCAGAAGGATGACATGGGAGTAAATTCTCTCTACAGTCGTGAACTGCATTTTGCATGGCGTTAGGTTGCCAGCTTTGCATATGATTTCTTACAACCTGTCCAAGGTGGCAATGGTTGCAAATATCCATCATAAATGACACACCAGATCAACAGGTTCCAACATACCTTTTTCACTGAGAACTGTTCAATCTGATTGTTCTTCCTTTTGAAGAGTTTCTGAACTTCTTTAAAGACAATCTGTGCCCCGTCCACATCACCGGTGGCTCCCTGACAAACTGTGAGAAACCATCGTTGTAATCCTTAAGTATTAGGGGGAAAATGCCACTAACGGATACCTAGGTTGATGATACTTGGAAAACGTTACCAAAGGAAAAAATGGGAGCAAATATTTTAAAAGACTGTTACACGTGGGACTACACCACCCTGCTGATCGTCGTTCCACCATTTCAACAACTATCTCCCGGGACTTCCCTGGTGGCGCAGTGGTTAAGAATCCGCCTGCCAATGCAGCGGACACGGGCCCGATCCCCGGTCCGGGAAGATCCCACAGGTCTCAGAGCAACTAACCCCTGTGCCACAACTACTGAGCCTGCGTGCCTAGGGCTCGTGCTCCGCAACAAGAAGCCTGGGCAACGCAACGAAGAGTAGCCCCTGCTCGCCAACTAGAGAAAGGCTGCACGCAGCAACGAAGACCCAACGCAGCCCAAAATAAACAAAACAAAAAAATCTATTTCCCTGGCGCTAGGTTCCCTGAGCTTTGGGGTGGTGGTGGGGGGGCGGGGACAGGTGGGAAAACTACAGTCCTAAGTCCTCTTTGGGGAAGATAGTCTAGTCTTGAACATTAACAAAACCCCCAGATATTATCACAGACTACAGTCCATTTAGGCTCACATACTCAGAAAGTGGAAGAAAAAGGAATCTAGGCAAGAACACTTAGGAGCCAGGAGGACTGTGAAAGCCTCACGGTAGTAGAAGGATACCCCTGCACCTGGCAAGAAAGGCATGAATTAGTCCTGCACGTTTACTGGGCACCTACCACCTACAGCCGCCAGCAAGAATGTGAAGAAGAAACACACACGTTTACACCCAGAAGAAACTTACATTTCAGCTGGAGAGAGAAGACACACAGTCCAGAGCTACAATGTATATAGTGATGAGAGCCTTGGGAGTCCTGGCACCAAAGTACTTTTGGAAAAGCTCAACAAGGGAAGGGATGGTTTCTCTCTGGAGTGATCAGGGCAGCTTTGAGGAACTAAGAGTCAAGCTGAGCCTTGGAGGGGGGTAAGATTTTGATGGTCTGCATGCTATCTTCATCCCACCCAGAGCCCCCGGCAAAGACGTAGTCGTATTTCCTTTGGTTCACCTGCTCGCTACCTTCTCCAAACTTCACACCAGGCTGCAGTCCCATCCCTTCATTGGAACTTTACCAACTACTCTTTGTTGTCCTCTTTTCAACTCCCATGAAGATGAATTCATTTCTGTTAACTTTTTGTTGCTTTTGTCTTTGCCACATATCGTTTTTCAACCCCCAGTTGGAATGTCCATTGATTTGCTAGTTCTTTCTTCTTTATTCGAGTAGTCCTACAACTGGGTGGTCCCGTACTCGCACTTCGGGGCTTGGTCAAGCCAGGCACAGGGCTATGGCATGTCAGAGGATGGGCAGCTAATGGCAAGCAGCAAGGTTTGCAGAAAGCTGACGTCATCAAGGTGATGGGAAAGGCAGAAGATTTCTACTGGGAATAAGTGGGATTAGGCTGAATATTCAAAAGGAGAGATCACCCCCAGTTATAAGAGCAGCACTGCTCCAGATGTGGTGGCCTGAACCCATCCAAAATGACCTCATCGATTGGGTTATAACATTTCAAAACCAGGAAGAAGTTCAGTGATCGTTCTGTAAAACAACTCCAATATATTATAGATCAGGGGATGTAGAGGTCCAGGAAAGTAGAAGTCTTGCCTGAGGTCACACAGTAGATCAATTAAAAAGAATAATTTCCGCTGCCCCTAGCCTGAGGTCTCCTCAGATAACTGGTAACATTATTATATAGTCACATAATATTACAAAAAGAATGAGCAACTGTGGGTACACAAGAGAGTCATAAACATCAACAGTAACAGGACCTGAATCGCCTTTGCAGTTCTACAACACTAATACCTCAGATACTGAAGAATGTACACCACCTCCTCCCAGTACAGTTGCAGACAGTTGCTCTAAAAGACGCAGATGTTTGAAAGCATGAGCGTCTCTGATTTACCCTAAGTCTGAGACCCACACAGAACTTAGGATGCTTGGCTCATCCATTAAGACTAAGCTTTTCGGTTAACTTCTGGGTAACATACCCAACAGAATTGAAAGCAGGGTCTCAAAAAGAACCGTGTTCACAGCAGCATCACTCACGATGGCCAAAGGGTGGAAACAACCCAAGCATCCACTGACGATGAACGGATAAACAAAACATGGTCTGTACATACAATGGAATATTATTCAGCCTTAAAAACGAATGAAATTCTGACACATACTACGATATGAATGAACCTTGAGGGCACTACGCTAAGTGAAATAAACCAGCTTCAATCAAGTCCACTTACCTAAAATAATCTAGTTCACACAGACAGAAAGTACAGCAGCGGTGGTTAGTGGCTGGGGAGGGGGGAGTTATTGTGTAATGAGCATAGCGTTTCAGTTTGGGACAATGAAGTTGGACAGTGGTGATGGCTGTGAAGGAACTTAATGCCACTGAACCACACACTTAAACATGGTTAAAATAGGGACTTCCCCGGCGGTCCAGTGGTTAGGATTCTGGGCTTTCTCTGCTGGGGGCCTGGGTTCGATCCCTGGCTGGGGAATTAAGATCCTGTAAGCTGCGCGGTGCGGCCAAAAAAACCTTTTTTTTTTTTTAATGGTTAAAATACATTTTATGTATATTTTACTGTAATAAAAAAAACCTCTCAGCCATAAGATGAATAAGGTCTGAAGATCTAACGTATAACATGGTGACTACATGTGATCATACTGTATCGTAAAATTGAAATTTGCCAAGAGAGTAGAACTTAAATGTTCTTACAAAAAAAGAGATAAATATAAAAAAAGAAATAGCACAAGGAACTAAGCCCCGAATGGTAGTGTTTCTGGTTGCTGAATGCCCATTTTCTCCGACGCTGCCTGTAACACGTACCTGTCCTTCAGGCCAACTCAAATGACAGCTCCTGCAAGGAGCCTTCTCTGAGAGCTTGACAGAGTGACCTTCCCTCCCCTCCCCACATACTCTTTAGGTGGAGCTCCTACACATCTGCACGAAGGCCCCGTGGTGGCGCCTAGAGTCTTTCACGCTTTATCATCTGCTACAACTGGTATGATCCTGAGACTTCCAGTATCTGGAGAATAAATGCTCCTCAACACACCCACACCGTACCATTATTTCTTCATGTTCTATGCTCAACAACGATTAAAAAGAAACAGTTGCCCACAGTGACTACGTGGCCCCATTACACCCTAACGACCGCTGGGGGGGCGCTGCAGCCTCTCTGTTTTCGTTCGTCCACGTGCTGCGCACACCAAGCCTGCTACTTTCATCTGAGATGCCTGTGAGTTCTGTACACCAACCCTTAAAGTATCCTAAGCAGCGTACTGAAAATAATCCTATTCAAACATCAGCTATAAGAGCCATACGAAAACGGATTAATACCTGCGGGGCTTGCAGGAAGGCCTGTGAGTGTAAGGGCCTTCCGTCCTGACTGCTCACGGACTGTAGTTTCAGAACATCCAGGACAGACACGTTAGTCACCATCTTCTAATTCTATCTTATTTTAAAGAGACCAGTTAAGGGGATGGAATGACAGGAGACGTTTTGTTAAATCCAAATATTCAGAGAAATAAGAAGATATTGAAAATAATGTTTGGATTAGCCTTAAATTTTAAGTAAAAGAATCACTTATATGGGTGTGTAAGGAGAGCTCATTGTTAGAGGCAGAAAATGTACAACTACCTGGGTCTCTTCAATCTCCACCTGGACCGTTCTGCATCACAACTGCACTTCATGTATTGTAGCTCAGGGCACAGACAGCTATTTTGTCCACCAGGTGGCAGCATGTCTCTATCTCTTCATTTAAGGGTAAAAAGGCAATACACACTGATATGCCTATCAGACATGACAGTTGTTTCTGCTATAATGACATGCAGTGTTGAATTACCTTGTGTTCTGCAAAATCACACTGTAATTATAATAGGGTTAATAAGTAAAACAAGGTTGGAACAGACTACTCAAAATCCGTACAACTCTGTAATCAGGGTACTAACAATCTAAACAAAGACGTTAACACGATTTAAAAGACATGTTTTAAAATTCTTTAAATTCCTAATAAATCAAAAATAGATTTGAGAAAATAAAGGAGAGCGGTAAGGGTAAGTTGAGGCTGTTTAGGACAAAACCAAAAAGCTCACAATAAGCATTTCCGGGACCCAGCATGTGACCAACCCAGCCCTGAGGGGACGTGGGGAGGGGCAGGGCGTGCAGCACCGAACCACCCCGCTGTTCAGATGGGCTGGGGAGAGCTGCTCCTCAGCTGCTATTTACTTGTAGCCCAAAACAACACACGCTGTGGGAAACTGTGAAGAACACAACTTCTGCACCCTCTGCCATCACTCTCCCACCGGCCAACGCGCGTCAGCGAATCTGAGACAGAAGGGCGCGCTGCGGCCGTGCAGACCGTGGTCTACTCACCTGCGGTTAAATAGGCGTAATAGCACTGGGACCACCGGGACTCGTTTTTTAGCCTCTCAAAGGAGTCAAACGCATCCTTGAAATTCAGCTCTATCATGCTGCACCAACCTGTGAAAGAGATATTTCTAGTACGGGACCCTAAAGTAATACGCTCTACAGCCCATCTGTACGTTACAAACGTCGTATTCTTGCTGACTTTCTCTGTGAGGGCTCCACGTCAACAGCCTGAAAACTTCCTAAGTATCTTTTCCCTCGTAAATATTTTCGATATGATGTTTTGAGTACACAAGGCATCTCTGATTTCACAACCAATGAAGCAGTTTCGAAGGGAGGAAAGTAAAAATTTCTAGGGAAACCGTCCGATTTGCCTCCCCCGGCTGGAGATCAACCCAAGCACGGTGGTTCTTCTCTCCCAAGAGCAGGCACCGGCGCAAAGAAAGAAGCGATGCCAGTAGATTACACACACAGCGACCATCTCGAAAAGCCTCCCACGCTCACCTGTGCATTTATGATCACAGTCAATTAGCAACCTTTCCTGAGAATTGGAGAGGAAGCCAGTGAGAAATCAAGTACTTGCCACCTTCCCTCTGCAGGGGCAGAGAAAGGACCCCACCTCTCCCAGAGCAAAACACTGTTAGGGTGGCATCCTGGGTGGGGTGGGGGGGCAGCAGCAATAAGGAAACAAGGAATTTTATCCCTCGTTGTTAGTAACGGTATCTCCCATCCACGGAGCCATCCCGTTGTGTGTCAGGCAGGCATCTGATGTAGTTCTTGTTAATCCTAGTGCAGTCTTGGAAAGGTGGCTGACGGCGTCCTCACCTGCCCAAGGAGAAAGCCTAAGGCATGAAGAGGCTTCGGGACTTGCTCAAGGTCACACGGCTAATAAGAGGGAAGAACTGAGGGTCGAAGGCCATTGCTCTCTCCTGCCCACGATTTGCCTCCATAAAAAAATTCTGTTATCCGCTGCACCATGAAGCAGTCGTGTCACCTTAGACCTACCATTTGAACTAGAGGGATGAAGGCGAGCCACACTTCCAGAAAATTCAGTGTCAAATTCTGTGGGATATGATATGAAGTTGACATATTTTAGAGTAAACATGGGGGCTAATTCTTTCCATCCTAAAATGGACATCGAGATAAGATTTGAATTAAACGCCGCAACAGAGGTGGGAGGCAGCACCACAGCTGAATAAGGAGGCCAAGTCCTGACTTTGCTATTCCCACTTCCCCCCACCCCAACCCTGAGTTAACCTTCCGAAGTCCTTAGCTCTGGGTTTCGATATTTCCAAGATTCCTTCCGTTCTGACATTCTACCCTGCCACAGACCCGGAAACAGTGCACACACGAAAAAAGGCCACCATAATCATTTCACAATATATTCAGGTATCAAATCTCCATGTTGTACACCTTAAATACAATGTTACGTGTCAAAGGTATCTCAATGAAACTACAAGAAAAAAGATAACAGTGTCCTAAACAAGAGAAATAAAAGGACATCGAAGCTAGTCCCTTCCATTCAAGTCCTATACTGTTTCATCGGTTGTGAAATCAGAGATGCCTGGTCTTACTCAAAACATCACATTGATAATGTGTTTCACGTTCCATTCCACATTATGGCTACTAACCAGAGCTCCAGCAGAGTTTACAGGAAAATACATTTCCCACTGGATCATACCTCATCTCCACTCCCTAAGCTATAACAGGCGTTTAAAACATAATGCTGATTACTGGGCAGTTCTCAATCTTTTAGTTTGCACTCTTCTTTAAAAAAAAGATTCAGGAAGACAGTTATGTCTACAGCAGGCAAGCAAGTGGCAAACAAATGCCTCCAAGTCTGTCTATAAATTCCCCTCCAGGAGGGGAGAAGCGGGAGGAAGCAGCTAACATATGTGGCCAGGCATCCTGTCTTGATGCTCATCCGGCTAATTTCATCTTAATTACACAGCTGCTCCCAGGGCAGGCGCCTGAGCTCCAAGGGCTGCCACGAGGGTGAGGTCTCCAAGTTAGCTGGCAGAAGAGCTGGAATTGGAATCTACGTGCCCAATTTTCTCCTAAGCCGTAGTTTTCTTCTCAGGCGAACATTGGTGGGAGGGAAGAGAAAACAGTCCTGAATTCTAATATCCAGTCCAATAAAATATTCACAAATGGTTTTTACTCAATTAATTTAAGTTCACCTATCATCCTAGAATCTAAACGTTATAAGGAGCAAAATATTAGAAAGAAGAAATGAGAATTCATTAAGTACCACTACTTGCGCTATGGTAACAAAGTCCTATTATTACACAAGGCAGCAGGCATCTCACAAAGACACAAACTGAAGAGCATTAACAATGAAAACGTGCACAGGAATGCGTTAACACTGCAGGACAAGAAGCTGGACGTTCAGCTGGACATGAGCTATTGCATTAATACTATTTCAATGACAAGGGACCGGACAGACATTCGATACTTACCAATTTCATACAGACACACGTGTTGGATTTCCCTCTGGTCTACTGCAAGTTCCAGAGCAGTATGGAAGGAAGTCAAGGCACTGTTGATTTGACACTAAGGAAAAAATGACAACAGTTACTGGCTAAGATCTGTCTTTAACATTACGAGCATCCTAGTTCAAAAGCATCCTTTCCCTTGGTAGTCAAGCAGATTAAGCAGTAGAGAAGAGGGTGATGTAAAGGTTTCTGGGAAAACGCCCCCTTTCCCCTCACATGGTTGTGAGCTGAACAGAGCGCAGGCCACTCCTCCTTCTGCTCGGTCAGAAGGACCCACCAGTGAGGGCTCGGCTCACACCACCCTCTCCCACAGCGGTCTCTGTGCACACGTGCACTAGAACTTGGTGTGTGATCAATACAATGATTTGCTGATCTGGCTCCATGGTACAGGTAAGCTCGACAGAAGAGGGACTGCATCTCACCCTCCTGCATACACCCACCGGGCCCAGAGACACTGGCAGTCAGTACTGCCCAGGGCCAGTCCATTAGCCCAGCCCCAGCCTCTCCCTGTTCCGGGAGCCCCTCACGCTCTACCACACAACCCGGTGATGTTCTCCGAATGCTTCTGGTCATCAGCCCTCTTCTCCCAACACTTCAGAAATTCTCTGAGGGTCCAGATTACACTTCCGACTTTTGCATTCATCTAGCACTGTCCAGAACCCCAGTAGACTCTCAAATGCCTGTCCCACCGTTTCCTGGTTAAATACATTTAGTGTTTTCTTCCATGAAAGATCTCGTTCAGAGTCTGCTGATCTGATGCCACAAGCACCTGGTAAGAGCACCTAAAAGGCACCATCAGGATAAAAGGGAGGTAAACTAAACCGTAAATACAGCAACGACAGGCGTTAAGTATCACGCATCAGTAATAATATAAATCCTAAATGTCCCCAAGATGCGACACAGCCTGCCCTCACTGACACGTGCCCAGGAGCGCTCCTTTCTCCCTCCCGCAGGTGCCAGCGCCTCTCTTCCCGCCCTGCACTCAGCCCTCCCCTCTGTGCTTCCCTGTGTGCCTCCTGCTGCTGCTCCCAGGCGACTCCCTTTCCAAGGCCCCTGGCTGCCTCTTCTCCCCCAGGGCAGCCAGGTTGGGGGCATGAAGGGTCTTAGAAGAGGGGCTGCTGGTTTCCCTGAGACCAGACCCACCACGTTCCTCAGCTCCTTGAGTGATGCACGGTCACTGCAGGAGGCCCCAGGACTCCACACAGGGCACAGATGAGTCAGCAAGGAGATCGGCAGGACAGTCTGTGACTCAGGAACTCTGGAAGCCAAATGACTCAGTAACCACGGCCATGGCTGGACCAGTAACTGTTCGTGCCCCACAGTAACACTTCACTCTGCTATCAGCAAGGTTCAGACTGTAGCGTTCGACCCTGTATCACCACCCACAAGTGCTCGGAAGATACAGAAGGTAGCCACGGAAGATACACATCACTGTATCACTAATTCCTGTTCTCAACTAGCTCAACACCTAGTTGAAGGGAACCTCACAGGAATGAAACAGGCCTCCGGCTCTTAAGTCAGACATTTACACTGATTGTGAGCACACAGCCAGATACCAAAGGTAAAAAATCAATCAATCTCTAATGAAAAGCAAGTGTGTGTGTGTGTAGAGAGATCTGGACACTCATTACTCCCATTTCTAACTTTCCCCTTTCTGGATCAATACTTCTTTCCCTGCATCACACATGCATTCAATTTAGCCTATTTGCACAGAAACCACAGGGTTAGGGATTCTGCTTTTGCATGCACCTCCCCAGTTTCCCAAGTTAATGGCATTCAACCATCACCCCCAGGATATTTCCAGATGGGCCATCACTACCAAGCTGACCCCAGCTGGGGTTCAGTGCATGGCAGTGCAACGCCACGCTGCCCTTCAGAGGACAGAAAACTACTCGGCGAACATTTATCAGGCAACTACTGGGTGCCCAGGATGGAACTGGACTCTGAAGCCACCAAGATGAGTCAAAACTAAGCTCTGAACGCAAGAAAAGAAAAAAAGAAGCCAAGTAATACCTGAATCAACGTTATTTCTCTTAACCCTTTCAAAGACTCTGAGATAGGTATGCATTAGTTCCATTTTCGGATGAAGAAACTGACGTTCAACAACGGTAAGTCAAGGTCAGGAAGCTAGTAATTGACTAGTATTCAAATTCTGCTCCAACTGCATGCTTTCTTCAGGGAGAGGGATGCAAGTGTGATTGATTAAGCTAAGAATCTGGAGATGGGGGAGAGTCCCTAGATTATCCAGGCGGCGTTAAATGCAATCAACAAGTATCCCTACAAGAGGGAAGCAGAGAGAGGGTTGACATAAGCAGAGGAGAAGGCAATGTGAGAGGACGGAGGCAGAGACTGGAGTGATGTGGCCACAAGCCCAGGAATGCAGGCAGCCACCAGAGGCAAGAGGCAAGGAATGGACTTTCCCTAGAGCCTCCGGAGGGAGCGCTGCCCTGCTGACCACCTTGATTTGGGCCCAGAGAAACTGATTTTGGACTTCTGGTCTCCAGAATTGTGAGAGAATAAATTTCTGTCGTTTTAAGCCATAAACTTTGTGATAATTTGTTACAACAGCCTTGGGAAACTAGAACAGTATTCTTCCTTAAAGATGAAACTGTGAAGAAAGTTCCAGGCTCTTTGTGTCACAAGCACTTGAATAGAACTGGGAAGTACTGAGACCACTTACGGAGCTTAAAGGCATTACCCCAGGAGCAAGCATAACTACAAAACTAATTCTACTTCTAGGCTGATCACTCATTAAGGAAGTACAATGAACAGCCATTAAATTAGTGGAAATATAGGTCCCTTTTCACCAAAACAATTCAGAATAAAAATGATCTATGGGAGTCTTTATGGTTACAAATTAAAACATCCACAACCCAGCAGAGAAAAGAGGATTAGCCTCAATTTGATACTCGATTCCCAGTTTAATTTTTAAAGAAATACACATACCCTGAAGAAAATATAGAAAATGGATTCGTAGGAAACCAAGAATTACTACTATACAGGCTTTTTGCCTCATGAATTGTGCGCTGATACACTGTGTCACAAAAACTACTTGAAGCCTCAGTCTCCTTGCTGGTAAAAGGAGAAAAAAATGTTGGCAAGCTTTTATCTGCTTCCAGAGGAAGCCATGAAGGATAAAAGCACGAATCTTTGCCAAATTAAATGGAGCACATTTACTGCCAAATTAAAATCAGCAGGACTTACAGCTACAGCACTGTCACTACAGGGATACTGTGTGTTTTTCCAGTTACTCGGGACTTCCTGATAGGTGTATTCTTAGGCATTTTATAACACTTGTGGCAACTGCAAAAGGGTTTTGTTTCTCCATTTTATTCTCCGAGTGAATGTTGCTGGTATGTAGGAAACCTGTGGATTTTTTCAAGTTGATTTTGTACATGTCACATTATTATACTCAGGAATTTTTATAATTCTTAATCTCTTTTTCTCTCGGATTTTCCAGGGAGATATTCAAACCATTTGCAAGTAACGATAGTGCTGTCTCTTCATTTACAATAGACAATTGTAACTGGGTAGGACCTCCAGTTAAAATACTGAATATTAAGCAAGCATAGCACGTATCCTTGGTTTATTCTAATACAAACGATGTGTATACGTTATTATACAGTATATAAAAGAATATGAAAAAGAGGATGTTTTAATGTTGCACCATGAAATACAGTTTGCTGCATGCTTTTAGTAGATGCCCATTTTTACCAAATAGAGAGGTTTCCTTTCTAATTTGCTAATAGTTTGTTCGGTTTTTTAAAATCTGGGTTGGGTAGTGCATTTCATTAAATGCCATCTGGGCATCTATCGACAGGAGTGAATGGTTTTATCAATGACTTCCTTAATGCAGCGGATAACAGGGACACAGTTCCTGGGGCTGAACCACGAGTGCCTTTTTGGAATAAGCCCTACTAGGTTGGAATACGGCATTTACCAAATACGTTGCTGGATTTGATTTGCTAATATTTATTTAGAATTTCTACGTTCAGAATGAAGTGGGGTTTGTTTAGTGCTCTCCTCTGCAAGTTCTGGTGGCAGAATAATGCCAGAACTTGTAGACTGGCAGAAATTATTTTCATATTCTCTATGCTCTGGGACTACGTAAATAAGTAGCTCACTCTAAAGCCATACCTTCCAACTGAATAATTCATTTGTTTCAATTACTGTAATATAAATGTTTTCTTTTAATGGGCACACAGTATAACGAAGAATGTTAAATACTGGTCAATAGTACCAGATTTCAGCGCCAACTTCATAACCTACACAATTTTGGACCTTAAGGAAGTAATTTTTGTTTATACTCTCAGGGATGCTAAAATAAATGAATTCATGTGAATAAAATGCTCTTAGGAAAGGTAAACTGTCTTTAAAACACAGGTATTGTCTATAGGTACCTTGTCTCCTGTTAATAGCACTGGGAAATAAATCACAATATTGTTTTCTAACTTTTAGGACAAAGACTTGCAGTAAGTAGCAATTCAGCTTCTCACAAATTATTTCAGAACCCTGGGAGAAATTCCAGATTTGTTTTTAATTAGTAATGTTTATTTTTTAGAGCAGTATTAGGATTATAGCAAAACTGAGCAGAAAACTCAGAGACTATTTTATTATAAAATAGATTTTTTAAGAATGAAAGAGTTGTCAGTTTCTCATAATTGTGTTTCTGCAAGTTTCTTATTATGTTTAAGAAAAAAAATGCTATTTCTTAGGAATATATAATTTTACGACTGTTAGTTTAATTGTCAAGTACCATAAAGTTTTAAACCAGCTTTGTTCCATTTAATGCATTTTGCCCTCGATTTTTAAATTATCATTGCTGTCATTTTTTAAATTTATGTATGCCTGATATATTTTGTCTACTCTTTTACTTTCTACTTTTGTATCACCATTTAAATTTTTTTTTTTTTTTTTTGCGGTATGCGGGCCTCTCTCACTGTTGTGGCCTCTCCCATTGCAGAGCACAGGCTCCAGACGCGCAGGCCCAGCGGCCATGGCGCACGGGCCCAGCAGCTCCGTGGCATGTGGGATCTTCCCGGACCGGGACACGAACCAGCGTCCCCTGCAGCGGCAGGTGGCCTCCCAACCACTGCGCCACCAGGGAAGCCCCATTTAAATATTTTTAGTTAGCTTGTATATTTATTTACTTTGTTGGATTTGTCTTTTTTATGCTGATCTGAGAGTTATCTTTTATATAGCAATATGGTAAACATAAATGGATTTAGGTAACTAATACTTTTCATATTAATTTAACTTCTGTTTTTGTTCCCTTGACACTTTTTTCTTATTATACTATGTTTTGTTTGCTTCATCCTCTTCAGTCCTTTTTTTTTTTTTTTTGGCCACACAGGTTATAGGATTTTAGTTCCCCTACCAGGGATCAAACCCAGGCCCATGGCAGTGAAAGCGCTGTGTCCTAACCAGTGGACCACCAGGGAATTCCCTGCAGTCCTTTAGAAAATGTAAGTTGTCTTTATAATTCTGCTTGTGGTCACATAGAGGTTAAAAAAAAACAAAACTAGAGAAATTCCATATTTTATCTAGCAGGTATAATTAGGAGCTGTTTGAGTTAAGATTCTACCACAAATATACAAGTGTGTGCTCTTGCCTGGAGAGACAGGGGACAAAGGAAAATGAAACATGTAATACAAAGGGATGGACAGACCATGGGCAACATTTTCAACCCAATTAAAAAAGATTAAGTTATTCTGAAGCTATTTCCACATTAATATATTTTTAAGGTCTTTAGAAAGTAAAGATCTCAAAGTACAAATATGAAGACACAGTAAGTATGAATATTTTTCAGAGTTAGCACCGTAATCTTGGGGTTACTAATGTTACATTCTGTTTTACTCAAAGATTTTCACTAGCAATACCAAGCCAAGAGGATTCTCTCAGTTCAGCTACCTAGCAAAAGGTTCCATTTCTAGGGCTGCAAAAAAAAAAAAAAAGTGAACATGGAAACAAAGCCAAGTTCTTTCAGGGGCCTGGCCCAGACTCTAGTGCCAAAGGGACACCAAGTTCCAGACTTGCCTGAATCTAAAATGCCAAGACTCCACTTCCCAAGCACACAGTTTCTTTCTGTACCACCTCCAAGTTGCATTTAACATTGAATGACATCACTAACTCACAAACAAAAAGGTCTCAGCTCAGAGCCAGTCTGCTGGTATTCAAATGAGGCTGGTGTCACCTAATTCTGTGGGTTAAACTCCAGAGCTGAGAGCACCGGGCAGTGGCAAACTGAAGGATGTTCACCACTGCAAACATCGTTCCTGTGGACCCAGTTGCTGGGGAAGGCGCTGCCTGTGTGGATGGCGCTAACGTGCATTTGCTTTAGAGGATTTTCAGTTCTGTTAGACAAGTAAGCTTGTGAAACACAGGCACATTCTCTCAAGATGTGTTAAGTAACCGGTCAGCAAAGAGGTTGTCAGATGCAGGCAGAATTCCCGAGATGTGTTAATACAATAAGTACTTAGCAAGTGGAGCGTGTGTGTGTGTTAGAAGAATGAAAGGGCAAAGAGATATACTCAAAAGACCAAATACACAAAACACACTACATGGTCAGAATACTAACTATACATGAGAACTGAATAGCCATGAGGTCTTAAATCTGACCCCCCACTGTTGATGCCTATCCTGGCACCATGTGTCCTCTGCCCAAGAAACACCAACAAAACCCATGATGGTCCATCCATTTAATTAGCTGTGGCCAAGTGTACTCATCCCTGTGGGTTTCTGATCAAGTGTGTCACTGGCCCAGGGCAACTCGCACCTATGGGCCCTTCTCTCCTTGTACCCCCTCTCCTGCCAGTGAGGAAGGCTGATGTGCAGAGTGAGGCAGGACACTGCACATCGTGTACCCAGGACCCAGGTAGCGGGGCCCTTCCACCCCACTTGCACCCTGTCCTAAGAGTGTTAACCCATGCTACCTTTTCCCCCTTGCTCCTGGCTGTGTTTTATATCGATTTAGTAAGCTATGTGATTCAAGCCCATTTTAATTTGGCCTGGGAGTCTTTCTGTCCTGGGACCTCTGGGAGAACCTGCCGGGTAATATATTTGGAGGCTACCAGGGTACCACTGACATCTATGTGAAAAGAAAGAGGAAAACCCCAAGTGCCTGGGAGGAGACCCTCTCATTGGCACTGCTAACTGTTACGGGTTGAACTGTATCCCTCCCCAAAATTCGTATGTTGAAATCCAAACCCCCAGGATCTCAGAATGCAATTGTATTTGGAGATAAGGTCTTTAAAGAGGTAATTGTATTAAAATGAAGTCTTTAGGGCAGGCCCCAATCCAATATGACTGGTGTCCTTATACAAGAAAAGGAGATGAGGACAGACGTGTGTGCATACGGAGGAAAGACCATGCGAAGACAGAGGGAGAAGGCGGCGCCCACGAGCCAAGGAGAGAGGCCCCGGAAGAAATCAACCCTGCCCACCTTGAGCTTGGACTTCCAACCTCAGGACTGTGAGAAAATCAATTTCTGTTCTTTGTTATGGCAGCCCTAGGAAGCGAATACACCACCTAATTATCAGAGGCATCCTCTCTTCAGGGAGCCATTCGCCCCCTCTCCACCCTCATGTATGTGTTGGGAATGGAAAGGGTCCTGCTTCTCGGAAAAATTTTCTGGTCTCAGAGAGTATGAGTACCCGAGCGAAGCCAGGTAAATCACAGTACCCACCCAGCTCAACACCCACCCCTGGAGTTTTTCTTACCAGTGATGAAGGTGGGC
Organism: Globicephala melas; assembly: GCF_963455315.2. Taxonomy (NCBI): domain Eukaryota; kingdom Metazoa; phylum Chordata; class Mammalia; order Artiodactyla; family Delphinidae; genus Globicephala; species Globicephala melas. The sequence continues at coordinate 49,104,495 of NC_083326.1, forward strand.
AGGTGTAGTCTCTGTCTGTGCAGGCACTCACATATGTGGTGCATCAGTTATTTCCTAAGGTATATTGTATAGTAATGTGTATAAATAGTAGACTACCTGCCCCAAAGGTTTTACCAATTTACATATGTGCCAACAGTTTTTAAAAGGCCCATTTCCCTAAACTATGTTTTTAATACTAGCCAATCACTTTTCAGTGTTGTTTTAATTTGCATCTCCTGGATTGTATCCTGAGGTTCATATGATATTGGCCATTTGTATGTCTTATTTTATAGCTTGTCTGTTTCGGTGCTTTGACTATTTTTCTTTTTGTATGGTTATATTTACCCTTTTAATATGTTCTAATTTTGCAAGAGCTCATTCTAAATTAAGGATGCCAAGACGTAATCATTTGTTTCCTAGCTTTATTTTTCTAACTTTATCATTTTTATATAATATATAAGTTATTTTGGGGTCAATTCTACAAACCTTTTGATCAATGTATGATCGATTCTATCAGTCTTTCCTTAATGTTGTGGTTTTAGAGTTATGACCACACAGTCCTTGGTGGGGGATGATGGAGCTTTTCCTACTACTATAAACACTGACTCCATGAATTCTGCATAATTAAGGAAAACTTTTCAAAATGCCATAAATACATGGGCTGCTCCCATTCTGACAAAAACCCAGGAGCTAGAGAAATAGAACAATCATTACAGCACAACTAAGTGGGAAGAGCAAGAGACCAAAGTGTTCATTCACTACACACACACACATCCTCTCTAGGAGCCAGGCACTGGTCAAGGCATTTGAGATAAACAGTGACCCAGAGAGACAAAGTCCCTGCCTTGTGGAGCCTCTGTTCTCCTTGTAATGTGGAGAGAGAGACAAGGAGCAAATCAGGAAGACATCTGATGCCGTGTGTCCAATGAGGATGAGTCTCTGGGCAGACACGAGGTGGGTGGTAATAAAGGGGACAGGGTGGGCATGGTGGGAGCTGGTGGTGGTCAGCTACCCACAACCACCAGCCATTCATCTGGCCCTTGTTACTGTCTTGTACGATTACCTTTTCATGCATTTACACTGCTAACTTCATAATTAGATGATAAGTTCATTTTGGGACACAAGCCTTTTATAGTTCTCTTGGCATCCCCCCAGAAGGCCTTTTCCATAACAGGCTACAAATCTCTGATTACACACAAATAATGGAATAGAGTAGTAATGTTTTCAGCACCTCCACACAAATGGACAGCAACCCCCATGGAAAATGAGTTATGTAACCAAACAGAATAATGCACCAGCTGCAGAATTTCCTTGGTCTCTCAACAGTTAGGCACATGATTCTGACAAAAATTTGTGATGGAAAGTGCTTTATACTGAATTTACAACCAAGACAAGATTCTGTCTAAACAGGAAAATCCCTGACCAAGCACCATGTGCTTAGTTAGCACTTAGCTGTATCCATGTTACATTACTTAAGGCTGACAGGGAAGGCACTGTCCTCTTTTTACAGACAAGGACACAGGCTCAGAAAGCTCTGCCAGCCAGGAATTGGAAGAGCCCATTTGAGCTGAGCTACACTATGGTGCCTTTTAAAACTGCAGAGAAGGAATTTATGAAAATAGCAGTACACTTAAAAGAAATATGTTTATGTTAAAGGCACTATCAAAGAATTTTAAACAGGGAAAACGATAATGCAAAGAATAGAGAAATAGAGAAAAACGAGTCTACAAAGAGTCACAGTACTCAAAATAAGACAGCAATTCAAGATAAACAGATAAACGTGGAAAACAGATGGAGAGGATTCATGTCCATACAGACTTTTATGAGAGAAGCAAATAGAGGCCATAATCAGGAAAGTGACTTTGAACAGTTTTCCTACAACTGAATGACGTTCTCTGTGAAGGAAGTCAAATGGGCGAGCTGGTATGTGGGTTTTTCCAAAGAGGAATTAAAGACAAATTGTAAACAGCAGAAATAATGCCAGGTAGTTACAGTTCTGAAGGTTCAAAATCCATGACAAATTTTTTAGAAAAGCTTTGAGAAAATTCTTTCCTTTTAAAAAGTGTACAATTCAGTGGCTTTTAGTATATTCACAGAACCATGCAATTTGTACGCTGGAAGAAATCTTAAAAATCAATGTAGCCTAGTTTTTCTCAAGTGTGCTCTACAGAATGCTTCTAGGTCTCACAGGCTACAGTATGAAAAAGAATTTTCCTGGCCAATTAACTTGGGTAAACACAGCGTACTTGCAGACTCTATCTCCCTCGTGATGCAAAACTAAAGTCTCCGAGAAGCCCCAGGATATCCTGATTTCAATGACATGGAACCTCTTTTCCTGGAACATGTACTAACTAGTCCGTCAAATCAGTGCTCCCGGTAAGATGTTTCCGAAAAACACTGATTTATACCAACCCCCCTGATTTTCCAAATAAAGAACCAGAGCCAGAGTAGACTGGCTTCACTGAGGAGTCACTGCTCTTCCAAACTGACGTGTGAGCGACCATGTGGTAGTAGAGAGGGTTTTCACTCTTCACGAACCAGCCAACACCAAATCTTCAGGCTTTTAGTCCAGTGCTCATTCTACAAGGCTACGCGCCCAAACCTGAAGGTCTGAAGCTGTATGACAACAAACTCCCACAGCTAACAAGTCCTCTATAAGAAGCCACAGAGAAATGAGGACTCGTACACGAAACAAAGAAACGCACAGATTTAGGAAACCAATGTGCCCACACATTGAGAGTCCAAAATCATAAAGAAAGGCAGAAAAGTTCAATATGATACTATGAGGAAATAGAGAATTTCACACATGAGCTCTGGACAGGGGTAGGCAAAAGTAGGGAACACTATGTCCTAAAACTAGCTCTGTGCCACCCGGCAATGGGAGTTTGCTGTACACTTACTGTCCTCAGAAGAGTGAGGAACGAAGACATGAAAGAAACACTGCCTGCGTGGATATGTGAACCCATGTTCAAAATGGCAGACAAGTAAAATACAGTGATCACCTTTCCAATCAAGCATTACGGAAAAATCTGCCCCTGAATAAGCAAGCAGAAACGGAAACAAACAAGAACAATAAACACAGCCCTGAGAGCAAAGGAAAACAACACGTGTGCTTCATAGACACAATTAAATATGAACAAGAAAGTCCTCTATGAGAAGGGAGGCTGGGATTGAGAAACAAAATCAAATCATCTGTTGCTGCCGGGGTCACCCCTACTCCACCCACATCTCTCCACCAAATGCTCCAGCCCCAATGAGCTTGTATCTCTCCATTATCTGGCCTTTTCTTGGATCTGGGCTTGAGTGCAAGCTCATCCCCCATGCTCTCACCTCTCACCTGCAAACTCCTACAGACTCTTCAAGAGCCAACCCAAATACCCCCACTCCTGGGTCATCTTTTCCAGCTGCGAGGGTTGCACCATGGGTGAGCCACACCATGCTTTCCCTTCCCATAGGCCTGTTTTTATGTTTCTCAAAGCCTGGCCACATCTGCATCTGCTTACATGCCTGCCTGCCACGTGGTCCTGATCTCCCCCGGGGCATGAGCTCTGTCCCTGTGGCTGCTAACGCATCAGCCCCAGCAGCAGCCCCAGCAGGGCTGTGGTCATGTCTTTACACCAACAAGGACCCACGCTCAGAGCCCCAGGACAGCACGTGCCTCCCAGATTAGCACCTCCCTAAATCTCAACAGGGAACCTACGCCTAAGGTACAAACCAGGGGCCCACCTCAACAAGGAGGGAAGTGAGGCTTAAAGAGATTAAGCGTCTCGTCCAAGGTCACTCAGCCAAAGTAGAGGAGCCAGGACTCAGCCTGGGCAGTTGGCCTCCAGAGCTGAGCCCTTAGTCATGATCTGTATCTTATTATATCACAATATCACAGCCCCCCAAACACTCTCGGTTAACCAATGAAATGCAAGCTGAATTTCAAGGAATACAATCGAATCCCTAAACAAGAATACTAATACTTCACTATTCTAATAAGACAAATACGATAAAGTATTAAGAAAATGAACTATAAAACAAGCTAAATTAAGAAAAACCAGAAAGAAAATGGAAGTAGAAAATGCATTGATAAAAAAATCAAATCTCTCTCTATAAAAGCCCACATGATAATCTAAAGCCCAATCATAAAATTAAGAAAACACAAATTTATAAAAATACCACCACAAATAATAAAAATACCACATTTACATGTCTGGAAATAGTCATCATATGTTTAAAAATAAGTGGAAATGAGAAAAAGTAAAATATAAAACTAAGATGAATGTAGCAGTAAGTAGATGTCTTAAATTAAGATTCTTGAAGAAATAAGATAAATTATTAAAGAATTTCAAAAGGGTACTTAGCAATGACTAACCAAAAAATACATTCAAATGTTTAATTACCTTAAGTGACTTGCTTCTCCAAAATGCAGGAAAAAATTCCATTAATCAACTCATTTTTTTAAAAATATCAGGTTTATTTCTAAAGCCCAAGAATAAGCTCTCCTGAATATTTATATTTATACTAATATTTAAATGTGTTATTTGCTAGTAAGTTACACATATGGTTTTTTGCACATATATAATATTACATTTAGAATGTATATATATATATATATATGTAACTTATCAGCAAATAAAAGCTAAAAAGAGAACTGGGTTGAGAGAGAAGGCCTGAATTCTAGTTCCTCCTTAATCCAAAATAACTATATACACATGCACATACTTATTCTATCTGAACCCACGTTTACTATATATATGACAGGACAGATGCAGGTAAAAAAAATTATAAAGTAATGAGAGAAAGAGTGACATGACTAAATGAAGAGATATTCTCAGAAATGAATAAGAAATATTATAAATATCAATTAAAATGTCCCTATAGTATACAGAACCCGACAAACTGAAAGCTGAGTATATGTGAGAAACAAGTGGATAAAAATACTAAATAATATATATTTTTAAAGGCAACAGTGATGTATTTATTACATTTAAAACATAAAATCACAATTGTCAAAACCATGTAATATTCGTTTTAAAACATCTATAAAAGGTATAAAATAAAGCTATTTCAAAAACAGATTGCATCTATCTTAAGGATTTAGTTCAATAACAGGAAGAGAAATACCCTTAAATTAATGTTACTATTCTTGAATCCAACAGGTATCAGAATTAAACCACACCCACCTCCACAGGCAAAGAGGTATGAGGATGTAAGACTTCTTAAAACATCATTTTACAATCTGAACAAAATAGTCTATGTGTCCCAGTTTGAGAAGATAAATTTTATTTCTGAAAAAATGAAATCTACAGTACTTTCTATCACAGGGAAATACTGGGAAATCATAGGGGAACAACTGTGAAATATCCCAATAGCCCAATAGCCCAACAATGGGAAATATCAAATTAGTAACACAATGGAAATCTAAACAGTTTCCATACCAGTTGTTTACAAAAACTATGTTAAAACATGCAAACATTAGATTTGTAAGCAAAAGTGCCTGAAGTCTAATATGTGTATATTAAAGATCACAAAACAACTTGAAACAAAACAGCTTAGAATTTAATTATTGCTGGGTTATTTTTATGAAGTTGCTTAACATCTTAACAATAAAGTATTATGTATGTGTTTTAAAAAGAGAGGCCCCGCCTTGTCACCTGTAGCATGCAGAAGGACATGCTGTGACAACCCGGTTACTCACACGTGATTCAGCATTAATGTCACTGAGTAGCGGAATCGGTTTAGCAGTATTACTGTCAAGGACACCTAACAATAGATCATGCATTTAACCCCTACCCTTAGGACCAGGGTTAACGTGGGCAAGGGAAAACTCATCCTCTTATGCACATTTAGTGAGCTTAGGGATCTAAATCAATGTTAACCTTCTACTTGCTTTTCAACCCAACAACTTGTAAAGATAGAGTTAAAAGAAGAGCAAATGTATTTAACCTATTAGCAATTTGGGTTATCATCATCTCATTTCAGTGAACAGAGTCATTAAACCACACGGTATGGATTTATCACAATGGAAAGTGAAGACAAATATATCCTGCACCTCTCCTACACCATATTAAGCCAATCTCTTATTTTGTGTCCTTCTGAGAATAAATGGTAACCCTATTTTTCCTGGTGCCTGAAGTAATAAAGAGAACCACATAGGTCGGAAGAGAAAACTACAATTAACAGAACTTCAGGGAATTGTTTCTCTTCCTGCATTGCCTTTTTCCTGATCCTATAAATAATAACATTACCTCATGCTGGCAAATCATGCTGTTCAGATACAAGAGGCAGGCTTGCTCGTCAACAGATGCAGAGAAACGCTGCCACCCAACACCTCTGATTAGTCAATATGCCCCCGAGTTGGGTGCATGGGCACAGGCCTCCCTGGGTTTGGCATTTCTGTGCTGGCCCCTACAGCACAGGGGGTCTGTGCATGACCCCCGCAGGCCTCCTGCCTCTTGTCTCTGTCTGAGAAACTCATCACCAAGGGGATCAACCTTCACCTTTCTGTCCCTGCCACAATCATGAACTAAGGAGCTAAAAAGCAACACAGATCTCCTGCTTACTGTGGGGAGCACCAATGAAAAATGTAATTTCATCAGTAAAAGTCCAGAGAGAAAGGACTACAGCCTGAAATGATGAGTGGGAGGAAGATCCAGAGCCAGAACACACGCACGCTGGGGTCAAAGCGTAAGGGCCTTTCACACAGAACCATGCAGGTAACAGAAAGTAAGGAGATGGCTGGGACTTCCCTGGTGGCGCAGCGGTTAAGAATCCGCCGGCCAATGCAGGAGACAGGGTTCGAGCCCTGGTCCGGGAAGATCCCAACTAAGCCCGTGCACCACAACTACTGAGCCTGTGAGCCACAACTACTGAACGCCCGCACGCCTAGAGCCCGTGCTCCGCAACAAGAGAAGCCACCGCAATGAGAAGCCCGCGCACCAAAACAAAGAGTAGCCCCCGCTCACCGCAACTAAAGCCCGTGCCCAGCAATGAAGACCCAACGCAGCCAAAAATAAAAATAAATTTATTTTTTTAAAAAATCACCTCAAAAGAAAAAAAAAGAAAGTAAGGAGATGGAACACCAAGGTGACAAAGTAAAGGTCAACCATCAAAGCCATCCCTGCAGACATTACTCATGGGGAAAAGAAACCACATCCTATCACACACCCTGCTCAGAAGCAAGGACCGGGGGGAGAAGTACAAACCAGAGCAGACTGTGCATGAGAAGGTGGCATTTATCAGAGAGAACCAAAAAGGCAGCTTTGAATACGAGAAAGATGGTACGAAAAGGCCACACACACACACAGACATGGTAAAGTTCACTAGGACTCCCTCAGTGTGGCCTCAAGGCCTTGTGCAAACTCCCACTTGGTCCTCGTGAAGTAGGGCTGTCTCTGCTGTAACTGAGGAGCTGTTATAGCACAGGGTCCACCAGGCTGAGCTCAGGGAGCATAGGGGCTCAGCCTTCTCACCTTGCCACTCCAGCAAAGAGCACAGACCTCATCGATATCCAGGTCCTTTTTACTTCCTGTAAATTTATTTAATTCCTTTCTTTAGAGTCACACTTCTTTAGCCAGCCCATCAGAATTTCAATATCTGATTCAGTACCCTCCTTAGTAGGCCATCCTCTTACACCAAATGTCAAGACATTCTTGCACCATCTTCTTCTGCATCGGTAGCAGAAACAGGTTTAGGTTCCACCAAGAAAAGTAGACAGTCCTTGATAACCAGCTTCCTCTCTTAAAGAAACGCCGTCACTCACACTGATCAATGGACGTCCTGCCAACAGACTCATCTGTTCATTTGACAAACACCCACTGAGGGCCAGGTCTTGTGCTGGGCCCACTTCTGCTCCTGAGAAGCAAATGTGTAGTTTTTTGATGTCACCATGCAGGATATTCAGAAAGTATGGGTCCAAGCTAGGAAGACAGTCTCAAAGTAAGAGTTCCCAAAGTGCATAAAGTAACTTCATTAGAATATGTCCATCAACTGTCATTCATTCAAATATTTGAGCGTTTAGAGACAGATAAGTAGATTAATATTAAAAATTAGTTTTATAACCAGTCACACCATACAAAGTATGTATATGAAACTATGTATACACACAAAACCAAGCATGTGTATCTGTATATTATATACTAAATAGACTGTTAAAGCGGGAGGAGGGGGGAGTTGTGCAAATCTGTATTGTTTAGAGAAAAAAGAGGAGAGAATTAAAGTTTATTAAAATGTAGACTTGTCCCTAATACCTTTAAATAATCAAGAAAAATACTCATTAATCACTTGTACGTTAATAGACTACCACTACCACCACTACTGTAGGTTTAATGGGATGGAAATAAATATAAAATTCAAAATTATAATTATCAATTCATATTTTAAAATGGAGGTTGCTATATAACCCTTGGGTCAACTTCCTAACATCTGTGTGCATTATGGAAATTCAGGGAAAAGTAAACATGGGTACGGTACAGTAGCTATAGCCCCTCTAGCTACACACACGCATCTTACCCATCACAAGCCTAGCTCTACTGACAACTCTCAACACCAAAACAAGTTCTTTCTCCTAAAAAGAGAGCAAATTTGGTAACACTGCTTCCCAGGCTTAAGCACTCAGTAAGAATAACAACCACCATCACACCACTACTTGGATAGCGTTTATCACATGCTAAGTACTGTGTGAACCCATTTATTCCTCACAGCAACATGCTAAGTCACATGGGAAAAGTCAACAGGACAGGTAAGGAGGGTAAGACAAGAGGGTGGAGAGGGCCAGAGGTGGGGGTACTTCAGACACGCAGTGGGGAGAAGCAAAGGTGGTAAAGAAAGAAAACTCTTCCTGCAGTCTGGCCAAGACTCCCGAAGAGCAGAGAAGCTTGGTGTCCTGAGATGCACAAGGACCCCGTGTACCACCGACGGCATAGAACTTCACTGCTATGTCAAGTCAGGCCACAACACCGGGGAATAATGAAGACACGGCCACAAGGGTTATGCAAGTGGCAGGACAGGGGTGGACGTGTTAAAGACCACCCTCCCCTACGGATTCCAAACTGTCCCAAACAATGAAGGGCAAAGTATGTAAAAAGCTGTTGATGACACTGAAAGAGAAAGTGGGCACCTGCACATGATTCGAAAATAACAAGGAAAGTGAAACACTAACCAGCCCGTGTTGAGCTAGTCACCCTGTATGAGGGCAAGCTTACATGAAAGCAGCTGTGCAAATAACTTCTTCAGTGACTCAGAATCTAAAAAGTTAAGTCCGTGTCATATGATGCACCTGTCAAAATTAGAGCCCCAGACCATGTTCCCTGGAGCCTGTCCATAAAAAGGTCTCAAGGCGCCCTCTCTCTAACCTAAATGCTCACTGAAAAGGAAAAAGGTTTTCTGTAAACAAATTCATCAACGAAGCCCTGTGTGTTTTCATAAACTGAGTTGGGAGCTTAGAGGCCTTACAAAAAGCCTCTGAAGACCCATGTCACAGCCTCTCTGAGCAATTCTTCATCAGCAAATGAAGGATGCCACCAGCTGACACCTTCCTACATGCTCACCTGGGAAGACGAACGAAATGCCACTGTCCAGGCACCGTAATACCTCAAGTTAGCCCTAAAATTCTGTTATCCTCTAAGACTTTGGGAAGAGCCAAACAGAAACAACTGTCACACTTCACTTGACCCTCAGGCCACAGCTCACCAGTCAAGAGCAGTAACAGGTCTTTCAGTCTTTTTTTCTTAAAACCAAGTATCAGTCGGGTAAGCAAACTGCCCCATGACAAAGGAGTTCTAACGACCACCACCGGCACTCAGATTCCAACCACCACCGGCACTCAGATGCCAACGACCACCAGCGCTCAGATTCCAACCACCACCGGCACTCAGATTCCAACGATCCACCATGAAAGAGACTGACCGTCTGCTGAGAGCGATCATGGTCACTGTGTACCTCCCCAAACCGTGCTTATAAGAATCCTCTGATGGTGCTGTGGCTTCCTCATTTCTAGAATCATCCCAATGACAATGAATGACCGCTCACTGTTAGCATTCACTCCGTCCCTAATAGGGATGACTTGTGGACAAACTAAAATCATGCCACATTGAGTTTCTGGAGAACAAATAAGTTATTAATTTTGCTAAAAGTTAAGCATTTTAAAAAAATATTTGTTTGTTTATTTATTTGGCTGCACCGGGTCTTAGTTGTGGCCTGCAGGATCTTTATTTGCAGCATGCGGACTTCTTAGTTGTGGCATGCATGCGGGATCTAGTTCCTAGACCAGGGATCGAATCTGGGCCTGCTGCATTGGAAGCGTGGAGGCTTAGCCACTGGACCATTAGGGAAGTCCCAGCATTTTTGTTTTAAAATAAAAAATTAATGAAAATGGGAAGCATAATGAAATATAAATCCTGACTTTTACATTTCTATTTAACAGTTTCAAAACCCAATTTAGAGCATTCATTGATCAAGGGAGTGAGGGGAGAGACGTCTAGTACGTGCCTGATGCTCTGGCCTCATTGCTGTGTTGTACACAACTGTAAACGTCAGGCTCTCACCCCCACTAGGCAAACCTCCTTTGAACACTAAACCTAGTATCTTCGAGTTCAGAGTTATTCAGAATGTCAATTGCTTAAAGGAAAGGCATTACACATCTAAGAAAGCATTTACCCTGCACCCAACTTTCATTTCAGAAAAGGTCACTCAAGTGAGAAGGCTGAGCCAATTAAAATGTTCCTTTTACGGGGTTATTTCCTCTTGCACAAACCCAAGGGAGTAGAGAAACCTGAAGAGCTTGAACATGCTTCCCTACATGCAGGACCGTAACCCTGAGCTTGAAAGAAAAACACACTAACAGCAGACTGGATTGCACAAGAGACTGATCTACGTTTTTAAGAGAGCAAGAGAAAAAAAGAGCAATGTCACTGAAGGTACGTGGGCCTGAATGCCAAGAAAAACAGTCTCAAAGTAATGAGAAGAAAAATGACTTGGACATGGGCTTAAATAAGTCAGATCCTGGAGAGCTTTCTGTGCTGTGTTTCAGCTGTAAATTATTAGTACAATCTTTAAAATACAATTTCCATAAATAAAGGGAAGGCGTCCTCAGATTTAAGAAGGCACTCCATGAAGGAAAGAAATTATTGGGGAAGTAATATACTCCCCACTGCCAGCAAAAAATTAGTGAACGCATCACCTCCTGTGCTCATGAAAGCGTTCCTAGGCAAGAATCTTCCAAAGCACTTGTGGGTTTTTTCGATGGGTGTGCTGAGAATGCCTGGTTAACTGAGGGCAGAGGTTATTAAACCTCACATTGCTGCACTACTAGCTACTGGTGAGCCTGTGGGTGGTAGACCTCAGAACAGTCACCTTCTTTCACATGCATGATTAATTTCTTACAAAATTTTCGTTTTTCTTCAGATCCTCATGCCCTCAAGCAAGCAGACAAAAAAAGAAATGCAAAGAGAAGCAGAACCCCCTCAAAGGCCAGGGCGTACTGTTTTTCTGAAATGAGACAGCCTGGCCTCGCTTGCTGGGTGACCTCGGAGGTCACGTGAAGCCCGCTAAGATCCCTGTTTATCTTTCCTGTAAGATGCCAGGGGATGATTTTCTATCTCTGTCGCAGGCTTGCTCTGAGGATCAAATGGGATGGTGTGTGTGAAACCTCTGGCACAGGACCTAGACACATGCATGAAAAAGTAACACCAGCTACTACTATTTCAAAGCCTTTGCTGTCCTTGACATTTCGGGCAATAACTTGTGTATAAATCAACTGTCAGCCAGGATGAACATTTGGAAACAGATTATTAGTAATTCCAGAGACGGAAAAACAACGTATCTCATGTTCTTTAACTAAGACGCTCCCAAGGGCTCCTGTGCCTTCAGCTCAGGTGGCAGCATCTCGTCTCATCAGCACCAAGGGACCCCGGCCCTGCTTCGCCCACAGCTGCAGAACAGAAGGTAACTGACTAACACCCCGGGTTCCTGGAAGAGGCTCCCACAGCAAGGATGCAACGCAAGGCACAGAAACAAGATGTTACTCGGCCCTATGACATTCGGGCTCCTTGTGATACTACCCCCCCACAAGTAAGAATTATAGATTCGATCAACAGAAGGCTTCATTTTTAAAAAGATGGGGAATGCACAGTACCTCTAATCGTTGTATGCGTCCCTTGAAAAACATAAAGAGGGAAGAATTTGGATAAGCAGCTTCTTTTTTGAGAAGGATTTCCTTCGCTTCATCCAGGCCTGCTTTGTTATCACTGCCATCCAGGGCAAAAAACGGGCGGACCACAGTATGATACCAGAGCAGCGCTAATCTAAAGGAAGAGGGAGAGAAACCGTGAGTGACAATGACTTTTCTTACCGTGTTTCCACTCTTTAAAAAAAATCAGTGTGTGCTCTTCCAATACACACCCCTTCCAAAAAGCTCACTAGGCAGTCTCTGAAGAAGTAAAATCAGTATCGCCCCCCCATCTTAGTTTTAACAGTATTTGGAAAGCCACAACTTTAGAGCACAACATATAAATCAGCATACTCCCATCGGATAAGAGAATAAGGTCACAGAAGCAAGGAGCTCTTCTGAGGCTTCTAGATGGATTGCTGACGGTATCGTTTATGTAAATCTCTGCATTCTACACCTTACTCGTCAACGTGTAAATTAGAAACAGTAATTGGTTACCGTGAATTTACTATCCCCTTCAAATTACTCTTTGCATTACTTTTTACAAAAGGAAAATGTTTTCGCTAGCGTTCACAAAAGTTAGAGTGTAAGCCTCAGACTGAATTTAAATATAGGAACCACAGGCAAAATTGTACAAAATTGGGTTAAAATAAGTGAAAGGACCGCATGAAGGGCCCTTTCTCTAGCCACTGAGGCTGTTCAATTTGAAAACCAAACAAATAAGTAAGTTACTTAAAATTCTCCCACTTCAAACGTGTCCCTTTCAAAAAAAAAAAAAAAAGCCACATTAAACTAAGTAACAAAATAGATTCCCTGGGATCGACTTTAACCAACTGACAAAAACGTTTAACCAACACAATATTTTTATGCAAATGTATGCTTCCAGCATGTGCATAAATTTGGTCCTCTTCTGGAGATCAGACTAATTTACATTATTATTAATTGAATTCATTCCTTTCTCAGAAAATATTATTAAAAAAGACAAATTATCATAAGTTACAAATCTGTTAAGTCAAATTAATAAAGGACCACTGTGTCATATAATGAGTTTGTGGAGGTATGAATATTTTTGCAATAAAAAATTAATGACCTTTTTAATAGCTACCAGCTGATTAAGAGTTAACATCCAAATTCCTCAATACTGACATGAGCAGAAATACAGCACACTAATGTTCTCTGTGATACCAAAATCTTTGGAAAAATTCTGATAAGTGGTGTAATGTCAAAGGACATCCAGTATTTGATAAAATTATTCTAACTGCAAATGGTAGTAGATATTTACCAGATGGAAAAAAAATCACATCATTTTTAACTGATGAGGAAATGGGTGAATCCTTGCTCTGGACGGTTATAATGGCTTCTTCACACTTTTTGGTTTAAATAATTATCATTTAAGTTTAGTCTGAACAACAATAACTCAATTTAGTTGAACACCACAAACTCTCCAAGCTACATGTAAGAGACCAATGGACCAACCAGAATCATCAAGGAAAATTACCCAACATGAGGATATAAGAATAGAAATTTCAGAATCACAGAAGAGTCTTATGAAATGTATATCCCCTTAAGTCCAAAAATCAGGATTATCAATCTCAGTGACTGGTCAGGGTCACAAAAACTTTATAAATCATGATCATTCTGCATGTTTAAAATACAGGACTCAACAACAACAACAAAATTTAAAAAGAAAAGAAAGAAAATGGTCAAGACGGACTTTCCACAAAAATAAATAAGTGAATAAATAAAAATAAAATAAAATACAGGACTCATGAGACTTAAGAACAGTGCTGGCATGGCAGCATGCCAACCAACCAAGCATTTTACCTGAAGTTTCCTATAAAGGTTTTGATTGTCGTTCACTTACTTTCAACACTATATTATCTACCAAAGCATTGCAATATAGCTACTCACGTAGCTAAAGGGGCCTTCATGTCCTTACTTTCGCTTGCATACATCAGTGAAGAAAGCCCCTGTAGGCGGTCTCCAGGAAAACCCAGCAGGTTGATGATTTTGAGCAGGTTTGGGGGCACCATGGATATGCAAAGGTGAAAAAGGCCATATCCAAAGCTCACAGCACCTTTCAGTCTGTTTAGAGACTCCTCAGACACCCCTTCAGCCACAATGTGATTATCATTTGCAGCGTCAGAAGTCAAGGGCTCTTCCGTTAGCTTCTTCTGATACAGCTCTTGGAGGGCATTGATGTCCAAATAGCATTTATTGTAAATCTTCCAGGCTTTCCTAAGGATCCACCCACCTTTTATGTATGCTATAAAGAGAAGGGGAGAAAAGTATGAAAAAACAAGTATTCAAAATAATTTTCCTACATTAATAATAAAGATATTGAAGAATGACCTGAAAAAACAAAATTTTAAAAAACAATAAAAATTATTACCCATCATGAAACCTTCTGTTCTTCATATGGCTTAAATTCCTTATTTGTTGTCTGTTTCCCTTTACTAGTCTGGATGACCCCTTGGCAAGAACCATGTATTATTTTGTTCATTGTATCGAGCCCCTCACGCCGAGGTGAGGGCATAGCATCTAATATCTGCTACATGAATGAATGCAAGCATCATCTGAATCGGACTTTTTTCCCACGTATTCTGTGAAACCCTCTACCACATCCCTGAACTACCTGAACTATGGCGCTTTCCGGATAAAACTCTTAAATTTGCGTACCTTGTGCTTCATCCCTCCTCAAGAGCAACTTCTAAATCTAAATTTGCTGCTAAATTTATACCCAAGCACCAAGCATGGCGACTTGCCAAAAAATAAAACAAGCAAAACAAAACGATTAATAGTCATCGGGTGAACAAACGGCCAGTTTATTAACAAAAATGTCATCAGCGTTAAATACAAAAATGCAAAGAATCCCCAATGCACCTCTATTCAATGCCTATTCGTGGCTTAACCGCACCTAGCGAGGCTGGGGGGCTTTATCTGGTGTGTATGACAATGGAGCTCCCCCACTGCCCAGCCTAGAGAGCTCCAGGGAAGGAGGGTGGCAAAGCAGAAGCTATTCACACCGCAGGGTGAAAATCTGTTGTTTTTAAAGCCACTTCCCTTTATTTCTGTTAGGCCAATTTTCTTAACATAGCCACCTTGAGAATGTGTGCCACAAAGGCAAAGGGAGAGATAAACCTGGGATTTACCCTGCTCCACGCCCCACCGGCCCCTCTCAGGTCTGAGTCCTGCCTCACCCTCTCCTGCGAACATCTTTCCCTTCTGATGAGGAAGGGAAGTGGGGGCGTCGATAGACCTGTGCTTGTCTGAGTGCATCACCACCACATATCTGGGGAAAAGGTCCTCCACAGGGAGTTTTCTGTAAAATGGTTCTCTAGTAACTATAGAGGAGAACTTGGCACCGTTACCAATAATGGTACTGATACTCTGACCTCAAAGCACAACAGAAGACAACAGGAACCGTGTACCAGGCTTCCAGGCCCTTTAGAACAGCAGGGAAAGAAGTGTTTTAATTTATTTTTGAATGACATAAAATATATGACATAAAATCTGATTTATAAAAGTCCAATCCCTGAATTGAAAGTGATCTAAGATTATATGGCATGTGCAGAAAAGAATTAACATAGCAGGCCTATTGCTCTCCTTTGAAAGGCCTGTTTACAAGGTTGGCCCTTGGCTGGTATCTGGGAACTTGGATTTGGGAGGGGTCCCATCATTCCCAGAACCGGTAAGAGGGGCTCACTGTGCCTACAGTTTGCATGAACAATGTTTTATGTGGACACCTGCTTTCCTTCTGGAAGTCTGGGTATGCACCAGGCAGCGGGGTGCCTACATGGTCAGTCCCCAGTAAAAACTACAGATGCTGAGTCACTAACCAGCTTCCCCAGTTGGTTACATTTCACAGGTGTCGTCATAATTCACTGCCAGGAGGATCGTGCGCATCCTATGGGGCTCTTCTGGGAGAGGACCCTGGGAAGCATGGGCCTGACTTTTCCTGGTCTTCGTC
Source organism: Globicephala melas (assembly GCF_963455315.2). NCBI lineage: Eukaryota > Metazoa > Chordata > Mammalia > Artiodactyla > Delphinidae > Globicephala > Globicephala melas. The sequence continues at coordinate 49,120,595 of NC_083326.1, forward strand.
CCTGTGCCTCTTCCCTTTTCTAATTTTGCTTTGTATCCTTTCACTGCCACAAATCATAGCCATGAGTATGACTATCTTCTGAGTCCTCCTAATCACTGGTCTTGGGGACCCCTGATCCATTAACTCAAGCTACTATCTTAATTAAAGTATCAATTTTCTGGCAAACGATGACCGTATCTCCTATGGGATCACAATTCAAAACACAACCATCCCACAAGTTCTGGGTGATGAATGTCCTGTAGTCTAAGTGCACTGCAAAGATTGCTACATGACAGGATGAAGAAGTAAAATAAACCAGTCTACAAAAGCTTTGCTGGCGGGGGGGGGGGGGGGGCGGTACTATGTGTATAATTTATTGTTATAAAAGTAATACATATCTGAAACAATTTATTTTTATTCAGTTCAATTTAACAAAAATATTTACTGTGCTAATATTACTTTTAGGCACTGTTCTAGGAGAATCAAAGAGAAATAAGACATAGATCCTGCCTTTAAGAGGCTCAGTGACTTTTTCCCTCCTAAATGGAAGTATTGTGGGAAAAAGAGAGGTTTGAGAAAACCTAACCTTGACACTTCTTTGTATGCTAGCAAAGTGCTTAGGTGAATCCAATACACCCACAGACAAGAAAGGTGACTCTCACTTATGATCCAAAAAGCCAGAGATTGAATAGAAAAACAGAAAAAGACCAAGAAAAAGGAAACTAAAATATATAGTCCTGAGAACACAAAAGCAATTGAATCTAACTGAAAAGAAATAATAATTGGCTACAGATAAAAAATGAAATAAAAAGAGGAAAAGTAAAATTGCAAAACCCTAAAAATGTCAACGAGCTACTAAGTTCCTATCACATGCCTAGGACTGTGCTTGGCACCTGAGGGACACAAATGAACTATAAGACATACATCTCAGCCCTCCAAATGCCCAATAAAATTAGAAAATAAAAGTGAAAAAAATGTGTGTAACATAAGACTATATACGCATATGTTTATTTATATGGTCCACTGGGTCATACATAGAAAAACGAAAACAATGTTGAGATTATGAGTGAATTGCCCTTTCTTTATTTCCTTTTTGACAGTCACTTGTTTTCTATGTAATAAGCACATACATAAATTTAAAAGTGCAAAAGAAGTACTGCAGGATTTCAGTAGAAAACTTTACTCCCTCCTGTCCCCAAGCCTAACTGGAAAGTTAGAGGGAAAAAATTAACTCCATTTTATCCTGTATTTTCCAGGCTGCTGTCACTTTATTGAGGACGCACTCAGGGAAATGCAGCATTCCAGGGGAGAGCAACAGGAATGTAAGTATGAAGGGACAGATGGAAAGCTGTTCAGAGGCAGAGTGAATCAGGGGACAAGCTGGGCCAAGGATGGGTGCAGGGATGACGCACGCAGTGGTACCCAGCTAAGGGAAGGACGCCTGCTCGGGAGAAGCAGGGGCTCCCTAAAACTGGAGTTAAAGGGACTAGTGTTAGGGAAACAAGCTGTAGTACTCCAGATCTCAGGTGAAGAGTTACAGAAAAGAGTGGCAGCAATGGAAGCAACTCAATTAACAAAAGGAAAAGAAAACCAACATGGTAAAAACCCATTTTTACAGAATAAAAATGAAATTAATTCAACATCTTTAATTTCTTGCCTAAGATAAGAGCTTAGATGTTAACATTTATTTTAAAAGCACATGTTCAAGTCTCCAGTAACAAGCTTTAAAGTCCTGAACTTGAGCCGGGTAAATAGAACTCAAAGTTTTGACTCATCGAAGATTAGAAACTGAGATGTGTACAAAGTTAGGACCTAGAGAGAAACAGATTTTGTTTTTACCACTTTTTAAGTTCAACTCTGCACTGAAACAGGTCCCAGGACTCGCCCGACTCCATGTCCCAAATGCGGTGACCGAAACATCTGAGCTCAGCCAGACTCCGACAGGAGGAGCAGAGGCTGCGTGAGGACCGGGTGGAGAAGTTGCGCTCCGGGCCCACAGCACCGCGGCCCCAGCGGGAGGGACGCTTAGTCAGCTGATGCCCAGCAACGCGGCCAGGAGCAGCCTCTGCCCAACAAGCAGAGAAAACAGTTGAACACTGGGCCCCTCAATCTGCACGGGCTCTCATAGGCTCCTCTGAAACGTCAGACATAAAACATTCAACCATCGTGCCTGCGTCCCCGGAGGGCTGCACAGAGAGCAGAAAACCACAGACCGACCGCCCTCCCCTGTCAGGGGCAGCCTCAACCAACCAGAGATGCAGGAGAGATGGGAAACCCTGTCCCCATAACGGGGGTGGGAGTCCTCCCCTAGAAAGGACAAGAGTTGTCTGGAAAATGGAAATATCAAGTTACACTAAATGGATCCTGGAATAAATTTTGTAATTTTTTTTTTTTTTTTTTAGTAGGGATTGTGTCTGGTGAGAGGCCCTACCATAGCATTCTGTCTGTTTGCTTGTCCTGGATGAGGCTGGTTAGTCCTGTAATGGAAGGGAAGTTCAGCCTTGGCTTCCTTGTGACCCACATAACAGACTTCGGAAGGAAAAAAAAAGATGATTTAGTTTCCACTAGTCAGCCCACCTCCTCATTATTACTTTTACCCCCAGTCAACAGACTTCTGATAGACTCCCTTCTCCAATCCCAACTATTCTTGGGGCTTCCTAGGGCTCAGTATCATGCATCTCATTCCTGAACGACATCACCCTTCCTCCATCCCTCTCTTTAATTCACATTTATATACCCACCATGTGTTAGGCAAAGGCAGCATATCAGGTGACAGGGACACAGAGAAGACAACGGACTTCCATTCTCTATAACCCTGCTCAGGTTCAGGATTAGGGATCCTTGACCTTCCCAGCAGAGTTGAGGAATTGCTCATTCCTTGTGCAACCTCTCCGACTAACTTACATGTCTAATGTCTAGTGGTGAAAGTATCACTCTGAATGAGAACTTATTTAGTCCTCTTTCTCCCCCACTAAACTCTCAGTAGCCTCAGCGCAAGAGCTACATCTCATTCATCTCTAGACCATCAGCATCTATCACCTTCCAGAATCTGACACATAGTAGATGCTCAATAAATGTGGAGAAAAATAAAAAGATAGCAGGTAGACACAGTCCCTGCCCTCAAGAAGTTTCCCATCTGTTACTGTGGGCAGACATGTAAATACAGATGTGTACAGTTGTGTGACGACTGCTCTAACTGGCTATGGACGGGGTCCAATCAGAGTAACAGAGGCCGTATGATGAAGTCAGTGAGGAAGGAGAACGTGAAGGGAGTAGACCCAGGCTGCACCTGGGGAGGCACAAGAGAAAGACAAAAGGGGTTCCAAACCGAGAGGGCAGCGCACACCAAGGCCCGAGGCGGCAGCGCCTCAGAGACCCGCAGTCAGCCCTGCCGAGCTAGAGGCGGTGGCGGCGAGGTAGGGGGCAGGTTCTTCCATGCCACCCGAGGAAGGAATCTGCACTATTCCTTGTAGGCGATGTTGCAGAACAGCTAAGTGTCTGAAGCACAGGTGTAACAAGGTTTAGAAAGAGCGCTCCAGGGGCATCGTAGAGAATGTGGTCTGGAAAAGCATCCGGGCCAACAGGAGGCTGTTCTACTCTCCCGGGGGCTCATTCCATAGGACGGAAGGCGCACGTGCGCACGGGGGCTGAGGGACAAGGCCCCGAGAGCCTCGGGTTTCTGGGCCATTGGGAGGCTGGTGGTTCATGTGACCAAATGAAGGTGAAGGGAAAACTGTGAGTGCTAGGAATTCAGATATGAAATAAGAAGTCCACAGCTCAGGTCCTGGTTCTGTCATCACTGTGTAACCTGTTCAACCTCAAACAAATCATCCAGCCTCAACGGCCTCACCTGTGAAACAAGGAAAACCCAATCTCATTTGAGGAAAACTTACTGAGCGTTACCTTATTGCCAAGAATAGTAAGACATGGGGCCGATCTTCAAGCCCAAAGGAAATACAGGAAACAAACAAGGTGCCAAAAGCCATCAAGTCGGTTTAAAAATAAATACTTGTTACTAAAGTAATTCACATGTGCTCACTGCAAACGACAACAACAAAGGCCTTTGGATAATAGAGTAAATTAAAAAGTAGTACAGGAGGGACTTCCCTGGTGGTCCAGTGGTAAAGAACCTGCCTTCCAATGCAGGGGACACGGGTTCGATCCCTGGTCCGGGAACTAAGATCCCACATGCCGCGGGGCAACTAAGACCTCAGGCCCCAACTACTGACCTCGCGCACCTCAACAAGAGCCTGTGCGCCACAACTACTGAGCCCACCCACCCTGGAGCCTGCACACCACAACTAGAGAAGAGGAACAAAAAACCCGCACGCCACAACTAGAGAGAAGCCCACGCATCACAACGAAGAGCCCAAGCGTCACAGTGAAAGATTCCACATGCCTCAACCAAAAAGATCCCGTGTGCCGCAACTAAGACCCAACGCAGCCAAAAATAAATAAAATAAATAAGTAATAAATAAATCTTTAAAAAAATAGTATAGGAAAATAGACAGAGAGGATGGGATAATTCACTATAAAGAAATTCATATGACACAAAATACAGGCGCTCTTTCGAAAGTCAGAAGGACTAACAAATTCACACAGACTCACTCTTACCTGGAGCTCAGGTGAGTGTGTACCCACACCCACTTCTGGGCCACCTGATCAAGGGGTGGGGGAGGACCACCTACAACAAACATCTCCAAGGAGGGGTTGTTCCAAAACAATTATCCATCAACAAAGTTTAAGAAATGGATCCCAACAAAGAGTAAATTTTTCATAGTTTTATAACCTAGAGGGTTTCTGAAAGGCAAATGAAGCACATTTTTAGTTATGTCTGTTTGTTTGAGACAAATACTGAGCTGTTCATAAAGCAAATGACCATTACATGTGTTTATTAGAACCTGAGGTTTTCATGTCTGTCAAATTTCCTTTCACTATCAATATTACATTCAATAAATTATACGGCATCAGGAAGAACCAAGAGTGCTGTTAAAAATCTATGATATGTAAAGCAACTATACTCCAATAAAAATTACTAAAGTAGGGCTTCCCTGGTGGCGCAGTGGTTGAGAGTCCGGCTGCCGACGCAGGGGACACGGGTTCGTGCCGGGAAGATCCCACATGCCGCGGAGCGACTGGGCCGGTGAGCCATGGCCGCTGGGCCTGCGCGTCAGGAGCCTGTGCTCCGCGACGGGAGAGGCCACGGCAGTGAGAGGCCCGTGTACCGCAAAAAAAAAAATTACTAAAGTAAACAAAACACAAAAAAATCTATGATAAACAGGATTAAATAGCTGATTAATATCAACTTTTTAGGAGAACAGGAAAAGGTCACGAAGGTAATTTGTGAAGGAAATACAGTTTATGGGTAAAATATAAAATTAAGTTCAGCTTCACTAAAACAACAACAAAAAGCAAAGCAAAGAACATGGACATGAATGTCCAAGAGAAATTGGTTAAATAAATTATGGCACATTCACATGATAAATTAATGCTTTTAAAATTATATTTTGAAACTCTGAGCTATAGGAAAAATATGTGAATTATAACCTAAAAGGGAAAAGTAGGATACAAAACACCACAGATTCAATTTTTTAAAGAAAGAGAAAGATAAAAACAGAACATTGCAATAAAGAGTGATTTTCTCCAAGTAGTGAGATTAGAAATGACCTGCTTTTTCATTATTTTATATTTTCCGAATTTTCTAAAGCAATATTTAGTAATTTTACAATCAGAGTAATTTTAAAAATAAATAGTACCAACTGATGATTCTGAATTTCATGAGGGCAGGGACCATGGCCTGGATTTGCTCATGGAACACAGTGCTTAGCACTGTATATGCTCTATCATTTATTGAATGGACCCATGAATGAACATGTGAAGGACAGATTAATATAAAGTTTCCCCGATATCCTTTACCCTGATTCCCCAAACATTTTACTACATTTGATTTATCCTTTTCTCTCCACAGATATTTTCTTAATAGGTCCTTAGAAAAGTCCTTGAACCTCAGGAAAAAGTAGTCCAAGATCACAGAAAACACCAGAGCTCCTGTCTTGACCAAAGAGGTCCAGCTCTTCCCGCTACTCTTTTACATATACGTGAGTGTGGCACTCCAAATGGGGGATTTAAATCACTGTGTTATAGAAAATTCACATGAGCTTTGAGCCCTCAACCATACAAGTAAGATAGTTATTGGGAGAGTCCTGAGATGAGACTTAAAGAGAAAAAAAAATTGGATCAAAAGGAAAAGACCATAGTACAACCATAAAACACATTTTAAAAGAAGATAATTACAAAAAAAAAAAAAGAGAAGATAATTACTAGGAAGTCCACATTTTGGAGGTCACAATAAAAGTTAATTCTACTTCTGACTTGAGCCAAAGAGAAGAAACAAAGAAACCTCAAGTATGAGATGGAGACAGAGAGAGACAAGAAAGAAAAAAAAGGGACAGGAAAATTGGCTGCCGGTAATCCAGAAAGCAAAGTGTATGTTATGACTTAGCAGGAACATACCCTTTTTCATCTCAGGTTTGGAAGAAAATGCTTTTCTCAGTGTGAATTTTAGTCAATTTCCTTTTTGAATTTTCACTCTTTCAAGTAAATCCTATCTACCAAAGAGGCAGGTTTCTGCCATCAGCATCAGAGACATAAAACCACATAAAAGGAAGAATTAGTGTCAAAGTGAACCTTACAGCGAGCTCTGAGAGCCTCAATTCCAGTCTATGCCACTCAAGATATTAAAGCTACAAAATCCTGGAAAACATCTGTCTTGGGCAAACTAAGTAAGAAATCAGTTTATATTCCTCATTAAGGGTTGTTAAAATGTAAGTCATTCAAGTACCTTAGCAAGTCTTTAGTACGCACTCAGGCCTTCAATAACAATTTTCTGAGTAACTTAAACTGGTTATATTTCACTTTAAAGGGTTATTATCACAACTTGATTCCCACAAGAAAAAAAAAAAACCATCAATCTATCAATCTAAGGCACTGGTAATATCTCTAAGTACGACAGACTATCTGGATACAAGAGGACGAAACAGATTTTGGAACTAAAACTTCTCTACTAAACACACATTAAGCACTTGTGGTTTTAATTTCTCAAGTAATAAATCAGGATCACGCCCCAAAGAGATGCTACATGTTTTCAAAGACTGAAATATGAGGCATTCTTAATAAATAAATTAATTAATTAATAAAAGGTATTACCAATTGTGTCCACTGGATAGCAAAAGCCATTAAAAACAATGCTTCAGCATACCTGACAATTCTTGCTTTACAAACGAGAGCACAGCCAAGTAAACTTGACAGTCAGCTATGATTATCTGCCTCTGAAGCCGGTCAACCATAGAGGGGGTGGATTTTCGGACATCAACCTGTTGGGTGGGAAGAAAGTACACACCAATAAATCACACCCAAGAACAATATTCCTTCCAAACAACTATTACTTTATTGTGCAAAATAATTTCACGCAGGGAGTGTGAAACAGCAGTTGCTGAAATCCAAGACCAAATTTACACTCTGAGCCTGGTAGTTCTATCCTCCCCCATTAAGTCCAGCTTTATTTTGTTAACAATACATTGATGAAGAGGCTTGGAACTCAAAGACACATACTCTAAATTACAGACACTGAGTTCATGGGAAACATGAAAGCCCACACACAACTTCGGAGTTTTACCTTTTTGAAAACAACGTAAGTTCTTACTTATCCAAAATAAAAAAATCACTGAAGGTACAAAACATTGCCCCAGGTAAACAACCCAAAAAGCCACTTTGCAGCCATCTGCCTTCAGAAAGGACCTATAGTATTAGGATTCATTCCTTTGGTGCACACAACCGAGATGTGAGGGTTGCAAACTGATTACATGTTAGTTAAGGAGAAAACACCCTGGAATTAAAAATTATCTTTGAATGAGTCACAAATTGAACTTGAAATTTAAGTCATAATCTCTAAAGTTGACTACCTCTATAAAATATGAAAAAGTAAAACCCAAAAACCCTACTTTTTAATAAGATTTTGGTTTTCATCGTAAAGAATGTTAAACGAAGAAAATTCGCTCTGAAATGTAACAGTGCGTTCTTAAACTTGAACAAAATAGGTTAGTTTTCATATGCTTTCACAGTGATATAAGAAATGACAGGATTTTTCCAAATATGACAAAAGTATACATAGTGTACATGACAAAATGGCTGGCTTCTCTTTTTTCTAGATTAGCAGAATTCACCATGGTCACTGTTGTTCCTCATCTAGTTCCAGCACCCATTACCCTGTTTGCTTAAGCAAATGTCAATCTATTGATGCTTCTGTTTTCTCTGCTTGTAAGAACATCTACTCTGCAAGGCTGTTGGAAGGGCTAATGAGATACTGTATGTGAAAATGCTTTTTAAATTGCAAGGACCCATTACAAATGTTGATTACTAACATATGTGCTGGGCCTGGTACTAGATACTGAGCACAGACATGTAAATTAGCTTACAGTCTAATGAGGGAACACTGACATCCATGTAATGCAGTAAATTCTCTGAAGGATGAAGTACAAGGAACTATGGGAACCTGTAGGAGACATACTAATAGGCTTGGGGGCTCAGACAAGAGTCTCTGGAGAAAATGACATCTAGGAGGAACTAAAGAATGGATATGAACCAGGTCAAGAGGCAGACGAATGTTCCAGGTAGAGGAGAAGTCAGTGACAAGTCAGCTACATTAAGGAGTTTGGATTTTAGTGCAATGGCAGTGGTAGGGGGCGGGGACACTGAAAATGAAATCAGCGATGTATAATTCGCATCATAGTGACTGTATTTTGGAGAAGAATTACAGAACAGTGAGACTGGAGGCAGAAACGCCAGTGAGGGTTTGTCTTAGGCAAGTGGAGATAGTGGCTGGCCCAGTGCATTGGCAGGGAAAGTAGATGAATTCAGGACGTATTTAACAAAGAGTCAACGGGACTTGGTCACTGACTGATGTACAGTTTGGAGAAACGAGAAATCAAGGAGAACTGTGGCTCTTCTGGAGTGTCAGGAGACAGTACTCTGGGCCCATCAGTGGCTTCCACATGGCTGACACCATAAGCAAGAGCAGAGGTGAAACCACCTGGAGTGACATAAAGGAGCAGAAATGACAGGTGACTTTTCCTGACTGTAACCGACAGACTGGTTTGTCAACTAAACAAGTGACACATGTGACTCCCCTGGGTGCTCCAGAAACATCAGAGGTAGGAGGATGCCTCTCAAAGTCTAGAACTTTTGCACTGAAAGGTGAAAGAAAAATCAGGAAAAGTGGATTATGATATCATTGTGACTTTATTTATAACCAAAGGCTGGGGAGCCCTGGGCTTTAAAAGGAGGTAACAGCTAAATTCCTGAATTATGCCAATGCAACATATCTGAAATACATACATGAAAACCTACAAAAGCCCTTGCAGCATGGTCCACTGTGGAAGAAGATAATTTTAAGATACCAAAAGAATATGCACTGAAAAGCTCTAATGATGAAAGGGGGTTCTATTGCTTTAAGAAACACGCTTTACATAATCAAAAGCTGTAAGAAACATTTAGTGCTTTAGCCATGTTCTAAACATCAAAAACCGAGTAAATAAACAATGTTCTAAGTAAGCAGCACATAGTTCATAACTTAAAGACATAGTACTTACATTCTTCTTAATTTTATTCTTGATTGTTTCAATGACTCCAACCTCTTCACTTTCACACAGCTTTTCTGTGGTTTTTAAGTCATCACATGCCAACTGCATTTTTTCTTCCTCAAATGTCATCATGGCATTCTTCCAAGAAAGAAATAAGGAAAGAATGAATCAGTAAGTGTCTGAAAATTTAGGCCAATTTATTACAACACAACTCTAAACTAGGGGGGAAAACCATCTAAATGATTTATTGACAGTAAAAGAATCAGAATGTTACAGCATACCCTATTCATTAAAAAAAAACAAACTATAATCTCAATATGAAATAAGAACATACCTCTATTACACCAGCATGAAAAAATGTATGGTAACAAATGTCCTTGCAATCACTGTTCTACATTTTTTTTTGTTATTAAACACAGTAACAAAAAAATTATACGATTTCTGACTGGTCCACTTAATTCAGTTTTTAGAACAGAGCCTCACTGAAAGCACTTTCTACCCACGCATGGATCCCTGGGTTCATCAAGGACAGCACAAAACGCTAATGAAACATCAGCTAGTAGGTACTACTTTGAAAATTATCAATTATCAATCTTTTCAGGGACAGCAGTTCCAATGGGCTCACTTTTAAGGAACTCATTTTTTATTGTCCCCAGTGAAAAATTCCACTGACAGCTTGTTTCCAAGCACCTGATCCTGGTAGATTTTTTCAGGTCACATTTGACTGGTAGAAATGATCCCGTGCTTTGTGACCACCAAGAGGGGAGGGATAGGGAGGGTGGGAGGGAGGCACAAGAGGGAGGGGATATGGGGATATATGTATACGTATAGCTGATTCACTTCGTTATACAGCAGAAACTAACACACCATTATAAAGCAATTATACTCCAATAAAGATGTTTAAAAAAAAATCATCCCTTCTCTGATGAAAATCTGCTACTTTCTCCCAGAAGAACTGAGGTTTCTGAGATGAACAGGCTACAAGGGCAGAGACAGGACACCAGGTTCTTGGAAGGACCTAATTAAAGGCATCCAATTTTCTACATTGCCCAATTTATTTTAAAACCTAACTGCAACCTATTCTCTCAATTCCTAAATATTAATATTCAAAAATGCAAAAGTAACCAATAAACTTTAAATCTGCTAATTTAACCTGTCTTCTGATCCACATTTATTCAATAATTTTAAAGCAAACCTTTATTATCCAAAGTCTGACTTTTTTTTTCTTTTCAACTCTAATGCATTTTTAATTTTTGGAAAGGTCTTTCAATTATATTTTTATTTTAAAAAGGATTTTGGTTGGAAAAAATATAATGCTCTAGAAGATATAAGCATTTAATCTTTAAAATTAGGGAAGGGTATCTCATAAGTGTTGGTTAATAGGCAAAAATTTTATTCCAGTTTTAAACTGTAAAAGATCTTCTACAATAGTGTATCTCTACAGCAGGTAACCACTAAAAGACATACATTATGTATTTGTTTCCCTCCCACCAAAACCTCTTCCCACATAAACTTACCAAAAAACTGACAAAGCTGGCTCCAAAACTCATTAATGGGCTACGATTTCTGTTAAGAAAACAAAATAATTTTTATTGTGAAATTTTATTTTAAAAGCATTTGACATATCGGGATCACTATATATTCCCAATAATTGGACAGAAGTTGTTAAGGTCTTCAAGCCAATTAAATTACCCTAAGAAAAAAGTAAAACAGGCAAGAAGTTCACAGGTCTGTCCACCAGGATAGAACCTCCCCCGACACCTGATTCTTCAAAGCAAGGAGAACAAGAAAGTCACATTATAATTGACATTGCTTTAGTAAACCAATCCAACATCTGAAAACACGTGGCTAAAGGAAGATGATTAATATTCTTTTAATTTTTATTTATTTTTTTGTGCACGCCACATGTGGGATCTTAGTTCCCCGACCAGGGATTGAACCCACAGCCCGGGCAGTGGAAGTGCAGAGTCTTAACGACTGGACCACCAGGGAAGTCTAATATTCATTTTTTGTTTAATTTTTATAAATTTTAAAAATTGAAGTATAGTTGATTTACAATGTTTCAGGTGTACAGCAAAGTGATTCACTTCTATGTATATTCTTTTTCAGACTGTTTTCCAGTATAGGTTATTACAAGATATTGAATATATCTTGTAGATGCTAGAGGTAGTGCTAGACGTAACACTGCAGGGTCAAGTGGGATGCACATCCGTTTTCCTCTTGGACGGTGGGGGTTATGTTGGGGGCAAGGGCGGGGATCAGGAACTCAAATGATTTGGAATGTTAACCCTCTGCTACAATTTTTTTTGAATATAGTTCCCTGTGCTATACAAGTCCTTGTTACTATCTATTTTATATGTAGTAGTATGTATCTGTTAATCCCAAATTCCTGATTTATCCCCCCCCTTCCCCATTTGGTAGCCATAAATTTGTTTTCTATGTCTGTGAGTCTATTTCTCTTTTGCAAATAAGTTCATTTGTATCGTTTTTTAGATTCCACATACAAGTGACATCATGATATTAATATTCATTTTTTAAATGCAAAACATGTTCAAAACTTTCCACACATAAACTAAGTATTATTTTCAGAGTAGATCAAAGGGTTTTACCACTAAGCCAGACCTGGCAAACTCATTTATCCCATCCAAAGAACTTTAAGAATACCTCCCTGGAGTCAGTCATCACCCTGTTGTAATACACAATCATTATCCAATTTTATATCTAAACCAAAAATATGAAGCCAAGTCAAAGTAATACTAATTCAAAGAATATAAAAATACAAACATTCTGCTTCAAATTCACAACCAGTACAAAAATCCAAGTCTCTGTAGATGGCATTAAAAGGGAAAGCAAGTTGTACCTGCCTTCTTAAAAATAATTGTACTGCTTTTGTTATTATGTAAGTAATATATGGTCATTATTTTAAAAAAAGCCAAGAACAATGTATTTAGTCAATCCCCTACTGGAAATTTAGTTTAAGTCCAAGGTGACCATGTGTGTATTTGGTGGAGGTGTGTATGGGAAGAAGAGAGTGTACATTTAGATGGATATATGCATACGTACGTACACACATATACCGCACGCTCAGATGAACATCTTTGTACATGTAATTTGCAAGGAGTCCAAATGTATTTTTGGGATAAGCTGCTAGAGGTAGCACTGCAGGGTCAAGTGGGATGCACATCCGTTTTCCTCTTGGATGGTGGGGGTTATGTTGGGGGCAGGGGCGGGGATCAGGAACTAAAATGATTTGGAATGTTAACCCTCTGCTGCAATTTTTTTCCATCTGCTTGGGACCTACTCAAATTCTACAGTGAAGAAGAGCTTGTTTACCCCCACTGCATATTAAACCTCCAAGAATTAGGAAGGTGTCGTGACGGGTGAAGAATCCCACACCAGCACTCACACCCGTGAACCAGCTCCAACAGCACCTCCGCAAGCACGCAGCCCAGGCTCCATCCTCCCAACTCTGCACCTGATCAGACGTCAGTTCTCCACTCCAGGGCTCTCCCCGGACGTGCCATTACAGGCTTCTACCCGCTACATTATAACCTGGGTTGTGTATGAAGGTCCCCTCTAGAATGCTCTTTTCTGCCTCTTCTCCCTCACCATTATTCCTTACACACAGCAGGCATCCAACAAACATGAATCAGTGAAGGAATGAAAGAGCTCCGCCTTTCAGGAACGTTTCAATCAAGAGCTGATCAGCCCAGCTTCCCCGTCTTTGCCCGCTCCGCGCTTACACCTTAGCCATTAGCCATCTGAGAAATGAAAAGATGCTGAATCGAGGGCCTAGTGTTGCTACATTTGCTTCTTGTTCTGGACTAAAATTAGGTTTCTGAGAGCCCAGGCTATTAACGATTCATGGTGCCCCCGCCTAGCCCTTAGTACTTCACATACTATCTTCTCATTTAAGTGACAAATCAGCCCAAGAGAAACATTTTTCCCTCCTTGAGGTACTGTCTCCATAAACCCCAGGGCACCTGGGTGCATTAGCCACTCGATAATGAACTGACAGGGAAGCAGGAATCCTCGTGCTGCATGTTACCTGGTGCTGTAAGAGCTTCATCTAACAAGGTTCACTTGTTTCCTTCACCTGATTTTATTTTTTTTAACTCAACATGACCCAGGTGATCCTACATTAACTCACCTCCTCTAAATCAATTGCAGCCCACACACGTGTTTCCACATAAAACATATTCAATTTGGAGATTTGGGAATGTTTCCAAAGAGTACAAGGATCATTACTTCAACACTGATGCTGGGGAGATCATTACTTCAACACCGATGCAGACGGCGGAGAAGGAAGAGGCTCACACTGGGAACCAATGACCAGCACAAGGGTGGAGGCGGGGAGCGAGGTATCAGGTAAAGGTTGAGTATAAAGGTAAGCATTAGAACCAAAAGACAAACCTTTCTAAATACAAGAAGTTACATAAAGGAGGTGGGGGGCAAGTGAAATAGACCACATCGTGAAAACCTCACTTATTTAGAAGAAGGGAGGATCTAAATCCATATACATACATGCGATATCGAAAAAAAAATAATGGTAAGTTAACCCATAAACATGTTTTTTAACGGATACCTACAAAGTGAGGGAGCGATAGGGAAGAAGAAACAAGGATAGAAACGAACCTTCTTTGTATATACCTCTTGTTTTGTAAATCTGACTTTGGAACCATGTAAATATTGTATGTCATAATATCAAATTTTAATAATGCGATCCCTAAACATTCAAATGTAAAGTGAATTACATGTACCTAAATGCCAACCCAATTGGTAAAGTAACCACACAGGGTAGAAGTATTCCAAACGACTTTAAAGTACAGTAATCTGACAGCACATCCCTATTATGAAATACCCTTAAAAAGACCCCAAAAGATTGCAAAAAAAATTTTTGTTTTCAGTAATCATATTTTTACCAGTCAAGTTGGTACCATTATTCTACAGCTGTTGGGTATGTAGTTTGTGATAAAACAATGCCTAATTACGTTGGTGGGGTTTTTTTGTTTTGTTTTTGTTTTTTTGCGGTACGCGGGCCTCCCACCACTGTGGCCCCTCCCGTTGCGGAGCACAGGCTCCGGACGCACAGGCTCAGCGGCCATGGCTCACGGGCCCAGCCGCTCCACGCCATGTGGGATCTTCCTGGACCGGGGCACGAACCCGTGTCCCCTGCATCGGCAGGCAGACTCTCAACCACTGCGCCACCAGGGAAGCCCACGTTGGTGTTTTTTGAAACCAAGGATTTTGTGCACAGGAGAAAGGATAAAGTTAATTCAAAGCCTAGAAACAATGACCACCCAGTAGTATTCAGCATGGTCCGGCACCCTCTCTAAATACATTAAGTCAAAGATCCACAAAGAGATGGCTAATTCAAGCTCAGGGGCAAGAAATGTTCAACAGCCTTGAATATTGTGTTATAACAGAAAGCAAGGAAGTTTAAAAACTACATTAGGCTCTTGAAGAGGTTCAAGCCAAAGATGTAACAATTTGACCACCAATGAGGTAAAAACAGCAATGGCTTGAAATATCAAATAATTTAAAACTAAATTCATAACGATACTTTTTAGTTAAAAAACAACTCAACAACTCACTGGTTGCCTATGGAGGATCCTAGAGAACCAATTCATTATTTTGAAAACTGTTAAAAAAGGGGGAAAGAATAGCATTTACCACACCTTTTCTCTATAAACTCAGAGTAACCAATCAGATGTGGGGTGGGTCTCTTTACAGAAATGTCCTGGGCTAATAAATGAAAAGCAAATGACAGAATCAGAGTATCTTGTTTTGTAGCTGCTCCTAATCAATTAATGGATACAGACAGTGATCATAAAGACAGGGGACAATATTAAACTCACACCATCAGCAAAATCCAAGCTGTGGGAGATTCTACAGGACAAAGATGCTAGTTTCTTCAACAACAATAAAAAAATGTAAGGGTCAAAAGAGACTGAAAGGGAGCTTGTAAAATATATATAAAACAACTGGGACATAAGAGACATAAAACAACAAACATCCTACAGGTAACTACACACATATACATAAACACATATATACACTAGCAACAATTAGAAAGTGAAACTTTAAAACTTATCATTCACAATAGCATGAAAATATTAATAGCTAAGGATAACTCACAAAAATGTGCAACACTGCTTCACTGAAAACTCAAGACATTACTAAGGAAAATGAAAACTCTAAATCAGCATTTTGCAACAGTGGCATTCTTAATATTTGGGGCCAGATAATTTTGCTGGGTGTGGGGGTGGGCTGCACTGTGCACTGTAGGATGTTGAGTAGCATCTCTGTCCTCTACCTGCATGATGACAGGAGCACAAGCCACTGCCTCCGCCCACCCCACCCCCGGCAAGGTGTGACAACCAAAATGTCTCTAGACACTGCCAAATGTCCTACTGGGGCAAAATCAACCCTGGTTGTGAACCAGTAACCTAAATAACGAGATATACAATTCTTATGGATTGGAAGACTCATTACTGCTGAGATATTATCTTCTCTTTAAACTGCACTGTAGCTCCAATGCAATCTCAAGCAAAATCCCTGTGTGTGTGTGTGTGTGTGTGTGTGTGTGTGTGTGTGTGTGTGTGTGTGTTGACAGGTTGATTCTAAAATCTACATGGAAAAGCAAAATACTTAGAATGGCCAAATCAAATTTAAAGAAGACCAACAAAGCTGGAGGCCTACATTACCCAATATCAAAACTTAATTAAAATTAAGCATTCCTGGTCACTCATAAGAGACTGAAAAAGGCAAATACACATATCAAACAAAGAGCTCATCTTGAGAATACATAAAGAACACCCATGAATCGGTACAAAATGACTGGCAACCCAGTAAAAAAAAAAAAAAAAGGACAAAAGTCTTAATAGGCACTTAACAAGAGAGGACATCCAAAAGTTAATAAGCATATTAAGAAGTACTGAAAAGCACTCATTATCAGGGAAATACAAACTAAAACCAAAATGAGGCACCACTATATGCTTCTCAGACTGGCCACAGTTACAAGGATTCATAATACCAAGTGGTAACGAGGCTGTGGAGTAACTGAGTCTCAAACGCTGCTTAGCAGAATCTACTAAAGCTGTGCACCTGCTCTACTAAAACTCATCCACGTGCCCGATCTACTGAGCACATGCCAATCGACGATTTAGTAACTTCACTCCTAAGTAAATATGTACAACAGAATTGAATTATTATGCCCCTAAAAGACATGCATGGTTTTTAATAGTCTTATCCTTAGTAGCCTCTAACTGGAAACAATTCCAATGTCCATCAACAGTAGAACAGATCAAATAATTGCAGCATATTCACTCAGTGAAATAGTTCATAGCTATGAAAAAGAACTACTGCTAAATGCAAAAGCATGAATTAATCTCATAGACGTAATGTTGAGTGAAGGAAGCCAGATACAAAAGAGTTATACTGAATGATTCCATTTATATGAAGCTCAAAACCACTATTCTGATCACTAATGATGACAGAGTTCAGAACACTGGTACCATTGGGGGGATACTGGGAGCCCAAGGAAGGATGCTGGAATGTTGGAAATATCCTTTATCTGGTTGTAAGTAGTTAAACTGTGATATTTACATATGTATACAGTCTTATACAGAAAGTTTTTCCTTATGAAAAAGAAAAAATTAAAAAGAAAAATTAAATCAGATAAATGATCACTGATGGGTATTTGATTATATTAGTGAATTAATATTAATTGTTTAGGTACAGAAGCGGTATTATACTACATTTTAAGGACTATTTTTTTTAGAGGTGTATATGATAGCATTTACAAATAAAATGATGACTGAGATCTGTTTCAAAAATAATTTGAGGGCTTCCCTGGTGGTGCAGTGGTTGAGAGTCCACCTGCTGATGCAGGGGACACAGGTTCATGCCCGGTCCGGGAAGATCCCACATGCCACATTGTGGCTGGGCCCGTGAGCCATGGCCGCTGAGCCTGCGCGTCCGGAGCCTGTGCTCCGCAAGGGGAGAGGCCACAACAGTGAGAGGCCCGCGTACCGCAAAAAAAAATAAAAATAAAAAAAAATAATAATAAATAATAACAATTTGAGATAGGAGAATTAAAAGTGACCAGAGGGCTTCCCTGGTGGCGCAGTGGTTGAGAGTCCGTCTGCCGATGCAGGGGACACGGGTTCGTGCCCCGGTCCGGGAAGATCCCACATGCCGTGGAGCGGCTGGGCCCGTGAGCCATGGCCGCTGAGCCTGCGCGTCCGGAGCCTGTGCTCCGCAACGGGAGAGGCCACAACAGTGAGAGGCCCGCATGCCGTAAAAAAAAAAAAAAAAAAAAAAATGCTCCCCAAAGATGATGTCTTTTAAAATCCCTTGATGAGAAGGACTCTAATGGTCACTGCCATAGTCTGCTTTTTGAAAATGAAACACCAGTAATGAAATGGCTTAAAATTTTCTCTCTGTATGAAAACTGTCCCAAAGGTAGGAAAATTTGAAAATACAAAGAAGCAATGGATGGTCTTTTTCTCAATTTATGAACATCGCCATGGAAATTTTAAAAAACAAAGCTTCTCCAGCAGATTAAAAATTGGACTGATGAAGATTTTGTTTCTTAAAATACTGTGGGAGGAAATGTACACATTTGATTCTCAAAGGAATAGTTTTCCATTAAATAAATGGGCATAATTACAAGAAGACAGTCCCTAACCAAACATGTTTCTTCAAATGTAATTTTATCCCCCAAACAGAGTGGCATTTTCCATTTTTCTGAAAATGTTCTATATTCATATAATGTTGACTTTTCTCCCCTTCAAATGTGTGGGGAGGCTGGACATGTATATTACCAAGGAAATCCAGGGCCATGTGACCCTAATCAGTCCATGGTAGTCACCTCATCTCATTGCAGCCCTGAGATCTCGAAGCTGAGGACTGAAGAAACAGTCACCTAAATTCACACTCCCTACCCTGACTGCTCTTAAAAGGCCTGTGCCCTTTCTGTGACCCATGCTGTTTTAAAAATCACGGTCCCAGAGGATCACGGGGGTCAACTTCGTACAATCACCGATCGAGGCATCATTAAATGCTTCTCCAGAAGCCTCACACCATTCCTTCAGAAACAACTTTTGCTAACAGGACAAGTGATATCCTCTGCTCTGCCTAATACTTCCAAAAATGGGCTTTAAAGAGACTAAAATGATCCAGTATTTCACTTTTCTTTCTAAAAATAAAGTAAAATAATGTCAACAGAAGAAAAAAGCTAAGTCCATGAAGCCATTCACTGCACCATTATCCGGAATAAGGAAAACCTGGGTTTAAAAAACCAACTGTCTACATAGAGGAAAAGCTTCATGACATTGGATTTGGCAATGATTTCTTTGCTATGACACCAAAGCACAGGCAACAAAAGTAAAAATAGGTAAGTTGGACTACCTAAATGTTTAAAATAAAACATTCCTGTGCAAGAGATATAATCAACAAAGTGAAAAGGCAACCTATGGAATGGCAGAAAATATTTGCAAATCACACCTGAAAAAAAGAGTTAATGCCCAGATTATATAAAGAACTCCTGCAAGTCAACAAAAAAAGCAAACAACCTGATTAAAAAGTGGGTAAAGGACATGAACAGATATTTCTCCAAAGATGACACACAAGAGCCAGTAAGCACATGAAAAGATGCTTAACATCACTAATCATTAGGGAAATGCCAATCAAAGCCACGAGATGCCACATCACACCCATTAGAATGGATACTATCAAAATAGCAGAAAATACACAAGTGTTGGCAAGGATATGGAGAAATCAGAATCACTGTGCACTGTTGGTGGGAATGTAAAATGATGTAGCCACTATGGAAATCAGTATAATGGCTCCACAAAAAAATGAGAAGTAGGATTACCATATGACCCAGTAATTCCACTTATGGGTATATACCCAAAAGAACTGAAACCAGGAACTCAAACAGATTTTTGTACACCCATATTCTAGCAGCATTATTCATAATAACCAAAAGGTGGAAGCAACCCGAGTGTCCATCGATGGATAAACGGATAAACAAAACGTGGTGTATATATACAATGAAATATTATCCGGCCTTAAAAAGGAAGGGAATTCTGACACATGCTGCAACATGAGTGAACCTTGAGGAAGGACATTATGCTAAGTGAAATAAGCCAGTTACAAAAAGAAAAGTATTGTATGATTCCACATGAGGTACCTAGAGCAATCGAATTTAGAGATAGGAAGTAGCATGGCTGCCAGGGCCTGCAGGGGAGGAGAGAATGAGCTGTTGTTTAAGGGATATAAAGTTTCAGTTCTGCAAGCTGAAAAGAGTTATGGAATGCACACCAACTGTGAAGGTACTACACACTCAACTGTACTCCTAACAATGGTTAAGATAGTAAACTTTGTTATGTATATTTTACAATTGAAAATTTTTTGAAAATGGAAAGCAGTCTACAATAGAAAAAATGACTCATTAACAAAACCAGATGGAGGGCTTCCCTGGTGGCGCAGTGGTTGAGAGTCCGCCTGCCAATGCAGGGGTCACGGGTTCATGCCCTGGTCCGGGAGGATCCCACATGCCGCAGCGGCTGGGCCCGTGAGCCATGGCCGCTGAGCCTGTGCTCCGCAACGGGAGAGGCCACAACAGTGAGACGCCCGCATACCGCAAAAAAAAAAAAAAACAGATGGAATATTATAACCTAGAAAAATCCCTGACAGAATTTAATATGAAAACAAAAGCTCTGTGTATACTCTGTTCCAATATGTATAGACAATAAAAAAATGAATATTTGTTGTGAGGGGCAATAAGATTAAAGGTGATTTTGTCAATGATAAATGTGTGTACATGGCGGAATAAACAGTCACGACTGAAGCTACACTACTAATCATCTCTGCCTCAGTAATGTCACCATAGACATTCTCTCTACATTCAGACATCTTTTAGAGAGAAAAGTGCATCATTTAAGTCAATTTACTTGTTCTAAATACTCCCCGTGATTCAGTTGTTGCTTTGACACAATTTCTCAACAGAATATATCATCCAGCCAATCAAACAGAATAATGGGGCGACTCCATAGCAAAATAGTCAAAGCCTGCTTACGTGGCAGTGAGTTACCCACTTAGCGACTAGCTGTGCCCCGCTGTGGCTCAGAGCACCATTAACAAAAGGCTGATAGAGAAATGCCCCAAAAGAAGGAAAGAAAGACACTTAATATATGAGGTTACTCCCCAAACGGTCTGATTTTCCAAAAACAAATGCAAATGATTTGGGCATTGCTTTTTATATTACCTATAGAAGCCTTGTAAATAAGATTTTAAATGCATCCCTTTCAAAATGAGAGAGGAAGCCAGTAGGACATCAAAAAGAACCACACATTTTCTTGCTATTTGAACTAATTATCTTATTAAAAATTGTTTTCATTTTTAATAGTGAACTCTTCCCTCTACCTAGCTAACTCCTCCCTACACTGCTAAGAAAAATAATAAATAAAAAGCTCTATAGTAAGGAGTTTAATAAAACCGAAGTTAAAATCTAAAACATGAAGTCACTATTACCTAGATTAAGCCTTGAAATGTTTAAATTGCAGGGGATGCCAACCACCTGAATGCAGACCTCACTTGATTTGTACTTGTGGGTCCTGAACAATTGGCTCAATTTTCACTGTCCCGTGTTTCAAGTTCTCTAACTTTGAGTACACTGTGCTATCAACAGGTAAGATGAACGTGATTCTTCTGCGATGACTTCTGTTTTCCAAATATATTGATTTTTTTTTTTTCTTTTTTTAAACACTACTCAGAAATGGGAAACTCTCCCAGTGAGCTACTTGGAGGCTTCAACCCTAATCTGAAGATGTTGCAGCAATAATACAGACTAGTATGTCTGGCCTCCCTGAGCCGAAGAGCATAAAATTCTTCTCACTCACTGACTAAAGAGACGGAAAGTTTTCTCTCTCCTCACACAGTGAAAGCAAGGAAGAACAGCAACGTTCTCAGCACCTCGTTCTTGCACCACGCATTCAACAAACATGGTTAAAGAGAGCATCTGCCGTGTGCAGAAAAGGATAAGCGTCCTCAGAAGCGATGAAGGAAAACTCCAGACCATAAGTGTAGAAAGAAAAGTTCCCTACTCCCTCAGATGGTAGCCGAGGAAAATAAAATGTGAAGTGATTTTTCTTGACATAATTTATAATAGTTAAGAATATTTTTCAAAAGGAAAATCTAATTATTCTGAAAGCATCTTAGTTAAAAAGTACTACAAATGCTTCTTTTACGTATTATATACAGCATCCCTAGGTCACGTATATGATTGGAGAGCATCAGTGGAATGTTCCCTTTGGGCTTGTTACAAATTGGAACATAAAATTCAGTATGTTTTTTCTAGAAACAATCACTTCCATAGGAATCCCAGTGGATCTATTCACTTAGCATTCACCAAGTATCATCCTCCCAAACAGATTTAAGAGATAGGTACCCAGGTCCATGCACCCCACTGCTCCACATCTTCTACTTCTCCATGATAAATTTCCAATTTTAAAGCAGCTTCCCATAGTGCACAGCCACCTCTGAGCCTACACAGGGAAGAACTGAAGTGTCGAGTTTATCCAAGTCAAATGATTAGGAGAGTGATTAAGAAATCAGGCCCAACAAAAGCAATACAATTTACTATCAGAGAAATAATGGGGGGTTTTCCAGGCTGCTCTTTGTTTCCATCAACAAAGTTATCCAGGAGAAAACTATACTTTTCTTTTTTAAAAAAAAACAAACAAACAGATCTTTAATTTGAAAATCATATACCCAAGTCATAACCAGATAACATTCTGCAGTTTAAAAGAAAGTAAATGCAAAGTGACCTCTTTTATACATGGTATTATAGGAAAAACTCTAATAAGTTGTTTCATTCATCTGTACAAATTATATATGCTGATGATAAAGTATACAGCAGGCACTGTGCTATGCACTGGAGATACAAAGAGAAACACTCATAGCTCTTCATGGAGCCTACACAGTCCAGTTTGGCTGCTAGAAACATTGCAGTAATAAATGGTGACAGAAAGTGGGTAGATGGTCGATATTATTCAAAGTCATCCTCTGTCACCATACTTTTCATGGATGAACGAGGCTTCCTCGAATATTGGATCTGATGAAATCTAACAAGGGCTACTTGCCAACTTTGACTTCCATCTTCTCTTGTGTTTCTTAAAAGAATATATTAATAAGCCTTTAACCACTCTCTATTGCATCTCTATATTTTAAGTCTCTGCAGAATGCTTACTGTTTGATATTTATCTCATTATTCATTTACTTGTTTGAATAAATGAAAGCTCCCCAAGGTTGGGACCCCACCTTTGCCGAGTGCCACTATCCTGACCTCATAGGACAGAACCTAGCAGATAACTGGCCCAATCCACATCTGTCTAATAAACCAACCACCCATCTCCTACGAAGTCTACACTTCATGACACTTCATCTGATGGATCATCCTCCACAGGTTCCAAAAAATTCCCAGAAATGAGATCATCAGCTTGAGCCCATTAAAAACTCTGCTTTCACTAAGAAAAATAAACATGCTTGTTTCCTTGATCAGAAGATAGCAGTGGTGAATTTCATAGAAAGGCTCTATTCTTACTTTTCAGACACAATTCAAAGTGTGATCCTCGGGCAACGCTTTATCTCAAGGACAGCATGTGTCTAAAAACATGGATCATGGCAGTCATTCAGTTTATGACTTGATTTACGAGTGTTTGGAACAGGTCCAGGGTTCGGACTTGTGTTTATCATGTACCCATCCTTCTTACGGATTTTAGAGTCTCTAGTGTTTCACCAGCCAGCCCCAGGGGCACCCCACTCAGCTTAGGGGTATCCCCAGGCCAGGAAGGCCACCAGTCCCCAGGGAGTTGTGTGTTCAGCAATGTTTGCACTCACAGCCACTGCAGTGGCTGCTTGCTTTTGTTACATGGACTGCTTGTGATGTGGCCTTGCATCTTATCAGAAAATAACCTTGTCATTCACTGCCCAGTGCCAAGAAGCCATGAAAGCCTCTCACTGGAAGCAGTGAAGCCATCAGCTTACAGTAGGGACTTCTGGGGGGCAGGCTGAGACTCTGGAACTCCTCCCCACATAGAGGCAGAAGCAGCAGGAGCCTGGGTGGTCTGTCTCTCCCCACAGCTTGAGGTAGTAGTTATCTACAGGTTAATACAACTAATGAGCCCCTCTCCGCACCACTGAAAAAATAACTGGGCCCTTGAACCTGACTTCCTATGGATAACTGTCGCATGAAAACTTCCCATGCACAACCGTTTCAATGGATGCATTTCTAGGACGTCCCTGCATTAAGAATGCATCCCCTGCACATGGCAAGATACCCCTCAAAGCCACTGCGGTAATTTAAAATACAGACTGGTTCTACAATCGCGTGGCAAAAACGGGACTTCACTTCTTAGGCTCATCTCTGGTATCCTGCAAAGGAAGAGCTGGCAGATTCAGGGGTATGTCTTAGAATTGGGGTGGAGGGAGATTTGGGAAACAACTACAGAAGAGAAATGGTGAACGGGACAGAAGCCACAGAGTGCTTGGCCTGGCCCGGGAGGCTGGGGAGTGGAGGGCTACCCTCCCAGAGTCCCAGGTGGGCCCAGTACCCCTACACAGGCCAGGCCTGTGAGGAGGGAGATGAGGAAAGACCCAGAAAGCAAAGTGAAAGCCAAGGAAAACAGTCTGGCCCCGAGTCCCCCATCTTTTAACTTCCAAAGGATTACTTGAGTTAGAATTCACTGGTCTAATGAATATGACAGACTATGCAGCATGGTGATATTTAGAAAGTAAAACATCTACATAAAAAGTCTGTCTTGAGACAAAAGCAGGGCCAATTTTTTAAAGTTTCCGGGTTTTTTTCCATTTTTACTCTAACCTACAAAATTTCCAAATCATGATAAAAACAATGAGAAGGGAATATCATGCTCTCTTGCTGTGGGCTTTGGCACACAGGGTTCCCTGACCATCCCTTTCCTCAATGGATCCTGTAAATCCTCCGGGCTTTGGTCCAAAAGGTGCTGGCTCCAGACCACCCTTCCTGGTCCCTCAGGTCAGGCTGGAGCCCTTCTCTGGGCCTGCGCTACTCCTTAGCCTTTGCCCTTTAGAATGCTACTCACACAGTAGCACTGCTTTTCCCACCGAATGGTGCCTAACATGGGGCTTCCATCTAGAACGCCATTCATCTGTTATTGAATAAATGAGTGAGTGGCAGAGTAAGTGACAGACTGAGTGACTGAGTGAAGGAGTGACTGACTGAGTGAAGGAGTGACTGAGTGGAGGAGTGAGTGCAAACAAGGAAAAGAATAACTAAAAGGCAGAGAAAGTGGCATCTGTGTGTTGAGTTATGTGAAGGGTGAAACTGTGTATTTCCTTCCATGTTGTCAAGCTGTTTTACTAAGTGAAGAAATTTATTAAACCACGGCTGGCATACAGGAGGTAAAATATACGTATTTACTGAATGAGGGTAACAAATAATGGACTGGTCTACGAAAGAAAAGTGTAGACCATACCTAAGAAGCTACTGCTGACAACGGGATTAATACTTGCATAGTCTCTGGAATATACAAGATGCTTAAAATGATTTCCTGCCTTTATCGTTAGCTCTCCTTAAAACATTGCTCTACAAGTATATATCTTGAACTGTTCACCTTTAGGACTCTAAAAGTTATTTATGGTGACATTATAAAGGCAGATTCTGAAACTAAGACTCCTTTTATTACTTAATTATAAATTTTCTCTTGAGCTGGCAAAAATCTTAAGAACTACATAATCATGTACTGATATGGTCATATTATAATTGTATTTAATTTTTAACAATTTGAAATTTAAATAACTACATGTGGTTTTCACTAAGAATATAGTCTACAATAGGAAATACAAACCTATTTTTTACCCACATACTTATAGTCAACCAAAGCCCCAAAAGGACTCCCTGCATTTGAAAAGCCCACTTAAGACAAAACCAAACTCAAAACAGCAATCACTGATCCTTCCCATGAAAGTAGTATCTTAAAAGATAATTCCTGTGATGATTTTTTTTTAACAAACAGGATTATAGTGCACAAAAAGAAAGCAAGAAAGCAATGTTTACTCAAATGAAGTTACACTAAAACTAATTGCTATTCCAGAAGAAGAGAGGTAGAAAAAAGGGTGCCTCTTTTAACCAAAACTTTATATGTAATTCAAATGTTTATCACATCATTCTTTTTAAAACAAGTAATTCAAATCAGAATGGCAAAGCCCTTTAATTTCCTACTCACACTGGCATGACTGCCTTCAGGCTGTGTGCAGCCTTGCATAAATGAAAAAGGGCAGTATGTAAAAACGCCTCATTTGTTTAAGGAAGTCAGAATAGGGTACTTAATTAACTTTAAGAAAATCAATTCACTCTCACAAGCCCTTAACTGCTTGTGCAATTATGTATTACGTCTTACAGTTTATCAAGTACTTCAAAATTGCAAAACTTCATAACATTTTGCAAAGTACATGTATTTGTTTTCTAAATTCACTGGTTTATTAGCCTCACACAAGTTATTAAACTATAATGTTATTTTTTTTATTTCTACTCTAGTAGAGGCACTATCAGAGTACAATATCATCTACAAGAGATTCTATTCAAAACAGAATGAAAACATTTTTCACCAGATTAAAAATGCTGTGCTGATATTTGGGAAAGCTACACAACAGATAAAAACAGGAATAAGAGATTACTACAAGCAACTATATGCCAATAAAATGGACAACCTAGAAGAAATGGACAAATTCTTAGAAAGGTACAATCTTCCAAGACTGAACCAGGAAGAAACAGAAAAACATGAATAGACCAATCATAAGCACTGAAATTGAAACAGTGATTTAAAAACTTCCAACAAACAGAAGTCCAGGACCAGATGGCTTCACGGGCAAGTTCTCTCAAAGATTTAGAGAAGACTTAACACCTGTCCTTCTGAAACTATTCCCAAAAATTGCAGACGAAAGAACACTCCCAAACTCATTCTATGAGGCCACCATCACCCTGATACCAAAACCAGACAAAGATACCGCGAAAAAAGAAAATTACAGGCCAATATCACTGATGAACGTAGACACAAAAATCCTCAACAAAATACTAAATATCTGAATCCACCAATACATTAAAAGGATTACACACCATGATCAAGTGGGATTTATCCCAGGGATATAAGGATTTTGTCAATATTCACAGACGACTCCGTGTGATACACCACATTAACAAATTGAAGAATAAAAACCATATGATCATCTCAAAAAAAAAACAGGCAATGTATCAAATAAACATGGCTAAATTAATAAAATGGTGTTCCATTTTCATACACTTTCTCTCTTCCTCTGTAGGTCCCGTCTCCAATACAGAGCCATTATATTTTATAATGATCTCTTATGATTCCAAATATTAACAGTGGGTGATATGTATTTCCTTCTTCAGTAGTTTTATCAAAGTATCAAATAAAGCCTCATGTAAGTGAGAGTTTGGTTGGTTTTGCTGTTGTTGTGGTTAAGACACACACAGGCTTTCCTCTCTGTACACCATCTGCCCCTCTGCTACAGGAAGAAATAAAAAAGGAAGAGAGGGAAGGAGGGAGGAAGAGAGGGAAGGAGAAAAGAAAAGAAATACTATACCATAGTCTAAGACGGATATGGATGACGATTTTTAAGAAAAAAGTGATATTAAATATAAAGTTGAATACATTTTATAACCATAAAAAACGATTTATGAAAAGAATTCTCAACTTAAGAAAATATAAATCAATGTAAATATCCATCTGATTCAACTGTGGGCTTTATTAAACTAATAAGGTTTTCAGCAGAGCAGCATGAATGTCCTGCTAAAACTCTATATAAGAAGAAGCTGATATTTAGAGACAGCTAAATAGTTCAGTAAATTATGTGACATGAAAGTCAAATAGGTTATTTTAAAACAAAAGGAGAACACATTTAAATGGATTTTTTTTCTGAGGAAGCATAGCTGACATATTACTTTGCCCATGTGCACTCAAATACACAACACTTAACAGTGACTGATGGGAATGAAAATTGGTGCAAACCTTTTGGAAAGTTCTATATTTTTCTACTGATCTTTTAAGAGACTTAAAATTATTTCTAAGAATCTACCTGAAGAAAAATGAAATGCAGAAAATTATTTCTACTCAAAGATGTTCATTATGCTAGAATGAAGACAGACTGTTAGACAAATTGATATATTTACCTAGCAAAATATAATTTTACCCCCGAAAAGTATAAATAAGGAAGTGCTTGCTCCCATGTGTTTGACAAAGCATGGGCTCTAGGAAATGGCCCTGAGTTAAAACCTCAGCTTGATTGTGAACTGACTGTGACCATAATCAAGCTACAAACTCTCAGCCTGTGTTTCCTCATTTGAAAATCTGATGTAATTACAGTTGACCCTTGAACAACAGGGGGGTTAGAGGTGCTCACCCTCTGTGCAGTCAAAAATCAGAGTACTGCTCTCTCTGCCTCAGAAACAAAGAAATTGATAAATGACTCACTCGAGGGCAAGAAACTAAAAGAGTTTGACTAGAATGAGGACTCAACCCTAGTTCTTTTGATTCAACATACTGTGATCTCTAATTGAACACAAACATTTCCGCATATTTAAAGGTCTGTAAAATGAAAATTCAGGTACTGTATTTATTGAAAAAAATTCATATCAATGGACCCACGTGGGTCAAACCCACATCATTCAAGAGTCAACTGTCTACTGCTCTATATGGGTATAATAAGTAAACGAGAAAAGTACCTAAAATGCCTTGTTTGAAGCCTGGCATGCAGTAATCATGCAATAAATCAGTTACTCTGTCATAAATGAAAAAGCAGAATACAAAGTAGTATGTGCAGTACGACAAACTATGCAAAAACATTTACAAAAGGAGATATTTTGAAATCTTACCTATGGGTAGTGGGAGTAAAGAGTGATTTTTCTTCTTTCTACTTTTCCTTTCCAATTGTCAATAAATAAGCATTTATCTCCTTTACAATCTGAAAAGTTTTTAATTTAATCACCATAAGGCATAGTTTTAAAATGTTCATCTAAAGGTAACATAAAATACTAATATTTAATTAATTTTCATCCATTTACTTACTCAAAATATTACAAATATCTTTTGAGCACCTATATGCGCCAAACACTATTCCAGGCACTGAAATAAGACCCTTTGCATGACGGTGATGTTCTGGAGTGCGAAGACTGACAGCGAACAAATGCATATTTATTGCCAAATCATCAATTCTACAGGGGAGCCTATAAGCACTTTTTAAATGGTATTCTTGGCATTTATTACAACCTTTCAGTAAACAAAACTTAATATATCAAAAAAATTCTGTCTGTTTGTTTTTTGGCCGTGCTGCGCAGCATGTGGGATCGTAGTTTCCCGACCAGGGATCAAACCTGGGCCCCCTGCATTGGAAGCTCGGAGCCTTAACCACTGGACGGCCAGGGAAGTCCCATAAAAATGTTTTAAGTTGTAAAATTTGTTTTAAAAGTCACAGGAAGACAGCATGCTGGAACAGGGCTTCTCAAGCTTTACTCTGCATTCAAATCCTGCCTTGTTAAGTAAAATGCAGATTCTCATTCGGGTGGTCTGGGGTGAGGCCTGAGGTCGCACATTTTAACAAGCCCCTAAATGATGCTCATGGGCCCCGAATCACATTCTGAGCAGCAAAGTCTCAGAGGCATCGTTAGGATTTTTGCTCCAACAAAGTGGTTTAAGTCGACAACGCTGGCAGACAGGGTCCTGCTAACTAAAATACTCTGTATTCTAATGTCAACCTTTTAAAAAGGAAAAATCGAAGACATCGCTAGTACCTCCTCCCAGAAATAAGGAATTCTTGTATTAACTATGGTTTGCTTTGCTGAACCAAATTTAAGCTCCCATTCCCAAAAGTTATTTCAGTCCTTCCACTAGGATGGCCAGCTCCTCATCCTCTCCTGGCCTCTGAGAGCTGAGGGTCCTGTCTTTCTGTTCCTCCCCTTCCCTGTTCCCTTCACACCAGCCTCCACTTCGGGCCTCACATCTCATGCTGGCCTCCCCCAGACTCCATTCCACACCAAACTGCCGCAGAAGCCCCCTTCCCTGGGGATGCTGTAACGTGCCATCTGCCCTGACCAGCGGCCTCTGTCCACCGTGCATCAGAACAAACTCCTGCCACACTGGACCCTCACGGTCCCCCAACAGTCGGGCCCTCACCAGCTTTACGTCTCATTTCTCAGCTCTGGCTCCACACATCTGCAAGCCCTGAACCCCCCTCAATCTGATCGTCTCCTCTCAGCCTGTGCACGTCCTCCCACCTCTTCTTCACGCTCGATTCCAATCCTGAAGACAATCCAGATTTTTCCATGGTGCCTCTCTGTGACCTGTGCCCACACCATGTCCACAAAAAGAAATCAGAATTCCTAGTTTACGCCATGGCTGCAGCAGACTTGGTTATAAAACACGCACACATGCAAAACTTTTTTTCCCGTCAACCTCCATTACAGCCGTTTCATTCCCACAGGTGAAAAATCCAACAGGTGGAGGTAAAGAGACTTTTGGCAAGAAGTTAACATGCTGTCCTGACTTGAGATCCTGGACGTCAGAGGTAAATAAGCCTGTGAGGAATTCCTTGAAACACTTTGCAGGTGCAAAACCACTTCTTCAATCCTGAGCCTGCTGTGATCAACTTAATGCCACACACCTCAGATCTTCCTCCCATCGCAAGAGCTCCCCGCAGGTGCACACCTGCATCCCTCCGTGTACCCTTGCTCAGGACATCTATGAGCCTAGGGGTTATGGTGCAGGACCAGAAATCATCAGTAAGCTCCGAGAATGAGATGGCATGAAACGCGCATGGAAATGCCGAATATGGGACAGCACGGAAGGCTCCTCATGTCTGGGGCTTTGTGTAAAGTGGCACAGCCCCAGCAGAGCCTGGCAGGTGTCCGGGACACTCCAGAGCACCTGGCCTCCCACCCCAGCACGGGGCCTCGGTGTCTCCCGCCCAGTACATGCTCAGAAGGCTCGGGTTTTTCCTCCATTCTCTTTCATTTTTCAGTGTGTGGACTAAGTGCTCTATAACTTGCTTCTCTAAATCTTCAGGTCTAAGATGGGGAGGAAGGAAAAAAAGGGTATCACTGAGTAGTTTCTGATTCCACTCCTTCTTTCAACATATGCTGCTTCCGTTGAATGTAAGCTATTTCTATAAATTTTACTTTCTACTACTCTTAGTTCGCTCCATAAGTGTCTTATCTTTCATACATGTAATGCTGTATAACCCCAGCGAGACACGAAATTTCCTGAGGACAGAAACCATGTCTTATTTCCCCCATATAATTTCATTTATTTTATCATCAACAAGTGCTGCTCTGCAGGAACTGCACACAGGAAGTTTTATGAGAGGCACGGTCCCTGCTCTCAACTGCTCACAGACTCTCCCACAACGCCTTAGTACACAGGTATGGTCAGTACACAACTGGCTAACTGGAAAATCCCTGCGACCTTAAATGCCATTAGGCACACCCCTTACTTATGCTGTTTCAGTATAGAGAGTGTATTTTTGTTTTAGTCTTTTTATGTCTTAAAACTAAAATTACATCACATATATATATATGTGGCCCTGCGAGAGAGATTTGGCAATATATATTAACACTGATTCTTCCAACAAATAATTCCACATCTAGACACATAAAATACCCAGATAATGTTTTTCACGTCAGACATGTATAAAGATGTTCATTAAGCACTGTTAGGGACCCTAAAGAAATGGAACTCACCTAAATATGTTACTGGTAATGAACAAGTACATCATCTACTTATATGATATAAACGTTATGCTGAACAGTTAAAAAGATTACATTTGACATATATATCAACATGGGTAGACTTCAAAAATAAAAAACTGGGTGAAAAAATACAACCTGCAAAGGATCCTCATTATGTACATTTAAAAACACAGACATATATGTTGTTTATGGAGAGAAACGTGCAACAAAATGTGTAAATATGAATGGAAAAGACATGCCAAGCTGAGGACAGTGGGGAGGGAACCAGGGAAACTGGCAGTGCGTTGGAACACAAAGGGGATCTTAACTATAACCGTAATGTCTCATTTCTCTAAAAAAAAAATCTGGAGTGGTGAGTGAATATGACAAATGTTAGCATTTGTTAATTCTGAGTATGAAGGACAGCGCTAATGTTTATAATAATACTGTACTTTCTGTGTGTTTAAAATATTTAATAATTTAAGAAGAAAAAATGAGAGCGTGTCCCCATTCAAATTATTAAAAGCTTTGATCTCTCCATCGTTAAAACAACTAAAGCAAACCAGGAAAACAGATGAGAGGGAAGAGGTCACTAGGATATTTCCCAATTACTAGCTATTCCTATCTTAATGATGAAGGTCAATATTGCTGCTGGACCATACATGCATCAGAGAACTTGCTACATCTTATGTTTGCTAGGTCTCTTTTGAGCGGGCAAACAGTACTCCTGGGCCGCCCCCTGCACTGTTAACCTACCACTGAGCCACTGGCTGGGTGCTCTGCCACTGCCCAGCCATCCACCGGAGCTCCATCAAATGCAGGCTCTCTGCAAGGGGAGCCAAGTGTTCTCCAAAGCCAAGCACGTTCTCTTCCTGTGCTAGCTAATCAATGCTAATCCTGTCACCAAGGGAAAATAACTGAGCTTCTGCTATAATGGACTACATGTGCAGGTTGTTTTAGAAGCTACAATTAGCTGTGCTTTTAGCATTGCCAGAAAGTAGGTGGGCTCATTTTGAAGCAGTGATCATTTTTACTGACAGCATTAGTAATCTAAGAAGTTATAAATTATGAAATGACATATATAAATCTGAATTTCAAAAGGAAACACTTCTACTCGTCTCTAAGAATCCAACAGTCCCTTGGATCCCCCCACTTCTTTTCTTGAATTCGATCCATTTCATTTCACTACTGTATCTAACGAGAAATTCCACTAACACCAGTTTCATTTTAAACTCTCATTGTAGAACGTGTCCTACAAGCTACATTTTTTTGTGACTGCTATAAACAGAATCAGAAATTTAGACTGTAGCCCAGGAAAATATGGTACTACCCTCTGAAACTGATGCCTACAATTGTCTTGTTTATATATGTGCACACACACAAAATACACACACAGTAGCAACTCAACCGATCTCTACTCACCTACATCTCCAGATTACCCAATATTAGAGGGAGAGAAATAGATGCTCCTCAACTACCAAACACTCCAGCTAGTTGGCTCTTCTCTGGTGTTTATTGAGAGAAGGGCAGTAATTGTACCCAAACATGTTTGTGCCTGTTCATTTTATTATTGCAATTATCAAATTCATTGCTTACTGTGTAAATAGATGAAATAAGAGTACAAAAAGTGTCATATATATGAAAAATAATTAAATGCTTTGAAAAATTGGTACAGGCATATGAACTTTAAAAGCTCCTTTAGGATTAGCGAGCATGAGATAATTGTAAGACCAAGAGCTTCCCCTCAGAGTGCTCTGCCAGTGACTTCACTCTCTGGCTCCTCCTTAAAGACCCTGATGCTCAAAATCACAGGAGTGCTTTATAGGTGAGGCTTATGCAAGAAAGCCCATGGAGAATCCATCAGCAAACTCACGAAAGGCAAGGCGTTGGCCTTACATCAAAGGTCAGAACATAATGTTTACTAGATGTTCTTTCAGTTTATAACCCCTTGCTTTAACTGACTTTCTAAATTAAATAATCACTGGTGTTGCATCCAGGTCCATAAGAGGCCTCTCCAATATACCGATTTAGCTACTTCAAGTCCTTTTCTGATACTCAGTACTACATACATTTCTTTCCCAAGAGGGTTAAAACACTTGTTATAACATTTCCCAGTTGATGACAAACTGGTGAAGAAATTGTTGCCTTACTTAATCCTTCAAATGTGTTCCTTTTTCTGTATTTCTTATCTCTCTCTCAATGGCAGCAACATCTAGTTAGTGACCTGGAACATTTATAATTCCTCCCCCAACAACCAAAATTCAAATGAAAACCAAACAGTCCTGCTGATTCTACCTCCCCTTTCTCACGGATTGCCTCTGCCCTCGCAGCCCCCGTGTGGGTTATGACAACTGCTGTGTAACTTCTCTAGCTCCAGATTAACTGTGTATACCGCGCTCAGCATTGGCTTTCTGAAACAAAAATCTTTCGTCACACCTCTGCTCAAAAACCACCAATGGCTTCCTACTGCCCAATGGGCAAGACTAATAATCTGGGGTTCTGTATAGAACACGGACCCACCTACTTCAACGACATCAGCCTCCATCATTGCTTCTAATACACCCTCTATGTGCAGCCAGGGAGGAGCTGAATACAGCACAAGCAGAGCCAGAGGCTGCCCCACCCGCCCGAGTGCCCCTAAGCCACCTCCCTACTCATCCTCAGGGCACCTCCTCTGACACTCCCCCAATTCCCAGAGGCCTCGGTTCAAGTCCCAGCTCTGTGAAGTGAGTGATCTTGAAAAACAATTTAATTCTGCCAAGCATCAGTTTCCTCATCTGTAAAACAGAAGGAAATGATAGTTCCTACCTCACAGGGTCAGAGGGAGGACCGAGTAATAACATGAGGCAAGCGCCTGGCACACTGTAAGTCCTCATCAAGGTTTGGGATCCTTGTCGTTATGGACTCAATGGTATCTTCCTCCACCTGCCACCAATTCACGTGTTGAAGTCCTAACATCCAGTGTGATGGATTTGGAGACGGGGCTTTCAGGAAGTAATTAAGGTGAAATGAAGTCATGAGGATGGGTGTCCAATCTGAAAGGACTGATGACCTTAAAGAGATTCCTCTCTCCTCTCTCCTTGTATTCAGAGGATAGGCCACACAAGGACATAGTGAGAAGGGGACCATCTGCAAGCCAGGAAGAGCTCTCACCAGAACCTGATCATGCTGGCACCCTGATCTTGGACTTCAGCCTCCAGAACTGTAAGAAAATAAATTTCTGTTGTTTAAGCCCCCTAATCCATGGTATTTTGTTATGCAGCCCTAGCAGACTAATACACCTGTTCTTATTTCCCTTCTCAGGATGTGACTCCATTTAAATTAGATACTGTGTGATCTTCCTCGCCAGACTGGTACTTCTTTGAGGGCAGGGAAAGGGTCTCTTCCTCTAAGACCTGCCACAGTGATTTGAACACAGTAGGTAGTCCATAAATGTTTAATTTATAAATGAAAATAACAGGAGTTCGATTTTAAGCAAACATTACCCTTCTAGTGTTGAACTGCACCCTTCTGGTGCTGAACTGTAAGAGCTAAATGTCATCACTAGACTTGCATTTGACTACTCAGAGAACGTGGATGTGTAGTATAGCAATGGTCACTTTTTTGTTATATTTTTACTGACCCCAAGCTGAGGCCCCACCCACAGGGAAATCTCAATATGTGGCCAGTAGAAGGAAAAGAGATCAAATGTCTTTTCTCTTGACCTGATCTCAGGCACCTGCCTCCCACAGGTGCACATCAATGCAAAATGCCACAGCCCTTTGTGAGCTCCTTGAAGCGCTGAGTTCACAAAAGCAACTGTGCCACCAGCTACACTCTACTACCATCATACATTTGTACTTAATTTTGTATTTGAAAAGGGATTGTATCCAGTGTCTAAGTGCTAAATGTTACAATAACCAGTGAACACCGCACAGAATGTCCAACATATGCAACCCTTAAAACACGTCAGAAATACCAACTCGTAGTCTTACCTAATCTTCCCAGGGAGACAGTTTATCCGAGACCAGGCAACACTACTTTGCAATACCCCAGACAAATCTCCTATCACAAGGGATCCACACACCTGAAGAGTGAGGGATGCATGACACATAGAGCAGGACCCCCAGTAAAACTCATGCTTGAAAGGAAGGACTATTCATGCATCATTTACTGGCTGAGCACCTACCACATGCCAGACATTAGGCTAGGTGCTGGGGATACAACAGTGACCCAATCAATGTTCTTAATCTCAAGGAGCCTAGTCTAGTGGAGGGAAGTATTACATTAGAGGATGCAGGCAGTGCTCACTTTAACAGCAGTGCAAGACCCCAAAAAGGACCATGCACGCTGAAACATGCAAAATCATCTTAATAATAAATGGGAAAAATTACAATTGTCCTGTGACCTTTAAAATTTTTTTATCAAAACATTAAACCCACAGTGAACATCATACTCAATGGTGAAAGACTAAAAGCTTTTCCTCTAAGATCAGGCACAAGACAAGGGAGCTCACTCATCACTTCTATTCAACATAGAACTTGAAGGCATTCAAAATAGAAAGAAAAAAGTAAAATTCTCTATTTGCAAATGACATGACCCTACATATATAAATTCTTTAAAACACCATTTAAAAACTGTTAAAACTAATAAAATTCAAGGCTTCCCTGGTGGCGCAGTGGTTGAGAGTCCGCCTTCCGATGCAGGGGACATGGGTTCGTGCCCTGGTCCGGGAAGATCCCACATGCCGTGGAGCGGCTAGGCCCGTGAGCCATGGCTGCTAAGCCTGTGCATCCGGAGCCTGTGCTCCGCAACGGGAGAGGCCACAACAGTGACAGGCCCGCGTACCGCAAAAAAAAAAACCTAATAAATTTCAGCAAAGTCGCAGGATACAAAATCAACATATACAAATCAGCTGCACTTCTACACACCAACAATCAATGATGCAAAAAGGAAATTAAGAAAACAATTCCATTTCCAATAGCATCAGGAAGAATAAAATACTTAGGAATAAATTTAACCAAGGAGGCAAAAGACATGTGCTGAAAAGCACAAAATGTTGCTGCAAGAAATTAAAGACACTGATAAATGGAAAGACATCCTGTATTCATGAAATCAGACGACTTATTAGTGTTAAAATGTCAATACTACCTGAAGCTATCTACAGATTGAATGCAATCCTTATCAAAATCCCAATGACATTTTTTGAAAAAATAAAAAAATCCATCTTAAAAATCATATGAAATCTCAATGGACCCCAAAAAGATCAAAATAATTTTGAATACAAAGTTGGAGGTTCCACACTTCCTGATTTCAAAACTTACTACAAAGCTTCAGTAATCAAAACAGTGTGGTACTGGCATAAAGACAGACAAAGACCAATGGAACAGAATAGAATATTCAGAAATAAAACCTCACATATATGGAAAAGCACAGATTTTTTTCAATAAATGGTACTGGGAAAAACTGGACATCCACATGCAAAAGACTGAAGTTGGATTTTTACCTTAAGCCATATACAAAATTGACTCAAAATGGACAAAAAATCTTAAATATTGGGTTGGCAAAAAATTCGTTCAGTTAGTGAATATGTTGCTCAATAAAGTTCTTCATGAAAATGAAAAATGTCTTTAATTTTTACTTAAAACTGAACAAACTTTTTGGCCAACCAAATTTAAGAGTGGAAACTACAAAACTCTTAGAATAAAGCATAGGAGGAAAGCTTCATGACAGTAGATTTGACAATGATTTCCTGGTTGTGACACCAAAAGCTCAGGCAACAAAACCAATAATAGATAAATTGGATTATATCAAAATTAAAACTTTTCTGCATTAAAGGACATTATCAACAGAGTGAAAAGGCAATCCGTGACATGAGAGAAAAATGTATGTGAATCATATATTTTATAAGAGGTTAACATCCAGACTGTATCAAGAATGCCTACAACACAACAACAAGAAACAACACAATTAAAATGGCAAAAGAGATGATGCCAGCAAGATGGCAGAGTAGAAGATGAGCTCACCCCTTCTTACGAAACACCAAAATCACAACTAACTGCTGAACAACCATAGAAAAAAAAAAACCACAGACAAAAAAACAAACAAAAACAAAAAAACAACACACTGGAACCTACCAAAAAAGATACCCTACACTCAAAGACAAAGAAGAAGCCACAACAAGATGGTAGGAGGGGCGCAACAGCTATAAAATTAAATCCCATACCCAGCACGTGGTCAACTCATAATCTAGAAAATAATTATACCACAGAAGTTCTGTCACAGGAGTGAAAGTCCTGAGCTCCACATCAGGCTTTCCAGCCTGGGGGTCTAGCAAAGGGAGGAGGACCCCCCAGAGCATCTGGCTCTGAAGGCCAGTGGGGTTTGATGGCAGGAATTCCACAGGACTGGGGAAAACAGAAACTCCACTCCCGGAGAGAGCACACAAGGTCTAGTGTGCACCAGGACCCAGGGAAAAAAGCAGTGACCTCATCAGAGACTGGGCCAGACCTACCTGCTAGGCCTGGAGGGTCTCCTGCAGAGGCAGGAGTGGCTGTGGCTCACTGCAGGGACAAAGACACTGGCAGTGGCAGCTCTGGCGAGTACTCATTGGCATGAGCCCTCCTGGAGTCCACCATTTCCCCCCAAGACCTAGCCCCATCCAATAGCTTGTAGGCTCAAGTGTTGGGATGCCTCAGGCCAAACAACAAACAGAGTGGGAACACAGCCCCACCCATCAGCAGATAGGCTGCCTAAAGTCTTTCTGTGCATGGCCCTACCACCAGAGGGACAAGACCCAGCTCCACCCACCAGTGGGCAGGAACCAGGCCCTCCCACCAGGAAGCCTGCACAACCCTCTTAGACAGCCTCATCCACGAGAGGGCAGACAGCAGAAACAAGAAGAACTACAACGCTGCAGCCTGCAGAGCGGAAACGGCAGTTACAGAAAGTTAGACAAGATGAGATGGCAGAGGAGTATGTCCCAGATGAAGGAACAAGATAAAACCCCAGAAGAACAACTAAGTGAAAAAGAGATAGGCAAACTACCAGAATAAGAATTCAGAGTAATGATAGTGAAGATGATCCAAGATCTTGGAAAAAGAATGGAGGCACAGATTGAGAAGACACAAGAAATGTTTAACAAAGGCCTAGAAGAACTAAAGAACAAATAGAGATAAATAATAACTGAAATGAAAACTACACTAGAAGGAATCAGTAGCAGAGTAACTGAAGCAGAAGAAGAGATAAATGAGCTGGAAGACAGAATGGTGGAAATCACTGCTGTGGAACCGAACAAAAAAGAATGAAAAGAAATGAAGACAGTCTAAACCTCTGAGACAACATTAAATGCACCAACATTCGCATTATACAGGGAACCAGAAGGAGAAGAGAGCGTGTAAGGACCTGAGAAAATATTGGAAGAGACAATAGCTGCAAACTTCCCTAACATGGGAAAGGAAACAGTCACCCAAGTCCAGGAAATACAGAGTCCCAGGCAGGATAAACCCAAGGAGAAACATACCAAGACACATAGCAATCAAAGTGACAAAAACTAAAAACAAAGAAAAAATATTAAAAGCCAACCAGGGAAAAGCAACAAATAGCATACGAGAGAATTCCCAATACGAGGGAATTCCCATAAGGTTATCAGCTGATTTCTCAGCAGAAACTCTGCAGGCCAGAGGGAGTGGCACAATGTATTTAAAGTGATGAAAGGGAAGAACCTACAACCAAGAATGCTCTACCCAGCAAGGCTCTCGTTCAGATTTGACAGAGAA
The DNA here is from genome assembly GCF_963455315.2 of Globicephala melas. Classification (NCBI taxonomy): domain Eukaryota; kingdom Metazoa; phylum Chordata; class Mammalia; order Artiodactyla; family Delphinidae; genus Globicephala; species Globicephala melas. Next base: position 49,159,756 of record NC_083326.1, read on the forward strand.
ATCAAAAGCTTTACAGACAAGCAAAAGCTAAGAGAATTCAGCACCACCAGACAACCTTTGCAACAAATGCTAAAGGGACTTCTCTAAGCAGAAAAGAAAAGCCCACTACTAAAAAAAGAAAATTACAAATGGAAAAGCTCACCAGTAAAGACAAACATAAATAAAGGTAGGAAATCATCTGCACACAAATATGATATTGAAACTAGCAATTGTGAGAAGAGGAGAGCACAGATGCAGAATATTAAAAATGCATTTGAAATTACAAGACCAGCAACTTAAAACAACCTTGTTTATATACAGACTGCTATATCAAACCCTCATGGTAACAACAAACTGAAAATCTACAACAGATACATACAAAAAAGAAAAAGGAATCCAAACACAACACTAAAGTTAGTCATCAAATCACAAGAGAACAAAAGAGGAAGGGAAGAAAAAAGACCTACAAAAACAAATCCAAAACATTAAGAAAATGGCAATAGGAACATACATATCAATAACTACTTTAAAGGTAAATGTATTAAAAGCTCCAACCAAAAGACACAGACTGGATGGATACAAAAACAAGACCCATATATATGCTGTCTAGAAGAGACCCACTTCATATCTAAGGACACATACAGACTGAAAGTGAGGGGATGGAAAAAGGTATTCCATGCAAATAGAAATCAAAAGAAAGCTGGGGCTTCCCTGGTGGCTCAGTGGTTGAGAGTCCGCCTGCCGATGCAGGGGACATGGGTTCGTGCCCCAGTCCAGGAAGATCCCACATGTGAGCGGCTAGGCCCGTGAGCCATGGCCACTGAGTGTGCGCGTCCGGAGCCTGTGCTCCGCAACGGGAGAGGCCACAACAGTAAGAGGCTCGCGTAACGCAAGAAAAAAAAAAGCTGGAGTAGCAATACTCAGATAAAATAGACTTTAAGATAGACTATTACAAGAGACAAAGAAGGACACTACATGATGATCAAGGGATCAATCCAAGAAGAAGATAATAACAATTGTAAATATATATGCACCCAACATAGGAGTACCCCAATATATAAAGCAAATACTAACAACCATAAAAGGAGAAACTGACAGTAACACAATGATAGTGGGGGACTTTAACACCCCACTTTCACCAATGGACAGATCATCCAGACAGAAGATCAATAAGGAAACACAGGCCTTAAATGACACATTAGACTAAATGGACTTAACTGATACTTATAGAGCATTCCATCCAAAAGCAGCAGAATACATTCTTCTCAGGTGCACGAGGAACATTCTCCAGGGCTGAACACATGCTGGGCCACAAAGTGAGCCCTGGTAAATTTAAGAAAACTGAAATCCTATCAGTCATCTTTTCCAACCACAATACTAAGAGACCAGAAATCAACTACAAGAAAAAAAACTGTAAAAAACACAAACACGTGGAGGCTAAACAATATGCTACTAAACGACCAACAGATCACTGAAGAAATCAAAGAGGAAATCAAAAAATACATAGAGACAAATGAAAACAAAAGCACGACTATCCAAAACCTACGGGATGCGGCAAAAGCAGTTCTAAGAGGGAAGTATATAGCAATACAATCTTACCTCAGGAAATAAAAATCTCAAATAAACAACTTAACCTTACATCTAAAGCAACCAGAGAAAGAACAAACAAAACCCAAAGTTAGTAGAAAGAAATAAATCATAAAGATCAGACCAGAAATACATGAAACAGAAATGAAGAAAATAGAAAAGACCAATGAAACGAAAAGGTGTTTCTTTGAAAAGATGAACAAAATTGATAAACCTTTAGCGAGACTCATCAAGAAAACAAGGGAGAGGGCTCATATCAATAAAACTAGAAATGAAAAAGGAGAAGTTTCAACAGACACCACAGAAATACAAAGCATCATAAGAGACTGTGATGAGCAACACATAACTATGACTATCTCAAGCAACTCTATGCTAATAAAATGGACAACCTGGAGGAGATGGACAAATTCTTAGAAAGGTACAATTTCCCAAGAATGAACCAGGAAGAAACAGAAAATATGAATGACCAATCACAAGTACTGAAATTGAAAATGTGATTAAAAACTTCCAACAAACGAAGTCCAGGACAAGATGGCTTCACAAGCAAATTCTATCAAACATTTAGAGAAGAGTTAACACCTATCCTTCTGAAATTATTGCAAAAAACTGCAGGGGAAGGAATACCCCCAAACTCATTCTATGCGGCCACCATCACCCTGATACCAAAACCAGACAAAGATACCACAAAAAAAGAAAATTACAGACCAGTATCACTGATGAACACAGATGCAAAAATCCTCAACAAAATACTAGCAATATGAATCCAACAATACATTAAAAGGATCATACACCATGATCAAGTGGTATTTATCCCAGGGATGCTAGGATTTTTCAATATCCACAAATCAATCAGAGCGATACACCACATCAACAAACTGAATAAAAACCATTTGATCATCTCAATAGATGCAGAAAAAGCTTTTGACAAAACTCAACACCCATTTATGATAAAAATTCACCAGAAAATGGGCATAGAGGGAACATGCTTCAACATAATAAAGCCCATATATGACAAGCCTACAGCTAACATCAACCGGAGAAAGAAAAAACAATAGTGAAAAGTTGAAAGCATTTCCTCTAAGATCAGGAACAAGACAAGGATGTCCACTCTTACCACTTTTATTCAACATAGTTTTGGAAGTCCTAGCCATGGCAATCAGAGACAAAAAAGAAATAAAAGGAATCCAAATAGGAAAAGAAGAAGTAAAACTGCCACTGTTTGCAGATGACATGATACTATACACAGAAAATCCTAAAGATGCTAACAGAAAACTACTAGAGCTCATCAATGAATTTGGTAAAGTTGCAAGATACATAATTAATACACAGAAATCTGTTTCACTTCTATACACTAACAATGAAAGATCAGAAAGAGAAATTAAAGAAACAATCTCATTTACCATCACATCAAAAAGAATAAAATACCTAGGAATAAACCTACCGAAGGAACAAAAGACCTATGTTCAGAACATTTATTATAAGACACTGACGAAAGAAATCACAGATGACAGAAACAGATGAAAAGATATACCATGCTCTTGGATTGGAAGAATCAATATTGTCAAAATAACTATACTACCCAAGGCAATCTACAGATTCAATGCAATCCCTATCAAACTACCAATGGCATTTTTCACAGAACTAGAACAAAAACTCTTAAAACTTGTATGGAGACACAAAAGACCATGAATAGCCAAAGCAATCTTGAGAAAGAAAAACAGAGCTGGAGGAATCAGGCTCCCTGACTTCAGACTATACTACAAAGCTACAGTAATCAAGATAGTATGGTCCTGGCACAAAAACAGAAATATAAATCAGTGGAACAGGACACAAAGCCCAGAAATAAACCCATGCACCTATGGTCAATAAGTCTACGACAACAGAGGCCAAAACTATACAATGGAGGAAAGACAGTCTCTTCAATAAGTGGTGCTGAGAAAACTGGACAGCCACATGTAAAAAACATGAAATTAGAACACTCCCTAACACCACACACAAAAATAAACTCAAAATGGATTAAAGGCCTAAATGTAAGAACAGATAATATAAAACTCTTAGAGGAAAACATAGGCAGAATACTCTATGACATAAAAGACATCACAGTAATATCTTTTTCAAGCTGTCTCCTAGAGTAATGGAAATAAAAACAAAAATAAACAAATGGGACCTAATTAAACTCAAAAGCTTTTGCACAACAAAGGAAACCAAACAAAACGACAACCCACAGAATGGGATAAAATATTTGCAAATGATGAGACTGAGATTAGTCTACAAAATTTACAAACAGCTCATGTAGCTCAGTATCGAAAAAAAAAACCCAATCAAAAAATGGGGGGAAGATCTAAACAGACCTTTCTCCAAAGAAGACATACAGATGGCCAAGAGGCAGATGAAAAGATGCTCAACATTGCTAATTATTAGAGAAATGCAAGTCAAAACTACAATGAGATATCATCTCACACCAGTCAGAAGGGCCATCATCAAAAAGTCTACAAACAGGGCTTCCCTGGTGGCGCAGTGGTTGAGAGTCCGCCTGCCAATGCAGGGGACACAGGTTCGTGCCCCGGTCTGGGAAGATCCCACATGCCGTGGAGCGGCGGGGCCCATGAGCCATGGCCGCTGAGCCTGCATGTCTGGAGCCTGTGCTCCGCAACGGGAGAGGCCACAACAGTGAGAGGCCCGCATACCACACACACACACAAAAAGTCTACAAACAATAAACGCTGGAGAGGGTGTGGAGAAAAGGGAACCCTCCTAGACTGTTGTGGGAATGTAAACTGCTAACAGCCATATGGAGAACAGTATGGAGGTTCCTTAAGAAAATAAAAACAGAGCTACCATATGATCAAGTAATCTCACTCCTGGGCATATAGCCAGAGAAAAACATGGTTCAAAAGGATACATGCACTCCAATGTTCATTGAAGCACTGTTTACAATAGCCAAGACATGGAAGCAACCTAAATACCCATCAACAGAGGAATGGATAAAGATGATGTGGTACATATATACAATGGAATATTAATCAGCCATAAAAAAGAATGAAATAATGCCATTTGCAGCAACACAGATGGACCTGGAGATTATCATACTAAGTGAAGTCAGACAGAGGAAGACGAATATCATATGGTATCGCTTATATGTGGAATCTAAAAAAAAATTATACAAATGAACTTATTTACAAAACAGACTCACAGACTTAGAGAACGAACTTATGGTTACTAGGAGGGATGAGTGGCGGGAGGGATAGACTGGGAGTTTGGGATTGACACGTACACACTACTATATTTAAAAAAGATAACCAGGGGCTTCCCTGGTGGAGCAGTGGTTGGGAGTCTGCCTGCCAATGCAGGGGATGCGGGTTCGTGCCCCGGTCCGGGAGGATCCCACATGCCACTGAGGGCGGCTGGGCCCGTGAGCCATGGCTGCTGAGCCTGTGCTTCCGGAGCCTGTGCTCTGCAGTAGGAGAGGCCACAGCGGTGGGAGGCCCGCATACGGCAAAAAAAAAAAAAAAAAGATAACCAACAAGCACCTACTGTATAGCATGCGGAACTCTGCTCAATATTCCGTAATAACCTAAATGGGAAAAGAATTTGAAAAAGAATAGGTACATGTATATGTATAACTGAATCACTTTGCTGTACACCTGAAACTAACACAACATTGTTAATCAACTATGCTCCGATATAAAAAAAAATTTTTTAATTTTTTTTAAATGGCAGAAGACATGAATAGAGACTGCTCCAAAAAAGATATACAAATGGCCAATAATCACATGAAAAGATGCTCAACATCACTAATCATTAGGGAAATAAAAATCAAAATCACAATGAGATATCACTTTACACCCATTAGGATGGCTAATGAAAAAAAAGTTAGAAAAAAATAGTAAGTGTTGGCAAGGATGTGGAGAAATTGGAACCCTTGTGCACTGTTGATGAGAATGCAAAATGGTGTCGCCACTATGGAAAACAGTATGATAGTTGCTCAAAAAATTAAAAGTAGAATTGTCCTATGATCCAGCAATTCCACTCTGGGTATATACCTCCCAAAGTTGAACACAAGGTCTCAAAGAGACACGTATACCCATGTTCATAGTAGCATTATTCACAATAGCTAAAACATGGAAGCAACCCAGATGTCCTTTGACAATGGATGGATAAACAAAATGTGATACATACACACACACACACTATTCTGCCTTAAAAAGGAAGGAAATTCTAACACATTTTATATCATGGATGAAACTTTAAAGACATGCTAAGTGAATACCCCAGCCACGCAAGGACAAATACTTATGATTCCACATATATGAGGTTCCTAGAACCATCAAATCCAGGGAAATAAAATGGAAGGGTGATTGCCAGGGACTGAGGAGAGGAGGAAGTGAAGAGTTTAATGGGTACAAATTTCAGGTTGGAAAGATAAAGTTCTGGAGACGGATGATGGTGACAGCTGTACAACAATGTAATTGTACTTAATGCCACTGAACTATACTCTTAAAAATGGTGAAAATGGTAATTTTATCTTATGTATATTTCACAATTTAAAATTTTTTAAACCTTAAAAACTTACTATCAGTTATAAATGTATAGGAAAATTAAAAATAGTAAAATTTACATTCACTTAGTAGCCTGTAATTGAAAACATTTAATGCTCAGAAACACTGAGCATTAAAGTGTTTTACTTCTCTGTAAAATATGTATCCAGAGTGTTTGAACAGCACTTGCTTTCTTTTTGTCATATAACTCATGATGCAGGGGGAGCATTTTTGCTACTACGCCTCGGTGAACTGTCCTCTTTCTTACCAAGTCTGGATCAGCTTCCAACATTGTAGCCTCTGTGCCTTCAACGTTGTGAAGTATTTCTGAGATTCCTTTAATGTGAAGTTTTACATTCATCACCTCCTCTGGGACATCCTCATCTTTTCCCTTACAACCACTCTCCTCCTTTGTGTTGATAAGCTCGCCTCCACTGGGCACCCGTGGGAGTCTCGATGGCAGAGACAACAATCCCAGGTTAGCTATTCCTTCTATAACTCCATTCATATTTGATTCAAACTTCATTTCCAGCATGATCACCTTTTTCTCTGCTGCACTTTCATCTTCGTTGGTCAAATCCCTCTTTCAAACAGCCGTTTTTGTAAAATGTCATGTGGGTTTATCACTATGAGACAAAGAGGCAACACCAATATACTCTGCTGTCTGTGTGGGAACTGAATAAAGGATGTGCAGTGCTCAATGACAGGCAGACTCTGAAACAAGTGATGTGACTGGCCACTGATCATGATGTGCGTCTGTTACATCCGTGGTGATCTGTGGGCTGAAGAGCCAGCAGCTTGTGCATAGTTACTCACAGCACACACACAGGTGAAACTGAAATGGGAACCGTGTTTTGGGGGGTACTGGTTATTTAACTAACCCCTGGTAACTGAAATCCATGCATATTAGAACCAAGCAAAGCAAGTGCTGTATGTGTATAATTACAAACTTAGGTAAGAAGCCCAGAGGAAAGGAACGTGATTCTTAGCGAATCTTCACGAATCTGAAAGAAGTCAGAGTGACTAGAAGTCAGAGTAAGGGAAGGGCACAGCCGTGCAACATAAGGCTACAGAGTGACATGACTGATCAAAGTGTTGATGTTTTAAATGAAGGTTAATATCGATTCTAAAGCTTGTTAAAATGAAAATCACTGTCAATTTAAAGCTATTTTACTTTTCCATTTTTACATAAACCACCATATGAAAAGAGGAGCTATAAGCTATTTTGTAGCATGAGCTTCTTTGGCTTTGTACAGCCCGAGCCTAGAAGCAACACAGTGAAATTATTTTAAAATATAAGAAAAAAAGGATTAAGCAGTAAATGGTCAAGGGCCAAACGAGGCAGGGCGAAGCCATACCACAGAGATGCTGTCCTGATCCTGAGAGGAGGAGGAGGTTATTCTAATTTCCTGGGACTGCTGTAATAAATTGTCACAAACTTAGTGCCTTAAAACAATAGAAATCTTTTCTCTCCCAGTTCTGGAGGCCAGAAGTCCAAAAACAGTTTCCCTGGGCTGAAATCAAGGTGTGGGCAGGGCTGGGCTCCCTCTCGAGGCTTTAGGGAGAATCCATGCCTTGACTACTCCAGCTTCCGGGGACTGCCTGCATTCCTGGGCTTGTGGCTGCCATCACTCCAATCTTCATGGCGAATGTCTTCAAATTTCTTCTCTCTGCTCTGTTTTCGCGTTTTCAGAGCAGTCTTCTCTATGCGTGTGAAATCTCCCTCTGCCTCCCTCTTACAAGGATATGTATGATTGCATCTATCCGATCCAGGAGGATTGGCTATCCACCCAAATAATCAAGGATAATCTTCCCATCTCAAAATCTTTCACTTCATCACGCCTGCAAAGACCCTTTTTGTGGCCATCTAAGTTAACACTCAGGGGAGTTCCAGGGATTAAGATATGGATATCTTTGGGAGGACCATTTTTCAGCCTACCACTGAGGCCATGAAAGGGTTCTTAGCAGAGGCAATATAATTAGACACAAAAAGATCACTCTGGTGGGGGTGGAGGAGGGACAGAGAGGAAAAGAGGAAGCCAGCTGGGCTCTGCAATTGTCCAAGGAGCGGTGGCTTGGACGAGGTGGTGGTGAAGAGAAGTGAATGGACTCAAAAGAGATAGGAAGGAAAACTGGCAGACACAGAAGGTGAGGAAGAGAGGTGCCTAGAGGACCTTCAAGACTTCTGGAGTCTATAACCTTGTTGCACGTGGTGCCACCCATGGAGCTTGGGAACATCAGAAGAGCAGATGTGCAGGAGACCATGAGGCTAAACAAGTGACCTGCAAGACTGCTGGGGGATGCCAAGCAGCACAACAATAGGGTTCTTTGCAGAGGAAGCAGGAGAAACAGCATACGCTCTGGGGTTGGGGCCAGATCTCCCACTCAAAATCTTTTTAACTCGGGTCCAGTAAGACTTCATTTTGTCCCAAGCAAAGTGACAGTGGTAATACTTATCCTCAGGGCTGCTGAGAGAACTGGGATTAAGGGTAAAATTCACGAATCCCAGCGTGTATTGATGGTAAGCACTGATCACCCACTTGATTACCATTCACTGCCGTTCTCTGCCTGATCAGTAATGCAAGCAAAGACCAAGTCCGCTGTGTGATTATATGACTGTAACACTTCTTACTTTATTCTGATTCCTCTCTAGCTTTGCTAATTCGTACTCGTTTATTGCTAAAGCCTGATGCTCATTTAGAGTCACTGATGTATTCTGAAAATAACTCATCAGGCTAAATAAAGTCAATTTTTTCTACAGTTTTTCTAATTGTGTCATTAACGTGTATCAAATATCTTCCTAACTCATCAGTATTTAGTTCCTTCTCTATCTTAAATCATACAAATAGATAATCAACTCAATCATCTCCCTTCTACATTAACAGCAGATGGAACCAGCATCGATAAACAACTTAAAAAGAGATCATCCAAACTAAATATTATCAACTAGCTAAAAAGCCTTTCCAATCACCTGTTCAAAAAAGCTTATTTTTTTCAGTAACAAAATTGTGTTTTCATTAATTTTCTCATCTTTAAATTATCACAGGGTCCTTTTATTACGTGTGGCAATAATCCACAAACCGCATGGACACTTTGAGGATTAAACACACTCGGCTGTCTAGACAAGCAATTCAAACACTAAGTTATCTTAGATAATCACTTAGAAAGTTTAGGAGATTTCTCTATTTTTCTGTTAAAAAGGCATTTTCAAAGTGAAACTAGAAACTTATTCTTCATAATAAAATTTTAGTAAACTAGTGCTCAGTAAACAACTCTGAACTTCATAAGAAAACGCCTCTCACCAAAGCACCTACTTTTTCCTGTAGTTTTCAGCGGAGCACAGGGCAGGAAAACTTCATTTGGGTTTAGTTCATTATTCATAAGCTTCCTTAACTATAAACTTAGACTTGAACTGAATAGCTCCTTGATGAGGTTTTGTTTTACTTTGAGATAAAACAACATTCTTCTATCAAGAGAAAAGCTCACAATTTCAAGTTAGCCTCAACTACCCTCTCTCATGAGCCCAGCTCTGATCCAAGATGCCACAGAAGGGATACAAAAACCACTCAAACCATTCTGTCATTTGTTGCTATTTTTACATTGGTAATTGCTCCAGAACAAGAATACATTGGAATTTCACCACAGCAGGTCCTGACACTTGGCTAAACTACTTCAGACAGCTGTTTCCACTCTCCCATGGCCCTTCCCTCCTTTTTTCCCTGTGATATTTCAAGAGGAGTAATTTCCAGCTCAATGTGTAATTTTAGTAATTCAAGGTAATGAGTGTCTCACCCATCATCAATACACAAAGCCCGAAAAACTTGTGGATGCCCGTGGTTGAGAGCTGAAGCAAATGGCATTCCAGATATAAACTCTTGTTCTTTTCTGAGCAATTAAGTTGTTGCAAACCTTGCTATTGTCCAGGAGCTAACCAATTTCTCCAACAACTGCAGTCCTACAAAAGCCAGCCCCATTTCGCCTTGGGTAGTTCGAGAGTCACAACATCAGACAAGTATGCAACTGATGGATGCAACGTGATTCTTTTTTTTTTTTTTTTTTTTTTTTTTTTTTTTGCGGTACGCGGACCTCTCACTGTTGTGGCTTCTCCCGTTGCGGAGCACAGGCTCCGGACGCGCAGGCTCAGTGGCCATGGCTCACAGGCCCAGCCGCTCCGCGGCATGTGGGATCTTCCCGGACCGGGGCACGAACCCGTGTCCCCTGCATCGGCAGGTGGACTCTCAACCACTGCGCCACCAGGGAAACCCGCAACGTGATTCTTTATTTTAGACCCCAATAAAGTTGAGGGTGAGCATGATTTACAAGACACAAAGATATCAAGTTCCTTTCTGCTCCAGAGATGAGCTGACAACACATAACTAGAGATTTTGCAATTCCCTATTCAAAATGAAGGGGGTAAAAGCACTTGAAGCCTTGACAGTGACTCATTATCCTGGAAGCGGTCCCAAAGCGGCCATGCAGCATGGATTTCCATGTAATCCAATTGCCCCTCAAACCCCAAATTTCTGTCATTTAGTAAATTCAACTTGGATTTGAATACAAAATATCATTTTCCCTCATTTTCTGTCCACTTAGAATAGGACCAAAAATTTTACTTGACAGAGATAAAGTGATACAAACATTTAAAAATCTGTTTATCTGGTGAATGACTTACACCATGGAAGTAAAACCTGAAGGAGGGCTGCTGTAGCCATGAGGCGAGGAAGTGAATTCCAAAGCAAAAGGCGTCTATCTAGATAAGGAGGCCAAAGTGGGAAGAACAGCAAATAATGCTTATTAACCATGGGAACCCAGAAAGAGACGCATCATGCTCAGATTCACGTCCTAGAAGAGCTCCACCTGGAAGGAATACAATGGTGGAATCAAGCATGTAAAAAACAGATTGAGCTAACACGTACTGTGGGATGCAGTGGATGGCGTGGCTGTGGCTGGAAAGACACAGGTCCTGCATGCTGGCTCCGCAATGAGAATAAAGAAGGGAAGGGACCCCAGTGGTTCTCCATCCCCCTGGAGGAGCAGAAGAACCTGCACTGACATCCCTTCCTGGAGCTCTAAGAGCCCTAGAAGCAGCCGTGTGTGACCTGGAAATGCTGGCGTTCAGAGGCAGCAACCGGTGAGGCCAACACTGGAGGAACCCCGCGGTGCGCTCTGCCCTCGCACCCAGGGTCACAGACATACTGGGGGCACTGCCTCCTCCAGCACGTACCCTCTGCAGCAGCCCTGCCAGCCGCGGCTTGCCTCCCCTTCCTGCTGCTCCCAGCGGGCCCAGGATTTCAGCTGCAGAGACTGAACCTGGTCTTGAGCCCTACACCCCAAGCCTAGTACCTCTCAATGGAGGTGTTCTGGAAATCTGTGGCGGCCATTTTGGGGTAACACGATGACGGCAGCAGAATGGGCCAAGGACCCGAGACATCCTCAATGTGCAAGAGAGTCCCAAGTATCACCCCATGTCCCACACAACCTCTGAAGGTCTTTCCATTATTTAGTTCTGAAATCCACCGCCATTGACTTACAAGCACAAAATCATTCTGTCCTTGTTTAAATATACCCTTTCTCAAGATCTGTTCACAACTGTAGAAAACCATGTAACAGCCACACTGCTTGCGGCATCTGAGCTGCCAACACACCACAGCTACACCAGCCCGCGCCTGCCGCTATCACATGCCAGAATTTCAAAGGGATGTTGAAAACTCCTTTACGTATATTTAAAGCCAAGTTATTAAAGATCCATGAAATACTGGATACCAAGGATTTTCATTAATAAATTTCATTTTTGCCATCTATTAAGAATCGGTAGCACACTGAAATTTATATCAGGAGAACTGCACAGAGAATTTATTTATTGGGGGTTTCTTATTTTTCTACCTTACTCTGATACTGTCCTCAGGGTGACACACCTCCCACCCCACCCTAACTTCCCTATAAACTTTTTCCAATTCATCTTTAATCCTAGAAATCTATTAAGGGCTTTGGTCTCCAAAGTACCGGGTTTGGGGAGGGATTTAAAGATGGGAGATCTGTTTTCTGAGACACTTTGTCAGCACACATCCCAGGTCCTAACGCTGTGAATTAATGATGCTGACAATAACCTGACACAGGCAGCCAGGTTCATTGCAAAAAATGCTTCCTCGTTTTCTCCACGTCAACAGTCCGTGGTTTGCCTTGGCATATCATGCCACTTCGCTTTAGGCTGTTTCCCGGCTTTCTCTTAACAAAGAACTGTCGTCTGTTACCTCTTTTATGTCAAGTGTATCTACTCTCTCATTTTTCTCCTATGGAATGGCTTCTGATCGTCTCTTAAATCCAAATTTATGCACTGTACACAGGTGCAAGCACCTAACTAGTCCATCTTCTGATGAAGGTGTGCTGAGCATTTACATTGTGAAATACATGTAATTTTGTGTTATGAATTTCTTTTTACTTCTCCTTTATGATACTATTTGGGCATTCTACTGACTTTTAGACATTATACGTATGGGCAGGTCATTTCATCTGTCAGTTTCATTTTAGGATCACAGAAAGGGAATTACACAATATTCTCTCTGTTATAAAGAAAGGGCATTAGATTTGAGAGAGTCGAGAGCCATCCATCTGGAAAGCTTCCCCTCCCAACCTCCAAGTTCTTCCAGAGACCAGTTCTTCCTGAAATTCAGGACAGGGATCGTGGAGTCGAGAAGCTAGACTCCTGCCTTCTCCTGCCAGAGAGGCAAGTAACACCAGCATGTCATGCCGCCACCACCCGGGGTAATGCAGAGCGCTGGGGGAGGCTGATGGGAGCAGTGGAAGGGCTGGCCAGTGAGGGTAGGCCTCTGCCTGACCAGAAACAACATGGGGTGGAGGAAGGCCAGGTGCAGCTGAGACCCAGGGCCACTTCAGAAGCAGGAGACCTCATCAGAGCCTCCGATTTCCCTTTGATGGTGCCTGTCAAGACTGGCATGTGCTTGGCGGCAGCTCTGCTCCCCATCACCCCACACTATGCACTGGGCAGCCTGGATGCACCAAAGGGAAGAGACTGAGGAGCCAGAGAGGAGTCCTGCCACCTGCGTATGAGAAGCTGAGCATCAGTTCGGGGGTGCTTGGAGCCCCTCCACTGGGTCCAGACATGGCCACTGCACACGAGAATGCAGGAGGGCTTTGGGGAATCGAGGCTCCTGAAGGGCACTACCCCTGGGCTGCACGTGCAGATAACGGGGAGCTGACATGCCCATAAAACCTCTTGGACCCCACATGACCGCAGCGACCTCGGGAAGGTCAGGACCACCCGATGAGAAGTCTACCCATCTCGGCCCTCTCGCCCAGACAGGCAGCCGTGTGAACGATGCCCGTACATCACAGTGCTGGATAAAGAGGCGGAAGGATGCTGCAGCAGCGCCACCTTCTCGTGGAAATCTGAGCTGTGTCTTGAGTGACCAGTCAGAACTAGTTAGATAACACAAAAGTCTCCAGCATGACTAACCTGGAAGGAACCTAGAAAGAGGCAGGAGGGAGGCAGGGAAGCAGACAGGACAGATGAGAGCACATCCTACACCAAGCCAAGACCTCGGACTTCATCCTGAGGCCAGCTGGGAGCCACAGAGCATCTAAAGCTCGGGTGACACACTCCCCGCGGACAGGCCTCTCCGGTGGTTTATCAGATCGCCTGTGGGTATCAGAGTGTGGTTTGCAGATTTCTGGGGAAACTAACCCCAAATGACATTAGCAGCACACAGGTAAACTTCTCATAGTGTACGAGCTACAGAAGCGAGGTAGTGTAGTGCTGTGGTTAAACACTCAGGCTCTGCAGCCAGACACCCTGGGTTCAAAGCCAGCTCTCCCACTTACTGTGAAACCTTGGGCAGGTCATCCAATGTCACTGTGCTTCCCCCCCAGCCCCCCGTAAGAGGGAGGTGACAAGAGCACCCCTCACAGAGCTGTGGGGAGGACAGAGTGAGGATGAACACACGGGGAGTGCTGATGTGTGGCCTGGCACAGAGAAAGGACCACGCAGTATTTACCATTACGTGTTTATTTTTGATGCACCATTAGGAAAATAAGTTACCTAAACCAGTGATTTCACAGATATTACGGCTCGGATAAGACTGAGTGTTAAAGTGACTCTTTCTGCAGCAGATTTAAAGGTATTAAGCGAGCAATGCCTGCCCGAAGCAGGGACACACTTCTCACCTTTGTGTCCTGCACACGGTGGACCTTCTCTAAGGGCTTTCTCCATCATAACGGCCCGTTTTCCTGTAAGACAAGAGTAACTCCCTGTTGTATATCTATTTCTTGTGTTCTGAAATTCTTGAGCAAGAAGGAAGAGATGGAGAAAGCAACCTTAGCTTAGGGGGAAAAGGGCGGAGACGGTCAACCAGCAACCACCTTTACACACGAAGAAGAACCCAGTCCCCGTCTTCAAATCAGACGTCAGAAGTCATTCACGCACATCTAGACAGCAAATTTACGAACAGCTTTCTAGAACATGTGTCTGTAACTATGTGTGGTGACAAATGCTAACTAGACTTATTGTGCTGATCACTGCACAATATATACAAACATCACGTCACCATGTTGTACACCTGAAACTAGGGTGTTGCATGACAACTATACCTCAAAAAACATGCATGCAAAGTCACTTGTTCAGAAACTGGGATGCATTTCTCCGAATAACAAGGCTTCAAGTGGTGACTAGATCCCCAGGTTAGCCCAAAAAGACCTATTCAATACCAAACCGGACCTCTGTTACCAGCTGAACAGCGTACTACAAATGTAAGGGACGGAGTAGGTGGAGGAAAAAGTCTAAGGCGGAGATGAATTCCTCCCCAAGTAACCCCAGCCCCTTGCACGGGGCAGAGGCGGTGGTAAACCAAGTTTTGAAATAACAGCCGTCTACTTTCTGTGCTTCTCTTATCCTCTCTCCTCTCCTGGAGTCCTCAGCATGGGCCTCTTCAAATTCCCCCCCTGCTGTTGCTGGGTAAGTAGGAGGGTGACCCTGGCAAAGGAGACTGGGGTGTGAAAAATGGGATTTCAGGAGCTAAAAAAGTCTGTGCAAACTGTCTAAGCCCTGAAACACAATGGTGTGTTTGGGGGTCCACAGGGTGTTCCGTGTAACGCGAGGAAAGAGCACCTCAAGCCATCCCACCCCCACGGTACAGGTGGTCACTTTTTTCTGACAATTTCCTATATAAACTCTCCCGTTATCCTACAGGCGGCTGCATTTTTTAAAAAAAATTCCAATTAAGCCAAATGAATCTTTAATTGGGATCTTCTCAGACGGTGCAATCATTGGGGGGGGAAAATCAGCCTTTTTCCAAACACACTGCTGAGTTGAGGAGGATGGAAAAGGGCAGCAGCTGAGTTTCCTCCCTGCCGCCAGTTCCCTACACCATTTCCCGCTTTCCCGCGCTTCTCCTCTTCCTGCATTTCTGCACCTATGGACTCTCCAGGGACTCTGGCAGCGAGGCCCAGGCACCCGGGCTCTGGGAGCAGCCAGATCATGCAGGAAACAAGGGCAGCCAGCAAGCTCTCCCTGGCGTCCAGAGCATCTGACACAGTGCTGGGCACACAAGAGGCTCCGACGCCTACTGGCTCAGTTACACAAGTCTTTTGAGTTTTTCCAGGGAGAACTACGGTTTGTACCAGGGGTCATGAAACTCTTTCTGTAAGGGGCTGGAGAGTAGATATTTTAGGCTTTGCAGGCTGTAGGCTCTGCATAGCTATTCAAAGAGAAGATACATAAATAAGCAAGTCTGGCTGTGTCCCAATAAAACTTTATTTACAAAAGCAGCCAGCCAGATTTGGCCCATGGGGCCTAGCCTGCAATCCCTGGATTATACTGAGCCATCTCTATGGTAAGACTGGCTCCATGATCGACACGCTCACAAATAAGGCCACGTGTCATACTGCTTGGTCATATGTACCATAAACTGTGTTAAACAATTTAGGATCCATACATTCATTTTAAACATACACGTTACCGTGAATTTTTCTTGCTTTTTGTTTTTAATACATTTTTGCCATTTTTATACTTTAAAATAAAGTGGAAAAGAAAAGTATCACAATTCCTAATACCGACTATGCACTAATTCTATATCAAGGCCTCATTTATGTATATTTGTCATCGGTGATCATTCACTTTAACCATTACATGCTTTTTGAGTTGACAATGACCAAACAGGGCTTTTTAAGAATATCTACAGCCAGAAAGTCGTAGTCATGTTGGCAGGGGTAAACAAGGCAGATGTTTTAGGGTCAGTTAAAGCAGATGGAGATGGTGACCTGAAGGGGAGGAGAGACAGGAAATGCCACACCTATGAAATAAGAACCACAAAGCTCTTCGGGCCAGGAACTCCAAATGTCTTCTGTTCTCCTCAGAGTTCAGTGTGTTTCACCTCTACTAGTCCTTCGATTAAAAAAGTAGTATCTCAAGCCAAAAAGAGAAAAAGATGGTGACACATTAGGATCCTGAGGCCCAAGGAGCCAGGTGTTAATTACAGATGCGACGGCCACACTGTGAAGGATGACGGTCATCGGAGAGCATGAGTTAACTAAACACCCTGAAAGGCAGAGCTGACTCCCAGCAAACATGGACCAACCAGCGGATCTGAGAAAAATCAAGCGTAGAAAAACCATCCAACGTGACAATCAAATAACACTAATAAGCTGGCAGCTCTCACCCCCCTTCTCCAGAAGCCATTTCACATCTCTCCTAGAGTTCCATTTCCACCCACCTCCGCTCACGTTCTCCTCCCTCCTCCCCTCCCCCACCCCAACTCTTCCTCCTTCAACTTACTCACTTTCACCCCATCATGGCGCTCAGCAACAGTTCCTCTGGAAAATTTTCCTTCAAGCTGGGCTACACATTCCTTCTCTCCAGTCCTACAGGCTACGTCTCCCAGCCTCCCCACCGGCCAATCTTAACCTGCACCTCAACACCTAAAAACCTAGTGCCTGTCTCGTGCACATAACCACAGCCTATCTTTCATCACGAGCCTGAGTACCTACAGGTCTGAGTGTGTGTCACACACATGAACGTCGTTAACAGTGAGAGTGTGTATGTGTGTGGGAGATGGAGTGAACACTGCTGAATGAGAGCACTGAGCCCCCCGACCAACACGAGGAATGTGATTTCAGATGGTCAGGATCACGAACTTACAAAGGTATATCCTTGGGCTTAAAGCAGCACCACTGTACCCCAACCTCTGGGAACACATCTCCAAGTGCATGATGGGGGCTGAGCATCAACAGGTAGCAGTAGTTACACTACTACTATAGTTACAACAGAAGTGGCAGCTACATTTTGAAATCCCAACTACGGAGTCTCATATCTCAAAAGAAAGCCCCTACTGTGCATATATTTTGAACTCCTATATGTACAATATCTGAATTATACAATCCCGGCTTTCCACGAATTCAGAATGGCCAAGTAACCATTTCTCATTAGGTAGCTGTTGGGGAAACTTTTATAATCCTAGTAAGGTGGCAAGAGAAAGTGACCTTCTTGCTTTAAGTTTCTTAACGTGTTATTCTTACACTAGGCACAAAACGTTTCTACTGTTAAACTAACGATAGGATTCTGGAATTTTTACTACAATGGGAAGGGTGGTGACAAAAGAATCCTAAGAAAAGAGATCATCTGATTGTTCTATCTTCTGTAGAGAAACTGAGCTAGAGGTGTTCCTCAAACACGAAATCACTGCTGGGTTTTCCAGCTGGCCATTCGACTCTGGAACTGCAAGAGAAGTATCCCAGTGCATGACAGGACCCAAGTCTCATCAAACGCATTATGTGAGGCTAACTTTAAATAGAAAGGCTACCTGCATTCGGGACATTGTGTCTTCTGTTCAAACTATGCCGTCAAGAAGAAAGAACAAGAGTAGTGAGGAAGACACCAGGCACAAAAGCTAGTTAGTGTTTATTGAGCGCTTACGCCAGCTACCGTGAATTCTTTTAATACTAACCACCACCTTACAGGTGTGCGCGATTCCCATTTTATAGGCAAGTAAGCAAACTGAGAAACCAAAGTCAGCAGCTACGAAAAGTGGGCAACCAGGATGGCCACCCTGGTTGCCGGACAGCTGATAGGATTAATGCTACCACTATCCACTCCTAAAAAAGAGTTTAAGTTGCTGGAAAACGAGGTCACAGGGCAAATTACAAAATATAATCAGTTAGGCAGGACAGGCAGGAATGGTTTAAAGGAAAGAGCCCTGGATTTAGAACCAGGGCTTGTGTCCTGGGCCACGCTAAACACGGAGACTTGAGTGCCTCGTTACAACACTGTCATGATAAAATACACCTCTCTCTTTTGTTGTCAGTGGAATAGTGAGAATATAAGGGAATGTGCCTGGCACTGTGCTTAGCAGAGAAGACATACTACAGTATCTTGTTCTTTTATCCTCGGTTCCCATTTCAAAATATAAGCAGACAGCTACAACTCCTAGCTCTCCAGCGTAAGCCCCCCACCCCAGACCCCTCCCCCTCCCCTCAACCCCAACACCCACAGAGAAACACTTTCAAGGTGTATCTTTCCGCCCTTGCTGTGAGAAGAGCTTTCCTAACGCTCAAAATTTGCCCTCTAGCAACAGTGCATACAGAGGTGTCTAGATGAGGCAAAATGACTTAGTTCACGCCTTTCAATATATGGGAACCATGACGTAGTAATTTAAGTATGTTAGAGCAGTTTAGAGGGAAAAGAAGATCATTAAAATAAGTAACAGAACATTTCAAGGCAAGAAATGTTGAAATATGCAAGCACAGTGTCTTGATCAGCAACTGAAGAAAGTAAACTTGACTCAGACTTTCTCCACTCCTCTCTGATACAACATAAATTCCCATGTCTTTAAAGAGTGAAAGCACAGTAAGTGAAACTTTTTTTCATGAAATACATTCTCAGATGGCTAAAATAAGCCACAGGAGACACTGTGAGACGAGTCTTTTAAATCTATCCTCTGGAAATCCTTGATGAAACTCTGGCTTGAAATCAGACTGAATGCTTTAAAAATAAAATGTTCTGAATAAAGCTAAGAAGTTTCCATTTGCAGATTTTTTTAAAAAACTGATTTAAAAGTAAAATGTCTCAGTGAAAAGTTTATAGTTGTGAGATACTTGCTTTGCCATTAAGCATGTGTAAGCTCCCACCGGAAGAAACCACCATTCTTTTAAGTCTGAAAACTTCAGGCGTCTGTATCCCACCGTCCCTCATTTGCTTACAGACTGTGGCTCTCAATCACAGCTGCACATTTGGTTTGGTCCTCTAATTCCTACCAAACCACCAGCTCTAAAGAAATGCAGCAATTGGCCCTTAAACATTTACAGGGAAGCTGCTAATCAACATCCTTGAGTCTTGTCAACACTAGAAGGTCAAATTACAAACTTGCTTCCTAAACCAGAAAGCGGATGCTTCTGCTCCCCAAAGAAATTGAAGGCTCCTCCCACACCCACGAGAAAGCAACCAGGTTTTAGTTTTTCTTCATGTTTAAAAAGAGGAATAAAAAATTAACTGAACACACGTGTGCTTCCTCCCACTCTCCCGTATATTTAGAATCCCTCCATTTTCTTCTACCTTTAAGTTAGAAAAATCCATCATAAATTCGCTCTCTTGAAAGGCATTAGCAACTCATTTTGGGGACTGAGTTTTAGAAGAAAGGCAGAGAGAGGTGAGTAAGCAGAGTTCGGCTGATTCTTTTTAATTCCTGCACGGCCAGGCAGTTATACATATCTGTTTTCAAACAAGGAAAGCGTTTGCAATGCACAACGATGCAAAGTAACGCGAGGCACAAGAAACGGGCACGATGGCTGGTGTGGTCCGTGTCACAAAGGCAGCACGCTAGCCGGAGTCACAACCCTGCAAGTCCCGGGCTCGCGGCTGCCTCAAATCGCATCCGGTCTCAAGTCTCAAAGCCAACGGGCTCCAGACCCGGCAGCGGGGGAGGCGACCCATGAGAGAGAATCGGACAAACACCGGACGCCCCTCTTGGAGGGCGAGGCCGAGAGAAAGTGAGGGAACAGAGCAGGAGCCGGGAAGACACGCGGCGAGTCCCGCGGAGGGAAAGGACCACGGAGCAGGGGTGGAGGCGGAAGGGGAGATGTGGCAGAGGCGCCGGCTGCAGCTCAGGCAGAGGGACAAGACACGGGGAAAGGCGACAGGGCCAAGGATCACTGACCGACGGGAGGGGGAGGGGGCTTCTGGGACGGGCCGCAAAGGGAAGCGCGCGAGCCGGCCCCGAGGGGCGCGTGCCGGGCGGGGGAGCGAGGCGCGTCAGTCACCTGTATTGTTTGAAAAGCTGGTCCGACTCCCTAAAGCCGTTGTTGAGCAGCATGTTGATGCCGGCGAGGGCCAGCTCCGCGTCCTGCAGGGGCGCCGCCGCCGAGTCTCCGTCGTCCCGCCGCCGCGGCCGCTGCTGCTCCGAGCCAGCCATGGGCGCGCGAGGCTCTGCGCAGGGCCGAGGCGAGGTGGGGTAGCAGCTGCTGCGGCCCCCGCTCGCGCCCGGAGCCCGGCTCTACCTGCCCGGAGCGCGCCGGAGCGGGCGCGGGGGAGGGGCGCGGCGGGCGGGGCGCGGAGGGAGGAGCCCGGGTCCAGCTGCAGCGCGGCGGGGGATGTGGGCGCCCAGGCCGCCGCCTCCAGCCGCCGCGGGGATTACTCAGCAGCCGCCCGCCCGTCCCCTCCGAGGCGCGCGGCTCGCGCCGCCACCAAAACGGAATCCGTTTCCGGGTGTCTCTACCCCAAAGGAGCCAGGGCCGAGCCGCTGCCGCCCCCGCTTCCTGCAGCCCTCGCGCGCCGCCCCGGGCCCTCACACCGCGCCCCTCGCGCGGCAGCCCGGGGCCAGCGCGCCGAGCCTGCCCGGACACGCGCGAGGCCCCTAGGCCCGGCCCTTGACCCCCTCCTCCAAAAGGGCCGGACCCGGGAGTTGCAGGGAAGCTGGAAAGGGCAGACGGGTTCGGAGAGCGCACAGTGAACTCCGCCCGGGCCGCAGCGAGAGCGCTCCTCGCTTTTGCCCCGAGTGACTGAAACCCCACGCAGGCGGCGCGCGCGACCCGCAACTTTATCCGCACCCTTGGACCGCCTACTAGCTCGCGGCAGCCAATCCTCGAGGAGGTGGGCGGCGGGGACGGGGCCTCCGGGCACCTGCCCGACAGCTGCCCCGAGCCCAGCGTTGAAGAACTGGAGCGGCGAGGTCCTGGGTGTACGGCACCCACCCTCTCCGGCCCGCCACCAGCATTTGCGCGATGGGGCAAGAAGGCAAATGGTGGCCCAGATGGCACATACCTAAATATTCAGGAGTTATAAATTACGCTGTTGTGCGTTCTACTCTCACCCTGACAATTATGCTTTCTTACCAATGGAAGAGAAAAATAAGTGTAAAGCTGTGGTTTCCGTAGGACCGAATGTCAGTAAAACGCCAAAGATAACCGAATTTAGCCATTATTGACTAAATTCTGATGATGGGCTGGTGATGTGTGTGTGTCTGCGTAATATTAGGGAGGCAAACAACCCATAAATTGATTTTTGTCATTTTTCCATAAATTAATTTTTCTCACCTTTGTCTTAGCAAAATCACTATGTATGTTGTTACAATGAAGATTATGTTATTCATGTCAAATTAAACCACCTTTCTTAAATCGTCGTAGTTCTTAAAGTGTAGTTTATTAAATTCAATTTGGAGAAACTTTGCTCTGCCAAAACATTTACAATTGTAAATTACAATCGAAATTGTCTTTAAAAATTAAAACGATGTTCAGGTTTCGAGATAACCCATGAATTGTAAATATCATGTCCAGCATTCTAGTGGGATCAATAAGATAAATGATCCCAGAAAATATTACAAAATAATATAATTTCATCCTGTAAGTAGCTATCACTTGTTTTGTGATTTGTGCCATTCCTTACACGAATATCTCAATCCATACTATATTCCCAACATTCATCTATACAAATTTAAGAGTAATGTGAATTCTTGTCGCTCCTTAGCTGTTGTGTATAACTGTTGCATCTGGAGCCACAAATTAGAACACCAAAAGAAGCAAGACGATGCATGAGTCTCAGCCCTGGGAAATAATACTTTGTAAGGGAGGAATCATTGCCTTCATGTGCTCTGAGAAGGATATGACAAGTTGACCAATTTTTTTTTTAATCCAAGCACTACTGGATTTAAAATAGTGTTAGTTTCAAACATCAGCACTGCCACAGGTTATAGGTTCCATTGAGCCAGCACTGAGTGCCAGATCCCCAGTGATAGAGGTGCCTATGTGTTCCTTAATAAATGTGTGTGTGTGTGTGTGTGTTTATGTTGTGATGAGCAGGGCCCTCTAACATGGGTCTTAGGTACTATACCATCCATGGGGCTCACATGGGCCTCTGGCACAGAAAGGAACCCCACTGGAACATACTGCCAGTGGTTACAGGAGCTGACAACATGCCCAGTGCTTACAAGCTGCCTGAACTTTGGATCTGTGGAACCATCCACCCCCAAATCCCTGTAACAATCTAGTCAACAAGGGAGGGAAACCAGGAGAGCAATACCAAACTTAGCAGAAAGCCTGTACTCCCCCAACAGGAGAAGGGCGCCTCACACAGTTCTCTATGTCCCTGTTACTTGAGGGCGGGGGGGGGGGGGAACAGTCAAGGCGTTGACGGCACCATGGGTGTTGTTAACAAGTTGTTCCTGGGACCCTGCAGCTGAGGATGGGGGGAGGAGTGAGCAAAATCAAAGCCATGTTTGTGGGGCTAGTTCCATCTCAAGAACCTAGCACAATCAGTGACGCAGACTTAGTGAAATTAAACTGTTGAAAGACTGAGGCAAGGTCCAGTGCAACTTCCCAGCACCCCATAATAGGCAAGGGAGGGGCAATATGGATAGAGGATAACTCTGCCAGGTAATATACACCAGATATGTGTCACGCTGGATTTAACCACATACCAAAACAATGAGATTAGCAGCAGCAGCATGAATGGACGTTTTCAAATATTTGCCCTGTAATGAGGGACACAAAGAGGATTCAAAACGGGCCCCATGATCCTGAAGGGAGACAACACACGGACCAGTAATTATGCTTGCAGCTGTAGCTGGCAATGACACCTGCCCAAGGTTCACCTTGCAGGTGGGGAATTAAGGCTGATTGTGCTTTCTTCACTGGATAATAATGGCAGCTAATGATGGATATTTACGGGGTCATGGTGTATATTATCTACAAAAGGAAAAGAAATCTAGATTACGAACACGTTAGGGCATGATGCACTTGAAATTGCGAGATTTTCAGCACCCTCTGCAGAACTAACACAGTCTTCAGTGCGTTTTCCTCTCAAGGGGAGGAAAGAACCTATTTTCCTTCCATAGACCTCTTGTGGGCATTGTCAGTACTTTGTGTCTCCTCATGAGATTTCATTATGAAAATGAAACTCCAAGTTCAAATGATCACTGAAAAGTTGTAGACATGTGTATTATCCTTTACACGGTAGATTTTTTTTTTTTTTGCGGCACGCGGGCCTCTCACTTTTGTGGCCTCCCCCGTTGCGGAGCACAGGCTCCAGACGCGCAGGCTCAGCGGCCATGGCTCACGGGCCTAGCCCCTCCGCGGCATGTGGGATCT
Organism: Globicephala melas; assembly: GCF_963455315.2. Lineage (NCBI taxonomy): Eukaryota > Metazoa > Chordata > Mammalia > Artiodactyla > Delphinidae > Globicephala > Globicephala melas. The sequence goes on from NC_083326.1 coordinate 49,183,443, forward strand.
TCCCAGACTGGGGCACGAACCCGTGTCCCCTGCATCGGCAGGTGGACTCTCAACCACTGTGCCACCAGGGAAGCCCAACACGGTAGATTTTTTTTAATAAGATGTCTTGGTTGCAAGTAACAGAAAAACCTGACCCAAATTGGCTCAGAATAGCAAATGTATTGATTCATGAATGGAATTTTCCAAAATGAGGCTGTCCAGGGCTGAAACACTATGACTAGGACCCAGTTTCTCCCCCTGTCCACCTCTCAGCTCTACCATTTTGGTGCTTGGTGGTTCTATTCTCAGACAGACCCTCCTCTCCTGGTCCCCAAACAGCTGGAAGCTCCCATGGCTGCCTGCTTGCCTCTTCACATCCAGTAGGAAGGCATTGCTTCTTGAATGCTTAACTACAACAAAAATCCCCTAATTGAACCACATTGGCTTTGATTGGCCTGACTGTGGTCAGGTTCTCATTCTTAAACCAATCAGTGTGTGTATGTGTGTAGGGGGAGAGGGAATGGCATTATAATTGAATTTAGCCAATCAGAGCCTTCTCCAGCATCTGGGAGGTGGGACCAATTCCATCCAAACTCCTTGGCTGGGAAATTCCACATCTATTAGGAAAAGGAAGTCAGGAAATGGATGTCAGAAAGACAACCAGCAAACATCCCTTAACCTTGTCCTTCCTAAACATGTTTTGGGATTTTGGAATTCAAATTATTTAGTAATGCTAATAACCATGCCTTAACGTATCTTTGTAAATCTGCACTACCAATTGAAATAAAGACAGGTTTCCGAATGTCTTGGAACTCCAAAAAGGAGGAGAGCTGGGAAATTAATGTCACTACGTTTTCATATTACTCTAGCTTTGATATCAAACTCAGTCTTTAACTCTACTGAAGATTTAGTCGGGTAGCTTTGTGAGGGTAGATCTAGTTAACTGCTTTTAATTAGAAGGCAAATCAGGTCAAGGGTTGATATGCAAAACTTTGTGGCAGGTTCCTTTCTTTTCTGCTCACAGGTGGATCACCAGCTGGTCTCTAAGGAGGGGAGCACCCATGGGGGCCCACCTGGCTGTTTCTCCAGCAGGATGGATGTCTCCGACAAGATACTCATGCTGCCCTGGAAACTACAGCAGTGACCACGGAGCAGGAAACCATTCCCTTCTCACTGTATACCTTCTCATCTGTCTTTCCCCAAATCAAATACCCAATGGACCACAGTGGGGGCTTAAACAGGTGTTTACTAGAGCTTAGATCATTGTTCTGCTGCTGTCTAGATTCCTCCCCTGGCTGGCTCAAGCAGTGAGGCCTCCTGTCCAAGCTCTCGATTGGGATGTGTCTTTGAGTGGAAATTCAGGTCCTCTCCTGGTCTTCAGAGGCTCTCCCTCTCCCTCCCTCCCCCAGTCCTTTTGCCTTTCTTCCTGCGTCCCTTCCCTTTAACCTCTCTGCTTGCTAGTCACTGGTTCTTGCTGTTCCCTAATCTACCGTCCCTCTCTCCTCCTTACAGAAGTAATCAAGCCTCCCTGTCCCTTAGTCCCTCTCATGACTCGAGCATTCTGCAGCCTCTGGTGAACGTCCACGGCTTCTCTTCTCTGTCTGCTGACTGTTGCTCTATAGAGGGAGAGGTTGTCTCTGATTTCAAGGTCTGTGGGTCTGTTGAGTCCTGCAGGGGGGTTGGGGGTGGGAGGCAGAAGAGCTGTGGTCCCGTGGATGAGGGAGGGGAAAGGTGCCAAAAGGTCCGGGAGTGCCCTGGTGGGTTTCCTCCTGGAGTACCTAAAACCAAATATACCTTCCACTGTGATTAATTTCTATCTGGAATCCCCATTTTTATCTAAATAAGGAAATTATTTGCCTTCACTTGATTTAACATTACCCATTCCTTACTAACAATCCTGGCCTTATTATGCTAACATTAAGCCTTTCCTACACTAACTGACAACACATGGCATGGCTCAGTTCTCTCTAACCTCTATGCTTCTCCCCTGACTAGAGGAGGGAGGGGACTCCTTTCCACTCACAGAACCACGTATATGAATCTGTTTAAGTGGAAGCAGCAGCGGCTCCTCACTGGCTTCCCAGAGTGGATTTGTTCCAAGTCATAAAGTGTAGTCAGATTCACTTGGACTGTCTAGAGCACGCAGTAGGTGCTCAGTCCCTGTTTGTCAATTGTATGGTGAGTTGGAAGTGTAGGGAGATGGAGATTGGGCTTAAATCATAGACTATGATTTGGGTTCTGCAAAGCATTACCTTTGTGACGTGGGGCAATTTTACTTAACCTCTTTCAGCCTCAGTTTCCCCATTTATGATATGAAGACAATCAGTAGCTTCAAGGCAAGTAGCTGCAAGAGTGGGCACATGAATAAGCTGCAATAGCAAGATATTATCTGAATCCACACAATTAGTTTTCTAATATTAATGAAAGCTAGTGGAGCCTTCTGTTCTTATATTGTCAATGGCATTATCTTTTTTTCCCAACAACATTAGCTTGAAATATCCAGCTACAAGAAAACCTGTGCAATTAAATAACCAAATACATCATACGGAGATGATTAATTTAAACCATTTCTAATATAAACAGCATATGTTTGCTATTTTAATGCAGCCTGAGGCAGAAGTGCCAATTTTCTTCAGAGGGTATAAAAAGTATAAAGTAAAAATATCTAGGTCTTAGAGTTCTTCATTTGGGTCTGAATTGTGTTTGCTTTAATAACCCATTAGTATGTTTTTGACACTGCCTGAATGGCTGGACAAGGAAATCTATAATATTTAGTATGAACATTTAAAAAATGCATCTTCTATATATCCTGTGTGTGTAACATGTTTTGCAGTCAGCTATGGTTGGTTTATCTTTGCAAGAAGAGACACGTTGTTAATATAAAATAATGCCTTATTCATTTAATCACTTGTGTTTTGCTCTGGGGTTAAGTTAGCAATCTGGGTGCCCCAACCGAGAACTCAGCACCACTGAATTCCCTGTGGTTAATTAAGGAACTAGTTGAAAAAAGTTTTTTATCAATGTGGGTAATCCACACAGGTTTTACTTGTGCAATGTATGGACACCACTGAGTAGGGTGCCCTGACATTCTGGGTTTCACAGGGCACTCGCTGCGTGTTCTCAGAGTGTCAGAACAGGGGGAAGTGCTGGCAATATTTAGACAAATATTACAAGGCTTCTCAACACTGAGGATAAAACATATAGCCAGAGACACATCCACAGTACAATATGGTAAGTATCATAGTAGACCTCACTATAAAGTTTCTCAGAATCCATTTAATTCCTGGATTTGCTCCTTAAATGGTTATAACAGATGTTTACCTTATGAACTGATATTCACTGATTTTCTATTAATTTGTTGATTCTTTACCCCTTCAGAGTTAGCATATGGGCCACATTGGAATACCTCTATCACTAATTTATAGCCAGTCCTTGATTTTTGAGCCCCCAAATAGTATTACCCAGTTTGGGTTCCCCCATCAGTTATCAAAGGAAGCTAATCACTATTTCTGATTACGTTCACATCTTTCTTCAAAAGAAGATCCACCACAACTGAAGATATTTTTAAGAACCTGAAAAGGGACTTCCCTGGTGGCGTAGTGGTTAAGACACCATGCTCCCATTGCAGGGGGCCCGGGTTCGTTCCCTGGTCAGGGAACTAGATCCCACATGCATGCCACAACTAAAGAGTTCACCTGCCACAACTAAGACCCAGTGCAACCAAATAAATAAATATTAAAAAAAAAGAACCTGAATACAATTTTGAAGACAATTCCAGAAAAGGAATTAGATGAAAAAATAATATCTTTTAAGAAAAGCTTCGTATGTAAAGGAGAAAACATCCACTACAGTATATAACATTGGATATTTGTTTTAAAAGATTCTATTAAACAAGCTCGCTTCCCTATGAAGAGTACACATACACACACACGCTAAAAAATCTATTTTGAAAATCTCCTATAATTAGAAAACAGTGATGGCTGCACAACTCTGCAGATATACTAAAAACTATTGAACTGTACATTGTGAATGGTGAATTTTACAGTATGTAAATCATACCTCAATAAAGCTGTTAATTTAAAAAAATGTAAAATCATTCTAAGTGACAAAGTGAAAAACAGTAGGAGAAGGGAGTTCATGTTTTGAATCTTCGATTTCATATGTCTGGGGCAGAAAAAAAGTTTATTATTAAAAAAGAAGAAATCTCTCGAAGAGTGTCCATAAATCAGGAACGGATGCTGGCTACCGTCACAACACACCTGGTGCTGGGTTAAGACTTTACATATGTTGTTCCACTTAATTCTCAAAGTAACCCTGTGAGGTGGGCTTTATCCCAAGTTTACGGATGTGAAAACAAGTACAAACAAGTCGGATAATTTTCTCAAGCCCATGCAACCCGTAAGAGTTCAAGTGAGGCGTAAACATGGGTCTTATTGCACAGAGCGGGTAAGTCTTAATTGTTAAAGTAAAACCTAGTACCCGCTGAAGGCCTGAGTGAGGGAGTACACGCGCGCACACACACACACACACACACACACACACACACACACACCCCATTGTGAGTTTCATATGGCCATTATTATCATCTCTTCCTGAAAGTAAGAATGTGACTTACATTTAGAAGGTATTTTGAATACAGGCAAATATATGATCTCATATGTGATCTGAGTCAGTAAAACTGGGGTGGAGCCCAGGTGTCTGCATTTTATTGAAAACCCCAGGTGAGTCTAATGTCAGGGAACAGCCCTAAGTGAAAGAGTCATCTGAGTGACAACTCTGGAAAGCAGAGAAGCTACTGCTCATCTTTGTGTACATTTCTTACCCGTAGTATATGTTTCAGAAATATTGCATGAATAAGTGAAAGTGTAGCTTAGTGTATGATTTTGATGGTAAATCATTTGATGGTAAATCATCTTTATATCCTTGGATATGAACAGTTGTGTTATTAACCTGAGGATAAAGGTATATACTTAGAGTTTGAAAACAAAAGCGTGTCATGTAATACCTTAAGAAATTCTGTGCACTTCATCAGCTAGGGGTCGATACATCTGGAGTTGACCAATCAGAAGAAGACAGGCCCTCATTAAGGAGAAAAGGAGGATGTGGGCACCGAGAAATCACTTACATCCTAACTCTTGACATTTATTTTTAAATGTGGTTGTAAGAGAAGACTCAGAACATTCAGCTGTGTCATGGCTAAAAATACTCATTTCTTCACTTCGCCTCACCTTCTTCACCCTGCCATCTCCTCTGAGACAAAAACAGCGAAAACAGGGGGATGACTGTGAGATGGAAAAGGGAAAATGAGAACCAGTTTATATCCACCGATAGGGAACTGGATGCCGAGATACCACAGGGACTAGTTTCCTCATTCCCCAAATCGGGCCAAAGAACAACAGCTTTCTGGGCTCAGGATCAATCTTCTTTTCTCCACCTTTCTGAAAGGAAACCACCTCTAGTGGGAGGCCCTTCACCTCTGCCCAATAGCAAAGTTATGGTTTCCACGCCCCTGCCCCACTAGACTTGCCTGGGGAACAAAAATGGCCTTGTGTAAATAAAAAAACGCTTTCATTCCTCCAGACTTAAGATAACAATTCTATTGTTTTTCTTTGTTCAATTCAGTCATTCAAGCAATTCTAAAGACTATTTGCCTGTGAAGAGCTCTTTTTCACACATGTCATACCAATGGTCACAGGTCCACTAGTGATTCACTCCAAGAAGGACACTACATAAATTGCAGGTTATCCCAGATGTTGTCTAAGATGAATTAATTACCGGGTACTTCACAAAGACTACCGTATTTTTCTTAGAACAAGGGCCCATTCAGTTCAACAGTGTGTGCCAGCCACCTTCGAAGGAGAGGGTGCAGCTGGATACAGGTGCTCGCTCAGGGACACCGGGACTCTGCTTCTCTATACAAGTTGACCTTTGTCTCTCCTGCAGTGCAACAGAAGGTAGCAGGGCAATTCTTCATTCTGTAGGACTGTCCTGTACATTGCTAGAGTCTAGGATTCCCGTCTCCCAATGCCAAAAGCACCTCCCAAGCACTGTAACAACCCAGGATTCCTCAGACATTAAAAAAAAGTGCTGAGAGTGGTACTGTCCCCCGTCTTAAACCATGGCTCTAAGGTATAAGCAACTCATGGTCCCTGTTTGCCAGATTTGAGTTTTCTCTACCACCACCAGCCTTTATGACTAAACAGACGCTGGCCAATTCAATCTCTATTGACTTTGAGCTGGTAACCGACATAAGAGATCTTCTCAAGTTGTCTTTAAATCTAGATCCCACTCCCCACTTTTAGCTTTCTTCTGTCAGCATTGGTCTCCACACTTGCCCATTCCCAGAGGAGGAGAGACCTCCCTGTCCAGTTTCTATATAGCCATTGTCAAGGATGGTTCTGTTGCTTGAGTCACATGGCAATCCCTGACCCAGTCACTGGAGGACAGAATACTCTGATTGGCCAGCCTTGGTCATGTGGGGAGCAGCCAGGAGGGTAGAGCATCCTGGTTAATAGCCCCACAAACAATGAGGAGAAGTCGTTTCCAAAGAGAGAAGTGTAGGCCGGCAACTTATATCTACCTCAGAGAATGAATAAACAACACAATATATTACTGCACACCTCACCCTCCAATGTTCCATTCCATAATAAAGAAAAAAAAAAAAAAAGAAACATTTTAAAACCCTAAAACCTCCTCCTACTTCTTCCAAAAATTTTGATGGATTTGGAATAATGATCTACTTGAGTGGAACCCAAGAGTAAATTAAGCACAACTTTATTCAGTGTTTCTTTGGGACACCGATGATGTAACTGATTTGGAAATCTCCAGAGTGTGTTGGTGATGCTGGGGGCAGAGCTGTGAAGAACTGAGGGACAATGAGAAAACTGTGGTAGAAAAGGGGCTGGGGGAAAAGGTAAGGAAATCAAAGGAGAGTCTAAGGACTTTACTGAGAGCAGAGCATCAGTAAAGCAAGGAGAGAATAGAGGAAAGAGAGGAGAAAGAGCAGGTAGACAAGGAGAGATGGTGGAACTCCATGATACACAGTTTAGAAGGGTTGGTTTATCCTGGGAAAGCCAAGAGGCTGAATATCTAGAACCAAGCAAGAAGTCAATCATATTGATTCTTGAAAGTATTTCTCAATATCCACGACCAAGGGCACAGATCCAGTGGCCTGAGGTCAACAGTTTCTATCTAAACCCAAACTAGGTCGACCTGGGGCCCCAGGCAGACAAGAACCTGCTTCTTCAGAGATTCAGAATCTAATAGAAAAACAGATAAAGGTAGACTAAAGGGGACCAGCAAAAAAGACAGTATCACCAGTTGAGGCTGGTAGAGGAACTTCCCAACTAGGAGACCATCAAGGGTCATCCAGAAGACACTGAGCCTGGTTTCGTGTGTTGAACCTTAGTCAAGATAACTGAGTGAAGACAAGGAAACTCTGTAAAGGTTTTATCTCCAAATTTTCTTGTTTTTCAGGCGAGTTCTAGAGTTAACAGATTCTCAGACTGGAGGAACACAGAGGTCGTTGCACCAGAAACCTCAGTTCCTGATCCAACTCTGGGCAGTTCTGTTGACCGTGATCAAGCTGCTTAACCTCTTTCAGCTTCAGTTTCATCATCAATAAACACAAATCACGATAAAGTCCCTTTTTATCTCATAGGTTAACACAGGCTACCGTGACATCCAGGGGACAGGAACAGCTACATAACTTGTGGGGCCCACTGCAAAATGAAAATGTGGGGTTCCTTGTTTAAAAAGCATGAAGAATTTCAAGATGACAACAGCAGAGCATTAAACCAGGCTTCTGAGAGCAGAGCCCTGCGTGACTGTACATGTCCCAGCCCTGCCAGGTGGGATAATGTACATCAAAGTGCCTTAGCAATCTACAAAGAGTTCAGCAGAGTGGTGAGGATTTTCTTTCTTTTTTTTTTTTTTCTCCTTTTCTTGATGCTCCAGCATTATATTAATTTGCTAGGGCTAACAAGGAAATTTATTGTCTCTCAGATCTGGAAGCCAGAAATCGAAAATCAAGGTGTCAGCAGGGTTTGCTCCTTCTGAGGGCCGTGAGGGATGGCTCTATTCTAGGCCCCTCTCCTTGGCTATCTCTTTAACTTGTCTTCCCTCTGTGCATGTCTCTGTGTCCAAATTTCCCATTCTTACGAGGACACCAGTCATATTGCACTAGGGCCCATGCTAATGACCTCATTTCAATTTGATGAGCTCTGCAAACACCCTATCGCCAAATAAGGTCACATGGTGAGGTACCGGGAGGTTAGGACTTCAACATATGAATTTGGGAGGGGGATACAATTCAAGCCATTACAAGCATCACCCCTTCTCTACTACTTTGGAGACATGTCTAGTGGTTTATAGTCTCATGAGGAGGCAGTGATGTTGGGCCATGGTAGGGGGACAGTTCTGCCACCGTGACAGGGGTGCGCGGGCCACTGTTTCAGCTAACTGGTGCAACAGGTCCCACTGCCTGTTCTATGACCCACTCTCCAGTCTCTGAAAGCTCTTAAATGTGCACCCAATAAATTCCCTTCTGACTCAAGAAAGCTGGAGTATGTTCCTGTGGCTTGCAACCAAGAAACCCGATACTCAAACACTGCGTTAAAATTGGAAACGGTATTGTATGGGATCCGAGTTCTGTGCCCCGTCCCCCAGATTTGCTTGGCCCCTTCTGCTGGCTGGGCCCTGGCTGCTAGCTTCCTACTGTGGCCTCATCTCTGCCACCATCGGCACAGGCAGCCTCCCCAAGGGCGAGGGCCAAGGGCTGGCTCTGGCACGGCTGGTCCCTTGCCCACCACGGGAGTGGCCGCAGCCCTGCAGCCCACCCAGGCCTCTGAGGAGCCTGCAGAGAAGCTGGCTCTTCCTGCCACTTGAAGGCTTACCCCTGCCACCTCGCTGAGGGCACAGAGGACGGCCGTCCCACAGCTACCTGGGGAGGAGGGGTGACAACCGGAAGTGAGGGAGCGCTGAATCCCCGTGGCACCAGCTTTGACCAGTGAGAGTCAAGAGACAGAGGGAACCGGCAGATAAACTCCGTGCCCTTCCTCCCCATGACCAACAATTCCAAGATGTGGTGGTTCCATCTGACCTCCGCACGGAGTCCTGCCAGCTGAGCATCAGGCATGGTTTTCGTGGCACGTGGCCAGCGCGGTCTGACCTCCACCTGCATTTGCTTCCGCGCTCTCCTTTCCCCGTCACTCTTCCCTTCTGGAACAGAGCCTTGCACCTTAAGCTTTGCTCCAGGCTCTGCTTTCTATCCACTTTGATTCCCAAAGACCAGTAGCGGCCTTGCAGGAAGCCTTTGGTTTGGGACCTGGGGAGGCAGAGGAGGAAACCATTTCCTCACACCCGTACACCCACAGCTCTCAACTTACCCGAGGCTCAGGGACACGGCATGCTCGAAGGCAGGCAACCGGGGATGACGCACAATGACCCTGGGTATATTATGAAAACACCAATTATGTCAAAGCCACTCAGAGAACTGAGGCCATCATGCAAGATGATGCAGGATGTCAGCTGGAAAACAAAAGAGCTTTCACCTGAACCAGCCATGCGCAGGTGGCTGTGAAAATGGGGCCAGGGCCACACGTGTGTATTTAAAGAGTGTGGCTTATTCTCCCCTAACTACAGGTTCCTGAGGAGCAGGATAGAAATAATTTCTTACTCTGTACAGTAGTTACCGCCTCAGCGCCCCTGAGAGCTTCACTCCCTCCACTTAGAACCAGCTTGATGTTGACAGTACACATTGCAGTGCTGCCCCAGAGAGATCCTTAGCAATGCAACTTCCGTGAAGCATTTATTCTGGCTACACAAATGGTGGCCCGTTAGGCTATTCAGAGCTCTGTAGATCTATTTATAAATTCTTAGTGCTTCTTTTTTTCCAATGAGGTTTAAGTAGGTCTGAAAAAATTAATAAAAACTGGAGTTTGGGACAACCAAGGACAAAAATAAGAGGGAATTCCAGAAGGAAAAACAGTTCTGTCATCTACTAGCTTTGCGACCTTGGGCAAATGACCTGACCTCTCTGAACCTCAGTTTCCTCTTCTACAAAATGGAGAATATGATAACCTGTCTGTAAGTTGTTATAAGAATTAAGAGAGCTAGTGTGTGGGAGAAGTCTAGCACATAATTAGCGCTCCATAAATGTTAATTATTGTTATTAACGTCATTGATTACTACAAATGATTACTTCTCAACACAGAGTGAGATTACAGGTGAGAACTGCTTCTGGAATACCAGCATGGAAGTATGCAAACACCATCCTAGCTCTCTCGGTTCCCGAGGTTTCTGATGGAGAACACAAGTTTCTATGCCCAAACTGGCTCAAGGGAATTCCTCTTGAAACCAATTTCTTAGTAGAAGGGCATCCACCCGTGCCCTGAGGTGCCCTCAGTGGAAAGTGGGGCCCCTAATCTTCCCTGAGCAAAAGGCAGGTCTCAAACTTTTGATAGCACAGGAACCACCTGTTCTATATATGCAGAGTCCCAGGCCCCATTCTTAAAAGTTCTGATTCTGTAGGTCCAGGGTTTGAGACCTGGGAATTACCATTTGACACACATGTGCACATGTGCAGGCATGCACAGTACACGCACACCATGATTCTGAGGCAGAAGGTATTATACTTTGTCCATATTTCCAGAATTATCCTTTGGTGCTCTCAGACACCCTTCCAGCCCTGTGGTGAGCACATGCAAAGAACCTGAGCTCCCGGAAAACACTTCCAGCTCCCTTCCCGGGGACTGCAGGCATATTTAATCGTCCCATCCTGACCACACATGCCTTATTTTAAGGTTACCACAGGTGCAACAGCTTAAGTTTAGCATTTACACCACACAGAGACACTATGAGACAGTGCCTCCCAGACTGAGCTGCATATTAGAAATACCTGGAGAACTTCTAAACCTGCCTCCCACCTGCCACGTCCAAACCCAGCTGAAAAATGGGGCAAAGACCTAAAGAGACATTTCACTGCAGGGGATAAACAGACGGCAGATAAGCACATGCAAAGATATTCAACATCACTAGCCGTAAAGGAAATGAAAATTAAGCCACAGTGAGATATCACTATACACCTATCTGAACGGCTAAAATAAAACAGTGATAATACCAAATGCTGGCAAGAATGTAGAGAAACTGGATCTCTCATACGTTACTGGTGGGAATGTAAAATGGTACAGCGACTCTGGAAAAGTTAGGCAGCTTCTAAAAAACCGAACAGATAATGAACACATGACCTAGCAGTTGTGCCCCTGGCATTTACCCCAGAGAAATGAAATCTTATGTTCACACAAAAACCTTTATACAAATGTTCTTGGCTGCTTTATTTGTAATAGCCCCAAACTGTAAACCACCAAAATGTCTTACAATAGATGAATATTAAACAGATTACATCCATATGATGAAGTACTACCTAGCGATAAAAAGTAACGAACTATTGATGCACACAACTTGGATGGGTCTCAAGAACATCATGCTGAGTGAAAAAGCCAATCTCAAAGGCTACATACTGCAGAATTCCATTAAGATAACATTCCTGAAATGACAAAAGAGATGGAGAACAGATTAGTGTTTGTCGGAATGGTAGGGAAAAACAGGGGTAGGTGATACTACACAGGGGTAGTACAGGGTGATCTCTGTGAGGATGGAATAGTTCTGCATCTTAATTACAGTGGTGTCTACACAATCTACACGTGTGATAAAACGTCATGGAATTATGCACACACGTTACACTAATGCCAATTTCCTGGTTTTGATATTGTGACTATAGTTATGTAAGATGTAACCATTAGGGAAACCTTGGCAACCTCCTGTGAGTCTAAAATTATTTTAAAAGAATAAGGAAAAAAAATCCCGAGGCCCTGGATGCTCCCCAGACCAGTGAAATCAGAATCTCTAGTGACAGATGGGGTGGGACAAGTCCAGGTGCCAGCACACGGCAAAGCTCCCGGGTGATGACCCAGTGCAGCCAAGGTTGAGGCCGACTGTAACAAGGCATCTCGTAGCTTCTGCTGCCACTAATTTGACATCTGCTAAGCACTGTGCTCGGTACAAACAGTCATCCAACGTACAGCAGTGCTATGCGGGCCAACACTGGTTACATAATGATGAGGCTTTCTGAAAGCCCTGAATCTGGCCAGTTGATGATATTTCCAACCCGGCAATGGGAAGTGCAGGGCAGATGGGGGCTGAGTGGCAAATGGTATTAAACTAGGCTACAGAAGACCCTGGGTTTCATTTCCCTTTGTTCCCCCAGATTTCTGGACAAATACAAAATGCTCTCTTGGTTTTCTATTTGAACTTCACAACAGATTCCCTAAGTGTTTGTAAAACATCTGCCTACCACACGGATGGACTCTGGCACAAGATTTCAGAGCTACAGACGGGTTTCCTTTTGTTACTATAATTGGTTCCATCTCTGTAACTTTTTCTCTATCATCGTACTGTAAATAAATGAAAGCCACTGCACAAAACAAACTGACAGTTCTTGAGGGAAACATATTTATTTTTCTTTTTGTATCTTCAGCCAAAATATCTAAGGACTGATCATGAAAACAAAGAACACTTTTGGCACTGACTGTCTTCCCGATTTTAGCCTCCATTTACTTCTTGCTGTTTTATTGCCACAGCTTCATATTGGTTCAGAGATTCATGTACCTAATAGTTGTAAATGCTTTCCAAAATGAACTTCTCCAGCTGAATCTCAGATACGAAAGCTTTGTTAAGTGTAATGTTTCATTTAAGATTAAAATGAAGCTTTCTGGCTGAGTCTTGGTGAAGTCATATGAGTTACCAAAACCTCTGAGGTCAAACTGTGTTCCTTTCCCACTACATTTCCCCGTATAATTAAACTGGTGTATCATTTTTAAAAAGTGGATTTCTGGGGCATCCCTGGTGGCGCAGTGGTTGAGAGTCCGCCTGCCGATGCAGGGGACACGGGTTCGTGCCCCGGTCCGGGAAGATCCCACATACCATGGAGCAGCTGGGTCCGTGAGCCATGGTCGCTGAGCCTGCGCGTCCGGAGCCTGTGCTCCGCAACGGGAGAGGCCACAGCAGTGAGAGGCCCATGTACCGCAAAAAAAAAAACAACAAAAAAAGTGGATTTCTGGTTTATAATATGAAGTGCCTTTAAATAATTATCCAGATTGGTGTTGCTAATTGTGACATTATTTAAACATTTATGAAAAGTGAACTTTGATCTGCCATTTCACTCACAATAGTTCAAGGAGAGTGGAAGATTAGATTCCAAACCTCACAGCTGGAGGGATACATTTTGCTCTTTATATAAGCTTTAACTGGCATTCACAGTGAACATTCAGGTCATTTTTATATATTCTCAATCAAGTAAAGGGTCAAGAACTATAAGTGGGGTTCTACTAAATTATTTGATGTCAACATAATTCATAATAATCAGACACATTACAAATGCAGTGGGCATTTGATGGATACACATTTAACATGTGCAGACATTATATTATAGTAGATAGTTTCTGCTAATCTGATGTGAAAGCATGGTTAATGCAACCCTGCATGAGAACCCATGGAATCCTGTAAGGTCTGGTATTTGTTCAGATATTAGCAGAGGTTTTTAAGAATGGCACTGAGAAAGTCTCGTCACATTCTGTGAAATCCATTCTGGAAGCATTTCTTTCAACTACACATCTTGTCCATTTCATATTGAAAGGCCTTTTATCATGTCCTCATGTCCTTTTATCATGCAGTAGTATTTTAACATCAAAGATGAACGTAACTAGTGCAATGAGATGCGTGATAAAAACGTAAAATGAGATAACAGTTTGATTTTTCTTAACAGCCATGCTTTCTCACTAAGCCACTATCACAAAAGAAACCTGGGATTTCTTAGGAGCAAGACAGGAGAATTCTTAGGACTCAACCTTTCTGAGCTGGATTGCTCCTCCAAACGACACGGTGAATGCAGCTCAGGGGGAGCCAGGTATTCAGGAAGGACAAGGAAAGAACCTGAAAATAAATTCAGATATCTGCCACTCTCTTGACAAAACTCTCCTTTCTATTCCTCAGTTTTGCTCAGAACCTGCTCACATCATTGTGGTTCACCTAGATGTGTTAGTGGGATTGAGAAGGCTACGTGTCTCTTCTGTGCTGTGTGCCCACGAGCACAGTGGTTGAAGAGGTCGGCTGCGGGCTCCACCTCTGTGCGCTGCGCATCGGTCTGGCCCACCTGACAGGTACTCAAGAGTTAGCCTCGGGAGAAGCAGGCAACCTGTTGAGCAGGCTGCTGCACTCCAAACACAGAAATGTCAACTGCACATTGACATTTCAAACTACTACTAATTCGAAAACACAGAAAAGCTGCTACAATTAGGGGGCAGTGGAGCAATGCCTTTCTTGCTTCTGGAGAGAAATAAAATGACAGCGAGGCAGTGTATTGAGTTTTCTCGGCCACTTGTATACACACGTTTTAACTTATTACAACGTGCGATTATATATTTATTTTTGGATCTACCCTCTCCCCATAGGCCTCACGAGGGTAAAGACCATGTGTCTGTTTTGTTTACCATTGCACACACCCAGGACAATGTATGAACTCAGGAACTATTTGTTTAATGAATGGATGACCACAGTGTTTCATTTGTAGGAAAGAACTTCCAAATATATTTTCCCCATTCACTGGGACCTTATTCAACCAAGTTAACTGGATACTCAGTATAACCTCTACATTGTTCCTGTTGACTTACTGGGCCAGACGTGGGGGAAATGACATAGTGGCTATTAATGTTTCAGGTAAGGCATGATGGCAAAAAAAGCTTGCATTTAAAAAGTCATAGACAAGGAAGCACCCTAGCTGGTAATCGTTTCCATTTCTTTGTCTCTCGAACGTTCTACACTTATCTCAGTCTGATTGGGCATATTCCATATCCAAATAATAAAGACTTCTTGGAAAAGAGATTTCATTGCCTCCGTAATTTACTCTAGTACATAAAAGTCTTACAGATGACTGCCACACTGTTGGCACGTAACAGATGGTAAATAAATATTGTTGTTTTTGTGAATTGAACTCTGCAGTGGAAAATGTAAATTGCAGCTACTAAATACATGGTGTGAGTTACAGCCGCTCTCTTTAATCTCTGTTTTTAGTTCAGTTGTGTTTGCATGAGTTAAACTGCTTTCCTTCTAGTAACCAATTTCTATGCAGCTTTTTACCAGAGGCAAGCATTCTCCCAACCATTTTGATTTTGCCCTGCTCAGCATTTTGAGGTAGATGGCTCCCAGCATTAAGTCAAATTCTGAGTCACTGGCTGGACCATTGGTCCAGGACCTTTTGCAGGAGAGGCCTTGATAAGTGGTTCCTCCGTTTTCTTCTTTGTATTTGGAAGAAATACATACTCTTGCCATGTGCAGTGTTTCACAGATATCACCTCTTAAATAAAACTTATTGGAAAATCACATTTCTATACATCTTTGGTTAATGAACTTTTAAACCCATATAACTACTAAGCATGAAGTATTACTGTTACACACATGGTGAGCACTCCTAAGAGCCAGGGACTAGAACTACAGCTATTATTATGATTAAAGTGTTTGCTCACCACTTGGCTCAATACCAGAAGTGAAGGAGACATTGCCTCCTCTGCAGAGAATTATGTAGAAGTCATCTTGGTTAAGGCGAAGGGCTTTAGCTCTTGGTACAGTTAATCAATTTATCTGGATGGAAATTTCCATTCTTTCTAGTTTTTCTCTTACAAATAAAGCTGCTGTGAACATTCATGTACATGTTTTTGGACGGACACATATTTCCTTTCCTCTTGGTTAAACACCTAGAAGCAGGATGGCTGGATAGTATGGTAGGTGTATGTTTAACTTTTAAAGAATCTGTCAGTTGTCTTCCAAAGTGTCTGTATCCTTTTCCATTCCCAACAGTAGTATATAAGAATTCCATCCTCACCTGTACTTGGCATGGTTAATCTTTTTAATTTTAGTCATTCTAATAGCTATGTAGTGGTATCTCATTGTGGTTGTAGTTTGTATTTTCCTAACGGATCATGATGTCGAGCATCTTTTCATGTACTTATTATCAGTCTTCTTTGGTGAAGTGTCTGTTCAAGTCCTTTGCCCCAGTTTCTACTGAGTTGTTTGTTTTCTTATAATACAGTTTTGAGAGTTCTTTATATGTTCTGGATACAATTCCTTCATCAGGTATATGACTTGCAAACATCTTCTCCCAGTCCTTGGCCTGTCTTTTTATTCTTTGGAAGAACAGAAGTTTTTAATTCTGATGAAGTCCAACTTACCAATTTGTTCTTTTTTGGACTGTACTTTTAGTATTGTTATCTATGGAATCTTTGTCTAACCCAAGGTTGAAATGCTTTTTATATTTTCTTATAGAAGTTGTCTACTTTTAAGTTTTACATTTAGATCTATGACCCATTTTGAGTTAATTTTTGTACATTATGTACAGTGCTAGAAGAAATGTTCACATATTGAGGTCATTCTGGTGTATACATGATTTAACTTAAACTTTATGCTAACTAGAACAGCCTGTTTTGTGGTCTGTCAAACATGCGTTGTACAATCTGCTTTAATTGAAGAAAAGAATGCATTTAAAAAATCACCATGGAGTAACTGTGGTTCAGGCATCCAAAATGGAGCTGGGTGGCCATTGAGGATGTGGTTCTGTACCCATTCCTGCACCACTGGGAACTTGAATTTCATGAACTGCATCAAACTCAAGTACACCACCGGCAATTCTTGAAACAATATCCACTAGCGGCTGCCGGCTGTAACCTGATGGTCTCAAGGTCTCCCCTTACAACTGTGCAGCCACTTCAGACCCCGACCAATCCTTGCTTAACAAGCACCCTCACTTCTTGCCACCTCCAGTCCTAATTCCTGACAAGCAACTGAGGGGTAAATATGGTCTTTGTCTCCTTTTTATAGATGAGGAAACTGAGACACTGAGCAGTCAAGTAATAAGCCCAAGGCCATACTCCTTGCTCTGGTTAAAGGGCAAAGTCATTGAAGTTCATACTTTGACCACATATTCAATCACCATATTTCTTTTTATGGTAGTTAGTAGCATATTCGTCAGCAGCAGACTATTCCTTTTGAAAGAATTTGCCACATACTATGTAGAAGGCAAACCAAATGATCTGTTCCTGAAAACAGTCTGCGATCTTTTTTCTTCCTAGAGCATCTTCTGGCAGAAGATAAATCCTCATAGATGTTTCTATTTTTATTCCAGTTTCCTCTTCTCTGTGGTAAAACAAAGGTTACCCTTCACTTTCACTGAGTACTCGGTCCTCTGATCCCTTTCTCTGGCTATCTTGTTAGAATAACCACCGGCTTCTTTCCCCCTCAGAATTTTCCCTTCTGGCCCTGGCTCTGCTGTAGAAAATGCTAGTCTAAGTTTTAGAGAATGGGAGATTTTACAAACCTCCAGAATTTTTTTTAGGTGCTTGAATTTCACCTGGAGAATGCAATTTGTTTCAAAGGACTCGTGATCTCCTCATTCATGCTATAGGTTTTCAAGTGCCTTCTATGTTCCAGGCTCTAATAATACAGCAGTGCACAAAGCAAAAAATAAATCATCCCCACAAGGAGCTGACATTCTAGTGTGTGTGTGGGGGGAGGGTGTGTAGACTATGAATAAATAATTAACATATAGTAAGCTAAATGAAAAGTCTGAAAAACAAAGAACAAAGCAGAATTCAGTGTGTTTGTGTGTATAGCATCTTCATATCTGCCTATAATTATTTCACTGCAACAAACAGGCATAAATTAATTGGGGTTTTTCCTGATCTCAGATCTAGGTCAGGTGATCCCACAAGAAAAGTTGAGAAAATTGCTTTCATTGATGTTTTATATTTTATTTACCTCTGTATTTTCACTTGCCTTGAAATATTTTGTTGTAAACCATTTAGACTCTTTTTACTGAGTTTCTGCAATCAGCCTGAAACTCAGTATTTGCCTTAGAAATATAATTGAAGACAAAAATGTCCTGGATCACTTTATCTCTGGGATATTTTTGCCTATGTTGGATGAGTCTCTTGAATGGTATTATTGTTCAAGTAGTAATTCAGTTGAGGGTAGACAAATGCTTACTTTGAGTATGTTCCTTCTTGGAGATTAAGATCTAGACTAGGTAAATAAAAGGGTTGTAAACATAAGTGTATACAACCTTCTACTTTGTCTACTCAAAGTCTTAGGACTTCCCTGGTGGTGCAGTGGTTAAGAATCCACCTGCCAATGCAGGGGACACAGGTTCGAGCCCTGGTCCGGGAAGATCCCACATGCCGCAGAGCAACTAAGCCCGTGCGCCACAACTACTGAGCCCATGTGCCTAGAGCCCATGCTCTGCAACAAGAGAAGCCACCACAGTGAGAAGCCTGCACACCGCAATGAAGAGTAGCCCCCGCTTGCCGCAACTAGAGAAACAAAGGAAGGAAGGAAGGAAGGAAGGAAGGAAAGAAAGACGAAGTCTTCTTGGCTAAAGGGAATCAGAAACTTGAGGTAGTTATCCAAAGAAATTTGGTAAAAATTCCACTGATACTTGTACTGTTTCAGAAAATGATGTAAATAACGAAGCATCCACTACCGGGCAGAGGAGGGAACCCAAGAGGGAAGTCAGCGGTTGGTGGAGTTTGTTTTCAGGACTCTCCTCCGCATCCCTCTTCCTCCATGCCCACGCCCTGCTGTCTGCACCCATGAAACGAGTGGGCACCTGTATTGTGACTGCAGGGGAAAGGGGCATTTGTAACTTTGTACCTGGCTGCCATCTGTGACTGACACTCAATGTGCCCATTTACTCAATCTCTGCTTTGCAGATACTGGGAATTCAGGTAACAGGAATAACATTAGCCAAAATACTCACGGGGTACGTACTACGTGGTAGGTACCAGTCTAAGTACTTTACATATGTTAGCCCTCTTACTCATCACTACACCAATGAGTTATGTACTATTATCATCTTCATTTCGCAGCAAACCGAGGCAAGGTTAGCTTCTAAGTGGTGGAATTTGGATTTTACCCAGGCAGGCTGGCTGCTGAGTTTTACCTCGACTAGACAACGCTGCCTTTCAAACTGAAAGGTAAATAAGATACCACTTCTGCCCCTGAGGTGATCCTAGTGCAGCAGGGGAAACAGATGCGGTCATCCATGCATTTGTTCCTTCCTTCCTCAGTGTTTATTAAGCACCTGCTCCATATTGAGAACTATATCTCTTGAAGCTTGTCATACTCTCTGCCCCTGTGGAACTCACAGGCACACAACCTACTACACAACGTGGCACATGCAAGATGGAGACATGTACGGAGTGTTACGGGAGCCTCAACTGGGAGCAATTAATAAGGTGCTGGGGGGAGTATGGAGGGCTTCCTACAGAATGTGATTATTTGAGCTTCACTTCTAAGGATGGACTTTATATCTCCTGTTTAAAACACAACTCCTGGGAGACTTGACTTTTTTTTTTTTTTTTTTTTTTTTGCGGTACGTGGGCCTCTCACTGTTCTGGCCTCTCCCGTTGCGGAGCACAGGCTCCGGACGCACAGGCTCAGCGGCCATGGCTCACGGGCCCAGCCGCTCCGCAGCATGTGGGATCTTCCCGGACCGGGGCACGAACCTGTGTCCCCTGCATCGGCAGGCAGACTCTCACCACTGCGCCACCAGGGAAGCCCTAGACTTGACATTTTAAGTTGGGTCAGTCATTCTACAACTGTGGCGATGCATTCTTTCCCGGACAGCAGAGGGCGAAGAGGACGGGTGAGCAGTAGATGAGAAAGAGACGTTATTGGCGTTGGCAGCTGGGGCCAGTGAGACGGGTCCCGCTGGGTGAAGAAGGGCAGGCAGAAACTTCCGGAAGAGACTTCTCTTGCTCCTCAATTTCCCATTTCTAACCCCTTCTCCAAATGGTCCTCCAGGGACCCAAAGCTGTGTGGATCCACCCAGGCTTGCCTGCCCAGAGAATGGCCAGAGTGACTACGTCCCTTGCTCTTTATTCTTGGTCAAATTGTCAGTCCCTGATGGAGAAACCCACTCTTTTAAATCTGTATGGACTTGTTTAAAAGTCCTTTTTAATACTGTGTTTTGGGGAGATGATCATCCCTTTGAAATCAGAGATTATTTTCAGAGTTCTAACTGTAAAAAGGCAGAAGTTACTCAAGAAACCGTTGGTATATAACTCCAAGCTGTCCATGGGTTGGGAACTTAGGCTGCCACAAAAAATCATTGCTTTCTGATGAGAGGGATGCCAACACAGGGAGTCTTCTGCCCGAATAATGTGTGTGATCCCTCTCTTCTGAGAGAGGATGAGAAAGACGGTTTTCTCTCTTAGCTAAGGAGAGCATGTGGATTGTTGCCTGGAGCTTATATTCTTTATATTCTAGAGAGGATACAGACAGGCCTTTATTAGCATCTAACTATTTGATATGAAGTTAAGCAGGCGTTAGTATAAGGAAGGAAAACAAAGCATGTTAATAAATATTACAACAAATAATAACCTTACACATCAAGGGGGAGGGAATACAGATGGATGGGATGCAATTTTAGGTGGTGTAGACAGGAGAGTACCTTCTGAGGGGGAGACATGTAAGCAGAGCCCCACATAAGGTAAAAGAGCAAAGCCATTGCCAAGACGGGGGGCGAGAGGAAAGAGTCAGGACAGGCCGGAGGCAGAGCCGTGCTTGGTGTGGGCCCCTCACTGCACAAGCTGTGGGGAGCAGCGTAACACGTTTTGTGTAGCCTTGCCTGAAAACAAACTGTCTTCTCGAAGAGACGTACCATCTTGGCTGGTTGCCACCGTGTCTTTATCTGCCCATCACTACTCCGCTGTCAGCAGGCAGACAAACAGATCTAGGGACGCAGGACAGGCTGATCTGGGTAAGGAGGAAAGGCTGGAAGTGGGACGCGATCTGACTCAAATAAGGTTGCCACAGCTGTGGGCCCCGGGAGGGCTGCAAAACTCAACACGGTGAGGTGGGAAGGCAACGAAGACGAACTTCATACGTTTCAAAATTTCACTGCAGATTCTGAAGCAGAGCCGCCCTCCTTTTCCTTCTGCCTCCCGCCGTCCACTTCTCCTTCCCTGACTTTCCCTTGGGCCCACAAACCTGTAGAAATCCCAGCCTGTTCCCAGCACTGTCTCACCACCGGCCCACGTGGTGTCTCGGAGCAGAGCATTTCATAGGCTCGGCGTCCCCCTGCTTCTCTTATTCCTGTTGGATGGACTGCCAGCTTTAGTTCTTCGGTTTCCTGAAGCTGACAGTGAGACAGACACGGACTTTAGCTGCCTGGTGACTGTGGATGGGGGATTTACATGCTTACTTATTTGTCATCTAATTCCGGGGAGACCTAAGTCTCCTTTGAATAACCTTTGCTTTTAGAGCCCACACTGTCCAAAGACACACTGTGTCAAGTCGTGAGAAGCGCTGGGTCGCTGCAGTGAGGCAGCTCCTCCAGGTCAGGGGCTCCCCACATCTTGCATCCCCACTGCCCAGCTGTCAGTCCAAATGAGCCCTGCAGACAGCTGCCCGCCGCTGCCGCCACTCAGGGAATCAACTGCAGAAGTCCCGCGTCACAGAAGCACTAGGGCAGAGCCCCGCCAGCTCCTGCCCGGCCTGCTGTTTATAGAAATCTCTCTCTTATGGCAGATGTATGTACACAAGAGGATATCCGAGCCAGAGCTAGGTTTTCTGACATGTACGGCTTCCAATAGCCCTTTGTTACTAATCCTTCTGAAGAACGTGATCTGCACCTTTTCAGACTTTAGCAGGGTAACAAGTAGTTACTGGAAAAGAAATGTAAAGGGGGTAGGGACTCAGTTATGCAGTTAAGGCTCTTGTACTGTCTCCACCACCAGATCTGCTGCAATCTCAGAATTCATGCTGCCTTGTGAATTACCACACAACTCCCTCATGTGGGTTAGAATTCCTTTAAAGACACACTAACAAACTCTTGAGGTTGTGAAAATAGAAGGAAGGTGAATCGGTGCACAATTGTGTATCACATAGACATGTACTTAGCGGAGCCTGCAAAGCTCCCCATGTGGACAACTTCTGATAATAATGTTCTTTCTAATACAGGTGATATTTATTACAGGTGATCATACAGGTAATATTATTTCCTTTACAGTATCAATTCCATCATCAGGTAATATAGCACATTTTCAAAAGATCTTAGCTCATTAAAATAGCTGAGCTCCACTTCATTTTAATAATGTTTCTTTAGGGCATTGAAGTCCTTCCACATAGCATAAATCATGGTGACAGCATTTAGAAATAATCCATCAATAATATGTGCAATTTGGGGTTTCCCTGGTGGCGCAGTGGTTGAGAGTCCGCCTGCCGATGCGGGGGACACGGGTTCGTGCCCCGGTCTGGGAAGATCCCACATGCCGCGGAGCGGCTGGGCCCGTGAGCCATGGCCGCTGAGCCTGAGCGTCCGGAGCCTGTGCTCCGCAACGGGAGAGGCCACAACAGTGAGAGGCCCGTGTGCCGCTAAAATAAATAAATAAATAAATAATAATATGTGTAATTTGAAAAGAGTACATAATTCTTAAATTATCAGAAGCCAAGAGCATGTTAATTATTCATTTGAGAAAGCTGTAGGTTTATTGCAACTTAAAAATTTGCCTAGAAGCCTGGAGTTTCAAGAATCTTAGCTGCCCTCTGAATCAACTCCAGAATCACTGAAGACCAGGAAGAGGGTTGCAGTGGGGTGAGGATATGAGAACTACAAGGTCAGTGAACAGTGTATCCAGCGTCTCGGTTTGGGTGCCTTATTAAACAACACCTGAGACAACAACACCTACTTGGCTGTAGGTAATTACCATCCTGGGAAGTAGGAGTTAAGGAGCGGGGAGAGACAGGGAAGAAAGAAAAACTGATATAAGTGCATGTTATTAAGGGGATGGAGTGCATTTGTTATCCTTGTAGTTTGTGGTCAACTATAAGTGGCCATAGATACAGTGGTGGAACACAGTGCAGTATAACACAATAAAACTGTACTATCTTATAGCTCTGAAGAGCAGAAGTCCAACTCGGGGCTCACTGGGCTCAAATCAAGGTCTCAGCAAGGCTACGTTCCTTTCTGGAGGCTCCAGGGGACGATCCGCTTCCCTCCCTCTCTTTCCCAGAGGCAGGCTACATCCCTTGGCTGGCGGCCCTTTCCTCCATCTTCACAGTTGGCAACATCAAATCTCTCTGACACTTCTTCTGTCATCACGGCTCTTTCTGACCACAGCTGGGAAAAATTCTCTGCTTGTAAGGACTCACGTGATGAGACTGAGTCCACCTGGATAATTCAGGATACTCTTCCCAGATCAAGGTCTTCATTTAATCCCATCTGCAAAGTCCCTTTTGCCAGTAAAGTTAACATTCACAGGTTCTGGGCTTTGGAAGTGGACATCCTTGGGGCCGTTATTCTGTCTGCAAGACGGGGCAGGGGGCGCTAGGCAGTGAGGGGAGGGCTCTCTTCCCCTGGAATTCTGAGGAGCACACAGAATGTCAGAACTGTCCACCTGAAGTAAGAGGCTGGAGACTCTGTCTACCAGCTCCCAAGCCCTGTTGGTTACAGGTTCCTCCTGAAGATAGCCCACCAGCACTTCCAGGCTATATACCTGGATGGGGCAAGTAGGTTCTGGTGTGTTGGGACATGGAGCGCACTGGACCCTATCAGCACAAAGTGAGAAGAGCTTCCAAGGAGGGGTCTTGGCCCAGAAAACAGAGACAGCCAAGAGGATGTGAATCGAGCAGCTGGCTGCTACGTCATGGAATGATGGCATTTAGTGACCTAAGGATCACTTCCGCCTGGAGCTTGGCTACTAGCTCAAACCAGGCTCCACCACTCCCTGTGAGGTCTTCGCCAGCGTCAGACCTTTCCTAAGCTTCAGTTTTCCCCGTTTGTTAGATGGAGAGGCTTCTCTGAACCCCCGGGAGCTGTGATGAGAATGAAACGCACTAACACGTGCAGAGCTGCTGATGTGTAGTGAGTGGTCATAAAAATGGCAGCAGGAATTTTTTACTTATCGATCCAAAGAAACACTTACTGGTTGCCAGACACTGGGGATGCGTTGTGAACAAGACTGACAAGGTCCCCGCCCTCATGGAGCTTCTCTTCCAGTGGAGGACACAGGCAACAGACAAGTTAATAAATAAATATACAAGGCCTCATGGATTACAGTTGCTGCAATAAAGGACATGAGTAGGGTGACACGATAGAAAGTAAAGGGGCAGGGATGGGGCAGACACTGTCCAGTGCCCCTCCACTGTCCCCCTCTTTCCCTTCTAGCAGAACCTAGGGCATTCAGGTGGCACACAGGGATTCCTCGATTGTGGAAGGGTAGCCCCTACTCCAACCCCAGGGGTGAATCGTGCCTGGTCTAAATCAGTTACTGGTGATCTCACTCCCCTGGCTGAGTAACTGGCATAAAAGCAGACCCGAGAGCCAGTAAGATTCAAGAAGCAGCCTGCGTCTGGGGGTGAGTGACGACTTGCCCGGTGAGGAGAACGCCTTTTGTCTTCCCCCCCCCCCCATTTTTCCTTCCTCAGACAAAATGAATGAGCCATCTGGACTGGCAACAGCCTTTCTGAGATCACAAACCAGCAAGGATGAAGATAAAAGTCAGACAGAGCAGAAGCCTCTGAAAGGCTGCGTCCTTGATGACGTCACGGAGCAGCTAAACCACAGCCAGAAACTACCTCCCAAGACGGCTCACATGGGAAGAATAAGCCTCTATTGTTTCTCTATTTTTTATAATGCTAAGACTAGTCTGGTTTGCTGTTGCCTGCAGCTGAACACGTTCTTAGCTGATGGAGGTAGTCCAGAAGGGATGTTGAATTTGAGGCCGGAAGGGTCAACTATGAGAAGAGCCAGGCAAGGGGAGAAGTGGAGTATGTGACAAGGACAGGGCAGACTTGTGGGTGACCTGGGGTCAGGAGAGAAGGGGCCAGTGAGGTGGCCAGAGGGCACCCTGCCATGGCCTTGACTTCGGGATGAGGACTTTCAGAAACCAAGAGAAGCTACATAATGGCTTTAAGCAGGGGAGGAACATATGGTCACAGGAGGTTTCAAATCCCACATTCTTTGATGTAGAAATGGGAAACCATAAAGATCTATAATTCTGATAAGGATTTTAAAATGGAGTTATTAAAAATTATGCTGAAGCCAGAAACTGCAGGCCACTAATAAGCAGCTGTGAGCAAGGAACGTTGAAAAGGTAGAGACTGATGACTCAGATGTCTTCGGGGGGATGATGCTCTGAGCTGTAAAGCCTTTAACAGCCAATTGCTAAGGAGAAAGGCTAGCAGTGTTTACAGGACATCTGACTTGGCCAGCCTTAGACTATAAATCCTAACTCAGCAGGGTGAATCCTAAACCCCACTGTGTCAGACTCACTTGTTTTCATATTTGGTTTTATGAAAATGTGCTGTCTGGTTTCTAAGAACTATTCTAGAGACATCAGGACTTTAAAAGTGTAACCTACCTCCTTTAGAAGGAAGCCATCAATCCTAAAGCAACACGTTAATTGACCGGCACAGAAAACTGTACTCAGCCCACTATTTATAATTCCTATTGGACTTGAATTTTTTTTTTCTAAGAAAGTATCAAGGCTTTCGTTTTCTCCCTTCCATCTTGATTGAAATAAATGACTAACACATTCATTGGAATAGGTGTCTCTAACATTTATTTATTAATAAAGAATTCTTCTGACAGATGTGATCTGTTGCATTAAAAAAAAATCATCACCGGCCGCAACGTGAACAATGATTTGTAAGGGAGCCGGAGATGGTGCTACCGTGATAGGAGGAAGATTGACAGCCCGATGTGGGGAGGGCGGGTAATGAAGATACACACTTGTGGACAGACTAGAGATGTTTGCAGGAGTTACAACTGAAAGGATTGGCTGGAGGAACCAGAAATGACTGAAGATGACTCAGAGGGTTTGGGCTTGAGCAACGAGCTAGATAGTGATCCTGAAATCGGGATATTCAGGAGGCGCACAGCTCTGGGTGAATCAACAGTTCAGATTCGGGCATATTCGGCTGAAGGTACCGAGTTGCTATCCAAGTGGAGCTACAGAGTAGGCAGCTGGATGTACGTAAGTCTGGGGTTCAGCATAGAAGAAGCGTCTGCACAGAGAAAGGAGCTCAGGTGGGTCACCAGGACACTCCAGTGTTTACAGAAGTAACACCACCCTCATTTGCAGATAATAGTCATCTGATACCAAAAAGAATAATGCCCACCAATTTGTCTGGCCTGCTTCTCTTGGAAGCCCTGCACATGCAACATTTGGTTCAGGTGTACCCCACTATAGAAACTGCCACTCCATAGTCCCCAAAAGACACTCCATCAGTTACTTAGGTACAAATAATAGAAGCTCTCGATGACAGCGACCACCCAGGGTCAAACCATGGGCGGCAAGGCCATGTTAACGGTGTGACTCATGTCACTGAAAGCTGGCTCTGTCTCGGGTGACTAAGCCTCCTTTGAAAAGTGTCCTTTGATAGAAGATGTGGGGTCTGGGTGGTGATTTAGTGCTTGGATTTGAGAGCATTATGTGGTATTTTTCTATTCGTGTACAGAAGTCACTTCAAGCAGGAGAGGATGAGAGAGATCAGAGCCACGCCAAAGCCTTAAGATCACTCGTGTGTCAGCTGCTTTCTTGCGTAGATGAGGTGTCGGGTGAGAAGGGCTCCAGGAAGTGCACACTCCTGTGTGTGTCAGCCCAGAATGGTGTGAATAAAGTTATTTTGGTGATTAATTACTATCTTCAACGGGAGTCTTGGCTTAATTACCTGCTGTGAGTATGCTAATTCGGTCAGCCGTCTCTAGGTAGCTAACTTTACCCTTCATTTAAAAGCTACCATCCAGGATGGAAGATGCCTTTCTGGAGGAAGGAAGAACGCCCGTCACCAGAGGGGAAGTATGACTTTGTTTCAGGGCAGTGTTCACTGTCTTTTCTAACCCCCTTTGGATGAATGTGCAAATCAGGGTCCCCCAGATATTCTGACACGCCCCTTCCCCGTCACCACAATGCCATCAAAACAAAGCGGGAAGCAGATGGCTACTGTCTGGGGCTTGAGAGGGTTGGAGGGTGAGATTAGCAGCAGCTCTTCATGCCCTTGGAATACACTCCTGAAGGCTTTCATCTGTCTTCGGGCACAGCAATACTACTAACATACCACTAATACATGAGGCACGACGTTTCTCTCTTGTGGTTCGGCTTTCTTGAGTGAAGTTAATGCAGGGATAACCCTGGATGTGTGTACTAAAATGTAGGTCTTAGTCTCTTCAGCAAGGGGTGTTGGGAAAGCCGGACAGCCACATGTAATTCAATGAAGTTAGAATACACCCCCTCACCATACAGAAAAACAAACTCGACATGGCTTAAAGACTTAAACAGAAGATATGATACCATAAAACTCCTAGAAGAGAACATAGGCAAAACATCCTCTGACATAAATCATACCAATATTTGCTTAGGTCAGTCTCCCAAGGCAACAGAAATAAAGACAAAAATAAACAATGGGACCTAATCAAACTTACAAGCTTTTGCACAGCAAAGGAAACCATAAACAAAATGAAAAGACAACCTACAGAATGGGAGAAAATATCTGCAAATGATGTGACCAACAAGGCCTTCATTTCCAAAATATACAAACAGCTTATACAACTCAACAACAAAAAAACAAACAACCCAGTCGAAAAATGGGCAGAAGACCAAAAGAGACATTTCTCCAAAGAAGAAATACAGATGGCCAATAGGCACATGAAAAGATACTCAACCTCATTAATTATTAGAGAAATGCAAATTAAAACTACAATGAGGTACCATTTCATGCTGGTCAGAATGGCCATAAATTAAAAGTCTACAAATAACAAATGCTAAGAGAGGGTGTGGAGAAAAGGGAACCCTGTTGGTGGGAATGTAAGTTGGTGGAGCCACTGTGGAAAACAGTATGGAGGTTCCTCAGAAAACTAAAAATACAATTACCATATGATCCAGCAATCCCACTCCTGGGCATATATCCAGACAAAACTATAATACAAAAAGATACACGCACCCCGATGTTCACAGCAGCACTATTTGCAATAGCCAAGGCATGGAAACAACCTAAATGTCCATCAACAGATGGATGGATAAAGATGTACATATATACAATGGAATATTACTCTGCCATAAAAAAGAACAAAACAATGCCATTTGCAGCAACAGGATGCAACTAGAGATTGTCATACTAAGTGAAGTAAGTCAGAGAAAGACAAACACCATAAAATTTCACTTATATGTGGAATCTAAAATATGACACAAATGAACTTATCTATGAAACAGAAACACGGACATAGAGAACAGACTTGTGGTTGCCAAGGGTGAGGGGGTTGGGAGAGGGATGGATGGAGAGTTTGGGATTAGCAGATGCAAACTGGTATATAGAGAATGGATAAACAACAAGGTCCTACTGTGTAGCACAGGGAACTATATTCAATATCCTATGATAAACCATAAGGGAAAAGAATATGAAACAGAATGTATACATATATAACTGAGTCACTTTGCTGTATAGCAGAGACTGCCACAACATATTAATTCAACTATTAATTCTTCAAAGAAAAAAAATAATTGCTTAGTGGAAAAAACAAAAGCAAAAAACAAGAAAAGTAGGTCTTATTATTATGCAGGTGAGATCAGGAGACAAGTGCCACTGAAAACAGCTTGTTATACTCACGGATTCCAATAGGAGGGGACACACCGTGACACGGGGGAGCCACAGGAGGAAGATTCAGGGTCTGTCAGGAGGCAGAAGAAGGAGGGGACAATGCGGGCAAGGACCCTTCACTGTGGTTTCTGTGGAAGAATGGGTGAGGCAGATAAACAGGGTTAGGATTGGCTAGCTTGAATAATTTCAGTAGACTCTGGGGCACAGGAGCTGTCCCTAGTTGTCTGGTACCTGGCCCCAAGGTGATTATGGTGGGGGGGCACGGGAAGGTGGGCAGGGAATGGCCCTGAGTGTGAGAGGCGCAGAGGAAGTGGTGAGGGTGTGGGCTCCGGCTTGGTTGGTTAGTATACGAAAGGCAAGCGCTCTCAGCTGAGCCCTCCACTCTCTCTAGGAATCAGCTAACCATGGGAGGGGCAGCCCCTCCAGGGTCAGTCAGCAGGTCCCTACCTCCCCTAGGTCAAAGCATCAGAAAGACATGGTTAACATAATGTGGTCAGCATTCTGTGAGGACTGGACGTGTAACCTTGGGGCTTACTCGCTGAGTCTCAGTTTACTTCTCTGCTAAATGGAGTAATAATACCTGACTCTACTGTAACTGTTGAGATTGAACAAGACTGTGTGGGCGAGAGGTTGTCACAGTGGCACGTGCCAAGTGCTTAATAAATGGCACACGTGTCTGTTAGTGGGGCGACTGTGAGTTCTGGGTAGAGTTTGAGTTGTTCTGGTTACAGAAGTTTGGGGTTGTTTTGGCACTGAATGAGGAAGGGTGGATATGTTCCTTCAACACCTGATTCTCCTAGTTGGAAAGCAGCTCCCATCTGTACCCAGAAGTTTTTTTCTTTTTAACTATTTTAAATACTTGAAGGGATGCTTTGCATATAGGTGATGGTCTCACCTTCATGAACCCATAGGTTGAAATGAATCCGTTTACCCCAGAGAAACTTTGGACCCAGGAGGGTAAGAGGTTCCCTTAGTTTTCACCAAATAGATGAGTAGCCAAGTCATTTCTGAAAAGTCTTCCATGGATTGATTAATGGATCAATTTCCCATTAACCTTTAGTAATAAAATCCATGATGCTAGAGAGAGTGAGGTTTGGGAATCTCTACATGTTAGTTCATCTCCCACTTGTGCAATTTCTTTCCTTCCTTCGATGAGTATTTATTATGTCTGAGGCACAGGGAGGAAGCAATTTACATAAAAGAATTTTGTGGAAGGAAGCAGGGCAAACGAAGCTCAGGATGCCTCACATTTTCTTGCTGTGTAACCAGGGTTTGCTTCTATTTTAGATTTAGCTCCATTTTTGTGAGTGTGTAAATGAAAATACCAAAAGAAGAAAATAAAGTCTGAGGCCAGAGAATGGCTGCCCTGAATAGTAATTAGTTTTAATTTCCCTTTCATTCCACCTGAGGGCTTTATCCAGCTTGTAATTATTCTGCAGTGTCTTCAGAACAAAGGGATGTTAGCTCTTGGATTTGTGGAACAATTGACAGCTCAACGACAGCAGATAATTAGGACTTGAAACAGTCCCTGCTCAGCTGACCCTGGCAGCCAGTCATCTTTCTCTGCCGCCCCATCTTCTCCTGATCCAAGGTCAGCAGCAGGTCAGGTTCAGATGCAGAAAGACTTCATACTACTACTTCCCTTCATGTACCCTCCGACTTGCTCTTTCCAGTTTTTGTCTCAGTTCTATAACCCAGGACCTGGCTTTGAACTTTGGCCAATCGCTCAAGCATTCTGAGCCTGAGCTTCCTGGGGCAAGATGGGGCTAACGTACCCACAGTCAGATGTACTCCTGAAAGAGATGAGGTCAGGGCGCCCCCGTCCCCCGGACTCTGGCCAAGCCTCCTCTTGGGCTGTGGTTGGGTCCCTCCGTGTACAGAGCACAGAGGGCGTCCTAGGCAAATGCACTCTCTTCCGTATCAGGCAGGGCTTTGACTTCTGCCCTTCTAAAGCGCACTGTGTGAGTCTCAAGAAGCCCTTTGCCGGGCCTCCCTGGTGGCGCAGTGGTTGAGAGTCCGCCTGCCGATGCGAGGGACACGGGTTCGTGCCCCGGTCCGGGAAAATCCCACATGCCACGGAGTGGCTGGGTCTGTGAGCCGTGGTCAGTGAGCCTGCGCGTCCGGAGCCTGTGCTCCTCAACGGGAGAGGCCACGACAGTGAGAGGCCCGCGTACCGCAAAAAAAAAAAAAAAAGTCCTTTGCCTTTTTTATCTTAAAGCTACAGGTGAGCCAGGTGAGAAAACCTGCCCAAGATTATAGCTCCAATCAGAACCAGGGCCAGGCCTCCAGCCCTTCTGCGGAGTTCACAACCCAGCCTCTTTCCTCTGTATCTCCATTTTATCCCTGTGGGGGGGGGGGGCACGAAACCCAAAGGGACCCGCTTTAGTGGTTGAGATATTAGTGAGAACTCAACAACAGAACAAACACAAACAGCAACAACAAACAAAACGAGAACGCTCCAACTGACGCTGGAGAAGATGCTTCCGAACCCTTCGGTTTAGATCATCAAGGCAGACGGCCCATCCAGACCCATCTGCTCCTGGACTTGCTGGATCCTCAGCTACTGCAGTCCCCACTGCAGCTCTGCCCTGTGGCCCCTCCCTCACCAAACACTAACCTCCTGTGGCCAAAACGAGTGACAAGTATGGTGGGACAGGGCAGCATCCAGCCTGCACCTTGCTCACTCTGCGACTCCTGGTGAAATCGGGATGGCGTCCGGGAGGCGGGGCTTAATGATGCCGCACAGCGTCCCCTCTGGTCACCTGTGGGACTGCAGGTTCAGCGGTGGGAAAGCACGCAAGTTGCCCGCTCAGCTGCCTCCCCTCCCCAAACGTCTCCAACCCACAGCCAACACCATTCCTCCCGCTCTCAGGGGATCCCGTGGTGGCAGCTCCTATAAGCTCCCTGGCTGCAGCCTTTCAATGTCCCTGAGGTAAAAGCAGAGCCTTTAACGGGCAACAGCGGTAGAAACTGGGCAACTACTTTGCAAAGAGCGCCCACAGTGGGCGGCAAGACATAGTCAAGGTCAGAGGAAGGCAAGGGGTCATCTTCCCCTTCCCTGAACCAGAGTAAGGGTCAGCCTGTGGTAAGGGTCAAAGGTGAGAAGAGACGTGAAAAGGTGGTGTAAATGGTAACGCGTGAGACAGGCTCTTGGAATGGTTGTTATCCTAAAATCTTCAAGTAAATCCTGTGCTAGGCAGCCAGCCATGGAGGTGACTGCTACAAGGTCAGAAGCAGCTGATTTTACTCAGACGGCTGTGGAGTTCCCAGACCACAAACCTCAGCAGAGACAAGGAGACAATTCAGTGGCCCTTGGCTTCCCTCAATTGAAACATAATTGCAAAAGGCACGTTCAGCACATTCTATGCTCGCCCTGTCACACACCTGTTTCCACTTCCCCATGTTGAGGGCCTAACCCCCAATGTAACTGTATTTGGAAATATTGTCTTTATGGAGGTAATTAGGGTTAAAGGAGGTCATAATAGTGGAGCCCTGATCCAAGAGGATTAATCTCCTTATAAGAAGAGGCACCGAAGGGCTCCCTGCCTTCCCCACCGTGTACACACACCAAGGAAGGTCCGTGTGAAGACGCAGCGAGAAGGTGACCAGGTACAAGCCAGGAAGAGCTCTCACCTGAAACCAAACAGGCCAGAACCTTGCTCTTGGAATTCTAGCCTCCAGAATTGCAAGAAAATAAATTTTTGTTGTTTAAGCCACCCAGTCTGGTGTTTTGTTATGGAAACTTAGTTGATTAAGATAAAGGTTAAAGGCAGAGACACTTGTCCAAGTTGGGGGACAAGAAATGGGACTGGAGTAAAGACAGTAGCCTGTTGAGCAGATGGGAGATGGTAACCTGTTTTCAGAAAGACCTGGACACAGTGAGGTACCATCACGCCACTTGGGGTCAGTGCTTTCTCAGAGGCACCCCGGCTTTCATGCTTTTAGACATTTGAATTCCTCTCCTAGAGTAACTAAAGCCATAAGGAAGTACCAACTTTGGATACCTCTGCTCCATGTTTTACAGTGTTCTTAACAGTGGTAAAATTAACAGTGATATTCTCCCAACATTCTTACATCTATCATCTCAGTTAACTCTCAGAGAAGACCTCTGAAGTAAAAGACTTAATTTTTTATCCCTCAAACTTCTAGAATATTCAAAACCACATGACAAAAAGCTTGCATGCTTGAAATGCAACTGGAATTATAGGACCAAGGGAACGAAAAGTAGTTCAGAGCCAAGTGATTTCCAAGAGCAAAGGTTTTTCCTGAAGGTGGAGGTGGTTTTCCTGAGGGGCTCTGCTCTTATGGAGGGGAAGTGGGACGAGATGGATGACAAGGGAACAGTGCAGCAGGAGACAAATCCTTCTGGAGTCTGGTCTTGTCAGGAGCTATCACAGCAGCAGTTGGACTTTTTGGTCCAGGAAGCTGCCCTGAAGTCCCATGAGACACTTTCTTCCCTCTCAGGGGCCTCCCCCTCACCAAGGACATTGTAAAAACATGACATTAAGGATCTCATTTTGTTGACAGCACTGCAGTTGAATGCTAGATAACACAGTCACTTATTTTCCAGAATACAGACTTTATTTCTGAGGAAGCATATTTCCTGTAGGAATACTAAATTCCTACTGAGATTTGCCTTTGGAATGGACAACACACCAAGCTACATCACCAGACACCCAGCTCCATTATTACTGTCCAGGAATGCATGCTCCCTGCGTATGGAACGATTCGTTACTGATTAATTAGCAAAAGCCTTTTGAGTCAGGGGTGGTTTAATCAGTAAGTGTGTGCTGTGCTATCGTGTGCATTCATAAAGACTGAAAGTTCCAGCCTTTCCCCCCTGAAACTCCCAAGTCTCATTTTATCAAGGACTCAATGTAGAGCAGAATAAACCACACATTCAAAATTTATGGGAAATAAAACCTTCTGGCAACGGAAAGGTACACTTTATATTCTGGGGTCATAGAAGTCTTCATGAGCAAAGGAGAAAAAAAGCATTTTCAGTAAATAGTATTCATCATCTCAGGACCCTGCCCTTTACTCTGGGAGAATAATTGTTTTTCACTCTGAGAATGATTAACAGGGATATTCCAATTCTGTCTCTGCCTTCCATACAAAGGCATGCAGACATTATGCTAGAATTTTTATGCTGAGAAGTTATATTGTTTGGCAAATTAAGAAAATGGAAACATGACACACCTGTCACCTACCACCACTGTTATTACCATAATCATTCATGTTAAGAAAAACGAGTTCTTGGTTTTTTTTTGTGTGTGTGGTACACGGGCCTCTCACTGTTGTGGCCTCTCCCATTGCGGAGCACAGGCTCCGGACGCGCAGGCTCGGCGGCCATGGCTCACAGGCCCAGCCACTCCGCGGCATGTGGGATCTTCCCGGACTGGGGCACGAACCTGTGTCCCCTGCATCGGCAGGCGGACTCTCAACCACTGCGCCACCAGGGAAGCCCAACAAGCTCCTGTTTTGGATGTCTATTGGGGGGCACGGTGATGGGAGGGATGGGGACTCGAGCTTTTGTCCTGGAAATTTTGCCTGAGCAAATCCTTATGAACG
Source organism: Globicephala melas (assembly GCF_963455315.2). Lineage (NCBI taxonomy): Eukaryota > Metazoa > Chordata > Mammalia > Artiodactyla > Delphinidae > Globicephala > Globicephala melas. Next base: position 49,217,694 of record NC_083326.1, read on the forward strand.
TTTCAATCACAAAGAAAGCAAACTTACAAGATGAAGGAGGAAGAAGCTGCTACGGCTGAGGCTTGGCGGTTGATCAGGGAGCACAGTCCACTCTTCCAAGCCTCCGAGGAGTGCCTTGCTCCTTTCCGGAAGGACTGAACTGCTCCCTCCCTTAAGGCGTTTTGCGGAATCACCCGTCAAAGCCCATCAGCTGCCCCTGCATTTCCAGGTGGTGTGCATTTGGCTCAGATGGGCCTGGAGCATGGCGGATCCCTGTGAGCTGACATGATCCAAACACTGCTCCCTGTTTTGAAGACCATGAGCTGATCTTGGTGAGTTTATATTTAGTGATCTCAGGGGCTAAAGTCAGTTAAAAAAAGATTTGAATGTAAGGGGATAGAACCTTTTAGGAAGCAATTTGACAATAGCTAACAACAAATATAAAAAGGTTCATGTAGGGCTTCCCTGGTGGCGCAGTGGTTGAGAGTCAGCCTGCCGAGGCAGGGGACACGGGTTCGTGCCCCGGTCCGGGAAGATCCCACATGCCGCGGAGCGGCTGGGCCCGTGAGCCATGGCCGCTGAGCCTGCGCGTCCGGAGCCTGTGCTCCGCAACGGGAGAGGCCACAGCGGTGAGAGGCCCGTGTGCCGCAAAAAAACCCCCAAAACAAACAAAAACGTTCATGTATTTTGACTTAGTAGTTTTATTTCTAAGAATTTATCCTAAGAAAATAAGTAAGTTTACATTCCAGGACTTATTCATTCTGGTGTTGCTTATAATTGCAAAAATTTGAAATGACCCAGTTGCCTAATAATTGGAGGTTAGTTAAATATATTATAATAAATTCATCCGATGGAATGTTCCACAAAGACTTGGGAAACACCATATAGTTTTAAAAAACATAAAAATAATATTACAGTATAATTGTCATTTTGTAAGGAAATATACATGCATTTAGAATCGAATAACAGACATATAACCAAATTCAAATAGAATTCTGAGTGATGAGATTATGGGTGATTTTATAATTTTTCTATAACCGATATTTATACCATTTGTATTCAATATCATAATGTTATTTGAAAATGGTTCCACTCATATGCTGGCTTTAAGTTCTCATTCCTGAGAGAGAACCTGGCCTTTCTGGGGCTAGCATGGACCCACCCAAAGTTGGAATTAGTAAAAAGAGAACTGGGGAGCTGGAAGAGAGGGGAGTGAATGTGGTGGGAATGGCAGAAGTTGGGGTTTGGGGTTCTTTACAGGGCAGCATTGGGCAGGGTTGGTGGGAGGGAGAAAGGCGCTGACCCAAAGTTCCCTGTGGGGAAGTGAGATGACTTCCTTCCTGGGAGGATGGGAAGGTCAGCGTGTCCTGCCCGGAGCCGCCATCCTCTGACATGGGGTTATCATGAGTGTGGCAAAAACCCAACCGCCCTACATCCTGAGGAATGAGGTCAAGAGGTGAAGGAGGCAGCCCACGAAGGCACACGATTGCTCCATAGTCCCTGGGTGCCCCTGAAGTGATTGTCACCTCGGGAGATGTGAGTTGATTTTCTCACAATCCAGGCCCCACTCGCCTGGACCAGAATGACACCAACCGTGGAGGCGTCATGAACGGGTCAGGGTCAACCACCGGTGATCCTGCTGACCCCTAGGCCTCTCACCCCAAGGTCAGCCCAATTTGTGATAGGCTGTGAGCCAGGAGGAAGATAATAGCGATGATTCTTATATGCACTTCACAGTTTACACGTATTTCCCGTGAGGGTCCAGGTGAGGAGCTGTAGCATTCCTTTCAGAGAACAGACATTTACAATCTGAGAAGAGCCACGCTGAGGGCTCTGGGTCTCAAACTCCATCTGTGACACCCTCTGCTGCTTTCTGGTGGCTGGGATTATATTCAGCAAATGCAGATGGACAGCTGTTCTTTCAGCTACCATAAAATGGAGGGAAGAGCAGTGGTATTAACGAAGACTTAACTGCCCCTTTAAAATGCATCTGGGAAGTACTAATGAATAACTTTGTAGATTCACTTAAGTCAACACCAGGAACCCAGAAGAGAGAATCAGCCATTTAGTGCAGACCTGCCAAAGGCAGGTGAAATGGATCTTCCTCACGCAGGCTCAGGGTCTGGATGGTCATCACCTGGTTGAATTTTCATTTGAAAATCAATGTTTTTGGAAAGCACATGACTTAAGGTCATGAAATTCAGCCTCTGACCCAGCATAGCATCCCTACAGCCCACCAGCCAGCCTCTGTTGAATACCCCCTGCGATGGGGACCTTGCTACCTCTCCAGGAGAACGGTTCATGTTTGCATAGGTATGGCAGGTAGAAAGCATGCCCACGGGACGGCAGTGTGAGGGTCATAAAAGAGCACTGGCTCGAAGGGAACGTGCCTCAGTTTCAGGGGTGGAGGGCAGGTAGCTGTAAGGATACCACATAGGATTACTATATCCAAATTTTAGAATTGTTTTAGTCCTGATGAGCAAATACTATGCAGGAGATACAGAAGTGCTTGCATAGCCTTCTCTGCTAGTGAGAGTGGTGCTGGGTAATAATATTGGTCTAGTACATGGTTCATTATTTTGTAGATAAAACTAGATTCCTACTTCCCATTGACTTCTGTTAGCTTCTCATGCAAAGCTTTAATGATAGTATATACATCCATCTCAGCTCCTCTAGTAGACAGTTTTTGCCCTCAAGGAATTGATCATCATAATCTAGACTTGGTTGGCAGCAGACTGTACGTGGCAAGCCAAGTGGAGTTGCAGGTTCATTTATTCAGTTTGTTACTTACTATTTTATGAACAGTATGTGTCTCCCCGATTGGATTGCATATTCCTCGACTGTAGATCCAACACTGAGCACACACGGTACCTCACCAGCATGTGCTTGGTAATTATTTGTAGAAAACTGCGTTGTACGTGGCACATTGAACAGGTGCTGAAGAATGAATACAATTAAAAATGACCAGCAAGCCAATCGTTTTATGTTAATAAAACATCATAATTTGAAGAGTACACTGCATTTATTTAACCCCATAAATTATAACATCTTAACACATGTAAAATTTTTGTATTTTTAAAGTGCTTTGCAAGATATTTATTTTTTTTAACAAGTGGAAAACAGTGTTCTTTAAAAGACATCAAACTTTTAAAGTGATATTACCAGAAGCATGTAAGGATTTGTTCATCCTCTTCAAGAAATGGAATTTTTATGTAAAATATATATGTAGCACTGAATGCCAAAATGATGGGTATGTGTGGTTGGAATTAAAAATGAGATTTGCTAATAAACCCATCAGGATGGTGTCTTAAGTCAGAACGACCTTGAGAGGGGAGAGGGAGGGGTGTTGGGTAATCAGTGCTTCCGGAGGTGAACTTCCCTGCCTTGTGATGGGTTTGAGTTAGTGGTCAGGACAGCCATTCAGACTGACAGTCCCCTGAACTTCTGCAGCTTCAGTGACAGGGACAGGAATGTGGTTGACTTGAATATTCTTCAGGCAGCCAGAAAAGGATCTCCACACGGGAAGCTTCAGGGTTTTCCAATTAGCTGAAAGACAAAAGGAGAGGCATTTGATGGCTTATTCATACTGTCAAGTGAATGCACTCCGTTAAGAAACGGTCTTATTAGAGCTAAAGGGACCCAGGCTCTCAGTCCACCGAGTCCTCTCCTGTGGCAGGCACCCAGCACAGCCCCTGCTGTGAAAGGTCAGCCACAAGGCTACTCTGCACATCCTTCAGAGAAGGAGATTCCACAGCCCAAATCAATAGATAATGACTCTGAACTCTAGTGCTTTTCATGGGTCATGGAAGACCTATAAAATTAACCACCAGACCATTTGGAGGCACATAAATCAATGAAGGCTGACAAGGCTCTTTCCAGGCAAAATTCCAGTCTTGAACTTGACTCTGATTCACCTGACTCTGATCACCCTGCCTGATTCCCCCATTCTGGCTCCACACAGCTTAATAAGTCACCATAACTAAGTGCCTGGAGGGGAGAGACCAGTTTCTCAGTCCCTTTTCTGATTCTTTATGATATCAGGCTTCTAGGTTCATGCAGGCTCTTAGGAGAGGCTTATAAATTATAGGCTTGGGGGGCTTCCCTGGTGGCGCAGTGGTTGAGAGTCTGCCTGCCGATTCAGGGGACACAGGTTCGTGCCCCGGTCCGGGAAGATCCCACATGCCGTGGAGCGGCTGGGCCCGTGGGCCATGGCCGCTGAGCCTGCGCGTCCGGAGCCTGTGCTCCGCAACGGGAGAGGCCACAACAGTGAGAGGACCGCATACCACAAAAAAAAAAAAAAAAAAAAAAAAAAAAATTATAGGCTTGGGACAAGTGGAAGCAGCAGCCACGTGGCCTGGGCTGCTGGGAAACGTTCTGTTGCTGGCAGTCCGGTTTCCCCACAAGCTGGAGAAAGAGTCTCACTGTCTACACGGTCCAGCCAACGGCTGCCCCTGCTGATATCCCAACAAATGTGATGCCCCCACCCACGAGTTACGATGGAGATGTTAAGAGTTGACGTGGGACAACATGGGTGTAGAAGTCAGCACAGGGGTTACCTGGGACACCTCCAATGTGCAGATGCTCCTGCGTGCGGGCAGTGGGGACGGGGTGCCGTCCAGCGGTGGAACTATGGTCTGCGTCCAGTTTCAGGTGCAGGATGTGCTGTTTTATGGTGACTGCAGGGAAGGAAAGCAGGTCAGGTCTATCACCTGAGAGCCCTGCCCACTGTATAATGTCTACACCGGGCATCATCATCGGCTTCTTTCTCACTCACTCCTGTTGGACCTGAGGGAGCACGGCTCGCAGGAATTCCATCAACCTAAGCACAAATTCAACTAATTTCTCCCCACCAGGTGCTGTTTAGGTGCTTCCACCTATATTACAGAATTTAATCCTTAAAATGAATCTGTGAGGAAGATATCATCACTCTCGTTTCTCAGATAAGAGACTGTGACCCTCCATCACTGAGGAGCTTGGCAACATGGCTTGGTTATAAATTAAACAAGTTGGGATTCAAGCCCTGGTTTCCTGTCTCCAGAGGCCAGTGCTTATTTCACGTGATCTCTGGTTCTTTCCAAGAAGACACTGACTGACTGCTGAAAACGGACTCCAAAGACAGTGGCTTTTGACCCTCCCAAATAAAACTCCTCCAGCGTCAACAATCTTAACCAACTGCAATGCAGTTAGCTTTCAAATTAGCCAAGAGGCAGCTACTTTTAACAAAAGATATTTTAGCCAATACAGGTTAATATATCTCCAAACTTGTATGCTCAAGTTATTCCTAAAATAGCAGATTCGACTTGAGAGTTTATGCCTGTTCCCCGTCAAGTGGTTTGTCTAAATCCTTGGCATTAGTATTAAATGTTGTTGAAAAAAATAACCCAACAATGAACTTTACCTATACTAAGAGCAAACATTTACTGAGCACTTAGGACGTGCTGGACACTGCTAAGCACTTCACACACATTATCCCATTAATTTTCACAACCTTGGGAGGTGTATACTATTTTTACCTCCGTTGTACAGATGAGAAAACTGAAGATAAAGAGAAATTAAGTAGCTTGCCCAAGGTCTCACAGGGCTGGAACTGAGACCTGACCTCTGTTCTCTTTGACTTCAGAGGCAAAATCTCAATCACAGTGTTATGCTACCTTGAAAACAAACATAGCTTATCAGTTTGCTGGGTTCCACACCGCCCCCCCCCCAAAAAAAACTCAGTGTGTTATGGAGAACTGGAGCCGTGAATTACATAAATACGACTGGAGTTGAGAATAGACATGTTCCCAGCACCTTAACCTGGTGGGCTGACCCTGGTCAGACGCTAATGGATGGATGAACTGAGGGAGCGTTTGGGATGTTCGAGTCCAGATGGAAAGGGAGACTGTTTCAGTCTGTGAACAATAGGCTACTGGACGTCATACCTGTCACCGAGTGCCACTGTCCATCACACAGAGATTGCTTTGGTGTGACCGATGTCAGGATCCCACCTGCCTCGCTGCCCACAGAGGCCGTGACCTGGAACACACATGCATTTTCCTATTTCCTTCAGAAAGGCAGGTGGGGCCCACTTCCTGCCATCTTTCCTTCCCAGCCCTTGCACCCTGACCGCCCAGGAGCACTTGAAACATGGGTACACCCTCCCGCACCAGGTGACCATAGAGGGACAAAGGCTTTGCAGGAATCTCTCTGTTGCACCCCTTTCCAGGCAAGTGAGCTGCAAACCCAGGGCCTGGCCTGAAGTTACTGCCAAAGGTAAGGAGCCTTTCCCACTGACTCCCTACCCCGGTCCCATCAGGCCTGACTCAAAGGTTACTGATTAGCACCGAAGATCTGCCTTAGTGATTAGCATGTGACAGTAGCTCTGTTTAGGAGGACGTGTACAATTTGGAAGGCAAAAACGTTGGCTGAGGCCTATACCCGGCTGCAAGGGGCAGCCAATTATAATAATTCCATGAACGCAGGACTTAAAGAGGGGTCTCGTCCAAGGAATTCAGCATGCTAACTGACTGAGTTTGCACTGGGCACGTGTCAGGGGTCAGGCACTCAACGTGCTGTTGTGCAGAATCCCGCATTCCCACTCTGGGCCAGGATTCTCCAGGGGCTGAATCAAGGTCAATGAAACGAGAGGGCTAAAATCAGCCTGTTGATAAGTAATTTACATCTAATTTGCATGTAAGCAGACAGGGCAGCCTTTTCTCGGGCAATTTTCAAGCTAAGCAGTGTCACAGCTGTTAGGAAGGTTATCAGGTCTTGATTTCGTGTTGGGGGGAGTATTTCCTATCCAGAAGCTCTCACCAAAGATGCTCCCCAACCCCTCCCCTGAAAAGCCAGCTTTGTCTGAACCACCGTTAAGCATAGTTCCTTGCTTCTTGGGCCCGCAAGAGGCCTGCTCAGACTTAAAGCTGTAACTTAACTAAAAAGTGTCCAAGAGTTCTGACTACTGTATTTTATTCTGAGAGTCTTCCCTCACATTCAGTAAACTGGAAGGATAAAGGTAAAAGAAAATGCTATATTATCAATCTTTGCTTTAAGGCCTTAACTAAGAGAGGCTTCCTGGAAGGATTTGGTTTGAAAGAGATTGTTTTGCAAAGGAAAGAGATTAAACGTGGGTGGTGAACATAAGATATTGAGTAGGCCTGTGAGCAATGGGAAAGATGGAGCAGCAAAAGCACATGGCTGAAGAAGGAAGCCATGAAAAGCTAAAGGAAGGCTGAGTGGAGACCCTGTGGCCGGCTTGGCTGCAGAGACCAGAAGGGCTTGGTGAGCTGTGTAGAGAGGATAAAGGGAATCTGAAGCTGACCCAGCGGATGTGGGGCATGGGCAAGGGTGTGACATGGTGTAGATGGCTGGTGAGAAAATCCATCCCATGAACTCTGGTGCTGCCCTTATAAATAAAAGTAGAGGTGTGACAAGGGTGAAGGGGAGGTGAGAAAAATGAACATTTACTGATAAATGTTCATATAAAATAAATAAAAGTAGAGGTGTGACAAGGGTGAAGGGGAGGTGAGAAAAATGAACATTTACTGATAAATGTTCATATAAAATAAAATAAATAAAAGTAGAGGTGTGACAGGGGTGAAGGGGAGGTGAGAAAAATGAACATTTACTGAGTATATGGCAGCTTCTCCTCTCTTGACAAAAGCCCTTAAATATAAGCATCATTCTCCACATTTTAAAGATAAAGAAATTGAGTCAGAGAGAGGTTAGGTAACTTCCCGAGGGCCCTATAACTAAGTGGTGGAGCCGGAATTCAGCCCAGCTTGTTTGAATTTGCCCAATTTAAAAGATGAAGAACAGAAAACATGATGACCAAATTACTTAAGGAAAAGGGTAAGTTAGCCCTGAAGTCAGGCCTCTTAAATACAAGATTGGATTCCACTCTCTACCGTAACTCCACCTACCATGGTCTCCAGAAGTGGAATCTGGTTCTAATATAAATTCACACACCCTTCCCATGTCATCCGACAGCTACACACCTTTCCTGCCTCCATATAAACAGATAAGTGCTCCCCGGGTTGATTTCCGACGTGAATTAGAATTCCAGTGAGACTTCTCGGGCGAATGCTGAAAACAAGCTTAAATTCTGGCCCCAAAAGCACGGAGTTGGCTTTCAAAACAAAAATAAACAAATAATAGTTTAAACATCATAATTCCAAAAAAAGGATAAGAGTTCTTCAGAATCGAAGCTATAAAGATATAAAGCCTTCCAAACTACTCCTTACCTAGGATGACATGACCTCCTTCTTGAGAAAAATAGATGCCTTTCTCCAAAGGGCCATCCAAGCAGGGAGACACCCCAAAGCTTGCAGAAGCGGTGTCCAGGGGTTTCAAATCCAACTGAAAGTTCCTCAGGCATCCCACAAAGCTGTTTTGGGGGAGGGTCTGCAACCAAGCAGAAGAGAAAGCAAACTGTATTACCCACAACTCCCAGAAATCCATGCACAGCCAAGGTTAAGGGCAGGGGCAGTTGTCCAAAAGAGGAGGAAGGAGGGGGATTCATCCATCCTGCTTCCAAGAGACAGGTGGGCCTGACTGGCTCCATTTTGGCTCCCTCCACAGTGCCAGAAAACCCAGATACCAGGTGTTTGGTGGGTGGTCGAAGTTTGAATGTACCATCAAACCAAGGGCAGGGGCAATGGAGATGGCAACCTAGCGTGGAAACAAGAATACAGAGGGTGACTTGACCCTGGGCCACAGTCAGAGCTGCAACAGGGGAAATTGCCACCTTGCTGTTCCCAGATCTCACTGTCTCTTTGCAGGTACGAAATACTTCTTAGGGTTTCATGAGCCCGTGTGATAGCTTAATGCAGGGCGGCCGGCTGAAAAACGAGGCCAAAACATTCCTAAAATAATGAAGGGTAAGAAAACTCCCTACGCTGTTGGGCCCAGTGCACCATCAACAAATCACGAATGCCACAGGGTCAAGGTCAGACACAGGGTGCGGGATCAGGGGGCTTGCGTGGAGCCCCCACGGCTGCCAAAAGCTGGCCTGAAACAAGGGCTCCTCACCTGGGGCTCAGGGACAAGCTTCTGGGGTTCTCTGACCCCTTAAATTATATACCAGATGTCTGTGTATTTTCCTGGAGAAAGGGGCTATAACTTTCATGAAATTCTCAAAAAAGTTAATAAAATCACTGAATAAAATCCCTCTACTCTCTTCTGGAGTAAATGCCTTTAGGACTCTGGAATCCTACATGACGGATGCAAGACATGGTAATTTTAAGGGAATCTAGTGGTATTATAGATGCATGTGGTGTCAGTGTCAACAACAAAGTACTGATTGGGGCCCCTAAGAAATGTTACTTGCTTCAGATTTGCCATCATGTATAACAAACAGTCTGTATCTGACACCACGCTCAGGCTCTCCAGTTCAAGCCATAACCTAACACGGAATCACCAAAGACTAGCTGCAGGTTTTGGTATTTGGAGGCAGCCACTGGCTGATTGGATGTTGCCTCCCTTTGAAAGGATATGGAGGAGGGTATTCGGTGGTTTGCACCCTCAGGTTGAAGGAAGGCTGCGAATAGGACCTTGCTGGTAAAGGATGTTGTAAATGGGGTGCTACTGATTGTCTCAGATTTTAGGATGTTGAGTGTGATTTACCCAAGTCAAAAGAGCACCCAGGGCTTCCCTGGTGGCACAGTGGTTGAGAGTCCGCCTGCTGATGCAGGGGACACGGGTTCGTGCCCCGGTCCGGGAAGATCCCACAGGCCATGGAGCGGCTGGGCCCGTGAGCCATGGCCGCTGAGCCTGTGCTCCGCAACGGGAGAGGCCACAGCGGTGAGAGGCCCGTGTACCGCAAAAAAAAAAGAGCACCCAAATTGTGCCCCGAATCACTACCCCATCCTGTGATTTCTCTGAGAGGGAAAAAGGTACAGAGGTTGCAGAAAAGCAAACACTGAGTATCCTCTTTAGCAATTATTAACATGTTATACGTTATATATGTATTAGATACCATAATACATACACTATATCATGTTATATATTATTTATGATACATATATAAAAGTTATTACATACAACAAAGTAAAACAGTACTTTGACTTGCTGGGGCTTTGGCCCAAACCACAGTGCAAAACTCAAGTGGGCCAGCCTGAGTCCTGTGGAGATACCAAGGTCAAGGCCACGTTAGCCTGACAGCCTAGACTCCACGCTGGCAGAAGTGACCTGCTTTGATTACGTCCATTTCTGGCCCAGATTTGAGTCTCGGCCCTTCCCCCCAGCTGCTAGCACACATCACACCAGAATGGGCACCAGCGGAGTGGGAAGGGGCAGGAGGGGCTCAGCGCCTGGCAGCACATTTGGAGGAGGACAGTTCCTGGGCCGGAGCTGTTGACGGGCCATCTTCACTTTGTGTGCAAAAAAGGCAGATCTGGGAGAAGAGTGACAGGCGGGTTCAGCCACCCCAAGTAGTCAGGGGCAGTGAGCCCTCTGGCCACGTGGAGAAGACAGGGGGAGGGCACCCACAGAACGCCACCCTGGGGCCACGGTCCCATCGGAGCCTTTGAACCTGAAAAATCCTGGTACGCACCCCTCCTTCTTGGGGACAGACAAACTTGTGACTTTCTCCTTAACCCAAATTTTCCCCAAGTTTGGTTCTTGAGATAATTTTATTTCAGTCACCAAATAACATTAAAATACAGATTCAGTTATTAAAATAAAGTATTTTGATATCCTTGAATGTATGGTATAATTATAAAGTTTATAGGGTGACTTGTTCTTATCTGTGGCTCTGAAGCATAACCATTTACCTTTGGTTTCCCTGAAGGAGACGATCCCAGGTAAACTGGTGCTCTGAGGCTGATGGTGGAATTTCCAGGCAAACTTCCCTCCCGGGCCCTCAGACCATCCACAACCAAGCGCCCCCTTTCTCCATCTTGCCCAAATGCCACCTTAAGGATAAAGAAAATACGTTAATCGTATTCTTACCTTTGACAACTGGCATTGTAGTTTATTAGTGGTCACAGGAAATTTTTTTTAAAGTTTTTCTGTCCCTTCAAGTAGCTTTGAAAAATCAAGAGTTTTCACCACAGTATCATCATCATCATTTTGTGAGATTATGTCAGATATTAAACAGAGTGAGCTTAAAACATGAACTAAAAAAAGATTTCTCAAAAGTAAACAAAAATATACATGACTGGAAACTTATACAAAAGATAAATAACTGAAGAACCAAAGGATCATAAATAAACATACATCCATGCAACAGAGAGGAAGGAAGAGAGTATGCAGAGCTGAGACGGGAGAAAGCCACGTGCTCCTCTGAGCAGGGGTCCTGGAGCAAGGGGCCAATGGCTACTCCTCTCCCAACAAGGGGATCAAGTGTTTTAAACTCTTTGCTAAAAGTCAGGATCCCTGGGCTCTGGTGTGGACTCTGCCACCTCATGGCTACGAGACTATTCACAAATGACTCCCCAGTGTAGATGCCCAGCTGTGACCTCTGGCCTCTACTATCTACTGACACCTGGGCTTAAAGGTCTGATAGGCAGCTCAGCCGCAGGATGTTGACAACAGAGTTCCCACTCTTGCCTAGCAACACCTACCTCCTGCCCATCTTCTCCCTCTCAGCAAAGCTTCCACTATTGACCCAATCACTGGTCCAAAATCACAGGACTTGATGTTGACTCCTCTCTTTCCATCAGCCAAACCTCTTGGCTCTGCCTTTAGAACACATCCTGGGTGGTCTACTCTCTCCCCCTCTACCTCAGCCTCTTGAACCAAAGGCAATAGCATCCATCTGGTCTACTTACTTCTATTTTTACTCCGTTTTAGACACTTTAGCTAAAGAGGGTTTTGAAAATATCAATCTGTTTGTGTAATGCTTTTTTAGTTTTAGACTCTCTAAAAGCTTCAGAGAGACTCAGAATAAAATCCCAAATCCTCACCTTGGCCTTCAATGCTTAAATGACCTGGGCCTGCACCTCACTCTTTTTTTAAATTAATTAATTAATTTATTTTTGGCTGCGTTGGGTCTTCGTTGCTGTGCATGGGTTTTCTCTAGTTGTGGCGAGCGGGGGCTACTCTTCATTGCGGTGCGCTGGCTTCTCATTGCGGTGGCTTCTCTTGTTGCACAGCACGGGCTCTAGGCGTATGAGCTTCAGTAGTTGTGGCTCACGGGCTCTAGAGCACAGGCTCAGTAGTTGTGGCGCACGGGCTTAGTTGTTCCGCGGCATGTGGGATCTTCCTGGACAAGGGCTCGAACCCGTGTCCCCTGCATTGGCAGGTGGATTCTTAACCACTGAGCCAGCAGGGAAGTCCCCCTGCCTCACTCTTGAATCCCACTTCTTATCCTTTCTGTTCTGTTCATTCAGCTAACTCCTAACTTAGGGTCTTTGTACTTGCTGTTCCCTCTGCCTGGAAATCCTTCCTATAACTTTATATGATTGATCGTCATCTCTTGGAGGAGGCCTTCTTTTACTGTCCTATTTGAAACAGTCTCCCTACTCGGCCACTTCCTTACCTTGCTTTAGTGTTTTCTCAAAGCAGTAGCTGACATTATATTGGGGATTTTTTTGTTTATGTGCTCCAGGATGGCAGCTTATTACATATTTGTTGAATGACTGAGTGAGTGTAACTTGTCAAGTCACCTAAGTTTTCTGAGTTCCAATTCCCTCGTCAGAAAACAAAAATACATAGGTCCCTTCTTGCCTTAAACTGTATTTCTTTAACCCTGGGAGGCCTTCAGGCAAGAGCTGAGATGCTAGGGATGTGGGTGATTACACCTGGGCTGGCTACAGAGAAGGCATTCCAGACTCACAGGGGGCCTGGAGACTGGAAACTGTCCTGAAGGAGAGAAATGGTCCAGGGAGCAAAGTGTGGGAAAAGGCAAGGGGAGTGGTGCAGCCCAGGGAGGTGCATGGGGGGTTGGGGGCGGCGGGTAAAGAAGCAGGGAGGAAAGCCCGTCTCGGCATGTAGGATGACATCCACACATGGCGCGTTCAGGAGTCTCTGGGGCCGAGGCGCTGGGGCACTCAGTGCCTCTGACCACATGAGCTCTCCCAGTGCTTGCGCCCTCTTGCCGGGAAGAACGCTGAGACTCCCGTCTTCAGCTATTCAGCAGTGAACTTGGCCCCAGCGGAGGCTCTAGGGCAGCCCCAGCTCTCACCGTGTGCCACTTCCCGTCACTGCACTTCTCTTTGCTTTTGAGCTTCAGTTGTTTCCCTCCTGCCCCCAGTGCAAAGACCAGGCGTCCTTTCGAAAGATAAAGAGCCATAAAGGAGTTCTTAGTGCCTGTGTAAAACACGAGCCCTCTGGACGCCGTTGTCTGCAAGTCCACGGCAAACTGTGACCTGTGGGGAAAAGAAAGCAAAAGGCGAAGGAAGAAAATAAGAGGCTTTTAGTGTTTCTTCAGATCTCCATAGCTGGGAGAGACAGTGAGGAACAAAACCCTACAACCTCCTTATTTAAATGAATAAACTAAGGTACTTCTTGATTAAACGACCGTCTCTCTGGGAAGTTTTAAAAGCCATTGTATTTCAGCTGCTAAGAGTTTTGTTGTATAATTTCCTTACCGTATTGGGAAATAAGAGGAAGTTTTATGACAAACTCAGCTAGTGGCGTTAAGTCCCAGCACATGGCAAGAAGGAAGATGCCTTACTTTAAAAAAAAAAATCTACATTTTAGAAAGTTATGGTAAAATATACCAAACATAAAGTTTACCATCTTAACCATTTTTAAGAGTACAGTTCAGTAGTGTTAAGCACCTTCACGTTGCTGTGCAGCCAACCTCCGGAACTCTTTGCATCTTGCAAAACTGAAACTCTCTACACATTAACAACTCTGCATCCTCTCCTCCCCTCAGCGCCTGGTAACCACCATCCTGCTTTCTGCCTCTATCAATTTGAATATTCTAGGCGCTTCATAGAAGTGGAATCACACAGTATCTGTCTTTTTTGCAACTGGCTTATTTCACCGAGCAGCCTCGATTGTTAAACCCAGTGAACACGCTTTCTACTTTGTATACATGCAGGGAGAGGAAGGTTGTGAGGAGAAGTCGGGGGACAACCTGAATAACAAGGATTTGATTTAAGCATCAGGTAAGCATTTTCTTCCCATAAGACATATTTAACACAGTGGCACAGGAGTCCGGATCCACCTTCTCCCACCTACCCTTAACATTTCTCGGACCTTAATACCTCCTCTATGGTGGAAGAGGAATTACGCAAGCATCACGCAGTAAAAGCAGAGAGTGAAAGTTAATATTCCTTTGCATGATGGTTACATATCATAGGTACGTGTGGCTAAGCAAGCTTTGCTTTCTATGCAAACTCACATCCATCCAACCATCCATCCATTTATTCGTTCATTCAACAAATATGTAATGAGTGGGTCGTATGTACAAGGCACCATGGTGGGCACTGGGAACGCAGCGATGGATGGTTCATTCTTTGAGTGGTTTGTGGTGTGTAGGTGCCCTGAGGGGGTGCCTAAAAGTGTACTGGGAAAAGGTAATGGGAGATATGGGTGTCAATAGGCTATCATCAGGGACTTCCCTGGTGGTCCGGTGGTTAAGACTCTGCGCTACCACTGCAGGGAGCATGGGTTCCATCCCTGGTTGGGGAACTAAGTTTCCGCGTGCCACGTGGCGCAGCCAAAAAAAGAAAAAAAAAAAAGGCTGTCATCACCCATTCCTGTGGTCTGTGTCCAAGTGCACACCAGACAGAGGGCAGGTACGGGGTCTACCCTGATTAAAGCTGCATCCCCAGTGCATGATACACAGGAGGCCCTCAAGAAAGAGTTATTGAATTGAATTAAATGGCAAATGGAAAATGCGGAGGCAGAATCAGGAAGTGGAAGAAATGATTACACCGTTACATCTCTTTGCTTTTTAATACTGTGGGGCTGAGCAAACATGGACATGCACTTTCACTCTACAGCTATGCAAGTTTCCTTGAGGGTATAGTTCTTCAAAAGGCAAAAGAAATCTATATTTGTGAAATTAAACCAAGCCGACGGTGACACGGCTCAGTATTTCTCTTGGTGTAGCTGTGTATTAGTGCGGAGGTTTGGAATACGAGGGTTAGCCAATCTAAGGAGGATGGTAGAACTTGCTACGGAATGAAAGCACTTTACATGTGTGGGCTTGGTTATTAGACTTGACATTTGCTTTCCAGAATTATTTCTTAAAGCAATTTTCTTTCAGAAAAGACTAACACACACCCAAAAATGACATCAGGAGCTTCAAATCCTGGCATATGACACTGTAGCTATGAGTCTTTATTGCTGGAGGATAGGAGGGAAAGACAGAGAGCAAAGTAGCGTTTTTATACATTCACCCAGAGGTTAAAATAGTGGTACAGGGTTTTACAGGAGAGGCCAAAAGTTTCTAGAATAGAAACCAGAATGAGAATAATAGAATAGTCCAAATCTTGCAACATCCTGAAAATATACTCTGATTGCTACAATACTGGGGACTAAAATAATTTTTAAATTATATTTACTAAGGATTATTTTTTTTTCTGCTTTCCTTTAAGGATGTTACTTTTTCCATTTATTATATATAATTCAGTGTTGGACAGGAAGATGCTGGGGTCGAATCATCAGAAGAAGCCGGATAACTCACCACAGTGAATGTGCTGAGAGAGAAGATGTAAGAAAGGGGCCACGGAGGGAGGGGGAGGGCAGAGGCAGGGGGGCTGGAGAGTGGGGAGGCCGGGAAGAGGACAGCGTGGGCAGCATCTGCAGGGAGACTGTTATTACGGTCAGCTTGACCAACAGAGCAGAGATGCGGAGTGGAAAAGCCCCGGGAGGGGCTGAGAGGGTCACTGCTTCTGCCATCTGTCTGTCTCCGACTAGCACAGTTTTGGCGAATCAGGGATCCCCAGAATTTCCACGGGTCTACTGGAGATGCCGGCAGCTGGCCAAGGGTCTCCTTTAGAACTCGGCCCCTCCCCTTTCCAGGCTTCACACCTGCCTGTGAATATGCACTTGCTTACTGAGTGCACCTCCAAGGGCCAGCTCATTACAAGCAATGGCCTCTCCTCCCTGCAAGGGAAACGTTATCAACCCCACCTAACTGATGAGAAAATTGAGGTTCGAAGAGGTGTGGCAATTTGCAAAAACATGTGAGACAGGCATAATTATGCCAAGCTTATGGAGAGGAAGCTGAGGCTTAGAAAAGTTGAACAGCAGCCCGCGGTGGCCGTGGAGCTGCCACTCAGAGTTCCCTTCAGGAGACCCTGCTGCGGGGGCACGGCGGCCTGGCAGCCCGCAACTGCCACGCTCTCAGAACCGCAGTGGCACACAGGTGACCGCCTGCCAAGCACCGAGCTCAGCGGCAGAACTAGAGCCGGGCCGTCGTGCCCGACACTGGACTCTTCTACAGGGTGATCTTCGCTTGTGAGGCCCACCGGCCTGCCTGACTCCCTTGGAGCTTCCCTGCTGTCTGAGGCTCGTCCCACCCACGCCTGCCTTTCCCTCTCCTTTCACAGGCCCCAGGCCTGTGTCTCAGCTGAAGGCTCTCCTTGCCAGCTCCTGCTCTCCCCCTTTTATTCTGCACAGGAATAACAACTCCTTTGCACGTCTGATCCCATCTTGACCTCTGCATCCCAGGACCTGAACTGGCCTGTGGCCTGAGGTCACGCAGCCAGCAAGTGGCTGAGTGGGTGGATTGAAAGCCAAGGTCTTAAAGCCAGGCCTTTTGGACCCCTGGGCCATTCTGCCTCTGTAGAGAAGTCGTAAAGGAATTTTGGGCACCTTTTTATTTATGTCTCCTTCGAATCACATGAAAATGACAAGCCTTGTTTTCCTACTTTTTTTTTTCTGACAGAATTACTATCTCTGCTTATTCCCTCCTCCCCAAAAGAGACGCAACTTGTTAGCACAAAAAATCCAAATGTATTCTCTAAAAATGATGGATCTGACACCAAGTCTTCCTAAAAGAATGATTTTCCTCTAACTGTAGAATGCGGGAGAAGGTGATTTAGCATAGCAACAAATAGCACCTTTGGAAAGTAATAGCCTTATTTTTAGAACACCGTCAATTCTAAACCAGAGCCGAGCTGATTGTTTCAGCCTCTGAGCAGCACGTGTCACGTGTGCCTCCCAGTTGCTGGGAGGAAGCAGGCTCGGGCCCCCAGGCTGTGTGTCTCAGGTAGGCCAGCACCTCTTTTCGTAAACGTGGTAGTGCCCCCTTCATTGGTGACAGGTGCCTGCTGTCGTGCCGGCTAGCCTGCCCTAGGGTAGAATCAGATTCTGAGTTGGCTTGGGGCAGGAAAATGAAATGATACCTGGGTTTCAGCAACTCCTGGGGAAGCATGAATAGCAGGTGGCTGGTGGGACTGTCCCCAAACCTGAGGGCTCCGTGGCTGGCCTGGGCCTCTGGAAGCGGTGGGCAAGACTGGGTATCTCCCCTCACCTTCAAGCTCCTTGGGGAGGCGGCTGGCGTGTCACACCATGGCTGTGTGGGAGAGAAACAAAAAAAATCAGGACAGCTGATTATCAGAGGCAAGAGTTGGAAAATGCCCATCTTGCTAAGTGCCTCGCTCAGTTTTGACTTGTGATCCTAAGAGCTGAATTCAATAGAGATGAATTCATCCTTGGGGAGGATGCATGTTATTCCCATCCTACACAGGTCTGCTATACATGGGACCAGTGGATACCCAGAGCACCTCACCTCCATGGAGCTTCAGAAGAACCACAGTGTCCCTCAGGAAGGCCAGCAGGTGGCCAGCAGCACTGAGGCCCACACAGACAGCCAGTGGGCCTGGAGCCGCCAATCTGCCATCTCCCCTCCAGGCCATTCACTTGGGCTTTAGCAGCAGGGCCGTGAAAGAACCCAGAGAACAGGAGGGGACCACAGCCTGTCCCCACTTTCCTCAGAGTTGACCCCCACACAGAAGTCTCTCCTGACCTGGACGATGCTTTGAACTTTTTAACAGGAATGAGTTTTAATGCAGAAGAACAAGCATCATAAACATCACATGAGACTAGAAAAGTTGTTGGAAGGAACTGAGACTCTCCAGCCCTTCCCCCTCTTTTCTCTGCTGCAAAGCCCAGACTTTGATGAGGGGTCCACAGTCCCTCCCATGGGGCTCAGGGCTCAGTGGGGCTCTCCATTCCTGGAAGCCAGTGATGGGAATGCTCCCTGCTGGGGATTGGTTCAGGAACGAGCATGTGACACCCTCCTGGCCAATGAGCCTTAAGAGGTGGTCAGGGAGCAGGGCCTCTGAGAAATGTTTCCTTCCAGAGGAGAGAGAAAGCCACAGATCTGTGCTTCCGGTGAGGGAACGCCCTGTCCATAGCCCAGAACTGTGCGGGATGGAGCCAGGATGGCTGTGGGGAAGCAGAGCCCAGTCCCGCGGGCCAGGCCTGCAGCACACTCATCCTCAAGCTGTCCCTTAATGTGACACTATAGATCCCCACAGAGGGTTAAGCCCTAGCAGCTGAAGTCTTCCTAACAGTTCAGATTCCTTCAGGATCAGGTTCTCCAACCTGACCAGATTCCTGGAGAGGATGCTTGGGATGCAGACTTAATACCAGATATCTGCTGAGTGGAGATGTTCCATCACCAGAAAGTTAAGTGAGTTGTTGAAAATCACAGCCAGGCCTGGATCCTCCAGGAGCTTCCTGCCGGGGGCTCACACCAGCGGGGCCCACTCCCTCCCTGAAAGACTCTTGTGTGTCGGCAGCAGTAACATCAAGAGGAACAGTCTTCATACACACTCTTGGTACCGACTTTTCCTTAATTCTCTTAACGGCAGCATCATCCTTCCAGGCACCCAGGCCTCACACCTTGGTCATCATGGACACCCTCCTACCTGGCCTCTTGCACGTGCTCTGTTTCCATGTCCTACTGTTCATCTCCGGGACATATTTTGTTTCCACTCCTTCCCTTTCAATCCCAGTCCCTCTACCTGAAAGTCAGGCTGCTGACTGTCTTGCCTGGACCATTCCGGTACTTTGCCAGTTTGACGCCACGTCTGTAGAACTTTCCTAGGCCAAACCATTCCATAGGCTGCTGCCAGTTTATTCGTCTTTAGACATGGCTTAAAGCACTCCTTTCAATGGCTTCACGCTGACTACAGAAAAAATGTCAAAATTACATCAGGCCGTCGGAGGCTTGTCTGATCCGGCTGCAGCATGTGACTCTGAGCTTACCTCCCCCTGAGCAAGTGCCTATGAAGAGCACACTCTTCGGGATTCTGTAGCCCTGAGTTTCAATTCTGACTCTACAGTTTACTTACTGGGTGCTCTTGGGCACATTTTTCTTTTAACCTCTCTGAGACTCAATTGCCTGACGTGTAAAGTTGGCATTCTATTCTGCTCTCACAGGGGTGTGGTGGGAACTGACAGAGAGAGAGTGAAGGCTTGTGCAGATCAGAGAGAATGCACGCAAAGCATCTATACCTGCGAGTTCCACCACACCCTGCCTCCCGGCTTTGGGCTTCTGCTCACGTAGCAACAACGTTTACTCATCTAAACTCAACCCCTGCTCCAGACCCAGTCTATGCATCACCTCCTCCAGAGGAACCCCCCGATCTCTGTAGCAGGAAAATACCTGGCGTACCACTCCTGGAGCACGTTTTGTCCCCGTCCCGTAGGTTATTCGTGCGTATAGTAACGATAACAGCTAACAGTTATGGCATGCCTACCCTGTGCCACGCGTTTTATATTTATTACCTCAGTGGACCCTCACAACACCGTGAGATATTACTGTTCTATATCCTCCTGTACGCTGCAGGAAACAGACCCACGGGGAGGTTAGATAATCGTTCAAGATCACACACGTAGTAAGGGATAAAGCCAGGAAGTCTGACACCAAAATCTGGTACTTAACCGCAAAGCTTGGTCACCTTGTCTCTGCATTGGGCTTTCGGAGGCAGAATTAATGTCTTATTCCACCTAATCTGGGGGCTTGCACGGAACAGGGGGAACATTAAATACAGTGTATTCACTGGGGATCCCCCATCAATAGCCCCAGTCCCACTCTCTCTGCTGAGGCCCCCAGAGACACCTGACAGTCTCCTACCAGCTTTCCACCTGGTTGAGGCACCTGTCACTCAATAGGCCACAAACTCCACTCATTCTCGTTCCCTCCAAAGGCTTGTCCTTTTCATCTCTTCATAACTGGCTTCCCCATCCATCCAGATGCCTCAGAATTATATCAACTCCCACCTCTCCCTTGCCGCCCACCTTCAATGATTATATGAGTCTGGTACATTCCATCTTCTATATAGCTTTGAATCCATTCCTTCGCTCCATCTCCACCATCACCGTGCTAATTTAATCTCTCAGTAACTCTCAGCATTACAGGGAAATAAATGAATCTATGACTTCATTCCTGAGGGGGCAGGTCTAAAGGTGTTCTTTTCCTGAGAGTAAAATGACAACCCTTTGGGATTTATGAAATATATTTCTTCTTAAAGCAAAAAAAAAAAATTTCTTTTTATGTACTATCTCTCCATCTCCCCAAATCATTGTGCAGCAGGAGAAATATTGGCAGACAAGCAGCATCTGATTGATGTTAAGTGAAAAGTGGGTTGAATGGAAGTGCATTGCTCTCGAGAGGGCCTGAGCTTTGGGGTCAGGTCACCTGGGTTTGAATTCCAACTCTGCCTTCCATCTGTGGGAGCCTGGGCAAACTGCTCACCTTTCTAAGCCACGGCATCCTTTTCTGTGAGATGTGGCTGGTAATAGTACTTCTCCTATACGGTTACGTGCGGATTTAGTAAGAAAATCCACTTAAAGAGCTCAGCGTAGCACCTGGCACATTGGAGGTGTTCAGTGTTATCCATTAATCACATTAATTGTAACCTCAGATATGGGGAGGTCACACTGTAGACCCCAGGCAGAGCAAGGAACTTGTTTAAGTTCTGACCCTGTGTTCAATGTATGACAAAGCTTCCACTCCTCCAAACAAGGAATTTCCTTTCCTTTCAGCCTCTCTTCGTTCTACACACTAGAATCACCCGGGAGCTTTACAAACTCCTTTACAAACTCCTGCCGCTTGGACCTATCCCAAGAGCGTCTGACTTAATTGAGTGGAATGCAACCCAAGCACTGGGATTGTAAAAGCTCTCCAGGTGTCTCTAATGTGCGGTCAAGGTCAAGCCACGCTGGTCTTGGCAAGGCCTGGGGGCGTGTGTGTATCTCGTCAAAGGATGCAGGCAGAGGAGTGTCTGTGGGCAGGAGAAGGGTCATGAGCCCTGTATCCCAGAGACAATCATTGTACTTGCTGGAGACACAGCAGAAGTGTCAAAAGAGCAAGACATCAGCTGCAGACACTGAGAAACCGCAGTCAAGGGTCTATTTGTTCTATGACTGCAAAAACTGTCAGACGTTCAAAATACAAAATAAAAGCTAAAACAAAAACCACTTTGACCTTTTGGTGTCATCCACCTGTTGATGACCCATTATTCCTGGAGGCACTGGGCACCACCGGATCAGGTGACCTACATCCCTCCCTCCCCAACATCTCCGGTGAGGCAGGACTCTCTTACGAGAATCATCTGGAAAGAAGCAAAACCCAGGGTAAGGTTTTTTGATACTCACCTGGTGGATATTGAAAGTCTTGGTTTTGTTAAACCTCGTAGACCCGTTAAGCAACATTAGAAAAGGTGATTCGTTTAAACTGCAGCCTCCCAGGGACACATCTCTCTTGGTGGATTTACTGGCCAAATCTAGGACTTCGGGACTCTCTGATAATCTGGAATGAGGGCAGAAACGAACGCTGACATATCAAGGAAGACACACTAGCGGGGAGGATTTGTTTCAAAACTACACGTTCTTACTGTCCTGATTTCTGGGTAAACGTTCATCTCCTCCCTGTACAGGATATCTAGAGGAAACACTAGGCTCATAGTGGATGAGAATGTGCTGTACCCACCTCTGCCTTCCCTTCAATATCCAGCACCATGCCTCGCCAGCAGAAGGCCTTGGGAAACTTTTATTGCCTTGAACAGCCAGCGTTGCAGCAAAGCCAGAATATTATAGTTCTTTGGAGTGGGAGCCACATAGAAATATGAAAATGAAATATGCAGAGAGGACAAACACAGACACTGGATGACCTAGAATGACGGTGAACAAGAGGAAACCTCAGAAGTGAGTCTGTGGAAGCATTTATCTCACTGCATTTCAGGAGGAAAATCTCACGGGTAAATCTGCTTTATCTGATGATTTTTCCTGAGCCCTGATGGCAGCTCACAAGCTCCTAACAGGCTGCCTAAGGTTCATGACCAGTCCTGGGCTCTCCCTCTGCCCAGGGGAGAGTTTTGCGCTTATCTAAAAAGGCCATAATCTGAAAGTAAATTTTAATTAAACCTTTTCCAAGGTTGTGTTCCAAGGCTGCTCCTACGAAGGTAGGATGAGCCCAGAAGCTTTCAGTTAGTTTGCTTTTAACGTGTGTATCGTGCCAAAGAGGTCATCTTGAAAGTCAGCGGGACGAGAGCGGCGTGCAGCCTGCCATGACAAGTCCCCTGGGTCACAGGCCATTCTCATCAGCTGTGCACGCACAGAAAACCGCACCCACCTCTGGATGAAAACGTTGCTGATGCAGCCCTCAAAATAACTCCCGCCCAGACGCAGGGATTGCTGGGAATTTGAAAAGCCTAGCAGCCTTTGGTTATTTTTCAGAGGCTGGTCATCAATGAGGAGCCGGAGCCTAAAAAAACAGGAGGAAAACAAAACAGGAGTGAGAACAGCTGGGGAAAACGATTCTCGCCAGGTGGGCAACGAGTGTCTGATTCAGACGCAAAATCTTCTACCTGAAATAACTCACTAAACTATTTTTTTTTTTTTAGCGGCATGCGGGATCCTCCAGGACCAGGGCACGAACCCGTGTCCCCTGCATCGGCAGGCGGACCCTCAACCACTGCACCACCAGGGAAGCCCAACTGTTGATTTTTTAAATGAGAAAATTGATATAAAACCAGGAAGAAGGCCAAGATTTACTAGTAAAATAGTGTCAATGCTAAGGCCAAATATTTCTCAGAAAAGATACTAGAAGATTCCATTAAACGAAATAAAGTAAAATTCTTAGCGCTCTGGCAGAAGAGCCATTCCACTCACCCAGAGTTGTCGCTTATTATGGACACGTAATGCAGTAAACCATCCATGTACGTCTGTGGAGATGTGAAAATTGGGCTGCTGCTGTCCCTGGTGCTCAGTTCAATGTGGCCATCTTCCAGGATGACCTGTAGGCTGCTTGCCTAAAATCATCACAGAACATACCCATCAGTGCAGTCCATCTGCATTTAATGATTATGAATGTATTAATACTGAATATATGATCAAAACTAGGTACACAGGATGTTTTGACCCCAATGTTTTGACTTTGCTCTTTTGATCTAAAGATTATTTTTGAATATTTGGACTCCACATTTATGAATATAAAAATCTTAAGCAAATTATTCCAACACTGATGAATCTGTCAAAAGCATTTTATGGACCTATATTCATAAACCACCTTAATCTCTCCATCAAATTTTTTTAAATAAATTGATCCAGGCATTCCTTTTTTAAATTTTTATTTATTTAATTGATTGATTGATTGATTGGCTGCGTTGGGTCTTAGTTGCAGCACACGGGCTCTTTGTTGTGGCACGTGGGCTTCTCTCGTTGTGGCTTGTGGGTTTTTCTCTCTCTAGTTGTGACACACAGCCTCCAGGGCATGTGGGCTCTGTAGTTGTGGTGCGTGAGCTCAGTAGCTGTGGCGTGGCAGGCTTAGTTGCTCCATGGCACGTGGGATCTTAGATCCCTGACAGGGATTGAACCCGCATCCCCTGCATTGGAAGGCAGATTCTTTACCACTGGACCACCAGGGAAGTCCCTTAATTTCTCCATCAATTATACAAAACAGTTAAAATATTTCTAAATTTTCCTATTTTCACTATCATTTTGCTGAAGTTATTTTCGTCAGCATCGATGTTCCTCTGAATACATTTTTACAACAAAGACTTGATTCATCAATTTATTTTCATAGATGATTACAACGATAGCTTCTCTTCAGTCATGAATTTTTTACTTTCAGATCCTAATTTCTAGGAGGTTCAATTTTCCAAGGTCAAACTCTGAAGATCCAAATTTTGGCAAGATGATTTGATTCTTTCTGTCAATTCTTAATTTTTAAAAATGTGTGTAGTTTTAGCAGTTGTCATTTTAATTTTGTTAATTTTTTTTCCTACCAGGTACAATTTTTGCAGTTTTCAACCAGATGTGATTTGTCAGCGAGCTTTTAGCCTAAAACAATTTTTATAGTGTGTGGTCGTAGCCATTGTCAATTTCACTTTATGTTGATTTTTTTTCAATTGGCAATATTCATTATAAACTGGATAAAAGAAGGCTAATTGAAATGTATTCCTTAGCTAATCCATTAAGAAGTTGAGGGCAGTGTTCCTAGGATATTTGAAGGGTTCCTGCATTGTCCAGGAGTGATCTCATCTTTTGTTAAGCCCATTCTTCCCCCTGTTTTGGACCATTTTGTATATTGGGTACTAAGTGTCCCCACTCTTGGTAGAGGAAACAAGGAGTGTGTGTCAAAAGAGCTGGGTCCAAACATCCTGCTCTGATGGAAAAGCCACTCTCACAATCTAAATGTTGGCATGTGCTTTTTCAGGGGTATTTTTTTTTTTTTACATCTTTACTGGAGTATAATTGCTTTACAATGGTGTGTTAGTTTCTGCTTTATAACAAAGTGAATCAGTTATACATATACATATGTTCCCATATCTCTTCCCTCTTGCGTCTCCCTCCCTCCCACCCTCCGTATCCCACCCCTCCAGGCGGTCACAAAGCACCGAGCTGATCTCCCTGTGCTGTGCGGCTGCTTCCCGCTAGCTATCTACCTAACGTTTGGTAGTGTATATATGTCCATGCCTCTCTCTCGCTTTGTCACAGCTTACCCTTCCCCCTCCCCACATCCTCAAGTCCATTCTCTAGTAGGTCTGTGTCTTTATTCCTGTCTTACCCCTAGGTTCTTCATGACATTTTGTTTTCTTAAATTCCATATATATGTGTTAGCATACGGTATGTGTTTTGTTTTTAAAAACAGATCTCGAACTGCTGATGAACAAAGATAGCAAGAGAGGAGAAGCGTTCTACTACGACATAACCACAGAGGCAGCTACATCCTTCCTTTCAACATATACTAGTTGTCCGTTGTGCTGGCAATCCTGAAGAAACAAATCCAAGAAGAACAGTGTCCTACTTCTACTTCTATTTTAAAATCCCACTCGTTCCGCTAGGCGATTTCTGAGTATTAGCTGACTTTTACGCCTACATGACCACACTGGCTAAATCCTCTTAGGTTATAGAATCTCTGTGGCTTGTTGTACAGGAATAAAGAGCAAAGGACCTTACTCTCTCCCATTCACCGATGTAAATATTGTCCAACTAGCTGCTGCTGCTAAAAAAGGAATCTGAAGAGCTACCTTGTGTGGAATAACAAAGGAATGATGGGGGTACATTCTGATTTTTTTCTTAGATCTAAAAATTAAAGCTACATTATTACTTATAACAGTTCTAATTCACCTTCACTCACAAAATATACTTAAAAGAATGAAAATGAGTTCATGAATACACACAAATTCAATTCTGTGAACTATAATGTATTTTCTAAGCCTGATTTCTTTTAGGACCTACCCCAGGATGGGCAACAGCTTCCATGTTTGAAATCCACAATAGCATTTACTGTGTGAGGATAGATAAAATGCCTAACAAATTTACCTTCAAAACCCCTCTATTGTTTTTGACATCAAACCTTGAGTCAGGTTTACATCTTGTTCAGTATTCATACAATATTTCATACCCCTGTCTGATGATTTAATAAGATGCCACTGGGTTGAAAAGTCTGAAACCCAAAGGAGGCCTGGAAGTGGCTGGGCAACGGGAAGTCCAAATTGGTGAAGCTCAACTGTCCTCCCCTGGAGAATGAGGCAGATCGCACGAGCTGAAACGAAAACACGGAATAAATTACCGGCACTGTAATCATGTCATGGCTGAAATACAGTATCTTAACCTATGTCGCCTCACTTGAACCAATCCATGTGACCCATGGGAAGACATAGTCTGCTTGTCTGCATGATAACTTACCAATCATCTGTACGTTTTTGTGTGTACAGCTGGTATTCCTACTTTCCTACAAATTTAATATGCAAGCCTGAAGAGGTTTTGCAAGTACGTGGGGAGTGTAATAAATGAACTAGTTCACAGTAACACTGTGTGCTACCAGAAAACGTCAAAAGTTGGTGTGTTAACGAATGCCAAGCACGGGTTAGCTGGAGAGCATTCCTTTGCGAGGTTTGGAACTCTTCACTTACCTTCCAGTCTTCCGAGCACTTTTTTGTTACGCCCACAGTATCATTCAGTCTAACGACACCAGTGGTCTTCTTCAGGTTTTTCACGCAGCCTCGGAAAGCAGGTGTAGAAATGTTAAACCTGATGTGGGATTCGAGAAAACGGGAGAGATGGACCACAGCAGGCTTGACGGGGAACTGGAGCTGAAACACGGCACTCATTCCCTACCACTTGTCACCCACGAACAAGTACATGTTTTACGCTTATCTCTTCTCATGGGATGTCTAGAATGCTATTTATTTTGTGATGCTAGGGAAATCTATTTCCTTTCTGTGTGATTTGCATTCTCAGCTTTAAAAGTGAACACAACAATGTTGACAGAAGAATGGCCAGCGTCCCCAAAAGGTATAGAAGATGTACAATATCTGGAATTGCTCCTCCATCCCCTCCCGGAGTCATGGTAACGCATCATGAATTAAAAGTATATTAATAACTTAATATACCATAAATATATATTCAATATTAATAACCTAATAAGTAACTTATAAGAGCCAGAAATACTGTAGAAAACTCTTTGCTCTTTTTTTCCTGTCCACGTTGAAGTCAGCCACTGTAAACGCAGAAGAAACAAACTGTTACTTTTTGGTCCTAGTCAATTATGAAAAATGCGGCTTGGTATTTAATCAGTGCCAAGCTGGAACAATGGAAAGCACTGTCTGGCCTCGTATGCTGTACCCACCACCTCCTAACTGTGCAAGCTGGGCAAGAGGTCATTGTGAGGATTAAACAAGTTAACATCCGGGAAGTGCTTGGAACCCTCCATGGCATGTGGTCATGAACATGCACTCAGGAGGGGCTGCTCTGGAGCCACGGACTCTGGAGCCAGGCTGCGTGGGTTCGAGGCCTGTCCCTCCTGCCTTCTCTGTGCTTCTGTTTCCTCGTTTATACAATGTGCATGTGGTAATCTGCTTCCCAGGGTTGTCCTGAGTTTAAATGAGATATTACGCGTTAACACACTCAAGTGGTAGCCGGTCCAGAGAAAGAACTCAGCGTGAGACGGCATAGTCTGTAACTATCCCCACGTCAGTGCATCGTTATAACAAAGCAATTTCTAAAGCAGCTCTTGCTACGTGGCTGCTTTGACATTTCCCCTTTGATTTGACTTTGGGAGCTGACGTCACATAAAAACATTCACATACGTGAAATGACTGAAGTCCGGGCAAATATTTGTGTTTCTTAAGCAAATGATGTACTAAGAGAAACACAAAGCCGACTGCATTATAAATCCCTAAAGCAGCTCACTTTTCTAAATGGAAAGGGGTCTGCCTTCATTTTTATTCAATTCACTGTAAAGAGCTGAGCTACAGGTAATATGCATAAAATTAAATTTCATTAAAAGGGAAAGGAAGAAATGAATCCTCAGTGGCATTACAGCACGAGCTTGATTATTTTATAAAGTTGGCTTCCTGCCTCAGGAAAGGAGAAAAGTTCATTGCTGGAGCTTGTCTATTTATACACATAGTTAGATGCATTCTCTCTCGGGTTTCAGCATGTTTTAGACTCATCAGCATCTCCTGATTCCTTTTTTCTGTAAAGCATAGGTTGGAGGAAGAATAAGGTGGCAGAAGAGTAAAGGGGAAAGAAAGGCCACCGACAGATACGGAGCACCTGTTTTGTGCAAGGTACTATTATCTGATCCTCACAACAAGCTTTCGAGGGAGATATTTTCTTACCTGACATTATTAAGCACTTACCATGTGCCAGGCACTGTGCTAACTCCTTTACTCTGAATCTCACAACCACTCTCAGAGTTAGACCATCACTATGCCCACATTACAGATGTACAAGGAGGCTTGGGGAGGTTAAGGGACTTGCACGAAGTCATACAGCAGGAAGTGGGCAGCACTGGGATCTGCGTGGTCAGCGTCTCACACAAACTTGTGTGACCTGAAGCCCTTGCTCTCTACGCTTATACAGTTGTGTACCCACAGCACTGGAATGATCCTGACTCTTGCTTTAAGGAACAGTTATCTACAGCAGAGGTGTTAAGAGGAAAGATTTACTTCCACTATTTTTTGAGGTGTTCTTGTTACTCTGGCTCATCTGAGGGCCTGGAGTTCCACGTTTGCTCCAGGATTCTGGGTCTGAGCACGCTTGCTAGAGGACCATGACTGTGGAGGAGTGTAGGTTGTGGTATGAATGGGTTAGTACGCTGGGGTATGTGTACACACCATGGGCCAATCGGTTCACAAAGGCTTAGCCAGGTCCAACCTGCCGTGGGCTGATCTCAGAGAGCACAAGAGCGAAATCTAATCCCAAACTCCATGTCGGGTATTAGTAAATGCCCAACAGATCCCTGCCTGATGTTTACTTTTTGAATCATTTTCATTTTACTGTTATATTATTATACTCTGTGATGCAATGAGGTAGGTCCGCAGGAAGTATTTGTTGGTCTGAGGCCCTCTGGCATTATTAAGGAGGATTTCCTCTCTCATGGGAAGCAGATGGGATTAACAGATTGTGACTTCTGACTGTAATCCTGAACAAGTCATTCCAAGATCTGGGTCCCCATTCCCAGAAGGTACACTACAGGGAGAGAGGAGAAAACACCACACCCACAAGCTCTCTTGTCAAAGCTACTGTATTTAGAGATGACACGAGGCTTGCTTCTCTCCACATCAGGTTCAAGCACTGACTGTCTTCCACTAACGCCAGGGGTCGGGGCGTCTCCCTCCTTTGAAAGAACTGCTGGGTTCTCAGGAGAAATCCTCTGTGACCCACGTCAGAGGGGGTTCTCAGGACTCTGAACCGTCAAGGACAGCACCAGAGGGATGAAGCAGGGCCAGAAACAGCTGAATACTGTTCAGCGTGTTGCTTATGAGAGAGTAAAAGCTCAGTGACATCTTTCAATTGGCCTCTGTCTCCTGTATGTTCCATGTCATTGTGGTTTGCATCAATAATCGAAGTATAAACTTGCCCAGAAAATGGAAACAGTCCCTGTTTGGAAGACCTTAAAACAAATGACTAGGAAGATTCTATATGTCTATCTGTACATATATGTATAACGATATCCACGTGTATTTCTTTAATGGACAGAGATAAAAAGTCAAAGAAAGGCTGAGTGTTGACTTAACCCAAGGTCACCCCGCTATTTGGTGGCTGAGCCGAAACTAGAACCTTTTCTTTGGATCCTCACCCACTGCTTTTCTCTAGGAAACCTTGCTTGGTTGGCACCCACATTGCTGTCTGTGGACCTTCTGCTGACACCGCACGGAGGCAAACCACCAACCAGTGGCTCTCGTATCGCCGCTGAGAATCCCTCACGGCTCTGGGAGCCCACCTGCCCGTCTAATCTCAATGGCCACCTGTTCCCAAGCTTTGTTCATCCTTTCTCCAGCCCGGTCTTCTCTGCAAAGGTCCAGGCCTTCTGTCCAACCCTTCTGGGCATCTCCACCTGCTGTCTCCTGGGCTCCTGGGACTCAGCCTATGACTGAACTCACTGCCCTGTTTCTCTGCTGGTGCTGGCCATCTGTCCAAGCGCTAGATCAAAGCCCAGGTGTCCCTCTTGAGTGCTCCCCGAACCCAAGCAACCATTTAGCACGGCCCATCCACTGCCCGAAGTATATTGGGACTCCACTTCCTTTTCCCCATCTGCGCTGTCATTTCTGTGGTCGGGCCACCCGCCTCTCTCACCTCCGTTACACTCATCTTCCAACCTTTCCACCTGCCTCTGCCTTTCCCCTCTTAATCCAATCTCCTCCCTGCACCAGAACAAGCTACTGAAAACCCAAATCTGATCATGTCCTTTCTCTGCTGAAGCCCCCAATGGCTCCTTACTGTGACTTTCAAGATCCTCTGTGGTCTGGTCCCTGCTTCCCACACCAGCCATGTGTGGCAACCCTGGCCTGCTTCATGGTGTCCTCTTGAGAGTTCACACTTTCTCCAGTTCTTATCTCCTCACATATGGTGACTTTCATATGTCAGCGTCTTTCAGGTCTAGCCAGAGACCACTCTCCTGATACCCCAACTGGGTGGATTCCCTCCCCGGGCCCTCTATCACCCTGAGCTTCCCCTCTGATGGCACTGGCCTCATTCTACTGTCTCCCTTCCGCTATACTTGAGGCTCTGCCCTGTTTGCTGTTGTCATCCCAACACCGACCACACTGCCTGACGTCACTAGACACCCAGTGAGCGCTTGTATAATGAACAACTAACTGATAGCCTCAGATGCGTGCCATGGTGCTACCTGAGGTTACTCTATTTATTACACTTAATTGAATAAAACCAAGATTATTGGCCACTCATAACTAGCTGTTCACGGTTGAATTGCTATTTAACACTGATAATATTAAACATTAATATCACCTCTTTGGCTTTCAATTTCTTCATTAAAGTTCAGAGGTTACATACCACGATCTGCACGGTCCCTTCCACTTCAAGGAATCTAGGGAGTAAAGATACTCACTCCCAAACTCTATCAAAGTGCTGAACTCTCTCACCCATATTTCTGTCTTGGGGGGCAACCCCTAACAACTGTAACACAAAGATTAGCGCCTCCATCCTGAGGCTGGACAGCTGCTCAAACATGTAAGGAATTGAGAAGAAAGACCACCTTTGCACAAGGCCTCATACATCACACCCAGTGCTCTTCCAACTGACTAATAACAGCAAGAGAGTTAACTCGCCTCAGATCTTGTATAAAAGTAATCATCACCAAACGTTTTGGGAGTGCTCTTTGCTTAGTCATGAGGCTGTACCACACACATCATTGTCAGCTATCTAAAAGCCTTTTTTGTAGGACACAAACATATTAATAAAATGTAAAAGTTATTTTTAAGTGTATCCTCAAAGCGGTGTTCGTTTTTCTCATTCAGGTTAAGCTTTACTTCCATTCAAATTAATTTAATTCATTCATGTATTCATTCATCCAAGAAACAGTTAGGCCCCTAGTCCATGCTCAATAAACGTAAGGGGGCAGGTGATACAGATGTGCCTTCCATCCTAGGAGGTACTTCCTGAAGGAGTGGCCCCAGCTTTCAGTGTCCAGGGCTGCCTGTCAGGCCAGGGGCTACCTGCTCTCTCCTCTGTGTCTTCAAGGGCCCCAGGCCACAGCCCCTGTTCTTACTGGCAGCGTTGTCAACACCAAGCCTACTCCTCATGGATTCTCTCCTCCCAGGAATGACAATGGGGGGGGGGTGGCACACAATTCCCCCCCCCGCCCCCCCCAACCCAGCCTCTTTCAAATGGCCAGTCCGGTTATCCAGTATTCACAGCCTGTTTTACTCTGTTGGCTAACACTGTTAATACTGAAAAGTTAATTCTTTGTGTTTGCTTTTTGCTAGAATTTTAAAAAGGTAGACCCTACCACTTCCCTGGTGGCGCTGTGGTTAAGAATCCACCTGCCAGTGCAGGGGACTTGGGTTCAAGCCAGGGAAGATCCCACATGCCACAGAGTAACTAAGCCCGTGAGCCACAACTACTGAGCCCGTGAGCCACAAGTACTGAGCCCACGCACCGCAGCTACTGAAGCCCGCGCACCTAGAGCCTGTGCTCTGCAGCAAGAGAAGCCACCACAATGAGAACCCTGCGCACCGCAAGAAAGAGTAGCCCCCGCTCGCCGCAACTAGAGAAAGCCCGCACGCAGCAACGAAGACCCAACGCGGCCAAAAATAAATAAATAAAATCTACGTTAAAAGAAAAAAGGTAGACTCATCAGTAGCAATCATAACTCTTAAGAGAGGTGATCTGCTTCTTTAAAAGAAAAAAATCATCTTACCTTTCCCTGATTGAAATTGGAATTCCTCCCAGATAATATGTGCTGAAATCAAGTATATCACCTTCAATTTTAATGCTTTGAGAGTCCACGTTTATCCGCATAAGTTTTTGGGCTTTTCCAATTTTGATCAGAATCTGAAATAAAGGAGAGATGAATCAGCAAGCAATGAGAAATGAAAGAACCCTGTTCACACTGGTTCAGAGCTACTATGTGTTTGCCTTCCTTCAGGTTCATTTATATACATGGTATCTATACATGGGCTCTGAGCAGTAGCTCATTTGCATAAAATTATTAAAACACTTAAATAGAAACGTTTGCTTTTTTTTTTTTTTAATTTTGTTATTTTTGGCTGTGCCACGCGGCTTGCGGGATCTTAGTCCTTTGACCAGGGATCAAAACTGTGCCCTCGGCAGTGAAAGCGCAGAGTCCTAACCACTGGACCACCAGGGAATTCCCAAAATGTTTGCATTTGAAATTAATCATGTTTTGTCTGTGCCACACAGATATTACATATTTCATGCCCCAAATGTTCAGATTTTAAAAGGACGTGTCTCTCAGTTAATAACTATAAGTTCATCTGGTAATAGAAAAGGGTTCTGAGCACTGACTTAAAGGACTGAGAACATTTAACAATCCAAATAAACAGACTCGAAGGATATACCAAATGATCTTTCCCGTCGTTTATGATGCCTCTAATTCCTTTTTCTTTTGGTTGCTCTGAATTCAGTTTGTATCGCACCATGAGACTGCCATCTTCTATATTTAGAGATATGAAGCGATCCTAGAGCATGGAAACAATGTAGATTACCATAAGACTCGGGGAAGAGCTAGAACGCTGGAACCAGGGATGCTCTCAAATTCCAGACTGCTCTCAGCTTCAGCTGCCTCTTTAGTCCGAAGGAACAATAGTGCTGTAATATCCAGCTCCGAGGACGGGTATGACAGTTAAATCTTGCAAATCATGTTACACATCATATACAGTGGTTGGCACACAGGAAGGAAACAATAAATGCTAGCTATTGTCACGATTTTGTTTTATAACAATCTATAACCAGCATGTAAAAATGGAAACCGAAAAGCTACAGATCATTAATATCATTTGAAAATATGACTGCTACCTGTTGGAGAGAGGTAGGGTCTTCCTCAAACTCCAAACATTTTCCACCGTGTGTTTTCTGACATACTCCTATGTCTCCTCTAGCTTTCACTTAAGTGTTGCTTGGGGACCCCAAATAGGGCCTCTTCCCTCCCACTACTCTCTTTGCCTTGGCAATCACAGTCACTTCTGTGGTTCCAATTCAGGTGTGCCCATGAGCCCAAATATTTTTCTCCAGCCTAGACCTGTCTTTTCAGGGCCAGGTCTGTACATCTGATTGCCTAATTGCTATTGCTTGCATGCCTCACAGATATCTCAAAATCAGAATATCTCTAACAGAACTTATGTTCTACATGACTCCCAAGCCTGTCTCTCTGCCCTTCACCCTGTTCTCTTCTTTCTCTCTCTCTCTCGTCACTAATCACCTTGCTGAGCCAGCCACAAACCTACTAGGGGTCATAATTGCATCCCCATCACGGTGTAAGGCACATACTTGAGCCAACCATTTCCTTAGTGGAAGGGTAAGCTGAGGAATGTCTGGTATAGGACTGGAAAGTTGGCTCTTACACAGTTTCCTGATGAAACTCTCTTTGAAGTCTACTTCCAGAGTCCTTACCTGAAAGGAAAATCAGTCCTTATCTGGATCCTAAACCTTGCTCTTAGAAGCCAGTGAGGGTTCATCACACTCATAAATAATAGAATAGCATCCTACTTAACAGCAGCACTGGAGATAATTTTCTCTTATCTGGTTACTAACGGCATTTCATAAGTTTTCTTCTACTATAAGTAGTATTTCTGGTTCTTAGTCTCCCAGAACTTCGAAATGTAATACAAAGAAGACCTTGTTCTGGAAAACAACTGCCTTGCTCTGAAGATGCTGTCTGACTGCTCAGCTCTCTGCATTCTTCAGGCAGTCAGGACCTCCCCAAACCATCAGAACTGGTTCAGCCTTGGAATCTCCTGAGGGGTCCAGACCAACCCCAGAGAGGAGAGTTGGACCAGGTCTGTGTCCCTACCCCAGACAGAAGGGTCTGGTAAAATCCCAAGCTCCACACCAATCCTACATTTTCAGATGGGAGATCCCACGGGCTGATCCACATTTCTCCACAAATACTACCTACGCAGCAGCTACAGAAGCACTCTGCTCTCAGGAGAGGTTAAGTCCAGCACCATCTACCAGCAGATGGCGCTGACGATCACTCATAGATGGTCACTTTTGGCCCTTTCTAAACTAGGAGACTTAAGTATGGCCTCTAGGAACCTCAGCTGCTTGAAAACAGAGAAGCTTCCTAGACCTGGCAAGTCAAGGGTCAGACAGAGACAAAATCCCATACAGCCTGGAAACAGTCCGACCAAGAATCAAACAGCAGGAGGTCAAACAGTCTAGCTTTCAGAGACCCCAGGAGGTCTTAACGTTTTTTAGGCAGAAAATAAGTGGATTACTAGGCAGATAGTAGTTTTCAAAGAATAAAACTGACAACACAAAAGAATGGGAAAGGGGCAATTTCTCCCACATTTTGGTGGCATCTTCTCAAGTTACGGATTACTTGCCTTACTAAAACACACACTCGCACAGGCAAAGAAAGTAGAATTGGGTCAAGGGAAAGGATGCAGCTAACATTTGCACATTGTTTTTCAGATCCGTTGGTTGTTTGTAATAACCCAGTTACCCCCAAATTGCTCGAATGAATGGACATATTTGGTAGTATCTGGATGCTTGTTATAGATTACCTGGTTTTCTGCAAAGAACAGCAAACCTCTATCCACGGTGGTCTGAATTGTCTGTCCAAAGGTTGGGAAGGGAGCATTTGGTTGAGTTGGAACTCGAGCATAGCCTGTACCTTCAAAATAATTTTTGTCTGATTCTTCCTTTCTCCTGTGAACACCAATCATCGTAAGTTAGAACACAGCAGCAAAGGACTGCCAGGAAAGTGTTCTTACTAATACGAGAGGAAAAAGGGAGCAAAGCCCATGCAATCGAGTTGTCATGATTTTGTTAAAGAAGAGGAAACATCTTTTTTAAAAAAATTTTTGTTGGAGTATAGTTGCTTTACAATGTTGTGTTAGTTTCTACTGTACAGCAAAGTGAATCAGCTACACATATACATATATTCCCTCTTTTTTGGATTTTCTTCCCATTTAGGTCACCACAGCCCGCTATATCTCCTGGATGTGCCCTTACACTCTATGATGATCAAACCCTAGCTCAACCCTAGAGATACTATTCAGGATTCCCTTTTGAAAATGTCTACTTAGGAAGATGTGGCCCAGCAGCTGAAGATCTTGCAATATAAGAAATTATTAACTTGAAATATAATTTTGTTCTGAGCAGTAAATACTCAGTCTGTCTCGTATTAGAATCTTCCAAATCTTTTAAACTATAGGGTAGGTCAGGCGCTCAAGGCAGCAACTTTCAAATAGGTTCATATGGCAAAGTCATGGTGTACTTTAGGGACCACGATTTTTTTTTTGAAGTTTACAGTAAATAAATAGTCTGTGCCTAAATCAGGTACCAACGAATGCTGAATATTTTGTGGTAGGAGGCACCAAAAATTGAAGAAAGATTTATTTTTTCAAAATCGAGAAAATTCTATAATCTAATATTTTATACAAATAAGGAAAAGACTTTTTCTTATTTAATTTATATTCCTTAAATAACAATTACACATATTTTATGTAATATAACTGCAAGCTACCGAAATCACAAAGAGACACCAGCTTATAGGTTTTATTTACCTTCTACAAGGCTCCACTTTTGTCGTGTTGAGATTGAAAGTCTTTTTGAAGTTGTACAAGCTCAGAACATTTTCATTGAGGTCATCTAATTCAATACAACCTTTGTATGGAGGGAATCTCAGTCTACTAGGAAGCTAAAAAAAACAAAACCAAAAAATCTTCCACTAATTGAACAAAGGACAATGAACAGGCTGACGAGGAAACAGTATAACTCTATCACTTTTAACCATCAACATAACATAGCGGGTAAGCATGGGGACCCTAGAGCCAGATACTCTGGCTTTGCTATTTTCTAGCTGTCTGATCTTGGGCAGGTTATTCAACCTCTCTGTTTCAGTTTCCTCATCTGTGAAATAGGAAAGATAGTGATGCTTGTTTAAATTAATATACTTAAGCCTAGATCACTGCACATAAAAGAGCTCAGTGAGTGTTAGCCATTGTCACTGGATATCCTGTAAGAATACACAGTTAAATCCATTTTGTATATAACCGATTAAAACATCATTATGCCAAATTAAATTTTAAATATTTTCATTCCGTGAAAAAACATTCACACTTACTCTAAAATCAGATGGGTAACCTCCAACGTAAAATACAACATTTTCAGGGTCCAAATCGAGGAGCGTGTTGCTATCCCCACTATCCATGTCATGGAATTGAGGTGCTTCTGGCTTACTGGATGTGGCTTTTCGGGTGTAATTAAGCCTTGCAAACTGATAAATTCTGTTTAAAAATAAATTAGATAATAAAGTTATATAAAAATTTATGAGAAGATGAAAGAAATCAAAGCCAAAATACTAAAAATGGGGTTCAGCAATGCATACAATGAAAGTTTGGCGAGTGTAGGTCAAATTAACAAAGAGCAGTAATCAATCAGACTCGCACCTCTGGAATTTCACCCGGTCCATAACTGCCTCCTGAGTTTCGCTCCTGGTCAAGGTCTGGCCTACTTGGAGTTCAGCCTCGCGTTCTCCCAGGTTGTAGACACTCGTGAGCTGGCCATCTACGACTGCCATGCCTATGTAGTCCCTGGAGGCCTGGAGACAAAAAGGCCACCTCAGAGCACTTCACATACTGAATTCTCTCAACTTCCCATCCCAAAAGAGCGCATTTCTAATAACTAACAGCTTTCATTCAGTTCACCCTGGGCAGACAGAATGCATGAGGGGCACCCTGGTATAAGACAATACAGACAGCACAGTTCATTGACAATGTCTGCACTGTTTTTGCTCTCGTTATCATGAGGGCACTCATTTATCCACTCCTCCATTCTCTCAATCTGCAAATATTTGCCAAGCACCTGACGTAAAGATGAACCGGGTTCAGGCCTCCATGCGATTTTGTTCTGGTAAAGGAGATAAACCATTTACGTCATTCCAGCCCCATACAAGGTCCCCTCAACACTCTGGGCATGCCTGTTCACCCTGTGTTATCACGGTCAGTGACGTATGTACCTCACTTCCCTGTTAGAATGTGAGCACCTTAGGTAAAAACAAATTTTTGAAAACTGTGGTAAAATATATAACAACACGAAATTTACCATTTTAACCTATTTTAAGGGTACATTAAGTACATTCAGGAAACAAATGTTTGTTTATCATAAATACAGGGTATGGTACCTAGTAGGTACATGGTGTACATTTGCTGAGGGAGCAGTCATGGGCATTTTGCCATAATACAAAGCCAAAAGTCATGTCATAAGAAAGTTACAAATAAAGTCCCAATACCTTGAAGCATGAACGGGTGACCAGGAATAGTGCTGATTTTAGGAATCCTTAAATACAAAGCCCACAGTGACAGCCAACCATTTCCTAATTTCCCAGAATTTCTGAGAACCATGTTTCAGGAATTTCTTTTCCAATCATGTAGAATAACTAACCTAGTCAGTGATTACCTTTTCCTCTGACACTTAGGTAGAATAGATGTATTTTAAGAGGAGGGATTAAAAGCTAAAATAAACTATTTGAAATGCCTATAACAGTGGTGGTTTAAAGAATTTAGAATTATAGAGATGGGGCAACTGTATTTCTTACTAATGAGGCAGGAGAGGCTGCATTTCACTCTAGGCCTCATTCACAGATGGTCACCACCCCAGACACGTGGAAGGGTCTGCGGCTGGGCGCCCTGAGAAGAGGACAGAGTCCAGCGCTATGAGGAAGAACTACTCTGATCTCCATGAAGCCTTGGTA
Organism: Globicephala melas; assembly: GCF_963455315.2. Lineage (NCBI taxonomy): Eukaryota > Metazoa > Chordata > Mammalia > Artiodactyla > Delphinidae > Globicephala > Globicephala melas. The sequence goes on from NC_083326.1 coordinate 49,255,702, forward strand.
CTGCAGCCCTGGTTGTAAGGGGAGGGGTACTGATCTTCAACCCCAGGTGTGGACGTGCTCACGTGTACACACGTGTGTGCCTACATGCCGGGCCCATCAGGCCAGGCCTCTCGATCCCCCAGCCAAGGACAATCGGTAATTGACGGGAGATTCCCCCTGTGGAGCCACCAGAGGCGACGGCATTTCCTCCTGCTGTGTCGTTGGCAGTGACACAGTCGTGTCACGCATCTCAAAAACCATATTCTGTTTTAAAAACAAGAGGAACGTCAAAGCAATACTTACATCTTTATTTCCGAGGTACATCACAAACATATTCTCGGTCCCCCCACTTTCTGTTGATTCAGGTCTTTGGAGAAACAAAGAAAGAGAAGTGTATCCTTTCAAATCCTCCAGGTCATGTGGCAGCCGCACTTCCACTCCAGATTTACCGTTGAACCTCATGGGGATGGCGACCTGTGAGGGACAAGATCCAGGGTGTTAGCTGTTCCAGATGAGGAAGGTGAGGATGCTCAAGGTGGTGGCTTGTGACTGTGTAGCTGCTCCCAAGTTGCTATGATAGGGAGCAAAGGAGTGCGGATGCCTCCTAGGCCTGGAGGCTACACTCAGCTGCATGCGGAATAAAGCATTTGTGTTCTTCCTGCCTCAGGCGAGGGGCTTTGGGAAGCGCGTTTAGTCCTCTGTGCCAGCAACAGTAATCACCATAATAAATTATTACTATTATTGTCACTATGATGGCTATAATATTAATTTGTATTAACCCTATTGTTAAAATATTTCTATCATAATAATATAATATATTAATATACAGAATAATATGGGCTTTAGATAATATATTATAATAGAGGGTATTATATTTATAGGTTTATAATACATACTAATAGGGTTAATATAATATTATAATCCTATTAATATTATTATATATTATAGTATAATATAAAACTACATTATATGCAAAATATTATTAATAGGGTTATGATATTAATATTATATTAGCCTTACTAATAGGTATTATAGCCCTATTAATATATAAGATGAATATTATATAAATATAATAATAATAATTATTATTCAAAGCCTAGAAGGTTTTTGTGCAAATGAGCTAACATATATGGAAGCACTTAGCATGATACCTGGCATACAGTAGATGTACAATACATCAAAAATATTTTTTTTAAAAAAGAACTCTTTAAGGAATCTTTTGCCATTAACATATTACCTGTTATATCTGCATTTATTACAGGCATTCAGTCCTTAAAAATATGTGCATCACGGTTCTCTAGAATATGTGTCTTAAACTCAGGGTGAAGGACTATTTTTTCCCTCTACTCTTCTCTGGATCAATACTTTTATAAAATATATGAGAAATTAAATTACTAAAAAATGAAATAAAGAAGGTATGTAAAATATACATCCACTGATCCAATGCTTGGATGTTGAAGCAATTCAAATTATTGAAAGTTTCTAAACATTTACTCTTAATTTTGTACTTATATATAACGGAGCAGTAATAAAAGTTCTCTGACTAGCTCTGGTCTTTGGACCCCCTTGGGTAGCTCTGCATTAAAAACACAGAAAATAAGTATTCTCTAACGATCTAAAGAATAACTCTAGGAATGATACTTACACCAACTCTACCTTTTATCTCCCAAGCATTTAAGTATTTATGGAGGACCTTGTATATGCAAGGCATCAGGCAGGGAGGCTTAGTGATGCATGAGCTGTAGTCTCTCCAAGGTGCCCATGACCGATGGAGCTCCCCTCCCCTACACTCACAGGCTCGTTTTATGCCCTTCTCTTCTACTAGCCCTCTACCCTCCATATACCCCACACATCCTGAGTCTATCCATGCTCTTCTGCTTTTTGTCACCTGGAAAACTCCTACTCATTAAAAAATTTTTTTAATTAAGAAAACATTTTATGGACAAGCCTCTTAGATAGCCTCATCCACCAGAGGGAAGACAGCAGAAGCAAGAAGAACTACAATCCTGCAGCCTGTGGAGCAAAAACCACATTCACAGAAAGATAGACAAGATGAAAAGGCAGAGGGCTATGTACCAGATGAAGGAACAAGATAAAACCCCAGAAAAACAACTAAATGAAGTGGAGATAGGCAACCTTCCAGAAAAAGAATTCAGAATAATGAGAGTGAAGATGATCCAGGACCTCGGAAAAACAATGCAGGCAAAGATTGAGAAGATGCAATAAATGTTTAACAAAGACCTGGAAGAATTAAAGAATAAATACCTAGAAGAATTAAAGAAGAAACAAACAGAGATGAACAATACAATCACTGAAATGAAAAATACACTAGAAGGAATCAATAGCAGAATAACTGAGGCAGAAGAACGGATAAGTGACCTGGAAGGCAGAATGGTGAAATTCACTGCCACGGAACAGAATAAAGAAGAAAGAATGAAAAGAAATGAAGACAGCCTAAGAGACTTCTGGGACAATATTAAACGCAACAACATTTGCATTATAGGGGTCCCAGAAGGAGAAGAGAGAGAGAAAGGACCCAAGAAAATATTTGAAGAGAGTATAATTGAAAACTTCCCTAACATGGGCAAGGAAATAGCCACCCAAGTCCAGGAAGCTCAGAGAGTCCCATGCAGAATAAACCCAAGGAGAAACACACCGAGACACATAGTAATCAAATTGACAAAAATTAAAGACAAAGAAAAATTATTGAAAGCAACAAGGGAAAAATGACAAATAACATACAAGGGAACTCGCATAAGGTTAACAGCTGATTTCTCAGCAGAAACTCTACAAGCCAGAAGGGAGTGGCATGGTATATTTAAAGTGATGAAAGGGAAGAACCTACAATCAAGATTACTCTACCAGGCAAGGATCTCATTCAGATTTGACAGAGAAATCAAAAGCTTTACAGACAAGCAAAAGCTAAGAGAATTCAGCACCACCAAACCAGCTCTACAACAAAGGCTAAAGGAACTTCTCTAAGTGGGAAACACAAGAGAAGAAAAGGACCTACAAAAACAAACCCATAACAATTAAGAAAATGGTAATAGGAACATACATATCAATAATTACCTTAAACGTGAATCGATTAAATGCTCCAACCAAAAGACACAGGCTCGCTGAATGGATACAAAGACAAGACCCATATATATGCTGTCTACAAAAGACCCACTTCAGACCTAGGGACACATACAGACTGAAAATGAGGGGATGGAAAAAGATATTCCATGCAAATGGAAATCAAAAGAAAGCTGGAGTAGCAGTACTCATATCAGATAAAATAGACCTTAAAATAAAGAATGTTATAAGAGACAAGGAAGGACACTACATAATGATCAAGGGATCAATCCAAGAAGAAGATATAACAATTATGAATATATACGCACCCAACATAGGAGCACCTCAATACATAAGGCAACTGCTAAGAGCTCTAAAAGAGGAAATCGACAGTAACAGAATAATAGTGGGGGACTTTAACATCTCATTACACCAATGGACAGATCATCCAAACAGAAAATTAATAAGGAAACACAAGGTTTAAATGACACAACAGACCAGACAGATTTAATTGATATTTATAGGACATTCCATCCAAAAAACAGCAGATTACACTTTCTTCTCAAGTGCGCATGGAACATTCTCCAGGATAGTTCACATCTTGGGTCACAAATCAAGCCTCAGTAAATTTAAGAAAATTGAAATCATATCAAGCATCTTTTCTGACCACAACACTATGAGATTAGAAATCAATTACAGAGAAAAATATGTAAAAAGTACAAACACATGGAGGCTAAACAATACATTACTAAATAACCAAGAGATCACTGAGGAAATCAAAGAGGGAATCAAAAAATACCTAGAGACAAATTACAATGAAAACACAATGATCCAAAGCCTATGGGATGCAGCAGAAGCAGTTCTAAGAGGGAAGTTTATAGCAATACAAGCCTACCTCAAGAAACAAGAAAAATCTCAAATAAACAATCTAACCTTACACCTAAAGGAACTAGGGAAAGAAGAACAAACAAAACCTAAAGTTAGTAGAAGGAGGGAAATCATAAAGACCAGAGCAGAAATAAATGAAATAGAAACAAAGAAAACAATAGCAAAGATCAATAAAACTAAAAGCTGGTTCTTTGAGAAGATAAACAAAATTGATAAACCATGAGCCAGACTCATCAAGAAAAAGAGGGAGAGGACTCAAATCATTAAAATTAGAAATGAAAAAGGAGAAGTTACAGCAGAAATACAAAGCATCCTAAGAGACTACTACAAGCAATTCTATGCCAATAAAATGGACAACCTAGAAGAAATGGACAAATTCTTAGAAAGGTATAACCTTCAAGACTGAACCAGGAAGAAATAGAAAATATGAACAGACCAATCACAAGCACTGAAATTGAAACTGTCTTTAAAAATCTTCCAACAAACAAAAGTCCAGGAATAGATGGCTTCACAGGTGAATTCTATCAAACATATAGAGAAGAGATAACAACCATCCTTCTCAAACTCTTCCAAAAAATTGTAGAGGAAGGAACACTCCCAAACTCATTCTATGAGACCACCATCACCCTGATACCAAAACCAGACAAAGACACTACAAAAAAAGAAAATTACAGACCAATAGCACTCATGAACATAGATGCAAAAATCCTCAACAAAATACCAGCAAACAGAATCCAGCAACACATTAAAAGGATCATACACCATGATCAAGTGGGATTTATCCCAGAGATGCAAGGATTCTTCAGTATATGCAAATCAATCAATGTGATACACCATATTAACAAATAAAAACCATATGATCATCTCAATAGATGCAGAAAAGCTTTTGACAAAATTCAACACCCATTTATGATAAAAACTCTCCAGGAAGTGGACACAAAGGGAACCTACCTCAACATAATAAAGGCCATATATGACAAACCCACAGCAAACATCATTCTCAATGGTGAAAAACTGAAAGCATTTCCTCTAAGATCAGGAGCAAGATAAGGATGTCCACTCTGACCACTATTATTCAACATAGTTTTGGAAGTCCTAGCCATGGCAATCAGAGAAGAAAAAGAAATAAAAGGAATACAAATTGGAAAAGAAGAAGTAAAACTGTCACTGTTTGCAGGTGACATGATACTATACATAGAGAATCCTAAAGATGCCAAGAGCTAACCAATGAATTTGGTAAAGTTGCAGGATACAAAATTAATGCACAGAAATCTCTTGCATTCCTATACACTAATGATGAAAAATCTGAAAGAGAAATTAAGGAAACACTCCCATTTACCATTGCAACAAAAAGAATAAAATACCTAGGAATAAACCTACCTAAGGAGACAAAAGACCTGTATGCAGAAAACTATAAGACACTGATGAAAGAAATTAAAGATGATACCAACAGATGGAGAGATATACCATATTCTTGGATTGGAAGAATAAATATTGTGAAAATGACTATACTACCCAAAGCAATCTACAGATTCAATGCAATCCCTATCAAATTACCAACGGCATTTTTTACAGAACTAGAACAAAAAAATCTTAAAATTTGTATGGAGACACAAAAGACCCCAAATAGTCAAAGCAGTCTTGAGGGAAAAAAATGGAGCTGGAGGAATCAGACTCCCTGACTTCAGACTATACTACAAACCTACTGTAATCAAGACAGTATGGTACTGGCACAAAAACAGAAATGTAGATCAATGGAACAGGATAGAAATCCCAGAGATAAACCCACGCACCTATGGTCAACTAATCTATGACAAAGGAGGCAAGGATATACAATGGAGAAAAGACAATCTCTACAATAAGTGGTGCTGGGAAAACTGGACAGCTACATGTAAAAGAATTAGAACACTCCCTAACACCATACACAAAAATAAACTCAAAATGGATTAGAGACCTAAATATAAGACCGGACACTATAAAACTCTTAGAGGAAAACATAGGAAGGACACTCTTTGACATAAATCACAGCAAGATCCTTTTTTGATCTACTTCCTAGAGTAATGGAAATAAAAACAAAAATAAACAAATGGGACCTAATGAAACGTAAAAGCTTTTGCACAGCAAAAGAAATCATAAACAAGACATAAAGACAACCCTCAGAATGGGAGAAAATATTTGTAAACGAATCAATGGACAAAGGATTAATCTCCAAAATATATAAACAGCCCATGCAGCTCAATATTACAAAATCAAACAACCCAATCAAAAAATGGACAGAAGACCTAAATAGACATTTCTCCAAAGAAGCTATACAGATGGCCAAAAAGCACTTGAAAAGCTGCTCAACATCACTAATTATTAGACAAATGCAAATCAAAACTACAATGAGGTATCACCTCACACCAGTTAGAATGGGCATCATCAGAAAATCTACAAACAACAAATGCTGGAGAGGGTGTTGAGAAATGGGAACACTCTGGTGCTGTTGGTGGGAATGTAAATTGATACAGCCACTATGGAGAACAGTATGGAGGTTCCTTAAAAAACTAAAAATAGAATTACCATATGACCCAGCAATCCCACTACTGGGCATATACCCAGAGAAAACCATAATTCAAAAAGACACATGCACCCAATGTTCACTGCAGCACTATTTACAATAGCCAGGTCATGGAAGCAACCTAAATACCCATCGACAGACGAATGGATAAAGAAGTTGTGGTACATATATACAATGGAATATTACTCAGCCATAAAACGGAACGAAATTGGGTTATTTGTAGAGATGTGGCTGGATCTAGAGACTGTCATACAGAGTGAAGTAAGTCAGAAATAGAAAAACAAATATCGTATATTAATGCATATATGTGCAACCTAGAAAAATGGTACAGATGAACCGGTTTGCAGGGCAGAAATAGAGACACAGATGTAGAGAACAAACTATGGACACCAAGGGGAGAAAGCGGTGGTGGGGTGTGATGAATTGGGAGATTAGGATTGACATATATACACTAATATATATTAAATTGATAACTAATAAGAACCTGCTGTATAAAAAAAATAAATTTCAAAAAAAAACATTTTATGAACACAAAAAAAGAGACTACACCTGCATATGTACGACCTTCTTAAGAAATTAAGCATTACTGCTATGACTGAATCCCATCATGTATCCCACCCTGTTCCCAGTCTGCTCTCCCTTCTCAGAGGTCACCACTACGCTGGATTTGGACTCCCATGCCCTGCTTCTCATGTGTGTTTTAATATTTTTACTAAATATCATTGATCTATAAACTGTAACTAGTCTTATTTTCGTAAGTGACAGAGCAGAGATCAGAACAAGGCCGTCTGCCTCGGTTAACCAGTTCTAAGCCACTGTGCTATTCATACACTTCAGATTATGTTCAGTAAATTAGTGAATGAACACAGAAGGGCAAAAGCTAGAAACATGCTTTTTCATTTGCTTTTATAAGATGTGTATGGGTAGGAAGAGGGTAGTTTCTGCCAAACTGTGCCTTAGGCTCTTTGTTTTTCTGCTAAAAATTTTGTGTTGGGAGTCATTCTCTTTCCTAAAAGAAAAGGCAGCTTTTGAGGCTCAAAAGACGTAATATTGAGCCTGGAAATCAACCATGGTGCCTCCAGGGCAGTGATATTCTGACTTGGCTTTCCAACTCTCTATCTCCAAATATCTCACAGGGAGGTGGCTAAAAAATACAAGATATTTCATTTACATTATTTTAGGATAAAACAAATTGTGAGGGAGAAGCGTAAGGAATTCAAGTAAATAATGTTAGATTAAAATTAGAAAGGCTGATGGAATTTTCCAATGAAGGAAAATTGCTGTAATCTCCTATTCAGAACACTGCTCATGTTGGTAGGAACCATTCCTCCATCCTCAATAAAAGTGGATTCTACAACTTCCAAGTTAAAATGAGAAGGTAGGTCTTGTTCAGTATCACATCTGCACGTTCCAATCACAGAACCCTTACTCGAACTTGCAATAACACTTTACCAACTGGAGCCTGGGGGAGAATCCTGCTTCCTGTCTGCATGAGTCAGTGAGAAGGAAACTGCTCCAGGTCCTTGATGTACCAGATCATCTAAGGGATGAAGATGACGTGTACTTTTGAAGGATGACAGGAGGAAATGAACTTGCACATTGGGAGCAACCAAAGAATTATGGCAAGAAAGACAACCAGGGGACTTGGGCGCAGTGGTTGAGAATCTGCCTGCCAATGGAGGGGACACAGGTTCGATTCCAGGCCCAGGAAGATCTCACATGCTGCGGAGCAACTAAGCCCGTACACCACAACTACTGAGCATGTGCTCTAGAGCCGGTGAGCCACAACTACCAAGCCCACGCACCACAGCTACTGAAGCCCGCGCGCCTAGAGCCCATGCTCCGCAACGAGAGAAGCCACCACAGTAAGAAGCTCACGCACCGCAACAAAGAGTGGCCCCCGCTCGCCTCAACCAGAGAAAGCTTGCGCAGAGCAACAAAGACGCAACGCAGCCAAAAAATAAATAAAAAGACAGACAACCAGTTCTTGAGCACATAGATACCTTTCCTTTCCTAATGAATGGAGTAACTTATCAAAGAATGAGCCTTGGTGCCTGGCAATGTGGGGACACACCCACCTTATTCGCAGCATCTCTGGCCTGCTGAATTAGCTCCCGTATGCGGTCCATGTTGTCAGAGATGTTGCCCAGTGGCAACAGCTGTTGGTTGATACTTTCAATCTTGCTCAAAAGATCAGGCAGTTTGCTGGTTAATTTCTTTACTGTTGGTGAGATTACAAAACAGAAATTTATCATTGTGAGTTGAGAAAAGGTTAAATACAGATGTTCTCATTGATAGTACTTGTCAAGTGGTATGTCTGGGTCCCAAACGTTGGACAGGATGACTCAGAATCAGGTAATACAGTTTCTATATTATAGAAATATATATTATACATATTTCTATATAAATACATCATGGATCTTATTCTGCAATCTAGATATCAAATAATCTTTCTTGACCACTATAAAAAATAAATCTTTGCTTTTTGATCTTTAATATTAATAATAATTCAATTCCTCATAATTCAGGGACCTATATCTCCACTCTATAAAAGGGAAAATCAATAGCAATGTTCATGGATTTTTTTCAAAAATCCTACTTGGTCCTTTTCACTAACAGAATAGCCATACTCTCTGAATGGATTATGTGAAGTCGTTTTTAGTATTTTAATTTCTAAGATCAGACTTTACCAGGGAAAAATTAAAACTGACCAAAGCACATACTGATGGAGAAAATGGATAATATGTCCAGGGCAGAGAATGCCTGCTACCTGAATTATCTGCATCGGTGAGAGCCTTGTTGAAGTCTTCACTCCCGGTGCTCCCATAGGTATCCTTAATTCTTTCCACGTCTGTCTGAATGGGGTTGAGCCCATCTAGAACATCATTTGTGATGTCGTTGGCATTTCTGACCATGCTCTTTGCACTATTGATTATACCATCGATGTCACCTAATGCACACACAAACAGGGAGGGGTAAGTATCTAAAATGCTTGACAAAAGAAGCCAAGTCCAGTGGGTTAGGGAGCTGCTGACCTCTCTGTATCCCACGAAGATCATCGCGGATGGTCGTGAGATTGGTGTCTACCAGCCCTTTCTGAACGGTCATAATTTTCAGAGTTTGCTGCAGGTTGCTGAGAGCCGGACTGATTTCTAAAATAAAATAAAGCAGCAAGAGGCGATTACCCTAAAGATCTTGATCATCTGTGGGTATTGGTGACCCCTGAAGTAGCCAAGGTCTGCACAGCATTGAGCAGACCTGCATCTTAGCAGTCATCCCCGAGATGCCCACTGCATGCACCTAGACCCACAGGTCCTCCAGTTACAGAGGCCAGGCGCATACAGAGCCTGTGTTACCAGGCTCCTTGGAAATGCACATGAGGAAAGGGAGAGGTGTAATAACTCATTTTAATTTTAAAAAATGAAAAAAGATAAATAAATAAATATATTTATTTACTGGTAGAAGGCATCTAACTGCTTTGAAAGGATTAAGAAGGTAAGTGAGGGCTATGAGCTTGGATGGCTGCTCAGCTATGAATGACCACAGGAGACCAGAGAAAATCAAGACACAGCATTTTCTGAACACAGGAATTTGGTGAGATCGAGACGGTTTAATTATTTTTTTAAAAAAATCAAATTAAATAAGTAGAAAAAGTTCAAAGACAAAAATTTAAAAATCTTCATGCCCCATAGTGGTAGTGATTTTTGGTACTTTCAGTTGCTAAGATTTTAGGGCTTAAGAAATTTTGAAGCAGTTGCTCTAATGACCTGAAACTAATTACCTGGGCCTTAAGTAAGAAAGCAGCACTGTACATACCTCAATGCTATGTGGGTCCACACGGGATAAAACTAAGAATCCCCTCCCCAAACCCAAGGCCAGGCCGAAACAGGCCTATCAGCCTCAAGATTTACTTAGATTTATGAGGTTCTAGTTAATTTGGTATATGTTAGAATATTGGGTAGACACATCCCAGCTATGAGTTTGCAAAGTATCATTTGCAGGGACACTGAGATTCAAGAAGTGCGTTTGCTTCTAGGGCTGCCTCTCCTGGTCTCATAGGTTGTTTGCAAGTCTTTGACTATCCCAGCCTCCACCCTAACCCTCAGTACCTTGCTGTAGCTTCTTCTGGGTTATCTTGGCTTCATTTAACAGTTTATCACTGTTGGAACTCAGGGTTTTAGCTTTTCTTGGAACATCTTCCTTTATCACTGTCTGAAAGCAAAGTGTTTATCAGCTTTAAATGTGATACACCTTAGGAAATATAGTGTAAGAGTTTTCATCCTACCCCAAAGCCCTTATCTTTAATCTTTAAAGAGTGAGGTTAGAAGGTAAGGAGGAGGTTTAAAAAGACTGTTCCTTAAAAGATACAGTCAGGGCTCTAAGAAGACATCTGTGGCTTAGGGAGGCGGACCCATCTCTGCTGATATAATGACAAATTGTGTGACACCTTCTCATTTTCTCACTGTCACTTGTACAATACCCTCTGCAATAATGGAGGACAGAGCTAAAATGTTTTTAGGCTTTTAATCTTCGGGAGATAAAAATCTTCAACCTTCTGAGGTCTGTCCCCTAATTCTCTCATAGTTAATAATTTGTTCTTTATTTTTAGACATAGGAATATTATATGATGCATTTAAGATACCATAGGACTCCACAGACATGCCCAGGTGTAAGACAAATGACAGGAAATAAATGGTTATAAAATTGTGTACAAAAATTTCTCTTCTTTGGTAAATGTTAATGCTCAATACTCAGTCACAGCATAAAAACATACCTGGTAAGAAGCAGGGTATAATACTTTCATGGTTCAAAATCAATAATCAGTGTGATTTCTATCTGGTTTTACAAATGATTTTTAAAAGTGGGCTACATTTATCAAACAGTCAAGTATATACAGAAATGACATATCTAGAGCAAGTTCGAGTCTATTCTATATAACAAATTCTGGTCTAAAATAATGCTTTTTTCTATTCCTTGGTGCACGCAGAAAGAAGATAGGAAAACGAGTCGTCTCCAGAGTGCCTGGAGAGAAGGTACCAGTGCAGGTGCTCACCTGGAGGGCAGCCTCAGACGCGCTGGTGGCCTTGTCCGCTGCGTCCTCGGCTGCTTTGATGGCATTGAGGATGTTCTCATAGGCGGTGGCAGCGTCCACGGCACAGCGTACCAGCTCATCCCCACTGGTGTTCCTCTTGATCCTAGAAAATGGTACAGGAGAGGGCTCCAGCGGCCCCCCTGCCTGCAGCTGAGCCCCCTAACCTCCCGATTCATTTGACAGATGGAGACTTGGGGCTGCAAGCTCTGCAGCTCTGCCCCAAAGATGCAGCTGGGAATCAGGCCCCTGCAGCTGGTCGGGTTTGGAACTGGGCCCTGGGTGCCGCCCTCCACCCTGGTCTGGAGACCCCACTCCCCCTGAGAGGCCTTCCCACCAGGCTCCAGCGGCCCCTTCAGTTAGACCCGTCAGGCCAGCCACTCACTCCTCCAGCTGCCTCGCCAGCTCCTGTAAAGACTGCGCATGCTTCTCTGCCTCCCCCACCAGGGATGCTTTACTGGACGATTTGGAAAGTTCTCTCACTTTGTCACTTAGTTCGTGTCTTGCTTCATTTAAGGTGACAGCTAGTTTTTCATATTCCTATATTTTCCAAGTAAACAAGAGGTAGTGTCAACTTAAGCAAAGCACGTATATGCCATTTTCTTGACCTCTGTTGTAAATGACGTTTCCAGGAAGCAACAATGAGAAACTGTTTTCTGAGCCCGCTCAGCACACCAATTATTCCTTGGTTACTTGAGATATTGACACTGATAATATTCTCCCAAGTTATACCACCATTTTGAACATTTTCCATATGGTGGGTACCCACTTTGATAGATTTTATAAAAGCTCATTATTATCATTTGTGTATAGCTGCACTAAACCAAAATACCTTTTTTCTGATTTAGAAATAGCGATAATAAAAGATATTTTCAAAATGACCAATGGGCTGCTAAGAAATGTTGTCCATCTTTTACCAGTCCTAAATGTCTTCTGTTAATAATGTATGCCTGATATTTTATTTTATTTTTTAATTGTTTTTTAGCTTTACTGAGGTATAACTGACATACGATTGTAAGCTATTTAAAGTGCACGAAGTGATGATTTGATATACGCATACATTGTGAAAGGATTCCCCCAGTGAGTTAACACATCAATCAGCTCATATTTTATCCTCTTAACTTTTTTGGGAGTGGGGGTGAGAACATTTAAATTCTCTTTTAGCGAATTTCAATTATACAATATAGTGCTGTATATGAATATGTATATGACTAGAGTCATATGTATATGTATGTATATGTATATGTACCTATGTATATGTACGTATATGTATATGACTAGAGTCATATTGCTTTACATTAGATCCTCAGACCTTATTCATCTTAGAGATGAAAATGATATTTTAAAAATAGCACCACATTTTTTTTCGTTATCACAAAAGTAACATTCACTCACTGCAGGCAAATTAGATAATAGAGATAGATCTAGAGAAGATACATCATTCACCCCTCCCCCCCCCGCAAGGGACAACCACTCTTAACCATCTGGTATATTTTCTTCCACCTAAAAGACATATATTGGAGAAAAAATTGGTTAGCCGATCTCATAGTTTCCTCGAAACATAATTTAAATGCTTTTTGATTTTCCAGAGAACCAGTTTTGCCTCTACCTCATGGCTTTTACTCATCAGCTCCAAGGCGACATTAGTTTGCAGTAAGGAAGAGTCTGCGGTGGCTAGATGCTTGGTGAAGTCACTCTGGAGGGAATTCATTTCTTTAACTTGTCTCTGGAGAGAATAAAAAGAATATCTGTGAGCTTCATGATGTATCGTCAGAAGGCACAGGCACATTTATTGGACAACAGCATAGAAGTAGTTTCAGAGTCAGAATGTCTTCTTGCACTTAAAGGTCATCTAGGAAACTCCAAAGCCATGAGACATCAGCTCAATTTGTTGTGTAGGTGTGTTGTCATAGTTTCCACAGACAACATGCCAATGAAACAATCGCTGTCACATTGGAGAAGGTTTCTACACTGGGTTCAACCAGGCCCATGAGGTGGATATATAATTAAGCTCTGGCTAGGGGATCAGAACGAGGGATTTTAACTAAGGGAATCAGCACCAACCATCAGCACACTCTACATGCCGGTCCCAGCGAAGATGTTGGGACACTTCAATAAGGAAACACACAGGACTTTAGGATGCCAGGGTGGAGGCGGACCGAGTTCAGGGACCCGTAAAATTGGACCCTGCTCCCTTCCCCTTGGCAAAATCAGTGACTTCCAACAGAGGTGTTACTACCTGAAGAGGCTTTGGGAGCTAACCCTATCACCATCAGTGAAGATATTAGTCATTGTCTTTTACGAAATTCTTGTGTTTTTTTTTTGGGGGGGTGGTGTTCAGTCCTATGTTATTCCACTTTGATCTTACTGTCATTTCATAGCCCCTCACACTTTTGTTGTTGTTTTAGCCTACAGTGTTCACCACTGAAATACACACTATAGAATTCGAGCTTTAAATCCTCATTGCAACTCCTGCATGTGGCCGGTATTTTGACTTATTTCCTATGAAGCAAGTAATGGCTTAAAATGCCTTTGCTGGTGATTCTGATAATGATGTTTACATATATGACGCAAAAAGTCACTTATTTAGAGCATACACTGTACACTTTGAATTAATTATAACAATATTAATTTCTCACCTATCTGGCAACATTATTGGTCCAGCACTCTATCAGCCAGGGGTGGGGGTGAAGCGATTTGCTCTGCTTTCTCTGTGGTTTAAGGTCAGAAACTTTTCTGGCCGCTGAGGAGTAGCAACTACTTTGATTTTGCCTTTAATGCCTCGCTCCTATTTGATTAGGGTTTCGTGAACAGACAGCTGCCTGGCTCTGCCACTTTATTAACGATGAAGATTCCTGTTCCCTCATCCTCGTCATTAACCAAACCATGCAGATTCTGACCGTGACCTCACCTTGATGGATTCCAAAGCCCTCTCGTTTTCTCGGTTGAGGCCGGTGGCCTGCTTTGCTTGGGTACTGGCCTCCTGTAGCGCGGCACGGAGGTCACTGAGTTTGGCTTCGTATTCATTTAAAGAATCTCGTATATTCTTAACAAGCCCATTGTTCTCCACCTGGTGGTTTTCCAGCCAGCTCCTTATCCGAGTCAGCACTGTAATACATCACCTTTTTGTTTTCCACTTGAGAGATGAGTACATTGGAAGCTAACTTATAAAGACTACAGAAGGAGAATTGAGTTTCTACTCACTTCATGGTTTTCCTCGAACTTGCAAGGGAACAGGAAAGGAAACTAGCATTTATGTTATGTTATACATACACTGTCTCATTTAACTTTCGTGACAACCACATGAAAACAGTAATTATCATCCTCATGTTTCAGATAGGAAAATGGATGGCCTGAGAAATTGGGTGACAAGGTTTTAGCCTTGGGACTTGAACTTGACCTGCAGAGCACAAAGTACATGCTCCTTCTACTACTAACACTGTCTCCTTGCAGCTAAAAGCCAAGGCTAATATTAAATTTAAACAATACAAATGCTAAAAGAGAACTGCTACTATCTGTAACCACTGATACATCATTTTACTAGAGAATAAAGGTCAGTATTTGGGAAAATATACACCAAATTATTATTTCTTACAGTTTTGAGCTAATGAGGCTTTTCCCCTAACCCAAACCTTTAGATATATTCAGTTAATTTCTAGTATATTCATTTTTGGAGGTAACAGTAGTGCTAATATCAATGTATGATTCAAAAGCTCAATGGTGATAAGGTGACCATTAAAAATGATATGAGAGAGCTGAGTGGAGATGAATGAAAAGAAGAATGAAAATGCAGTTAAAAAGGAACAAGAGGTATCAGTGTCTAATATCTAAGAAGAAACTTTTTTTTTTGCATGATGGTAAGATATTCTATTCTATGGATAAAGAAGATGTGGTATATATGTACAATGGAATATTACTCAGCCTTTAAAAAGAATGAAATAATGCCATTTGCAGCAATATGGATGGACCTAGAAATTATCTTACTAAGTAAGTGAAGTAAGCCAAACAAAGACAAAAACCATACGATATCACTTATATGTGGAATCTAAAATATGACACAAATGAACATATCTATGAAAAAGAAACAGACTCACAGACATAGAGGAGACTTGTGATTGCCAAGGAGTGGGGAGGGAGGGAAGGATTGAGAGTCTGGGATTGGTAGATGTAAACTCTTATACATAGGATGGATAAACAACAAGTTTCTACTGCAAAGTACAGGTAACTATATTCAATATCCTGTGATAAACCATAATGGAAAGTAACGTGAAAAAGAAAGTATGTATATATGTATAACTGAAATCACTTTGCCGTACAGCAGAAATTAACACAACATTGTAAATCAACTATACTTCAATAAATTAAAAAAGTGTTGTTCTGTCCTACGGCTTCTCAGTAATCTGAAGGGGCTACCTACTTTCACCACGTGATCCTCTACCAGTAATATACGCTGAAAGGATGAGCCCCTCCACCTGGCACCGGTGACTAGACACTCTGCACACCGTATTTCAAACCAATTAGAACGGATTGTATGCAAGAATTTGGGAGGGTCCTTACGAAGCTGAGCCTCTCTTTTTTCAGCTTCTGCTTCCCTCAGGTTCTTCCCAAAGTTGCGGTTCCTCAGTTCCCTCAACATGTGCTCCGCTTCAGCCAGCTTTCTGGAAAAATCGTCCAAAGGCAAGTTGTTTCCTTCTCCTTCTGTCCCAGAGATCTGCTTCACAAGAACTGGAAAACATCAAGCAGTTTATTGAACTGGGAATTCTGGACTCCAGCAGACTACTAAAAAAAAAAAAAGGCCGAGATTTTTATGGAGGGTTCATATTGGTTTTTTAGCATCACTACAGGTTCTTTTTCATAATGTTGAACTTTTTCTTTGTACAACAAAGGCTACAAAGTAATATAAAAGATGTTTAATTGGGCTGAGTAACTCTTCTTACCGTGCACATTCCGGATGACATTTTTAATCTTTGTGTCCAGCTCTTTGGCGCCTTGGGTTGTCCGATCAACATTGCTAAATAATGTTTGAGCTTTTCTGGAATTTATTTGAACCTATATGAAAAACAAATTGATGAGCAAAAAGTAAGTTGATGGGAGGAAAAAACTAACAGTATTCTGAAAGCAAAAAAAAAAAAAAGTTAATGTTATTGACCTAACACATTACCTTTTCTTGCAAAGTTTCAAATTCACGATTCAAGTTACTCAGTTCTTTTTCCAGGCCATCCAGTTTTGATTTATGATTTGAAACGGTGGAACTGTAGCTGAGCAACTGGCTCTGAAAGTAACATACAAAGTTAATCTCACTTTAGAGTAGAAATTTGGAGGGAAGTCTTACCAAGTTGGTAAACCTGGTGATGATGTGAAAAGCTTCATTTAGCAAGACCAATGCTGATCCTTAGAAAAAAAATACGGTTCTTTGAAATAGGCCACATGAAGAATAAATTTCTGATGTAAGTTGCGATATGGCTCTAAAATAAAGTAGTAAAATTTAAAAACATGAAGAGACAAGAGATACTTTACTTGAATTAACGATCTAACCTTATAGAAATGAGGGTGATGTCACTTACTTGACGTATTAAGGTTTAGATTCTATTATAAAGAATTGTTCAGTTATTTTTAACCTATATGTTACCTGATAATACTAAAAAGAAGTGCCTATGGCTACTCTATTCAGGGACTCACTAGATTCAAAGAATTATAGAGCAGGAGGGAAATTTGTAGCTCATTTAATTGAATACCCTTATTCAATATGAAAAAAAATGAGAAAACAGAAGCCCAAAGAAGTTGGGTGACCCATCCATGCCACAGCAGTACAGGTGATTACTGATTGCTTCAGGACTCAAATCCTGGTCCCCTGTCCTTTTTGAGGAACTCAACAGCCTCATTACTTTTAGAGGGTGACATTGCCTCATATAATATCTAGAAGAGTAAATATTTTCAATTTTGGGGAAAAATATGTTAATACCTTGAGAATGTTTACAAGAAAAAGCAAAATTATTATCTCTATTTGCACACGAGAACAGCGTTGGGTAAAAGAACACAGGCTTTCCAGCTCAGGTCCACACCCTAGGTTCACCACTTAATAGATAAGCTCACTGGACTTTATCTCCTTCATCTGTATATTGGTGATTATAATATTAAGCTGCTGGGTTGTTTTCAGTGGTAAGTGGGCTAATGTATTATAAAATGCCACATACATACGACCGTCCAAAAAATTAGTTGCTTTCTCATACATATTCCTACTGAATTTTCATAGTGTTTGTGTGACATTGCAAGAAGATAGTTCTATTTTATTTTTGTTGTAGGCAAATAAGGCACATCATTCTAAAGAGTGTTAGTAGAAGTATAAGAAGTAAGAAGTATAGTGGTAAAGCGTGGTCTTTAGAATTTCATCTTGTGTATGAATAATGGTTGACAATCAATCACCCTACTTTCAAAACCCTCACCAATCCCAGACATCAGAGGTTACAGAGAACAAAATTATCTGTTGGACCTTTTTTACACTTTTCTCAAGTTCATACAAATCTATAAAAACAGACTGACATTTTCCTGAGTAGATATTCTTTTATTTTGTCAAAAAAAGGTTACAACTTTCTGTGACTTTCTACATTCACAGAGCAGGTTAACACATGCAGATTTTACTAATTCTGTTTTATTATAATCTGCACTAGGGGACAAACTGGAATTTGTGCAACAGTGCCCTGATTGTTTCAGATGTTTTATTTTTAATTTTTGCAGACAGGAAGACAAAAGTCATTCTTACCTTTGCTCCCCTTTCTGTAATGCATCTTTTTATTTTCAGCCTGCTTTTAAGTATGTCAACTTATTTTTGTTTTTAAAGCAATTAATTAATGGTGGGATTCAGTAAGACTTTTATTCTGTATCCTGCTTGGAATTCAGGACTTCTTAGAGCTGTGAGTTAATAGTTTTGCCTCAAAATTGGAACATTTTCTACCGTTAAATGCACAAATATTTTTCTGCCCCTTACTCACTTCATTTTTCTTCAGTGACAACAATTACATATAGGTTTGGTGACTTGATGTTGTCCCACAGGTCAATGAGGCTCTTTCTGTTTTTGTTCGTTTGATTTTTTAAAAGCTTTACTGAGGTACAACTGACATACAACAAAAGGCACGTGTTTAAAGTACACAATTTGATATGCTTTGACACATGACCCATGAAATTGTCTCCACAATTAAGATAAGAAACATTTCCTCATGCCCCTTGTAAGCCCTCCCCCCGATTCTCCCTGACACTTCCTTCCCCATCACCAGGAACACACACTATTAGATTACTTTTCGTTTTCTAGAACTGTGCACAACTTATGATTGTCACACATAAACACGCACACACTCATTAGGATATGAACTTTCCCTGGGCTGGCTTCTTTCAGTCAGAGTACTTATTCTGAGATTCACCCATGCATCAGTAGTTCATTACAATGTATTGCAAACTAGTATTCTACTTTGTAGATGTACAGTCATTTATTTATGCCTTCACCTGCTGACAGACTTTTGGGATGTTTCTGATTTTTGCTTATTGCAAATAAAGCTGCCAAAAAAAAAAAAAAAAAAAGGAATTTCACCTTGGCCTGAATCCTTCTGGACCCACCACATACTAGCTGTGTGACTGAGGGCAAGTTACTTAGCTTTTCCAGGCCTGGTAAATAAAAATAACACTATTTTCCTCACAGGATGTTGTGAGACGTAAGGAAAGCACTTAGCACAGAGCCTGGCACATAGGATGGATACCAAAATGTTGGTTTCCTTCCCTTCATTGAAAAAATGCAGGGTTGTACTGATGACATCAAAGTAACCCAAGTGGCTTTTCTTTTTCTCTGAAAACATAAAGACTTCCCCCCCTCCTCTCCATGTTAAGCCTGCAAACCATGCTCTAAAATTACCCTAATGGGATGGAAAAGAACCAGTTTTCTAGCATTAGTTTTTGCTGTATGTACTCAACCATAGCCACTAATGGTTTACAATCAGCCCTCATTCCAAAAGCACTTATTAAACTTTCCCCAAACCCTCTTTCACTATGTCTAGCTTAGGGTTTATCTCATCTACTGATTTATTTTACTTTGAGTATATTTCTTCATTTCCACGAGTTTTACTTAGATCTTTTCATATTTACCTCTTCTTGTTTGGTTTCTGGTGTTTAAAATTTTTTTCTAATTTCTTGTTCCTTCTACTGGATGTTATTCTCTTTTTTTTTTTTCTGGTACGCGGGCCTCTCACTGTTGTGGCCTCTCCCGTTGCAGAGCACAGGCTCCGGACACGCAGGCTCAGCGGCCATGGCTCACGGGCCCAGCCGCTCCGCGGCATGGGGGATCTTCCCGGACCGGGGCATGAACCCGTGTCCCCTGCATCAGCAGGCGGACTCCCAACCACTGCACCACCAGGGAAGCCCTGGATGTTATTCCTTAAAGTAATTTTCAGATTGTCCTATGATTTTCATTTTCTCTAAAGGGAACTCATCACTTGACTGTTGCTTCTGCTGCATGTCTTTCTTATTATCTGTCTGTTACAGTGTTTGCAGGCTCCTTCCAAGAGGGAGATTTCTTCTTCTCCCTGCACTCTCTGTGCCCTGTCCGGTGATCTTGTGGTCATCATTACTCCCACCCCAGACCCCGCAGTCCAGGACCAGGTGTTATAGTGACAGCTTAGGACTTGTACATTATGGTGATAGTGAGAATGTCACATTTCAGCACAGATCCTGGTTTGTGAGTCTTGTCCACATCCTGGCTGCAAGGTTGTCCTTTCTTAGGTTCTCATACAGCCATTGTCCAACAATGGGAATTGGAAAGTTTTGAGGTTGCTTTTTCAGCCTCCATTTATAGGCAGAAGAGCCCCCGTTTTCCCCCCAGGGAGCCTGACTCTGGCCCGTGGGGCACTTTCGGCCCTAGTACTTCTTAGGATACCCTCTTGACCACCTTCTTTCCAACTGTACATAGTACATGTTCTGAGCTATGAAACAGACATCAACACATTTAAGAGAACTGGAATCATAAAGTATGTTCTCTGACCCCAAAAGAGTTAAACTAGAAATCAATAACAGAGAGTTATCTGGAAAATCCCCAATTCAGAAATTAAACAATACAGTTCTAGTCACAAGAGGAATTAGAAAATTTTTCTTTTTTCTTTGGCCACGCTGCGTGGCTTGTGGGATCTCAGTTTCCAACCAGGGATTGAACCCAGGCCACAGCAGTGAAAGCCCAGAATCCTAACCGCTAGGCCACTAGGGAGCTCCCTAGAAAATCTTTTTGAATTGAATGAAAATGAAAACACAATATTTTAAAATGTGTGGAATACAGCTAAAGCAGTGTTTAGGGGAAAACTTATAGCACTAAATGCTTATGTTAAGAAAGGTTTTGGATCAGTAAATAAGCTTTTATCTTAAGAAACTAGAAAATGAATGGCAAACTAAACCCAAAGCAAGCAGAAGGAAGAAAAGATATGGATAAGAACAGAAGTCAATGAAATTGAAAACTGAAGAAAAGCAGAGAGAAATCAATGAAATAAAAAGATCAATAAAATTGATAAACCTCTAGCCAGAATTATCAAAAAAAGAGATAAGACACAAATGACCAATAACCAGAATGAATGAGAAAGCATCACTACAGATTTTGCAGATATTAAAAGGATAAGGAAAAATTATGAACAACTGTATTGCAATACATTTGGTAATTTAGACGAAATAGAAAAATTGTTCGAAAGGCACAAATTACTAAATATCACTCAAGAAGAAATAGATAAATCCTAATTGTCCCATATCTATTTTTTAATTGAACTTACAGTTCAATTAAAAAAAAAACTTTCAACAAAGAAAATCCCAGGCCCGCATGGCTTCACTGGAAAATTCCATCAAACATTTAAAGAAGAATTAATAACAACTGTACTCAAATTCGTACGAGTCTTCCCAATGCAAAACAGTGAGCTAAAGTTATGAGAAGAATGAGCCCAGAAACATTCAGTATGTAAGGAATGTTCACTTAGAAGTGTTAGTTTTGTGTGTTCACCGGTACTTTTCACCAGTAAAAATCTAACCTTCATTTAGATCAGAGGAAGGAGGACAGCCTCCCTGAACCTTAAGTGGAGTCAAGTTCTCCCCTTTCTCACATGAGGAGTATTCGTTCACATAGCATCTCTCTTCACCAAGTATCTGCTCTGGGTCAGGCATCATGCTGGACCCACAGAGTACTTACCCTCAGGTCCTTGGTCTGGGTCTCCAAGTGCCTCATCTGCTCCAGGGTCCCCACGCTGGCACTCAGGCCCTGCAGCTGAGACTTGACCAGGAGGAGCTCGTCCTCCATGGTGGCCAGGTCGTTCAAGAGCGTCATCACACAGCTGTCACAATCTGTGGGGGCCGCAATCAAAGGCACAAGTGCTGTGGGCTGGAGCCACAGGAATGCAAACAGAGCCCCAGAGCTGTGCTGCCCAGTTAATACACACATAGCCCATCACAGGCAAAAATCACAATCCTGGACTTCTCCGGGAAAGATGCAGATTCTGAAAAAGGGAGATCTCTAGACAGGGGGCATTTGACAAAGAAATGGTGGAATGGGGAAAAAGGGTGAGGGTGGTCAAAAGGTACAAAATTCCAGTTATGTGATAAGTAAGTTCTTGGGATGTAACGTACAGCACAGTGACTATAGTTAACGACACTGTATTATATATTTAAAAGTTGCTAGAAGAGTAGATCTTAAAAATTCCTAATGCAAGACAGAAAATTTGTAACTGTGTGAGGTGATGGATGGTAACTAAGTTAATTGTGGTGATCATTTCACAACATACACATATATCAAATCATTATGTTATATACTTTAATACAATGTTGCATGTCAATTATATCTCAATAAAACTGAAATGAAAGAGAAATGGTGAATCTATTCAACTTGTTGCTTATTTTGTATGTGGGAAAAGGGTAATAAATAGTTTTTATTTATGGAGTGCTTGCTATTTACCAAGAATCATGATAAGGGATTTATAAGCATTTTTCCAACAGCTCTATGAGGTTCGCATAGTTATTACCAACCTCAGTTTTACCATCTGACAAATGATGAAACCGAGGCGTGAAGAAGTAAGGTCATTTGCACGAGGTCACACAGATTTTAGTTGACAGAGGCTGGAGGTGACTCTAAGTAGCCCTCCTTCCACCACCTCCCACCACTGCTTTCCCAGACTCGAAACTGCGTGTCCCAGTGTAGGGCTCATGGATTTTAAGCTGAACCCCACAACTTGGAAAGGAGGGGCCATTTCTCTTCTCACCGTCACATTCTTCTCCAGGGCCACCATCTTTGGGTTCTTGGTTTATGCAGTCTGAAATGAGGAGTAACCAGAGAAGACAGCGTTATTAAACTTACTCTTCACATGCTTTTTTTTTTTTTGCAGTATGTGGGCCTCTCACCGCTGTGGCCTCTCCCGTTGCGGAGCACAGGCTCCGGACGCGCAGGCTCGGAGGCCATGGCTCACAGGCCCAGCCGCTCTGCGGCATGCGGGATCTTCCCGGACCGGGGCACGAACCCGTGTTCCCTGCATCGGCAGGCGGACTCTCAACCACTGCGCCACCAGGGAAGCCCCTTCACGTGCTTTTTAACTTGTCTTTGGGGAAAGCTAGTTTTGTGTTCAGTCACCCAGCCACACAGCATGGCCGGCTCTTCCCTTTTCCCTCCCTCCTCGGTGCCACTGCTTGGGGAGCTGTCCCATCTCCCAACAATCTTGCTACAGGAACTTCTCGTGTGGCCTCTCTGATTATATATTCAGTTTCTTCTCTACAAAGGGTCACACCATTCTTATGAAATGAAATCTCCTAATCGCTGGTGTTGTCCTCATTTGGTAGCCTCCTATACAACTGCTGATGTCTCTTCTAATATCATTCAAGAACATTCAATAAACACTGAGCACCTTTGAGCATTCCCAGTGTGCCATGGCCCTGTGCTAGGGGCAGGAATACAAAGATAGCAAGTCTCTGGTGTCCTGTAGTTTAATGGTCCTATGGGGGAGACAGGCACATTTCACAACAGTGTGACAGATGCTGTGAGATATGCACACGAAGTTAGTGGACCTACTCCACCACCTACTGCTCACATATGCTAAATTTTGAGGTTCTCAGCTATAGACGGGAAAGCCTAATGGTCACCCCTGGACATTCTTTACTCCTCCCACTTCTACTCCTTTCCCCATACCATGCATTCTTACGCTGAAATGCCCTCTCATTTTCCTGTGAAAAATCATCTGACTTTATTAAAGGAAAACTCTAAGCCTGAAACTTTCCTAGACATGCTACAGGGAGGCTTTCGGGTGTGTTCTCAGCAGCCACACCTTGTGTGTATACACATACGTTTTGAACCACATTTAACTGTAAAAAAAAATATATAAGTTCACTAGGGAAAATTTGGGAAAATCAGCAAAATGAGATAAAACATTATCCTTGATCCTACCACTCAAAGACGATAAGTGTCTCCTCACAGTATCTTTGTAGACATTTTATTATATGTAATCATAGGTTTCTCTTACTCATCCTTTTTAAAAAAATCTTTTACTCACTCTTATATGGACATATAGCTGTGTCACTTTAATTTCCTCAATTAGACCGTAAATGCCTTACAGGCAGGAAACATGGTTTTATTTCCTTCACAAACTCCTGCAAACACAGTATATGGGGGACTTGGCTTAGGAAGAGGACTGATTTATCAGTGCAATTTTCTCAACAAGTTTGAGTTTTGACCACCAAGGAATCTGTACGTTATTAATTGAAAGAGAGAATGAAAAAGAGGGAAAAAAGCTCACAGGAACAAACGTGTCTCACAGGTGAGCATTTTCTTCCATTTCTGGAACAAAGAGTTCCCATCCTCATTCTAGGTTGGTTACTTTTGCTATTAGCAAAAGCATTCATCTCACGAGTAACGACGTGTCTGATGCCGAAACTTCTCCTGAACACCTCCAGTGACAGTAGAACTCATCTCCTTTTAAACCAGTCCTTCTCGTCTTTAAACATTTGACACTTCTTCCTCAGAATGATCTAAAATAGATCTCCCTCTAGCTTCCACTCCTGGATGTGAGTTCTCCATACCTTAAGCCACACAGAACAAGACCCACCCTTCTCCCACACATGTGCCTTTCAGATCCGTCCTTTCCAAGTCTCCCGTCCACCATCCTGGTCTGTCCGTCCTTCCTCATGTCACAGGGCTCTAAGTCCCTTCACAGCCTCATCTTCTTTCTGAACAAACTTGTAGCTTGTCTATTGCCTTGTAAAGACACGGGCCCCTTGCGGGGACTTGCATGGGCGGCGGACCAGGGAATAATGGCAGGGCACCTGGTTTTGGACACTAGAACTCAGTGGAGATAGTACAAGGTGTCTAAGGGGCCACGTTACCCTCTTGATTCATATTGAACTCACCGCTGACTGAAACCTTAGTCACGTCTCATTTATCACAAACTTATCTTTTTTTCCATTCAACTATAGGACCGACTCCACGCTTACCCCAACATAATTTTGTCTGGTTAGAACTGGCTCCTCATTCCAGGCTGTTGAGGCCCTATTTTATTCTAAATGTGTCATAGGAGGCATTTGCTAGCTCCTCCAACTTTGTGTCACCTGATAACTGGGTGGGCAGGTCTTCTATATTTCCATTCAAGTCTACGATGTTGAACAAGATGGAGCCCAGATGAAGCCCCAAACATGACAACAGACACCTCGTTCTAGACTGATAAGGCTCCATTTACTCTGTGTTCCTTTGGAAACAGTCACTTGACTGGATCTAATCCATACATCCAGGGTTTAGTTCTTCTTCTTGTCTATAAGATGAGAGATTTTATCTAAGGATTTGGCATTGCACTGCATCAATGGCATTTTCCTGATAAACCACATTAATATTCTCCATCAAAGAAGGACGTAGAGAGTCTTCCTGTTTTTCCAACTTTGTTTTTTCCTAATGAACCTATACTAACTCCCAGTTAATGTTTTTTTTCTTGGTATGTAAAATCCATCTCAATTATACACCCACATCCTAGAACAGTTACTGCTTTAATAGAAACAGCACTCTGACTCCTTCAGATACATACACGAAGGAAGCTGATGAGATGATTCCCTTATAATGTCAAAGGGAGATCTCAGCAAAAACCACCAAAATAGGGTCTGAAATTATTTTGGCTATAATTAGTGATGTTTTAAAAACAATTTACCTAAAGAAAGAAACCTACTTGAAGTAAGTTATTCACCAAACCTGTGAATACTACCCAAGCATTCCCGGCTTTGTCAAAACAAGGGGACAACTTGTTAGCTGGAATTGTGTATGTGGTTGCTGAACATGTTTGCTTGGCTTCTTTGCCAGCTATTTTATACCAGTTTGATAAAGGTAGGTTAACAGACGTGTGAGTCGTAACAGACGTGTGAGTCGATCTTACCTCCCGTCAGGGGGTCACAACTGCCCAAATGGCCGTTGCCGTTACAGCTGCATGGTTGGCAGCTACCTCCAAATTTCTGGGGATTTCCAAAATATCCTGGTGCACACCTACACAGAATACAGAAAAAGAGGGGAGACACCCAAAGGGCTCATCATTTATTCCACCCAATGTCTCAACTTCTAGCTCCCTGTTTGGGATCTTGTAACCCTATGAGAGGAAGGGCTGACATAGATTTGCAAGAGGGAATGTGTCTCAGTACAGAGCCATTTATGACTTGAATGAGAATGGTGAGGAGGGAAAGGCAGGCAGAGATTGCTCCCTTGCTCCTTGACACCCCAGATGACAAGGTCCTCAATCATCCCGACAGCCAAATGGCAGATGAACAAAATGCATACAGGAGCCAGTGGTTTGACCAGTACCGAAATCAGGGGTGGGTGAATTTTATGCAAGAGTTGTGTTCCTGAAGATATCACACAAATACACACTGCTTAATTTATGGCTCATTTCCTCGAAGAAAAAACTTAAAGTAAAATTCATATAATTTCAATATTTTGCATAAAGGGGGTTTTATTAATATTTCCTATTGTACTATTTCAAGTCTGCATAATTTACATTTATTTGCACTAATTGCTGCAGTGATGTACATAAGGGGCTTAAACAACTGAGCAGTTACAACTGCCACCTTAGCCTGAGCCTTTACTATTCTAGATGATTTAGTGATGAGAACTCAGTTCCTTATTTATAAGGTAAAAGATCATATTTCCTTGATTGTGTCTGTTTTCTTCAAAAAATAACACAAACACATGTTAATGTTTCTGGAACTGGGATGTAAATTAAAATATTTCTGTTCATTAGCAAAATTCCACTCCCACTCTATCCCCCCTAAATTGTCATTAAATTGATGTGTGTGGTGTTTTATCATCAATGGAATTGATAGAATCAAGGAAATATGGCATTTGACTTTCTCAAATTTAAGCTTTTCATCAAAGAACTTTGAGGCAATTTAAATATGCTTTACCAATGGATAAACTGGTGATATAGTGCAGAGGACACAGATTTTTTGTTTTGTTTTGTTTTTATGGGTTTTTTTTTAACATCTTTATTGGAGTATAATTGTTTTACAATGGTGTGTTAGTTTCTGCTGTATAACAAAGTGAATGGGAGATCTTTTTTTTTTTAATTTATTTTGGCTGCACCGGGTCTTAGTTGCAGCACGCAGGGTGGCGGATTTCTTAGTTGTGGCTGGCATGTGGGATCTAGTTCCCCGACCAGGGATCGAACCTGGGCCCCCTGCACTGGGAGCGCAGAGTCTTACTGACTGGACCACCAGGGAAGTCAGGACACGGGTTTTGAATCAGGAAGATCTGGCTAGACCTCCGTCTCTACCACAGTCCATGTCATCTTGGGCTGTTATCTTAATCCCTCAAGCTTCCATTTCTTCATCTATTCCTCTTACGAAAATGTTAAGCTCCATGAGGATGTGAATTGTTTTGGGTGGGCTGTTTTGCTCCCTGATGCATCCCTAGCCCTGGGATAATGCCTGGACCCATATTAGGTGTCAGATATAAGTATATGCTGAATGAATGAATGAACAATGGTACTAACAATACCTATTTTGGTGGGTGGATATAAAAGATAATATAGTAAAGAATCTAGTACAATGCCTGCACATAGCAGACATTCAGTAAAAGGTAGCTACTGCTACTTTAAGACATGATAAAATATTCATATATACGTATGTATGTGTAATTGGTGTCATTTGGAATTCTACGTTTCGGAAAATGGATAGGAAGCAGAAAATCCATGTATTCCCTAATTATCAAGAAGGTAACTAAGCTGAGGTGGCTTACCCAAGTCTACTCAGCAGGTTGTCCTAATAATAGGGCTTTATTTGGGGTGACCAGCCCCATAGTCTGCCTAACAAGCCATGCTACGCAAAAGATCTCAGTTTAAAATACTTTTCCTTTAGATGTCTCACCTACATCTAAACTCTCTATGTAAAAGATACATATTTAAAAACTACCTTATTTAAAGTGACATAAATATTCAGGAAGTTTGATTCTGCTTCTTCCTTAATCTTGCAAAGCATTAGTTATCGATTATGAGGAATGACTGGTTCTTTTATTCTCATTTTATGGTAGTGCTAAACACAATGGACTAAACTAAAACTTCCTGATTTCACAGATGACATCGGTACAGCAAATAAAGAGCAGACAGCACGTCTGTCATCTGCGGCTCTGAGTGGCCGAGGGAGAAATGTGTCCCAGAGCACGGGCTGAGGAGGGAAGCCTTTCCTATTCCCTCCCCACCTCTGCCCAGCGAGCTCCTGCATATATGCTTACTTTTCACCTTACTCTGTGCTTGTATTTATCATTGCGTAGTTAACCACTAGTGCCAGATGATGCCTGGCAGCCTGGCACACAGTGGAGGCTCAGTAAGTGTTAACAAATGAAAAAATATGACATTAAGATGGCATTAAGCTGTGGAAAAGTTAAAAAAAAACACAAACAAACAACAGCGTGCTTTCCTGAGACATCAAACTTAAAAAACCTAAGCTGAGAAAACTGTTAATTAAGAATTTCCCTTTTCAAATCAGTTGCCTGTCAAATGGATGTCTCCTCCAGCCTGGTGCCGTTTTCCACTTCACTGTTTGTGCAGAACCATAAGGAGGATTAAATTAGGAAGCCTCTCCCAGGTAGGAGTCGCATAGCTTTTAAATCACGAAGCCTGGAAGACCCTCCCAAGCCCATTCCCCACCCCACCTGTCCTTTCTGTCTCAGGGTAGCTGCCCCTTCCATCCCTCACCCTTCAGGGCTGGTTGATGCCCCTCCTGCTGCAGCCTGACTTAGCCCGGTTATGTTCTCTCTCTATTTTAGCAGCTTATTTGTACATCTGTCCACCACTAGACTGGAAAACCCTTGAGGGCAGAATCTGTGGTCTGGTTGCTGATGTGTTTCTAATGCTTAGCACAGGGCCAGGCTTATACTAGGATCTCCATCCATTTTTCATCGAAGGAAAGAATGAATAAGTGTGGGCAATGTTCCTCCTGCAGAAATGATAAACAGAAGAACTTTGAATTGCTCCTTTTTACCATAGGATAGTGTCCAGACCCTCAGCTGATGCCCATAACAAGGCACTGCCTCCTTCTGCCCATGGCAGCTACACTCTAGGCCCTTGGACTTTCTTGCATTACTTCCCTGACCTGAGCTGCCTTCCCCCTCCACCTCCCAGCTCCACTGGGTTCCAGTCATCCCTTTGACATACCTAAGTCCCACCTTGTCCATAAAATGTTTCAGATAACCCCAGTCTAGAGTAGCCCTCCCTTACTATGAAATCCAGTTGAATTAATTTTCTGTTTTTTTTTAAGTAAAATTCTTCTAAAGTTATCCAGAAAAATAATATGCCAGAATGGTCCAGGAAAAAATTTAAATAAGGGTTACGAGGGGAGACTTGCTTAACCAAATAGTCAAAGTCATTTGATAGTTTCAGAAATGATACAGAAGTGATAATGACACAAAAACCAAATAAAATGTACAAAACAAATCCAAGTTCGTGTAGAAATTTCGTACACATTTACAGGACTTCCCCGGTGGCACAGTGGTTAAGAACCCACCTGCCAATGCAGGGGACAGGGGTTCAAGCCCTGGTCCGGGAAAATCCCACATGCCATGGAGCAACTAAGCTCGTGCACCACAACTCTACAGCCCATGAGCCACAACTGCTGAGCCCACGTGCCACAACTACTGAGCCACCTGGAGCCCATGCTCTGCAACAAGAGAAGCCACCGCAATGAGAAACCCGCGCACCGCAGCGAAGAGTAGCCCGCACTCACCACAACTAGAAAAAGCCTGCGCTCAGCAACAAAGATTCAACACACCCAAAAAATAAATAAAAACTAAAATATAAAATAAAATCTGAAATCAAACCCCTAATTAAAAAAAAAGAAATTTTGTACACATTTAGCTTTAGTGAATTCAACTAAAGGTACTTAGCCAAAGAGGGATGAGAGGATGAGGGCATGAGTGTAAGGGAAAAACAGCCGAAGTGACTGTCCCCATCACTCAGTGAGCACGCGTCCTGCAGTGAGCATGACATGAGAGATGTGAACCTGCTATTCGCTCAGCTGGTCTAGTTTCCCTGTGCCTCTCCTAGAGTGACTGTTTCACCCTACAGAGTGTGATTCTGGGTGTAACCAAATGACATGTGTATTTCATGCAACATGGCCCCTGTATTACTGAGACATGGGACACTGGGATACTCAAGGTTATGCCAGCTCCGGTCAATTTTTGCCTGACATGTAGACCCTAAATCTATCTGCCCTCTGAGATGCAATACCACAAAAAAGTTGAGGTTCCAAATTTTCACCATCAAGATTTGAATGCAAGAAATAAAACCAGAAAAGTACTAAAACAAAATATGCATAAACATTTGCATATGCATAAACCTCTCTAAGCATGACACTAATGGCTGAAACCCTAAAGAATAAAAGAGTAGGTACAAATATAATAGAACTTAACTATTGCAGATCTAGAACTGACAAAACCAAACAAAAAAATATACAAATGAAAAACAAAACAGAGAAGTATATTTGCAATATATAGTATGAAGCATTCGTTTCCTCTAAAAGATTTGTACAAATCAACAAAAAAATAAAAGAACATTCCACTAGAAAAAAATGGGTAAAAGACCTGGAAAGCAATTCAAAAAAAAGATTTATAAATGGTCAATAAGCACATGAAAAAATCAAATCTAATTATTACCAAAAAATGTAAAATAAAATGACATACAATGTTTCTCTATCAAACTGGCAATGTTTGTAAAAAGTGAACAGTCTTAGTATCTGCTGGAGGCAGGCAGTTGCTCCTTTGCTGCTAGTAGGATGGTAAACAGATACAATCTTTCTGGAGGGCAATTTTGCAAAATGTATCGAAAGCCTGAAAAATGTCCCTATGCTTTGGCCCAAGGGATCAGTTCTATAATTACATCTCGAGTATTTATGTACACAAATATTTAGCTAACAGGATTCACTTTTAGTGCTGCTTTGAATGGAAAACAGTAAATCTATTTCAAAGGCCAATAGTGGGGGATTATGGAACTTCAGGGGAACTTCCTGGTCCTGACGTGATGTTATCAATGAACACTTATTGATATGGAAATATACTACTAACATATTATTAGATGAGAAAACAAAACAGAAAGCAAAATAGGAATCTACCTTTTTCTTTTAAGAAAAATCTATGCATATAGAACTGATCTGTAAGAACATACAACAAGCACTGTAGGTGGGCAGGTGTGAGCATAGGGCAATTGCAGGGGTATGGTACATATTAGTTCTCTGCTCACCTGTATTATATCATTTCTGTAATAATTATGTATTGATCTTATATTACAGTTATTTTAAATTTTAAAATGTTATCCATCTGATTCATTTGTTATACTGCTACTTTTCCAGATACATGTGTGCTCTCTTCCCCTCTAGATGACAAGTACCTTCTATAGCCTTCACAATACTTGGCGGTGCCCTGGGCATAGTAGCCAATCATGAAATACTGTTCAGGAAAAACTAAAGCTTGGCTCTGTGGCCCTTTATGATCAAGTATGTACTTTCCATTTTGTAACATGTATTCTTTTGTTTCACAAACACCTATTATATGAATAGTACCACACTAGGCACTAGGGGTTCAGAAATGAGTGAGACACAGGCTGTCCTGCAAGTGTCCATAATGTCGTGTGGGCATTAAGAGGGGTGTGTGTGTAGAAATATCTAGGGCTGCTGATATGTGTGCATGTGTAGGAGACGCAGAGTTGTACGTTTGTGTACAGGCAAGTAGGGATGTGTATATGTGGGGATAGGAGTATGTAGGGATGAGTTTATATGGCGGTACGAGTATACAGATACATGTTGGGGGGGTATGTAGGGGTGCGCCCAGGAGTAGGGGTATGTAGGGGTATACATAGGTATGTAGAGGGGTGTTTGCTGGAGCGTATAGGACTATGACATATTGGACCTCATTCTCAAATGGCTGAAACAGGTACAAAGCAAGAAAGAGAAGGAAGTTAATGATTTACTAAGTGAGCACACTTGTATTTTTCCCAAGAGACTTTTTTCCAGCCTCAATGAAACCAGCAGCCCCAGCCCTAGCTCTGAGCCTCAATCCAGCAGAGCCCCACTTACAGCCAGGGTGCCTGCAGCAGCCTGCCGGAAGAGCCCACCCCTACCTGCAAGACGGGGGAGGAGAGAAAGGGGCGGGGGAGGGGCGGCACCCACCTTTCGCATTGTGTTCCTGTGTATCCAGCTTTGCAGGAGCACTTCACGTTTCCCCCAGTAACAACACAGCCGGTGGCAAAACTTGAAGAACGACAGAGAAAAGCCCCAGTAAAAACATAAGCTGATGGACTTTACGCTCATTATTTTTTGCCACAAAGAACCTGACTTGCCTTAAGTGAAATTGGAAACCAAGTGTCTGGCTACCTTTTGTGTGAAGAAAATTTTGCCCATCAAGACTTGTAGAGATAATGATGAATGCCTTCAGCTGACATCAGGCAAATTTGGCTGAATAAGGACTGAAGGCATTTACTTTGTTTCATTTTTTGGCTTGGAGAAATACATTCCTTCCCTTAAGACAGAATAAAGTAACACACTTTGGAAGAGATGATTAGACAGCATTTTTCCAGAACTAACAAGGAAGGAGTAAAACAAGTCTAGGCAGAAAAAAAAGAACAGAGAGTTCTGATTCTTTAAAGAAAAAATTTCTTCTCCTTGTTTATTCTAGTTCTTTTATATTGGGCACAATCTCTTCTGGGAAGAAACAGTGGTAGGTGGGCCAGGCCCTCAGAGGCGACTAAAGCACAGAGCATGCTCAATGCCCAGGTATTTCTGTGGGCACAGCTGTTGGTGATTTCCACACTTTTCCAATCAGGCTGTTGGAATTTCAATTCCCTTTTAGTTCTTAACTGGTGTATTTTGAGAAGCTTCTTTTAAAAAAAATGAGGGCTTCCTTGGTGGCGCACTGGTTGAGAGTCCGCCTGCCGATGCAGGGGACACGGGTTCGTGCCCCGGTCCGGGAAGATCCCACATGCCGCGGAGTGGCTGGGCCCGTGAGCCATGGCCGCTGAGCCTGCGCGTCCGGAGCCTGTGCTCCGCAACGGGAGAGGCCAGAACAGTGAGAGGCCCGCGTACCGCAAAAACAAACAAACAAACAAACAAAAAATTAAACGAAGAGACCATGAAAAAGTCTTGTTCCTTATGAAACATCTGTGACTACTGAACATTCCACTGACATAAATCTGAGGGGAAATAACTCCATTTATCTTTGGCTGGTAAAAGAATTCTTATTTGGGGAGCTTCTCTTGGCCAATTAGATACAGTTACACCTCTAAAGGGACAGTTAGAAATTTGTCAGCAGTATTAATA
Organism: Globicephala melas; assembly: GCF_963455315.2. NCBI lineage: Eukaryota > Metazoa > Chordata > Mammalia > Artiodactyla > Delphinidae > Globicephala > Globicephala melas. The sequence continues at coordinate 49,289,091 of NC_083326.1, forward strand.
TCGCCAGAAGGAGAATTAGAAAAAATAGGGTTTTACTGATAAATCTTAGGAACTGAATGTTACTTAATTAAATTGCACAGATGCTAGAAGCTGACCTTGATGATAATATGCTTTGCAACTAAAGATGAACAGCTTTCCCCCCAAAATTTCACCCCGTGAAAATCTTGCTTCTTTTTATTCTCTCTAGCTTCTGTTCTAACAAGCCTGGGCAATTGTCAAGTGATAGATCCCTTTACAAATAAAGCCACAGGACTGGGCAGGTTTAACGAGTATCAAATACACAGAGAGCAAACCAGGATGCACATTTCAAATATGCATCTCCAGAAAGCCACGTTGGGCAGGTGACCTCTGATCACTTTGACTTGGCCCATTTCCCTGCTAACTCGGCTAATACCAAGCAGCCGTGTGGTCCATGACCGTCCCAGAGCCTGTGCACTATTGGTACTTCATCAGCATCATTCTGATTTTCAAACCAAATCTTGCTTCACTTAGTTACCTGTTATATTTTGTTTGGACCCACAGTGAACATGTCATGATGAGCGAGACGATGACGAAGTGCCAAGGCCAAGCAGAACCTGGATTATCGTGAAAGGAAAATGGTGGCTTTCTACCCCCAGAGTCTACTGGCCTTACTGGAGCCCGGATGACAATGCACATCACATCTCTCTGCAGCTCAGAACTCTCCTGTGGCTTCCATCACACTGAGGATAAAATCCATAAAATCCAAGTGCCTTACTCTAGCCTGCAAGGTACAGGCTCTGAATCCTGGTTGCCCCGCCAACCTCATCTCCTGGCCGTCTCTCTCTCACTGCCATCCAGCCACTCTTGCTTTCTTACTGTCCACAAACCCATCATCACAGGAGCGTTCTCGTCTGTTTTGTTTTTTTTTTCTTCCTTGCCTTGGACCCTCAGCATAATGCCACAGCTTACTCCATCTCATTGTTCGTTGGTCCCTGTCCAACAACTCCAGAAAGCCCTCCTACCACCCTCTGTAAAGAATCTACTCACTACCCATAACGTAACCCTTTTATCAATGGCGTAACCTATCTCTATCTGAAATTATACTTCAGAATGATTTGTGCATGTATTTACGGAGTGTGATGATTACCCCCACCCCTCTCCCCATACTCTCCAGGTAAAGCCTCATGAGGTCGGAGTCTTTGCCAGCCTTCTTTACAGCAGTTTCCCCAGCATCTAGAGAAGGGCAGCCTCATGATGGGGCTGAATGAACAGCAAAAGAAAAGAGGAAAAGGCAAAACCCAGAAGCATACAACATGGAAAGTCTGTTTTTGTCTTGGTTCTGGTTTGCATTTCTTGTTTATTCTTTTTTTTAATAGAACTGTTTTATTAAGATAGCATTCACATACCATAAAATTCACTCATCTCATATGTTCAATTCAATGGCTTTTAGTATGCTCACACAATTGTACAATCGTGACTGCAATTTTTGAGCGTTTTCATCACCCCTAAAAGAAACCTCATACCCTTCAATAGTCACTTCCCATTTCCCTCCCACCAGCCCCTCCCCAGTCCTAGGCACCCACCAAACTCCCTCCTGTCTCTAATAGATTATTTTCAAACTTCCACAGTACCTGTTTGAATGAGGACACGGGCAGACCCTACAGGATCCGTGGACAGCGTTCCCATAGTAACCCTCTTTGCAGCGCTCACAGTGTTCCCCGGCAGTGTTATGACGGCAGTTCTTGGGACAGATAAAGAGTAAAATTAATAACAGCCTATTACCTTTACTGCTATTGAGATCATTGTCTTAATTACTCACACAATTGTAGCTCAAATCTGCTGACACTACAGAGTGCTATTGGTTTTGCTAACCACATGCTTTTCCTATCTAGCCAATGATTGTTGGTGCTAAAAAAAAGGAAGCGCCCTTCTGTTAGCTATTTGGTGTCACCATCGGGAGGCAGGATGAAATGAAGTGAGACCAGCTGGGTTCAAATCCCACGCTAACATTTAGTAGCTGTGGGATCTTGGGCAAGTCCCTTCACCTCTCTGGGCCTCAAGTGTTTTTTTTATAAATCAATATTACTGGTGGGGGCTTCCCTGGTGGCGCAGCGGTTGAGAGTCCGCCTGCCGAGGCAGGGGACGCGGGTTCGTGCCCCGGTCCGGGAGGATCCCACATGCCGCGGAGCGGCTGGGCCCGTGAGCCATGGCCGCTGAGCCTGCGCGTCTGGAGCCTGTGCTCCGCAACGGGAGAGGCCACGATATTGAGAGGCCCGCGTACCGCAAAAAAAAAAAAAAAAAAAAAAAAAAATTACTGGTGTGTGATTTACATACAATTCTAATTTTCTTAAAATGTACAGTTAAAATAACACCCACTTTCCAAGGTTGTTGGGAGGACTTGGGGGACCCACGGAGGAGTCTCTCAGGGGCACCGGATGAGGGGGCTGCCAGCTTCACTTTGCTCAGCTGCCCTGACTCTCTCAGAAACATCTGTTCTTTTGATCTAAGTGTTTACCTTTCCACATTAGTTTCCTCTCTTTTATAACTCCAAATGACAATTTTAAAGAAGAACTTCCTGGAGAGGGCTATTTTAGTCCTGTCTCTACTTAGTTCTGAGCTGAAAACACTGAGGAAACAAGAACGTGGAGAAACAAGAATTGCAGTGAGGCCACCTGTATCCTACGAAAAATCCCTCTGAACTCTGGTCCTTTATGGGGGCACAGGGAGAGGAGTGAAGAAAGGGGTTAGAACATGAGTTGCTTGATAAAGTCCCATAAGAATGTCTGAAATGCCCCTCAACCTCAGGGGACAGTATCTGCCCCGCAATCTGTCTTCATCAGTCCTGCAGATTTGAGGCATCTGCCTATCAGGTTTCCTTGTTTTACTGTGAATCAGTAAATGAGTGAATGAATGAATGAATGAATCCATATCCACCCCCACAGCACGTGCTCTCCGAACTCCACGGGACACCAAACATCTACTGGGCACGAACTAGATACCCAACTATGGTAGGTACCAGGGATGCAAAGATGGATCAGTACCCTGACTCGGGTAGACAGAAGCCTGTGAATAGACATCTTCAATATAATGTGGGAAAGATGATGACAAACGTGTGGCAGCATGTCATAAGGGCAGGAGGAACCTCAGGGGAGGTGATGATGCCTGCGTGGGGGACAGAAGGAGAGGACTGAGCTGGGTGGAGAAGTGTGGAAGGGCATTCTGGGCACATGGATCAGTGTGCACAGAACCTCTGTCTTGCAGGAGCACAGCGGCGTGCGTGGGCAACGCGAAGCAGTTGGTATTCCCCAGGGTGAAGTGCTAGGGGCCGGGATGTGGCTGGAGAGGCAGCAGCGCAGATCAAGGGGGCCCTGAGGCCGCCCGAGGAGTGTGGACATCTGGCTGTGAGCCTCAGGGGAGCCCCGAGGCAGCTCTGAGTTTCAGATAAATCATCCTGGGGGCAGGGGGAGACAGGCTCCAGCAACAGGGAATAAAAAGGAGGAAAACTGAAGAGAGAGGATGAGAAGAGAAAGGGGAAGGGACTGGGAACGGAGGAGAAGATGAGGGGTGACTGGGCACAGAGGGCAGGGGAAGTGGGGAGAAAGCAGGCCAGGAGAAGAGGGAGAGGCAGGGCCTTGGTGGAGAGAAGGGAGCCCGTCATCAGAGCTCCCTCCAGCCCACCGCACCCACGGGATGCATCACCACCTCCAGCTCCCTCCCCACTGGACACACACTGCTGTACTGGCCAGGGATTGGGCTGGTTTCTTTGCACACGTCAAAGCTCATTCTCGAAACGACAGGGAGATGTGCACATGTGTGAAGGTCCCAGATTTTAAAATTGACTCTGGACCTCGAGAGGCAGAGGCCAATCTGCAGATCGTCCCATCTGCTAGTGGAAGGTGCTTGGTTTCCTCGTTTCTGTTCTTTGAGGATGAGGGCTGCATCCTCAGCTCCCACACGATGGCCATGACGGAGAGCAGGGCCAGCACTCACTGCCTGCCATTGAGCAGCACCTGTGTGCCTGTACACGTGTGTGTACGTGTGTGCAGGTGCATACGTGCATGTGTGCACCCAGGTACATCCCCCCACGAGACAGCAAGCCTCCTGAGACCAGGGATTACGTCCGATGGTTTTAACCCCCAGCACTTTGCTCAGTCCCTCCCACAAGAGCAAATACTCAGGAAGCGTTCCCTGAATGAATTGTTTCTAGAGGCTCCATGGCCATTAGGGACAAGTGTAGACGGAGGTACAAAGAAAAGTGGGAAAGAAAATCTTGTTGTTTGATGAAAACATGAATTACGACTCTCACGAGTGATCTTTTCACCGGTGGCTGAACCACAGAGAAAACTCCCTTTTTTCTTTGGCAGTTTTTATAAAGTGGACTCGACATCTAGCAACAGTTTAATGACAAGATAAGTATTTTTCATGAAATTGTCTACCTGTGATCCACACACCATACAGTATGAAACACAAACTATTATTTGAGATACCTAAGAGCTGGAAGACAACATTACCCAACATCTTTTATTCCTTTTGAACTTATAAGGTTAAAATCCTACAGAATATTCCATCAGGCTCTTTACAACAATTTCCTGTCCTGGCCTGTCCCGTCTTGCAGAGGAAGCAGCTCCCCGGGACATGCCGAACGCGCATAAAATAGCCTAGGAACTCAAAGAGCTGAAACACACTCTAGTTGCCTTACACAATGCAGAGGAAACCTGCGTCAGGAGAATGTACTTCCAAACAGCACAACGGAAGCGGGGGCTCTGGTTTCCTGGGGGCACTGGTGAGCTCTCGTTTCCTTGGAACTGTCTGTCCTCCCTCTAATTGGGGAGGCCCTGGCTACCAGGGAGAGGACCTCTGAGGACAGGGAGGAAGCCAGCAGAATAAAACCTCTTCTGCGTCAGGATGCATGAGAAAGATCTCCTGAGAATCTAATTTTCTGGGCGAGAGTTTTCCAACATATTCCAAAACAGGATAGCTTTCCGGTGGCTAAGTCGTAAACCGCTGGGACTCCCCTCGCCTGTCTTCCCCCATAAACCCACTGCCTTGGCAGCCGTGGCGGCGAGCGTGTGCCCCCCGCCCTTCTTAGCATCTCCTCCTCCTGTCACCGCTTTCTGGAGCTACCTGACAGCAATGAGGTCTCCTCTCGCGACCTCCTGTCACCCCAACAAAACTGGGGTCCAAAGTATTATACCCTGGCAAGGGTTAAGCCCCAGGATCTACCCACTACTATCATCTAAGAGAGATTTAGAATCTAAGGTATAATTTAATTGCTCAGACAGGTGTTCTCTGACGGCACACGTTAAAATGGAGGGAAAAGTGAGTGGGAAATAATTCAGCTTGGTTACCTGGAGACCCCTGGGTTCACACGGCAACCTGTATCTAGGGTTTGGTAGGAGATGCGACATTTGATATCTCAGGGCCTAGCAGAGGGGGATGGGGAGACATAGATTGTCTGCTGGTAGCATCAGAGCATCAATTTACTCACCATGCATATTCCCGAGCCATCCTGGCAGCGATTTGAATGTCCGTTGCAATTGCAGGGAACACACCGTCCGGTATATAAGCCTTTGTTATCCCGATAGTATCCAGGGCTACAACCCTATTTTTCAAACAGAGCATTTGGTCAATACAGAGAAAGAAATTATCATCCAAAGCAGGTGACCATTCTGACTGTCAAGGATCCCCTTTCTATCTTTGCTCCTTTAGTTGGTATGTGGATTTCTACTTTCAAATGTGAGCCAGGTCCACTTGCTATTTTGGTCAGCTTCTCTTGTCTTCACACCATGGTAGGTGTGTGTGTTGGTGCCCGCGTTGGAGACGTGTGGTGGGGAAATCAGAGCAGGGGGAAGGGTGGGGGGGGGAGTATGGAAGTAGGATGCCTCTCTCCTCCCACCAGTGGTTTTGAGGGCCAGTGGAGGGGTGGAGTGCTGAAAAAGCAGAGGATCAGGACCTCAGTCCTTCGGGGGGAGGACCTCTGAGCAAATCCCTTCAAGTTCAAGTTCTCTTTGGGTAGCCAGTCCCTCTCCAAGTGTGGGTTTGGGCTGGTGGGGAGCAGTATGGGAGGAAGAGGAAAGACGGGGTTTTCACTGGGATCTATACAACAATGGCAGAACTGGTGGGACCCTTTCACTGCCACTCACTGGTCTATGGGCTACAGGGAACCCCAGGGAAAACAACCAGCTTGCATCCTAGTACAGAACTTGGCAGGGTTGTTTGGTTCCGATTGAACACCAAGACCCAGCCTGAGGAAAGCTCTGGAGTGTGGTCTCCTCTCGTTCAATACTGCTTCGATTAATTCTCTCTCCACTAATTGTCTCTTTCCAGTAGAACACACGTGATTATTTTTCATGTGGATGAAAAGAATTACGGTTTCCTTTTGATGAACGGATATTTTTTTAAAAAGATTCTAGTGAAGAATGTCCCCAAAAGAAGAAAAGCAAGTATCAGTGTACCAGCCATTAAAAATTATTTAGATTTCTGTCTTTAAAGAGAATGATGGGCATTTTCTTTATTTTGCCAGAGCCAATCAGTGCACTGATTAAAGTCAGGTGTTATCCCTAGTTTCTTTCAGTGATCGCCTATACAGCTTTTCTTTTAAAGCATCAGGAAAAATTAATACTTCAACATAAAAGATCATCTTTTACCTAATCTCTTTAAACAGCACGTACGTCTATGAGACTCTGCGGTTACAGTCAAGGGAAATCTGCTCTCATTCCTCCATGGCCTTAAAGGTCTCTAGCTGGCCAGGTTGGGGAAAGGAAGAAGCCAATGTGCTGGGGGAGAAAGCAGCTCACATCTTCCCTAGAGTGGAATATTCCAGTTTTGGCTAGAAGCTCCTTCCAAAAATGACACAATGATGCCAAATCGTACACAATAACAATACTATAACTTACAATATAATTTTCCCTTCAGCTATTAAGAACCACGTTTAGGCAAAAGAATGCATTGCAAAAACTTAGACTACTTTATGTGTTCTATGAATAGGCTTGTCTAAAGGAGAATCCAAATATGAAAGGAATGTTCTTGAGCTGAAAGCACGACTGAGAGATACATTTGAATGAAATTCAGCCAGTGGTGGTGTGATCGTATCTGCAATCTCTACTAACAAGGGACAAGTGCCTTATAATTATCACCATATATCACATTACATGCTTGTAAAATAATCCAATTTGGTAAAGAACAAATTATCCAAATAAATAAATATATCTGGTTTGATTATGACAACATGTCCAGTAAAAGCCTTAATTAAATATGCTTTGGGGGGTAGGATGGTCTATGCTGGTTAAAGTGAATCACCCATCTTAATGTGCTCTTGATTAGAAACAGAAAAGTACTCTGCAAGAGTTACACATCATGTGACTCAGAACATTTGTCAGTTACCGAAATATAATCATTTTCTCACCTCTATAAGGCAAACAAACTCCAGATTTAACATAAAATGCCGGTTCAACTAAGTAGATTGTACTGAAGACTTATTCTAAGTGAAAATGAATGTATCCTAATATATTATTTCAGTAAAGAGGCTTTGCAACTAATCATTTTAAGTGATAATTTTTCAGGATAACTTTTCCAATAAACTTTTGTAGTACAAATGATACAATTCTGTCTCTATCAAGTTTCCAGGGCTACTTCAGCGGCCATTGAATCTATTTCTCTGTGAATATACATGTACCATCCAGGACGTTTAAAGACAGTGAAAGCAGAATTTTTGAGTGTTTAATGTCTGGCAAATTGAAGCACGTCTGTTAGGTATTATAGAAAATTGATCTCATCACTTTCTTAAAAAGGGATTTCACTGATTCTCATGGTTAACTTTGTGGGTAATTTCTCTCCCAAACAGAATTCGGAAGCCTATAGGCAACAGACTCTTTTGTCCTGAGGCTTGGGTTACTCTCAAAAGGGCACAGAGTTTCCTAGATATTAACATCCCACAGGCATTCAAACTCTAGCTGTCTCAGCACTTCCAGGTGGGCTGATATTTATAGGATTTGTGGTTAACAGCTCAGGAGAGCAATCTGTCAGGCACCGTCATAAACACTGCCTGTCAACGGGATGGGGGGCCATCAGTCCTTCCTCCAGCCCACCCACTCCTCACTCATCACCCTAACTTAAAATCTCACGGAGCTGGGAACCCTTCCCCACCCCAACCCAAAATGTAAAAGGGACGTTACCTGGCTGGGTTTAAACTCCACATAACTTGCTTGCTGTTGGCTTTGACCGGGCAGCTGAGGAAGCACTACCCTTTGCTGCTGTGAACTGTATCCCAGACACTGCCCCAGGGCTGCCCCAAAGATCCACAGCCATCCCGCGCTCCGGGTGGACCCCCTCACTGCCGGGGGCATCCTGGTCTCTGGGTGTCCTGCTGGCTGCACGCAGACCTCTGCCTCTTCCTCTTATACCTGCCCTTCCTGCTCAGTGCCCAGGCCCGGCTGACTCAGGTAAGGCAGGCTGTCTGCGGCAGGAGGCCCCACCTGTAAACTTCACCCATGAGTCAGCCTGTGAGAGAGCGCACATAACAGTCCCGTGGGGAAGCGCGCCGCTCTGTAATTCCTGCCAGGTGGGGCAGGCGCCACCTTCTACCCACCTCACCCCCCAGACAGCACAGGCCGCTGTAAATCACAGGCTGAGTCAGACGCCAAGGACACGCCCTGGCCGGAGGGTGGTAATCCAGAGGTCCCTCTCTCTCCCTTGGGCTCTGAATTTCTTTAAATCGGGCTAGAAAAAAGGGAGAAGGCAGGGGGAAGAAGAATGGAAGCACCTGGGGACTAAAAGTTACATGGCAGGAGTCCTGAGAAAACCACGGTGGCTATATTATATTTTAACCAGCAAAATATAATTTTAACCTGCAAATATATTGTATTTGCAGGTTAAAACAGAAACTGACGTGCAGATCACCTTGGGGTTTTCTGCAATCCAGGGGTCAGGATGGAAAGTGAAGGATGTCGCTAAATCCACATCCGAGGCATGCCTGGAATTCTCAGAATGACAATGCTTGCTATTTCCTGTTAATTGCACTAACTGCTGTGGGTTTTTTCCCTCTCTTCAGGAAGAGAACATTATCTGCAGTTTGAGACATGAAATGGTTTCATTTTGCGGCACCTTTTAATCACTTGAGGACAGTCAGGTTGACTGGGCCTCAAATGAGGATCTGCTGTGAGCTGCAAACTTGGACTGCAATTTCCTTTGAATAATCAGCATATTCACTGGGCTGTAACTGTTGGGGTGGGTGGTGGAGGGAGGCTCTGGATTAGAGAAAGGCTTGAGAACCCTGGGTCAGCTACTGGGAAAGCAGTGGCCCACATACTGGGATGCCCATGGGCGGGGTCCTTTCTGCTTCCCAGAAAGTCCAGATTTCTGCAACCCCCAGGATCCACCGAGCTTCTGTGGCTTTCCGATGGATTTTGAGACACTTGTGATTTCTTTTTCATATTTAATACCTGCAAGTGGTCCAGGTAAGATAGAAGCTAGAGCCCAGCAGAAATCTGTTTGATGGTCAGAGGGCCCCAAATCGTCCAGCAATGCTGGACAGCAGACAGGAACAGCAGCCACAGGAGACCCTGGGGGGATTTTACGGTTTAGGAGCGTTTCCTACCTGACATGAGTCACCTGTGTAGTCAGGGGGGCAGGCACACATCTCTACATTCTGTGCTTGACGTCCACTTCCTGTTTCCGAGGCCTCCTCCAGCCCCACCCCGCTCAGGGTGAGCCGCTGTGTCTCGGTGAAGTAGAGGCCCCGGAGATGCACACCTTGCAGTCTAGACAGCACCATCATCAACTCTTCCCGAGTCACGGGGGCACCGCTGCTGGCGTGTCTGAAGTTTCCCTACATGTGAAAGCAGAGAGGCAAGGTCTCCCTGTGGTAAGCTCACTCCCAGGGCCTTCAGAGCCAGCCAGCCAGAAGGAATCCAATAAAGCCATTTAAAATGCATCAGGGGAAAGATAAATAAAATGCATCAGGAAAAATACTAAAATAAGATAGGTAAGTAGACACAGTGGATTTATATTCAGAAATCACATGTCCTGGGTTATTTCCAAGAAGGGAGAAGGCCACGAGGAAGGGGGAAAAAATGAAGGCAGGAAATAAGGAGCAATAAAGTGAGATCAGATTTCCCAGTGTTAGGCTTATTGTAAAAGGCACTTTTTTTTTTTTTTTTTTTGCGGTACGCGGGCCTCTCACTGTTGTGGCCCCTCCCGCTGCGGAGCACAGGCCCCGGACGCGCAGGCTCAGCGGCCATGGCTCACGGGCCCAGCCGCTCCGCGGCATGTGGGATCTTCCCGGACCGGGGCACGAACCCGCGTCCCCTGCATCGGCAGGCGGACTCTCAACCACTGCGCCACCAGGGACGCCCTAAAATGCACTTTTATTTGCGCAAGCAGTGAGAGTGAGAAAGATACAGGAGAGAGACATGGAAACTGAATAAGTCACACAGCTCAGATCATTCATTAAATGTTCATAATTGTGACAGTACAATCTTTTCTTGCACATACACATGCATATTATTTTATTTTTATGATGGTAAATAACATGTAACATAAAATTTACCATCTTAACCATTTTTAACAGTAGGGTACAAGAGTGTTAATTATATTTACATCATTGTGCAACAGATCTTTAGAAGTTTATCATCTTGCAAAACTGAAACTCTGCACCTATTAAGCAATAACTCCCGTTTCCTCCTCCCGCAGCCCCTGGCAACCACCATTCTCTTTTCTGTTTCTATGAATTTGAGTACTTTTTTTTTTTTTTTTTTTTGCGGTACGCGGGCCTCTCACTGTTGTGGCCTTTCCCGTTGCGGGCCAACAGGCTCCGGATGCGCAGGCTCAGTGGCCATGGCTCACGGGCACAGCCGCTCCGCGGCATGTGGGGTCTTCCCGAACCGGGGCACGAACCCGTGTTCCCTGCATTGGCAGGCGGACTCTCAACCACTGTGCCACCAGGGAAGCCCCTGAGTACTTTTTTTTTAAATATAAATTTATTTATTTTTATTTTTGGCTGTGTTGGGTCTTCGTTGCTGCGCGCGGGCTTTCTCTAGTTGCGGCGAGCGGGGGCTACTCTTCGTTCCGTTGCACAGGCCTCTCATTGGGTGGCTTCTCTTGTTGCAGAGCATGGGCTCTAGGCGCGCGGGCTTCAGTAGTTGTGGCTCTCGGGCTCTAGAGCGCGGGCTCAGTAGTTGTGGCGCATGGGCTTAGTTGCTCTGCGGCATGTGGGATCTTCCCAGACCAGGGCTTTAACCCGTGTCCCCTGCATTGGCAGGCGGATTCTTAACCACCGTGCCACAAGGGAAGCCCTGAATCTGAGTACTTTAAATACCTCATACAAGTGGAATCGCACAGTATTTGTCTTTTTGTGACTTGCTTATTTCAGTTAGTGTACTGTCCTGAAGTTTCATTCATGTTCTAGCATGTGACAAGACTTTCTTCTTTTTGAAGGCTGGATTATATTCCAGTGTATGTACATGCCACATTTTCTTCATCCATTCACCTGTCAATAGACATTTCAGTTGCTTCTACCTTTTGGCTATCGCGAATAGTGCTGCAGTGAACATGGGTGTGCAAATATCTTCAAAATCCTCTTTTCAGTTCTTTGGAACATAGAGTTGACCCTTGAATAATGCAGGTGCCAACCTTATGAGCAGTCAAAATTCTGCGTATAACTTCACAGTTGGCTCTCCACACCTGTGGTTACAAATTCGCAAATTCAACCAACTGCAGATCATGGAGTAGTGTGCATTTACTGGAAAAAGATTCAGCCATTTTTCTTGAATAAATGCTTTTCAGATTCCACAAGCCTTTGGTTAACTGTCAGAGTTCTAAAATAGTTGATTTTGACCATTTCTGCCACATTGCTTTTATGGAGGAAAAACAGGTTCTTCACCATTTTTGCTGGCATCACCTCTCTCATATAAAAAGAATCACATAATAGATGGGCTTTTGTGTCTTGTTTCTTTCCTTCAGTATAATGTTTTTGAGGTTCATCCACAGTGTGGAAAGTATCCATACTTTGTTCCATTTATTGCCAAATAGTATTCCATTGTATGGGTGGACCAGTACAGAAATGTTACAATGTGTCTGGGAGTTCAAGGTACTTGAAAAAGTATCACCTTGAGGATATATTTACTAATCCTCACTGGACGTATTTAATAATATAATTGGAACACTCTAAAGGAATAATTGTAACCATGTAGGTTTAATACAATGCTTTATAATTTGATGAGCTTTTTCCTTCATTTAGCTATATTATTCTTACTTCTTCTGGTGTTAGATGTTTTTGTGACTTTTCTTTTTATTCACCCCAAGCATTTGTTGGACAGTCACCAGGTCCCAGGCACTGAGGGAGGCCTGAGGATGACGGGGAGCTACATGGTAGCATTTACAGACTCACAGAGTTTACAAAACAAGGATACTTAGGTGTAAAACAGGAGAGACAGTGGTAAGTCCCATAAAGATGGTGCAACAAAGCCCTGTGAGGATGGAGCCCTGTATATTTTACACAATTTATATTTTTAATTTAGATATCTAAATTACATTTATATAAATATAGTTAATAATTTAAATTCATAAAATAAGTCAGAAAAACAACTCTCTGAAAGAACTAAATCGTGGGACAAAAAGGCTCATCAAGAAGAATTTCATGTTTGCTTTTCCATTACCTCTACCACCTGCACTCGCCCATGATGCAGCCGGTCTGGCCGGGGGTCATTCGGCCCCTCATAGATGACGGACATGTGCTGACCCTGTTTAAAGAAACACATGAATGTGTTAGTGGCTTGGTTGGGATATTTTGAGGTTTATGACTGATCTAGGAACAAACGTCTATGGATCTGCATTACATGAGATGCCTGATTCTAAAAGAGTAGCTGCAAAATGAACTGACTGGCAAAAGGAGCAGTAACGTGGGAATGGAATAATAAGCCCTAACACGGTTCATTTTCACAAATAGGAAACGAGGAAAATTCTCTTGACTGAAAGTGGCTTAAAAAGATGGAAACAGTTTTTTTTAAAAAAATGATGCTTTGTAGTCAATGCATGAGGTGCTGGTTTCCTTACTGCCTACAGGACCGCATGGGTAGCGAGAAAGTGCTTTGGGGGGTGGGTTAGTGGGGAGGGCGGGGAGGGTAGAAGGTTGGCGAGGCTGCCTGTGCAGCCTGCATAGATAGGGAGCAGCAGAGCTGGCATATGGGGGAGGAATTAGCCCTGCAGCCCATACCCTGCAGGACCCAGCCCTGCTCACTTAGCCTCCGCACGCCCGTCCCCATTACGGTGGCTCTCGAGGGTCCAATGGGAGGGTCAGCACCCACAAGCAGCACGCTCACCCCACACCCACACACACAAGTACAGCTTTTCTGTTGTAGCACCAAACCCCAAAGCGTTTCATTCATTAGAGCCAGTTTTCAGAAAGAAAAGCATTATCTGCGATCACTAATTGAAAACCTTAATCTAAGAAACGTGCCCATAGGCTTTTAACTTCAGTGGTTTGGAGCAAAGCAGCGGAGTAAATGTTTCATGAGCCTAAATTACTTTCCATGTTTGAAGATAAATTAAGAAGAAATTTTGGTCATTACTTCTCCATGAATTCCAACAGTCTGCATTAAAATATAGGCATACTAATGGCCTGAATTTGAGATGCTCTGCAAAAATAATGAAGCTGAAATACAACATGTCATAACAGTATTCTTACCATGGAACTATTTTTCCGTAGACTATAACTCTGAAATCTTGAGTGCTTCCTTTTCAAGTTGTTTTGCAAAGGTTCCTTTGAGAACCTTTTAAAACAACAGTTCAATACACTTGGGTGCCAGTAGAAACAAAACACAACACGGCCGCGCCTGAACACAAAAAGCTACCAGAATGCGAGGCCCTCATCTGGGATGAGGCATGTGGGATTTTCCAGTCCCCTCTTATACCGTGAATGACACAAGAAAACCCTTCAGGAAGCTGGAATTGCAGCGCATTAATTATAGCACAAGTTCAGGCTACGGCACCTCACCCCATGTGCGAGGTTCTGTATGCTGTAGGCGATTCAATGCAGGATGCGATATCACCCCTTACCTCAAGATTTTCCAGACTGCAGTTCTGGACTGTGTGCCCGGCACATAGCATGTGGGTGTCACTTCTCTTCTCAGAAAACCAAAGGGGCTCCCCACCGTCTACCTCAGGCCAAATTTCTCATCATGGCATTAAACACCCCCCTTCCTACACTTCCGGGCTTGTTTTCAATGGCCCAGCACGTGCTGATAACACAGCCAACTTGGACTGCTCACGCCTGGCGCGCTGCTCCTCTGCCTAGGTTCAGCTTACTCTCTGCCAGGGAAGGGGAAGTGTGTTTCTCCTCTCACGCTCATTCTTAAAGGCGTGGCTCAAAACTAACCTTTTCCATGAAGTCTTCTGAGGGCACCGACTACATAAGCCCCCACTTGGACTCCAGCTCCCACAGAGTCTTGTCTGGACTTTGTCTCAAAGGCTTACTGTTCAGTGGACTGTAGGTCTTTGGTCATTTCTCTCATCTCCCCTCCTGGTTACACTTTATTTTTTTTTGGTACACGGGCCTCTCACTGCTGTGGCCTCTCCCGTTGCGGAGCACAGGCTCTGGACGTGCAGGCTCAGCGGCCATGGCTCACGGGCCCAGCCGCTCCGCGGGACGTGGGATCCTCCCGGACCGGGGCACGAACCCGTGTCCCCTGCATCGGCAGGCGGAATCTCAACCACTGCGCCACCAGGAAAGCCCCTAGTTACACTTTTTTTTTGAGGACAGGGATTACCTGTCCTTTACGAGCCCAGCAATGTGACTTTGCAAACAGGGAGGTCTCAAAAATGTGAGACAAAATTGAAAGATAGAAACATAAAACAAGTTTATGATGAGGCAGTGATTGTGAGACGCCAAGTGAGAGATGGGTAAGTTCTTTGAAGGGAAGAAAAGAGAAACCATTTGGGGCTGGGATGGCCAGGGACCAAGGATCCTGAGGAGGTGCTACGTGCTCTAAACTTCCCTTTGAGTTTCTACAAAATATTGGAAATGACTGAATCCAAGCTTTCTGTAGGCCACTTATCAAGATGTCCTAAAACTGGATTGGCACCAATTGCAACTGCCACTTTCTGCTCATTGGGTCGTGTTCTGACACCTACGGTGAGCTGCACATCTGGCTTCTTTTCCAGAAGAACCATGTCACCAGGCAGTCCAAAGGACTTCATTTGGTAGGTGAGGTAGCCACCATACGAGGAAACCTGAAATTGAAATAGTAGGATTAATAGCACAAGCATTAAAAGAGAACATGGCAACATTAACTCATCTACGAAGTACACTGGCACATAGATCTGGAAAGATACACAATCAGCCTGTTAACAGTGGTCATTTCTACTGAGTGGAATTTAAGATGGCATTTTAACTTTCTACCTTCTGCCATTTTATATCAATTAAAATGTTTAACGTGAACATGATTGAGTTTTACAAGCAAGAAGATACTTCTGTTAAAAAGAAAAATAGTCATGCAGAAACAAATAAGATCCTTTTATTCTAGATGATGACTAAACCAAAATGTCTATTTAATCCACGGCTATTCTAAGAAATCTAGGCCGTTGCTTTCCTATTTAATGGAGAGACTTGGTTAACATCTATCAGTTACAAAATGAACCTCTATAAATAAATTGTCAAAAAAAAAACCTTCCCGGGCTTCCCTGGTGGCGCAGTGGTTGAGAGTCCGCCTGCCGATGCAGGGGACGCGGGTTCGTGCCCCGGTCTGGGAAGATCCCACATGCCGCAGAGCGGCTGGGCCCGTGAGCCATGGCCGCTGAGCCTGTGCGTCTGGAGCCTGTGCTCCGCAATGGGAGAGGCCACAACAGTGAGAGGCCCGCGTACCGCAAAACAAAACAAAACAAAAAAACAACTTCCCCTGAGGGCACATGGTGCATATTTCCTAAGCGATTCTGCATTCTCCTAGATGCATAAGCCACGTCCGCCTGTACCACCAGGTATACGGGCCTCCTCTCAGTGCTGCCTCCGCAGCATGACGGTGGTGGAAACATGGAGGTGAACGATCATGGGTTTTTTTAGACAGCGACTTCACCTGTGGTCCTGATATCTCCCACCCTTACAGTAAAAACTGATCAAGAAGGAAGGAGTGACCGAAGGATGGAAATGAGAGGCAACATCATCTCAGGGAAGGCAGACAAAATACCCTTACTGGAGATGCACATAAGCCGGTGCAGGGAGGAGGGGCAGCCCTGCAGGGCCCCCAATCCACTGAAGTGCTTCCCTAGAAGCTACAGCCTACACAGCTTCACAGAGTTATGACCTTAGAATCTGGAAGTATTCCAAGGTCACATCTTGAATCATCTTATTGAGATGAAGTTTTGCCTTTTTGATGGACTGAGGAGGTTAAAAATATGTCTACATATCCTTTGATATTCTTGCTTTCAAGAGGTGGAGCTTAATTCTCCTCCCGGAGTGTGAGCTGGGCTTTGTGACTGGGTTCTAACGAACAAAATATGTTAGAAGTGACGGTGTGTCATTTCTGAAATCAGGTGACAAAAACGTTGTTCTCCCTCCCTGTCTCTTTCTCTCTTTCTCTCTCCTCTCCCCTCCCACCCACCTCTTTCTCTTTCCCTCATTTGCTTTGGAGGAAGCCAGCTGCCATGTCATGAGGACCCTCAGGCAGCCTACGGTGGGCCTCACGTGAATAGGAACTGAAGCCTCTGACCACCAGCCAGCCAGGAACACTGGCCTGCTGACAACCACGCCAGTGAGCTTGGCAGTGGATCCTCCAGTCCCAGATGCCTGCAGCCCTGGCTGACATCTTGACCACAACCGCAGGAAGGACCCTGAGCCATCCACTCCTGGATTCCTGATCCATGGAAACTGGGCAAGAAAATGACGGTCTGTTGCTTTAAGCTTCCAAGTTTGTGGGTCATTTGTTAGCCAGGACTAGATGACCAGTAAGTACAGGGCTCGCCATATAGACGTGAAGAGGTATATCACACGAGGGAGAAGTGGGGTCATAGGAGAGGAGCAACATTCCCCATACTCAGAGGTCAAAATCCATAGTCCTTCAACCTGAAGACAGAATCAGAGAGCTCAGGCTGACAAGGGACGAGTATTTAGTCATTGTAGATGTGAGACTGCGGCATCGCCTGGGCTGGGCTCTGTGAAATCCACCCTTTCTCCAAAGCTCTATCCTGGGCCACCAGGCGCATATATCACCTGAGGATGTTTCTACTTCTGTCCATATAAATGAGTGTAGGTGGTCAGGTCCTGGAATAATAACTTACGCAGCACAGGAAAAGCAACTCCTTTATAAGCTCCCCAAGGAGCGTCTAACCACACGTGACTCCCAGTCTCCCAGTTTATCCCTCTTCTCCCCCTTCCCCCCTTGGTAACCATAAGTTTGTTTTTTACATCTGTGACATATACACACTACTACGTATAAAATAGATAACGAATAAGGACTTACTGTACAGGACAGGGAACTCTACTCAATACTCTGTAATGACCTTTATGGGAAAAGGATCTAAAGAAAGAGTGGTATATGTAAATGTATGACTGATCCACTCTGCTGTACACCTGAAACTAACACAACATTGTCAATCAACTATACTCCAATAAAAACTTTAAAAAAAGAAATAAAATGTATTCATGACCACACGTGACTCTACTAATGAAAGCCGTGCTGTCACTGGATCCTGTGCCTCTTTTAATAAACTCATGAGTCACTTCTCAGCTTTTGTTTTCCTGACAAGGGGCCCTTCTTCTGCTTTAAAACAAAGCATTCTCAGCATTGGCATTTAAAAGCATACGTGTGCCATTCGCGGCAGATATTATTTAAATGGTTACTTCCCCAGAGGAAATTTCTTTGGCATTAAGTGAAAATCAGGAAGAACCTGGTGCAGGATTTCCTTTGTTGGTCAGCAACTATGTGGGCCCTTGAGGCCCATACACCCTCAGCCTCTCCATCTTCTGCATTTGTGATTAACCGAAGTTCTTCAGTTTTAGTAACCTGAACTTCCAGAACCTTCCTTCCAGACATCCAGTAGATGGTGCCCATGCAGTGATGGAGGAGGTCCAGCAAGAGCGTGGGAGAACAGCAGGACTTGGTTACCTTGTCCCCCAAGTAGGAAGCAGGGGCGACCCACGACGCACTGTGAACCGTTGAGGGCAGCTCCTGGAGGTCAGCCACCACGCTGCTGCTGCCCGGGTTGAAGGAGATGGGGATGTCCACTCCGTCCGCCGTCTCCAGGCGCCAGCCCATCATATCCACAAACTGAAACACAGAGGCAATGGATGGAAACGTGTGCCCATGGCATCTTTGACGATGGCTGAGTTATGCAGAGTAGAAAGAGCTGTGGGGCAGCCACCTTACTTCAAAGGCTTCCCTCCGGTATCTCCTCTCGTGTCTGACTCCAGTGAGGGAGCCCACTCCCACTCAGCCCCCACCTGACCTATCACAACTAGGAATTCTCAAAGGGTAGCGACCAGACGCACGTGGGACTTATCCTTGTAGCCCAGCACGCATCCTGGTTCCTGACATTTAGTAGGTGTTCAAAAAATATTCAAATAATACACAAATAAGGGTGTGAATAATAACTAGGACTGTGGGCACATTTTAATGGTGAGCTCCTTAGAAAATGTGATGTGGAATACAGTGGACTGCTGTCATTATTTTTCTCTAAATGGAGCGTCAAAATTATTATTATCTTAAAACATTTATTTACTTATTGGGCTGTGTTGGGTCTTAAGTTGCGGCAGGCAGGATCTTTAGTTGCAGCATGAGAACTCTTAGTTGTGGCATGTGGGATCTAGTCCCCTGACCAGGGATTGAACCCAGGCCCCCGGCATTGGGAGCACAGAGTCTTAGCCACTGGACCACCAGGGAACTCCCAAGGAGCATCAAAATTAAATACTCCCCAGATCACAAAGGAAGCCAGGAGTTAAATTATGAGGGGAAGAAAAAGAAGGAACTGACAAGACACAGAGTCAGAATAATGCTTCTGGGTTCCCCTGAGGGTAAGAAGAGGAGACTTCAGGGTGGATTTACAAACTAATTTTTTTTTCCCCCATTACAAGCCTGCATTCCTTTCAGGAGGCAGGCAGTAAAATAGAGAAAATAATCTTTCTTTGAATACTTGCTGGACATTAAGACATGTCACACAAGAAAGCAAGCATGAGACTAATGGTTCATGGAATCATGAAGGCAACAAAAGTTTTAGTTTCCTGGAGTTAATTTTTTTTTAATTAATTTATTTATTCATTTATTTTTGGCTGCTTTGGGTCTTCATTGCTGCGCGCTGGCTTTCTATAGTTGCAGCGAGCCAGGGGCTACTCATTGCTCTGCAGCATGTGGGATCTTCCCGGACCAGGGCTCGAACCCATGTCCCCTGCATTGGCAGGCAGATTCCCAACCACTGCGCCACTAGGGAAGCCCCTCCTGGAGTTAGTTTTAAAACAGGTGAGAAGGAAAGTAAAACAGGAAGATAAGCAGATAAGAAGAAATGAGGGGCAGGAACAACTAACTCCATTTATTTAATGAGTTTTTATTGAGCATCTACTACGTTCCAGATCCTGCTCAAGGCACTGGGATTGTATCAAGGAGCTTACGTGTGAGTGGTGGAGAAAATAGATACGTAATAGACAACCTTTAGAACTGTGATACACGCTATGAAGTACACAGAGAAGGGTGAAACCACAGAGTGAGGGATGGCGTCTCTAAGCACTTGAGCAGAGAGCTGATGAACTGAGGGACATGAGGACATCTGGGGACAGAACACTGCAGGCTGAGGACCAGCGAGCACAACGCTTAACATTCTAACCAAGCAAGATGCTAAAAAACTCCATAACCCTTCGCGTTTCATGCCAGTGCATTACTTCCTCATTTGGAAGTACTAAATAAAAACAAAAGGAGTCTAATGCCCTGCCCACCTTAGCTCTCCTCTTATGTGAGCTGTGACAACGATGACTGACTCCGAAACAAAAGCAGCTGGTACAACCTTTGGGGTTTGCTGGGTCCAGGTAGAATGACCCTTCCTGACACACGTTACATTCTGTACCTTCCACATTTTCCTATTGAAGAAAAACATGAAACAAGAGGTCATTCCTTCTAAAGGTTCTCTGATTGAAGAGATCTAAGTGCACAAATTAAGTATCAACCTAAGATGACAGAACATGGATGCTAACAAAGCATCCAAAGTTACATGGCTGTTCAGCTTTTTACCACATTAATGATTTACACTTTTTTTTTTTTTTTTTTTTTGGCGGTACGCAGGCCTCTCACTGCTGTGGCCTCTCCCATTGCAGAGCACAGGCTCCGGACGCGCAGGCTCAGCGGCCATGGCTCACGGGCCCAGCCGCTCTGCGGCATGTGGAATCTTTCCAGACCGGGACACGAACCCGCGTCCCCTGCATCGGCAGGCGGACTCTCAACCACTGCGTCAGCAGGGAAGCCCCTCACATTAATTATTTAAACTTTTATACCATGTACAAATGGAAGAGAGGATTTCCTAAATTTCATAAGATGCCCTTTGGCAACCTGGAGGTAGAGAAAGAGCACCAGAAGGATTCACGATATGGGGGAAGGGGTTCATCCCACTTACTACCGCTTTAGAACATCCACTGGGACTCGGGGGCTCTCCCACACCCTGCAGAATGCCTTGGAGCAGAGATGATTAACCTGGGGTGCATGGGGCAGGAATAGGCTTCAGGGGAACCCATATACCTCTTGAAACTATAGACAAACGTGTGTGTCGATTTTTCTGAAGACAGTATATATCTGTCATCAGATTCTTAAGGAGGTCTGTGGCCTCTTCAAAGGACAAGAGCAGTGAGGGGGTGGGCGGGGGAGGTCTTCGTTTCTAACTATTTCTATCCAATGAGAATGACTAGAAAGTGCTATAGTCATTATGGAAATCTATCTTGGGTCAATCCCATTTCCCACCTATTTTTATACAATGACTCAGCATGAAGACCCTCCACAATGGTCAATGGCCAACGTCCCCAGCGTTGCACATTCCGTCTTACCTTGCAGAGACAAGACCCTGTCCCCAGGTCACAGCCTGCTGGCTCAGTTCCATCTCTGTTGCATTGGCAGGGGAGGCACTCAGGGAAGCGGTAGAAGCCGGAAGCACACCGGTCACACTGCCGCCCTGTGATTCTGGGCTTGCATCTGTACTTAAGCAAAGGAAGCAAACGTCCTCGTCATCTTTCTACACACGCTTCTAAAGCCGACTTGCACTGCCGCAAGGCAGTTGCTGTATGAAGCCAGTTAAATAGACACAGGGCCTGTCCACGGGGTGCTAGCGTCCAAGGCAGAATGGAGAGAAGCGGATACAAGGCACTCACACAAAATAGCTCAAGGTGACCGTCATCCTGATGATGAAAGGGGTCAAAAGATAGACACTTCCAGTTATAAAATGAAGAGGTCCTGGGATGTCATGTACAGCATGGTGACTACAGTTAATAACACTGCATTGCATATTTGAAAGTTGGTAAGAGTAAATCTTAAAAATACTTCTCATGAGAAAAAAAAATTTGTAACTATGTACCGTGACGGGTGCTAACTAGACTTACCGTGGTGATCATTTCACGATGTACGCAAATAGCGAATTATTATGTATACACCTGAAACTAATATAATGTTACATGTCAGTTATACCTTAATTAAAAAAAGAACAATGACCATCATTGATGTGATTCCAAGGGCCAGGCTTGGTACTAGGCTCTGGGGTGCACAGAAGGACATAGTCCCTGGGCCTGAGAGCTCTTAAGTGTTGAGGTGGAAATGTGAACGATATACACACAGGATCTAAACAGGGGTTAGAGGCCAGCTCGGACCCAGCATCCCTGGCGGAGGTGATGCCTGAGCTGGGTGTAAAAGTCCAAGTGTCCCGGGTTAGGAGGTGGGGCAGGCATTGCAGACAGCAGGAACAGGAGGACACAGCTTGGCACGTGCAGAGAACACAGCGGGTGCTCCTGGAGCAGGGGTATGAGCAGGGATGCTGAACCACGAGCCTGGAGAGGCGGGAGGGGGCCGGCTCATGTGGACGGAGGTGCTGGCCACTGTGACACTGTCCGGGGCCCTGGAGCGCGGGGCTGAGCTCTGCACACTGAAGGCGGACTGGCTGGAGTTTCACCCCAGCTCTCACGTGTATTAGAGACAGCGTCTCAGCAAGTTATCCAACTTCTCAAGGCCTTGCTTTCTCATCTGAGGGAGACGGGAAGCAGTAGCCGCTGCCTCCCAGGACCACCGTCATCTTGGAAAGCTTTCAGAGAGGAAGGAGGGCAGCTGGCTGTGTGTGAAGGACTGAGCTGAGATCGGTTCCACAGCAGGTAGATGAGGGGACCGAACGAGGGCAGAGGTTCTCAGTATGGATGGGGGGATGGGTTCCAAACTATCTTAGGGGGAGGATGCTGGGGCTCATCGTGGTCTGGGCGAGGCGACAGAAGGCAAGGAGGACCCCCAGTGGTCTGGCTGGACAGTGGAGCAGGGAGGGAGGCGGGCAATGGCCTGTGTGGGGCTGGGCTCCAAGGAGGCTCCAGGGAGCTCTGAGCACAAGAGTGGCTGAGAAAACACTAGCGGCTTCTCAGGGCTGAGAAGCCCAACACCCGAGACGTGAGGAGAGGAAGAGGCAGCTTGGTCACTGAGCTCCACAGCTGAAGCCTGATGGATCTGCATACTGATTTTTTCTTGTGGGTCCGAAGAAAGTATTTGGAAATCTGCTTTCTATTAGACTGTTAGGAGCACAATCTGATTTGAAACATTTTATCGTTAACTTGCTACCAAATGTAAGCTATCACCTATCTCACTCGAGGATAATGAAGATATGGTATCTATATACAATGGAATACTACTCAGCCATAAAAAGGAATGAAATCTTGTCATCTGCAGCAACATGGATGGACTTGGAGAGCGTTCTGCTAAGTGAAATAAGTCAGAGAGAGAAATGCAAATACTGTGTCATCTCACTTATATATGGAATCTAAAAAATACAACAAACTAGTGAATATAACAAAAAAGCAGCAGACTCCCAGATATAGAGAACAAACTGGTGGCTATCAGTGGGGAGAGGGAAGTGGGGGAGGAAGTGGTACAAACTATTATGTATAAAATAAGCTGTAAGGATATATCGTACAACACCAATATTTTATAGTAACTGTGAGTGGAGTATAACCTTTAAAAATTGGGAATCACTATATTGTACACCTGTAGTTTATATAATATCGTGCAACAACTATACTTCAATTAAAAAAATAATCTCACCCCAGGGACCATCCCCAAAAAAGACAAATATAACTTTATATCCCAGTAAGTTTGCCTTTGGCAAATATCTGCTTATAATTAAGTAAAGCATTCTGTACGTGTTTAAGTACACAAACTTGGGACCAGGTGGCCTAGGTTCGAATCCCAACTCTGCTACTTACAGGAAGCTCGAGCAATTAATCTCTTTACAACTGACGTTCCTCATCTGTAAGAGTAGCTCATAATACCCACTTCATAGGATTACCGTGAGAATTTAATAAACATCTAAAAACCTTAGAAGAGTGCCGTGCACATGTAAGTATTTGCTATCATTACTCCTGTTACGGTATCAGCTAAGGGGAGCAGATGTGTTTCCCTTTATCCCACTCACCACAGCTAAAAAGACAAAATCACTTTTACCTGCAAGGCCTGCTGACAGGTCAAATGTCATTCAGCACAGCCCCACCCCCTCATCTCCCTCCCTACCTGATACCTGCAGGGACTATTTCCATGAGGAAGAAAAGTATTCTCCAAATCACACCTCTACTGCTTTAGGTTGTAGGTGGAAGCAGTCTGCTTGGAGCGATTGCTGCAGACTCGGTACTGCAAACTCTGGAAGAGGTCAGGGACCCTCTGGGAAGCTGGAGGAACTATGGGCCATCTCAGAAAAGTACTTCCACCCACTCACAGGTTACATCACCTCTCTCTCTCTCTCTTTCTCTCTCTCTCTCTCTAGCACACACAATTTTGTTCCTAGGCCCAGGTTAATAACAACCTACTCTCTTCTTGTGAATCCCAAACTAAATGCAATCACGGGCCAGCAGAAAATTGACTGTTCCCAGATGACTCCCTATTTCTGGAGCACAAGAACTCTGGTGGGTGAGAGATGGGAAGGGAGAGTACATAGAACCCCTCCAAATAAAATTGTCTGGAAGAAGAAACCTAGATCAGAGGAGGAACTTTGGCAATGACCCGACTCAGCCTGGGCGTTCCCTGCTCCTCCCACCGGCAGTGAGGAAAAGGATGCTGTGCTCAGGGCTCTCGTCACAAAGTCCCATCCAGGCAGCTTGTCGTCCTGAGGTCCAGGACGCTTCTTTTAGCAAACACTCAGGTCTGCTGGCCAACAGGTGCATTCACGGAAGGCTGGTGCCCACGAGCCTCTCACACCCTGAGTGCCTCCGGGGGACAAGTGACCCTGAGCGTTGACCTGGACCCGGGCCTTGAAGGTGAGGACAAGCAGACGGGAGCCTCTTTCTCATATTTTTACTTCACTGGAAAAGAAAGGAAGGGGAGTATTTTGCAGGGTGGACAGCTGCGCAAGCCGCTTGTCGAGACCAGGAGAAACGTCTGCCTGTTTACTTCAGGGCGTCCATGGGATGACGTGGTGGGAGGGAGAGCTGGGCAGAGAGGGTGTAACCCCGTCGGTAACGTGGGATGAAGCGCTGAGCCTCACTCAGCACGTAGGTAGCAGCCGAGCACAGGAGAGTGGATAGAAAAAAGAAAAAAGCTGAACAGAGTGATAGCAGCAGTGGCCTGGGAGCTGAACCCCAGGACCCCGGGTGGGACTGATGGGCAAGGGCTCACCACAACATGGAAAATACGATGTCTGGATTCTGTGTAATGCCACGCCGAGAGCAATGAACACGTGAATCCCGCGCAAAAGCAGGCAACCGAAGGAGCTCTGTGTGGTGCCAAGACGACAGGGAATAAAAAGGAAACTTCCTCCTCGAAGTCTGGCTGAATGTCTCTTAAAAACGACCTAAAGTCAGCCTGACTTTGCACACTCCTCCAGGGAGACGCTGTGCTACCGGAGGAGCTGCCCTTCCTGCAACGGCAGGAAGGTTCCAGTTGCTGCTGCCAGGAGATGCAGAGTGGCAGCACTGAGGATGCGGGTCAAGTGAAGTCATCTCCACGGCAACGAGCTCAGGGCCAAACACTATGAAATGACACCTGCAAGTGTGTGGGTGCTCGTGTGTCTCACAGGTCACCGGAAAGTCGGGCATTAGGGTGAACTCTACCCTTTGCTCATTAAATACCACGGATCCCTTAATATTGCGTTCCATTCAAGTCCAGTTTTAAACTAGAATCCAAAGTCTACCTTACATTCATTCATTTATTCATCCTATAATTACTGACTGCCTTCTATTGATATATACACATCCTCAGTTTAGGGGACATGGGAGGGAGGGGAAAAAGTAGAATGAGCCTGTCTTGACCTTCGCGCATTTTCACTGAGGACATGGGACATAGAGATGCAGAAAGTAAGGTAATCACGTGAGAGATGGGATGGCTAAGCTTAGAACTAGCTTTCGGCAA
The DNA here is from genome assembly GCF_963455315.2 of Globicephala melas. NCBI lineage: Eukaryota > Metazoa > Chordata > Mammalia > Artiodactyla > Delphinidae > Globicephala > Globicephala melas. The sequence goes on from NC_083326.1 coordinate 49,314,590, forward strand.
TGAGATGACAAGGGTACCTCTGTGGGCTTGCAGTGGCTTCATGCCTTCTTTGCATTTGTACCTTTCATACAGAATCCTTGAAGGATGTGGATAATTTGGGGGTAACAGAAGAGGGGAAAGGAGAGCTGATAACTGAACTGAGGCAAAGAGTGTTTAGAGAAAGCGAGAAAACCCAGAGAAGCTGAAAAAAGGCTTAAGTTAGGTGAGTGGGGGCCAGATCACCACGGAAAGCTGGTCTTTATTTTCTCAGACGATGGAGACTTGAGCAAGGTTCTTACGCAAAGAGTCATGTGATGGACGTGGTACCGGTCAGAGCCACTTCCGCCCCCCAGCGGCCTGCACACAATATGGCGCTCATTATGCTGCGCTGTCATTATTGATGAGTAGAGGGTCCCCTACCGGACCATGGCCCCTCGTTAGCAGGTATGTGTGCCTTTGGCACGAAGCCCAGCACCCAGACTGGAGTAGGCGCTGGATATGGTTTGAGTCATAAAACCTACTAACTGACGAAACAGAATTTAAAGCCAAAAACAAAACCAAAACATCACAGGGACTGAAGAAAATGTTTCATCCTAGTTTTTAAAAAAAACCCCCCACCAAGAAGATGAAATCATAGACACGTGCATGTATCAACATTCTCTATGCACTAATAAAAAAATGACGGAGAAAATCGATTTTTAAATCCCAGTATAATTGTGTACTAGCATATTCCCCTTCAATTAGGAAGAAAAGAAGGAAGGAAGGAAGGAAGGAAGGAAAGGTGAAGGGAGGAAGGAAGGAAGAGAGGAAGCCAGGAAAAGGAAGGTCAATCCGGAGACTGTCAGGATCACTCACACAGGAAGTGGTCACAAAGGACCTCACCAGGCGGAAGTACCTGCAGGGGGCCATCGAAGGAAGGGGGATAATACACACTTTGTTAGAAGTTGACACCTGATTGACTGTAGGAAAAAGGAATTGACTCTAAGGTGATGCTGAGATTTCAGGCTTTGGGGACCGGGAGGAGGCTGTCACCAATATGTAGAATTTTTTAAAAAACATTCAAAGAGAGGAATGGCCTGAAAGGCAAGACAATGGCAAGGGTTTCAGATATGGAATCAGTGTAGAATTTAGGAGCTGAGAGGGCCCTTAAAGATCATCTAATCTAACACTTCATTATACATGTGAGGGGACAGGAGCTCAGAGGTCAGGGGACTTGTCCGCCAAGGCCCCCCCTAAGGAAAACCAATAGGGGAACCCAGGTAGAACTGATTTTCAACGAATGTGGGATAAGACAGCCATCAGGGATCAGAACTGGAGCTCTGGATCTGGGAATCATCAAGGGTCGGGTGGTTGAAGCCAGGAGAATGGGTGGGGCTTCAGGAGGACAAAGTATAAAGGGCAGAAGGCAGACAGCCAAGCGCCTCGCAAATAATAACAACAGCTAATACTGGGTGCAAGTGTGTGTCAGGTACTATTCTAAGGGTTTTCACACAGGATATTTAACCCTCTAGAGAACTTTAAAAGGTAGGTGCCTCTGGGACAGAGGAAACGTAAGTGAGAACTCTGAGCTCTGTCCGTCCCCATCCGCCCTGCTCACCGCTGTGTCCCAGCACCTGCCTGCACGCCATCTGGAATTTACCATTCCTATTATTTGATGAGCTGCCTCAAAGGGATTGCTTCTCCAGGTTGTTAGGGCTTGTGGATTTCTGCCGACCTGGAAGTACTTCTGTTCCCAGAATGCCAAGTCTACGACATTTTCTGGTATTTTGTTTCTCCATCTAACACATTTAGTAAATCTGTGAGACTGGCTGAGATCAGGGTCCCCCCAAATGGCTTTCCTTTTGCTGCTGCTCTTCTGAAAAGGCACGTTTGCACATGTGGTTTCACTGGACGTCCAGGTGAACTGCCATCTCCTATAACCGATCTTAAAATGTCTTGAAAGTCATCGACGTGACGATAGTCTTTTAAAGCAGTGATTCCCAGCATCTGTGTATCTGATTGATAAAATCTTCTGAGGCTAGTCTAGCTCTTTTGTTTGTTCAAAGAATCTGATGGCACAGTCATCCACTATTAAAAGCAGATGCAAATGTACTTCTTCATTGCTATTATATCTGATTCAATTACTGTGATGCTATAAAAAAATGAAATTTTGATCAATGTAAGCATCTTTAAGACCACAATCCCGACAGAGTTGTCCCAAACAATGGACACTTATACAATATACATATTGTATATTATACAATATACTTTTGTAATATTTTCCATGATACAATCAGAGATTGAAGAAGAAATAGAATCAGAGTTTTAAATTTAGGTGGGAAGTTGGAGATGATTGTACCAAGCTTCATTTTATAGATTAGGAAGCTGAGACCAAGGAAGGCAAAGCAACTTGCCCAGAGTCTCCTGGCTAGTTCATGACAAAGATAAGCAAGGGGCTTCCCTGGGGGCGCAGTGGTTGAGAGTCCGCCTGCCGATGCAGGGGACACGGGTTCGTGCCCCAGTCCGGGAAGATCCCACATGCTGCGGAGCGGCTGGGCCCGTGAGCCATGGCCGCTGAGCCTGCGCATCCGGAGCCTGTGCTCCGCAACGGGAGAGGCCACAATAGTGAGAGGCCCACGCATCGCAAAAAAAAAAAGATAAGCAAGAACTCAATCTTATGGCTCCAATTGAATGTATTTCCAATTGTGTCTAAAATTACAGCACTAGTTTCAATTAAGAACAAATTGAGTATTGTGGATTGCTGCAATTATTTCTGTAATTCATTTTAAAGGAGATTAATATTTATAACTGTTCGATTTCCCTTTAGTATGATAAACGTTAACACCTCTAAACAGTCAAATAAAATTTGAAAATTCAAATTTCTCAGCTTTGTGATTGGTGATAACTTGTACAACTGTAAGAGGGTCTGTTGTATCACTGAGAAAGGGTATGTTCTTCTTTTTATTGCAAGTTCCAGGTTTCTTTGATTACTTCTTTTACTTGAATGTTAGGTTCCTCTAAACACATTCTTCATTTTCATTAGGATATTTTCAGGGGCAGCAGGGAGCATTCTTTCCTCTAATATTTTCTAAAGAAATAATCCTTTAGGCAATCGAAAGCTTTTTTGGCATCAACACTGGAATTATCATGGGTAATTTGTGCAATTTACAGTCATGTAATAAACTGAAGTTTTTCTTACATTATCTGCCAAGGCCCTTTCATGACAAATCCACTTTGATCATGGAAAGATGTGTCATCCCATTAGGCGATTACAGCCTTTTTGGCAATGTCAGGATAAATAATTTCACGTCTTGGTTTGGTCAATGAGATTCCATTCCTGTTGATGTTCCCTCGGGTGTGGGCAAAACTACTACACAACATGTCCTCAGTCCTGAGTTAGGAATTTTCTAGTCTACTAAACTGTCTTTGGCTAGTGAAGGTTTGTTAAATTCTCCTTAGAATTTGTACCTAACATCCTGTGGTAAATCTCTCTCTCGTAGATAGTGCCTTAACTGACTTTTACAGTTTTTAATGCGTTCTCAGTTTCCTTTCTCTGTGATGGCAGCATTGAGAGACTGTGTGTGAGGTCCTGTTTGCAGCAACTTCTTCTGCTGGCTATCCACGTCCTTTTAAAACTCTCCCACTGGTCCTCAGACAGTGAATTCTCCTGCTTCTCTTCCTGCCTGAAAACTGCTTCTCCACCTCCTTGGCTCCTTTGCCCCCTATGATTAAACATAGGGACCCCCTCCAGGACCCACACCTGTTTTCCCTCCTGTGTGTTCACACCTTCTCCTTGGGGTCCTCTCTCACTCTAACCCATGTACATGGTTCCCCAACCTCTACCCCCAGCCCCAAACTCTTCACGTGGGTGATCTGTTTTCAAAAGAAAATCTGAAGTAGCCACTATGGAAAAACAGAACTTTCTTGGACTTGTTGGCACTTATTTTGCGGCTTAGTAAGTTTTTATTTTTAATTAAATATGGAGGCACTGGAATGTTTTCAGTATTTAGGGCTCTGAGTGTCTTCATGCAGCTGTGATTGGAGCCACTACAGAGTCTTGGGCTTTGTCCTCTGCCAGGATTCCATCCCCCAATAACTGTTCCACGTCCCCCTGTTTATGTCCTCTCCTGTTCCTCCGTCTAGTTTTTTTCTTTATTTTTCCCAAGGTTATGCATTGCGCATTCTGCTGTTCAAACGGAACCTTGTTCTTTCAACCTTTCTTATATCCAGATTCCTAGCCCCTTGAGTCAGCAAAGGATTTTAATGCGAAGACCTCCCTCTCTGCTTACCCCCCTTATTTGTCAGACTATTCTTTCCTCTGAAGGATTCATGCAAACCCATTCCACATAAAGACGTTGGATTCTTTCCTTAGACTTGTTTTTCAAATATACGAAAAGGAATATTATTCCTAGTTCAATCTGTTTCCCTTTTTATAACACCCTGGATTTCCTTTTCTGAAGCCAGTTCTAATTCTACAGTTTCTTTAGGTCTGGTCTCTCACTTCTTCTACAAAGTTGATTGGGTCATGGCTGGCACATCTAGGGCCTTTGAGCTTCCCACTCATCCATCTTCTCCAGCCACAAGACAGCAAGCAACTCCTGGGCACAGTGCACCTTTTTGTTCTGTAGCATCCCTGCAGGTCCTGGTAGAAGCCTGTGCTTCCACACTAAGTGCCCATGAAGCAGGAGTTTATTGGAAATAGGTCAGACATCTTCACAGGCCTATTGGTGCATTCGGAACCCAATGCAAAGTCTTTAGTAATGAACTAAGCGCCTGACTTCCTTCCAGAGAATTGCGTAAGCACTGGAGGGACCAGAACCAAATGTACGTGATGAAAGCTCTCTGATAACACCTCAAAATTCTTTGTACCGGTCACATTCCATTTAGGCTCATAGTTGGAGAAGGACAGGCAATCGACTTGACTCACGGAGGACTCACAACCTGTGGTTTTAAAGACTTGGAATCTTCCATGACTCAAATTCTCACTCAGCTTCCTTCCCAGAGGACAAAGGAACTGTTAGACGTTGGGCAACAATCAGAAGTGTGGTTAAAGGTCCTTCCTCAGGAAAAGTAAATGTCGCTGCAATAGAGAGTTGAATTTTGTCCCCAAAAGGTACGTTCAAGTTCTAATCCCCAGTACCTAGATTGTGACCTTATTTGGAAATAGGGGTTTTGCAGACATAATCAAGTTAAGATGAGGTCATACCGGAGTAAGGCGGGCCCTAGTCCAATAGGACTGGTGTCCTTATAAAAAAAGAAAGACACAGGTATATATACAATGGAATACTACTCAGCCATAAAAAAGAATGAAATTTTGCATTTGCAACAGCATGGATGGACTTGGAGGGTATTACGCTGAGTGAAATAAGTCAGAAAGAGAAAGACAAATACTGTATATCACTTATACGTGGAGTCTAAAAAGTAGAACAAATTAGTGAATATGACAAAACAGAAACAGACTCACAGATACAGAGAACAAACTAGAGTCTACCAGTGGGGAGAGGAAAGCAGGGGCAAGATAGGAGTAGGGGATTAAGAGGTACAAAGTACTATATACAAAATAAATAAGGGAACCCTCCTACACTGTTGGTGGGAAAGTAGATTGGTGCAGCCACTATGGAAAACAGTATGGAGGTTTCTCAAAAAACTAAAAATAGAGTTATCATATGATCCAGCAATCCCACGCCTGGACATATATCTGGAAAAGACGAAAACTCTAATTCGAAAAGATACATGCACCCTAATGTTCATAGCAGCACTATTTACAATAGCCAGGACATGGAAGCAACCTAAGCGTCCATCAACAGATGAATGGATAGAGAAGATGTGGTGTATATAATATATGCAATGGAATATTACTCAGCCATAAAAAAGAATGAAACAATGCCTTTTGCCACAACATGGATGGACCTAGAGCGTATCATACTAAGTAAAGTCAGACAGAGAAAGACAAATATTATATGACATCACTTATATGTAGAATCTAAAAAAAATAGTACTTATTTACGAAACAGAAACAGATTCACAGACATAAAAAACACACTTATGGCTACCACTGGGGAAGGAGAGAGGGATAAGTTGAGAGTATGGGATTAACAGATGCACACTACCATATATAAAATAGATAAATAACAAGGTCCTACTGTATAGCGCAAGGAACTATATTCAATATCTTGTGATAAACTATAATGGAAAAAATAGAAAAAATACAGATATACACATATATGTGTATAACCGAATCACTTCCCTGTACACCTGAAACTAACACAACATTGTAAATTAATTATACTTCAAAAAAGAAAAATAGGAAAAAAGATAAAATAAATAAGCTACAAGGACATATTGTACAGCGCAGTGAATATAGGCAATATTTTATAATAATTATAAACGGAGTATAACTTTTAAAAATTGTGTATCCCTATGTGGTACACCTGAAACTTAGACAATATGTATTGCACATCAACGATACGTCAATTTTTTTTTAATTAAAGTTTTTAAAAATTCAAAGGCTAAAAAAAAAAAAGAAAGAAAAGAAAGACACAGACACACACAGAGGAGAAAGCCATGTGAAGACAGAGACACACAAGGAGAATCCATGAGACGACAGAGGCAGAAGCAAGGAATTCCAAGGACTGCTGGCAACACGGGAAGGTAAGAGGCAGGCAGGGAACAGTCTCTCCTAGAGCTTTTAGAAAGAGCAACATCTTGATTTCAGACGTTTAGCCTTTCGAACCATGAAAGAATAAATTTCTGTTGTTTGAAGACACCCAGTTTGTGGCCATTTGTCAGCAGCCACGGGAAACGAACACAGCTGCCCTGGAGCTGGAGAAGCAGACGCCTGCCACTCGCAGCTACGGCCCCTCCTGGCTCTCACGCCGGGATCACAGGCACCGACGTCTACGTCCTCGTGCCTGGGTGGGGGGAGGGGGGAGTGCAGGGCGGGGGCAAGCCTCACGCTTTCTCCTGCACAGGTCACACCGGCCTGGATGGCAGAAGCTCTGCTTCAGCTTTCCTGCCACATAACCCCTATCAGATTCTTTCCAGCCTTTTCTTCTAGGAGACTGTTCTTCACCCCCTGTGGCCACTCTCTGGTCCTGCCGAGATCAGGCTGATGACCTGGAGTCACGTGACAACACCCTCTGGTTTCCAATGCGGAGCTGACCTGCTGAGCGAACCTCTTGGCCCCCTGGCATCTGTTTGGCCGCCGTTTGCCTCTTGTCTCTCAGCAGCTGTGTGCTGGACCTCGGTGGCCCCAGAGGCAGCCCCGCCTCTCAGGTCAGGCTCTCCAGCGGGTACTGCCGACCCTGCCGCCCTACCCAAATGGAGGCCCCCTGTGGAGTCCTCTGCACCGTCTCCGGCTCCCCCATCTGAGTCAGGGCAGCAGGCTCGGGATTTTAGACTTCATCAAGCAACGTCCTTAACAAAACTACCAGCTTACGAGAGTGAAGGTTTGGAGCCCAGACCTCAGTACAAACAAACAGCTGCTCACCACCCGGTGACCAAGGAGATGGAACTGATCACGTAATCACGCACTTATCGCATGCACACGCGGAACGAGGCTGGAGTGGACGGCGAGGCTGCTTGGGCCTTGGGAGACAGCCGTCTGCCCACCCAGGCTCTGCCAGGCCACCCGAGCCCGAGGGGACCAGACGCTCCACACGCCACGCCCATCCCGGGTGGGAGCACCACCCTGAGGTCAACTCAAGCAGTGTCGGGGCCCATGCGAAGCGGGAAGTAATGGGGACCTGTGTGGGGACGGACAGCGTCTTCCCTTCCCACCGTAGGATGCCATAGGTTAGTCCTCCAGGCCTCACCTGCACTGTCCATGGTCCCTGTCGCACTCCGGGGTGGCAGCCCCGTCGGTGCCCATCCTGGAACAGTTGCAGCCTTCGCAGCCGGCCAGCGGGTGGAAGCTGAAGGAATGTGTCTCACACGCATCACACTGGGGCCTGACCGTGCGGGGCGGGCAAAGGCACATCCCCATCGTCTCCTCACAAAGGCGCCGGCCGCAGGTGCACGCTGGCCGGGGATGAAGAGACACGGTGAAAGGGTTAGACGCCCCTGACCTCCAGCAGGACTGCACCAGCGTTTCCAGAACCTTCCAAGGGGTCTGGGAGAAAGGTCTTGCTTTTCTTCCCTTATGGTACTATTGAGTGTGGTTTATCTGAAAGGCCCCTTTCTTGGGGCCAAGACCGACCACACCCAACGCTCATGGTGGACACAACATGCAGAAGCTGAGTGAGGCACAGCTGGAGCTACTGACACCAAGGTAGACACCCTAAGGCGCCCCTCGACTCCGAGCTGCAGTTACATGTCATTCTAACGTGAGGCCTGTCCTCTGTCAGGGGGTCAGCTCTTCTCAGGCTTCTTGAAGGGCCTCCATGTCACCCCAGTGCACTGAGTCCAAGGTCAGGACAGGATGCAGCAGCGGGGCCCTTGTTAGGCAAAGGCTGGCCTCCATGCGGGGACTCTGCCCCCTTCACGTGGCCTGGGCTGACCCTCGTCTAGGGCTGCAGCACATTTCCTAGATAAAGATCCATGGCCTCCTCATTCAGTGAGGAGTATGCCCTGTGAGCCTGGCTCTCCTCCCACCTCAGCTGAGCTTTGGTGAGGCTGCAAAAACTGAAGCCTAGGGCTTCCCTGGTGGCGCAGTGGTTGAGAGTCTGCCTGCCGATGCAGGGGACACGGGTTCGTGTCCCGGTCCGGGAAGATCCCACATGCCGCGGAGCGGCTGGGCCCGTGAGCCGTGGCTGCTGAGCCTGCGCGTCCGGAGCCTGTGCTCCGCAACGGGAGAGGCCACAGCAGTGAGAGGCCCGCGTACTGCAAAAAAAAAAACAAAAAAAACCCTGAAGCCTAACCTATTCCACTAAGAAGAGAACTGAGCTGTCCAATATGTTGATGCTTGAGGCTATTTACCTTCACCTGCTTTGCCAAGCGCATGGGTCACGTAGCATGGGAAACATAAATATTTACCTTCTAGAACCTTGCTACTCATAGTGTGGTCCCTAGACCAGCAGCACGGGTATACTCTGAGTGGTTACTGGAAATGCAGACTCTCAGGCCTGAGAGTCAGAATCTGCATTTTCACAAGATCCCCAGGTGAGTCTCCAGCACAGTGAAATTCAAGAAACCTGGCCCCAGGTGACCTTGGCTGACCCGAACCTGCACTTACGCTTGCAGTGCGGGAATCCGTAGTAGCCCATTTGACAGCGGGTACACTGCCGCCCAATGACATGGGGCCGGCATGGGCACTGCCCGCCCTCTGGGCTGCAGCGATGGCCAATGGCCCCGGCGGGGTGGCACTCACAAGGCAGTGCACCATCATGGTAAAGGGCCACCAGGGACCTGGCAGAATCCTTACAGAATCCAGAGGCTTTCTGGGGGCTGTGGAAACAAAAACTCATGGTGAGATCCTGGGAGGCGTGCCCAGAACCGGTCCCAACCTTCCTCTTCCCACATGCCTCACCAAGCAGCGTTTTGTGGGAGGGGCTCTGGAGTTTGGGAGGAAGTTAGAGAAAACCCCACCCCTGGACTCACAGAGGGTGCCAGCCACCCCTCCTCCCATCCCCATCCACTCCAGGACACATCACAGGACGGTGGGTGGGAACTTTCGGTGGCTGGAATAAAGGGGTGAAAATTCGCCTATAGGATGAATTGTATGGTGTGTGGATTATATCTCAATAAAGTAGTCACCAAAAAAATTTACACCTACATGTGTAATGATACACCAATTAGAATAATAATGAGGAGGTGAATTGCCAACATTTACTGAACATGTGTGTTAGAATTTTTGCCTACACCTCACTTAACCTCACAACCACCCAACCAATTAGTCCCTAAGTCCCATTTCACAGATAAGGCAACTGAGGGTCCTAGAAATTAGGCAACATTCCCAAGGCCACAGAGCTACGAAGTGGTTGAGAAGGTACTCAAACCCATAGCTGTTTGACCTCAGAGCCTTTGCTCTTAATATTTTCTATGCAGAAGGCATCTGGCCCCCGGGAGCCTCAGTTCCTCAGGAAACCTACAAGGGGGCAGGGTGGGTCTGTAGAAAAGAATGGCAGGAGGTGATACTCAGGGCTGTTCTAGGCTCTTAGCATTCAGGGACCCACAGAGGGAAGACGGGGGAGGTCCACCCCTCTGTGATGCTCCCCACTCAATCAGAGGGCAAAGGAGAGTGGGACTCAGGGCTCACATGCCTCCCCGCTGAGGAAGCCCTGTGTGGTATCTTAGGAATCTGAGTCAGCCAAGAGGAAGCAGGGAAGAGGAAGAGAAACTCCCAAGCAGCCTGTGAAACCCAGCTTGGAGGGTGATCTGTTGAGATCAAAGTTGAGGAGGGAAATCTCACCCAGATGTGCACAACGGCTGTAGCGTGTGCCGAGGACGCGGGACTCAGTGCCACTCCCTCAGGCTCCCAGAGGAAGAGACAGACCCAAGGGCCACCCCTCCCCGGGCCTCTTGCTCTGGTCGGGAATGTGGGAGAGCTGCATGTCTCCCAGGGCCTTTCCACAAAGGATACTTACTCAATATAAAAACTGTCCCCTCCACAATTGGTGACAAACTCAAATGACTTGTCCACTGATTTTCTGTGAAGGATTTGGTAGTCGTAACTCTCCGCAGGCACCACTAGGACACGGACCTAAAGGGAAGCTGTCGGCATGTCTTTGGATTTCCAACAGCACGGCGTACCTACGGCTCTCCGTCACGTTCTCTTCGCTAAGATCAACGTTCTTTATTGTTAAGCCCAAGACCAAATGAAACAGGATTTATGAAAAAAGAATCACGGAACAACCCTAAGCCAGTGATGAAGGCTCAGGCCACGTTTCCATGCAGGAAATGATACCAAGTGGGGGGCAGACCTCCTGGAGCACCTGCTCAGAGAAGCAGCAGCCTCGGGTGCTGGGCGGGGACAGGAGATGTCAGGGGTGAGCAGGACAGCTGTTAGGACAGCCAGGGCCCTGTGTGATCCATGCCCGGGACGACCCTGGATCTCCAGAGGTTGCACTTTGTGTTTTTAAATGTGAGCAAACCGAAATGGCAGGACCAATGGGGAAACTCACATGGTGGCTTGCCCCTGAAATTCATATCCTATCAGATACTCTATTATGAATAATTGTAGCCCCAGTCTTTAAAAATACTGCTCAGTTCTCTGTACCTGTATAAACCAGACTGCGCCAGTAACGAATGCTGCAGGAAATTTCAAACATCTTCGTCAACGACTCACCAACTTACTGCTTACAGAGTCTACTGCTCTCACGTTATTCAGTTCAGTAAACATTGCCAAGTACCTGTGCCAGACGGTGTTCCAGGCACAGGGGATACAAAATGAATAAAGTCAGGCCCCTGCCCCTAGGAAGATGACATCCTCAGAGAGAGAGGAGGCATGAGCAAAAACTGGAGGGCCACAGAGCAGGCCTGGGCAGTGCTTCCTGGCTCTCCAAGGCTTTACAGGCATTGGGTGACCACGATTCCATCGACCAAGGTAATGAACAGGGTAGGGGATGCCCGGGGCTGGGCTGGTAACAGGCTAAGTTGGAGGGACTTGTGAGCTCTCTGGCTATGGGGATGTGCAGTAGATGGTTCTAGAGCTCAGCAAAGATGAGAAATGAGTTCACAGATGTGGGCGTCATTCTCACAGAGGAGAGAACAGAATCGACAGGCGCAGACAATGTTATTCAAAGAGAAATCTTAGAACAAGGGGGCTCACCGTCGAGCCCGAGGGAACGGTGACATATGGCGATGAAGGGAAAGAGAAATCATTGAAGGAGCGGTGGAGAAAGTGGGGAAAAAAACAAGAGAAAGAAGCTATGGAAGCCAAAAAGAAAGAAATTTTCAAGAACAAATGAGTGTTCAATGCTTCAGAGAGAGACCTGTCAGAGGAGATTGAGGAGGGGCTGAAGGAGAGGGCTCCAGGCTCGTGCAGGGAGGTTTTTCTTCCTAGTCACTTCTCTATTATTCTGCTTTCCCTTGATTTTAATTGTCAAAGAAAGACTTTTTTTGGGTAAAGTTAGCTGCAAAATTTAAACACTTCTATAAATCGGGCTTCAGTTCCTTGGAGGAATTATTGTCATGAGCCAAAACTGATGCACAGAGCAGCCAACCAAGGCAACCACGTGAAGAGCAAGCTGAGAAATAAGCAGAACGCACCCAAACTAAGGACTTTCCTTCTGGAACCTTCACCGTCACGGCCACCTCCGGCTCCGAGATGTCAAACTCAACCTGATCTCCGGCGATCACTTGGTCTCGGCAGCCAAGCACATGGGGGCAAAAAGAGGCACGGAAGATGCCTGGGGGCAGAGAGAGGCGTTCCTATCACACCCCTGCCAAGGCAGGTGAGCCCTGCAGCCCGCCCTGCTCCCCACAGCTCACCTGGCTGCAGCCGCCCTCTGTCCACAGACACCTGCACCAGGAACGTCGGATGCACTGGTTGATAAAAATGGACCACAATGACGTATCGACCCGGACGCGGTACGAGTCCTCGCAAGGTCACTTGGTTCTGGGTGGGAAAAAAAATATTCCTCAAGCTGCAGAGTTATGAATAATTAGAATTACGGGATATTTTGAGGTTAAAAACCAAAACAACCTCGGTATTTACCCAAGAGAAGTGAAAATCCACATTCACACAAAACCTTCCCTTGAACGTTTGGGGCAGCTTTATTTGTGATCACAAACACTGGAAACAAACCAAATAACCGTCAGCTGCAGAATGGACAACCCAACGGTGGGACAACCATAAATGACGCTGGAGGGAGGGACGTTTGGTAAAATCGCTTTGGAAAACTATGTGGTGGTTTTTACCAAAGTTGAACATATAACTGAGCAACTGCATTCCTAGGTATTTAACAACAGAAAGGCACACTGTGCGTGCAAAAGGCCATACAAGAATGTTCCCAGCATTCAAGCACTGCTTGTAATAACCGTGTAACAAAGGGTCAGACTCCATTTTTTATGTTTGACGGTTTTCAAGCTCCGTCACTCACCTATTGCCTTTTGTCCTACACCTGGACAAGCTAATAAGAAAGCCCAGGTGTTCATCCCTTGGCACACCTGGGAAGTTCTAACCACACAAATTCCAGCCCATGGGAGAGGGAGCCCTCACCCAGACTCCCCCCCTTCCTAACCACAACGAAAACCGGATTCAGACCCCAGTCCTTGCTCAGGTTTGAGTGTGAGCCCTGCTCTCCCCAGAAAGTCTCACTATGTGAGTAATAAGTCTTTTCAAACCGCAAAAAAAACCTACAAGAATAACAACAATAAAAGATTATCTTTCAGATGAGAGCTGTGCCTTGGAGGGTGACTGACTAAAGGTCATACACTAATTTTATAGCAAAACCAGGAGTAGAGCTCTATTGCCATGATTTCAATTCATTTCCCCCTACTGTTCTAGGTTGCCTTGCCCATACGGGATCTTACGAAATTTTCTCTCCCAAATCCTGTTAATTTCCTATCTTGATGCAATGTGAACTGACACAAGCCATCTCTAGGATCAGAAAGACATAACGGCATCAGAACAAACATTAAGTCCTGCAATTGTGTAGTTTGCAGTGAAAAAAAGGTGTATTCCCTTCATACACTTCACCTTTCTGCTCTAGGTGATTAATCAATATGTGTTTATTGGGAATGTCCTGCCTACAAGTTGGGGCCGCAAAAAATTTGTTAGAGTTCTAAAAGCGCTCATGTTCTGGTCTGGGAAGATAATTAATGACTCAACAATGTTAAGTAGCAGTAGCCCATGAAAATGTGACCTATCCTAAGATGGCTCATGAAAAATTGCCAAATGACTATGTAGACAGCGATGCAGGAGGGAAAAGGAGCGTCAGCATGGGGCGGCCACAGACAGGATTAACCGGATGCCTCATGCCTGGGATTCTCCACAGTTGAGAGCAGAGGTGCTCAAACTTTAGGGGCATCCAAATCCCCTGGAGGATTTGTTAAAGCACAGATTCCTGGGCCCCTCTTCAGAGTTTCTAATTCCATAGTTCTGGGGTGACGCCTGCAGATTTGCATTTCTAACAAGTTCCCAGGGGATGGGGACGCTGCTGGTTGGGACCACACTTTGAGAACCACTGGTTTACAAGCAACACACTGAGGGGGAGCCCTACCTGTGGGGCCTTCAAGGTGACTCCAGTAAGAGCGTCAGCAGAAGGTAAAGGGTCCTGGGGCAGGAGAGGGGAAGACCCACCACTCGGAACGTCCAAAATTAATGCTGTTGGAGGAGTTTCAGGGACCAAGGAAATACAGGTGGCACTGAAAAAGAGAATACTGAAAAATAACCAAAACCCGAAGAACTGTCCCCCCGTGAAGATACAGAGTCTAAGCATCAAAAGGATCCAGAGAACCACCAGCCTGTGGAGATCTTTATACAAACATACTCAGTGCTCCGGACTGGCCAAGTGTATTCCGGCTGCCCACTTAATACAATAAGCTAAGACAGAAAAAAAAAAAAAAATCTTAATTTTGAAGGGAAGTAAGCTAGATGGAAACTTTTTAAAACTTCCCTCTCTAGGACTAAAATTCATTGTTAAATGAGATCAATGTAATGAAACATTATTATTCACCTCTAAACATCAATGTTGATATAAAACTATACAAAAACAAAGAGAACACATGCCTATCATTTCTTTTAGGCACAGCCAGATTTCATTGTCTTGGTGGTTTCAACCATATGCATAAGATGTCATGACTGTATCCATAAATTATTTTTGAACCTACATCCAAACAACCTTCCCCAAATCCCGAGAATCATTGGTTAGCTAATTCTCATAACATAGTTGTGAGATGGGTCATTATTTTCATGTTTTTTGTAAATGAGGAATCTCAGACATAGAGATTAAAGGACTGGAACAAAGTTGAGTCTTGACGAAGGCTCAGAATAGAACTTCAGAGTAACTGCCCTCAAGGGTGAGGCTTAAACATTTCCCCCAATTGCTACTGTGTCAGCTTCCTGATATGATGGAATTCTGGAAAGAACGCTGGGATGAATGATTTAGCTCTTTTTTTTTTTTAATGCATCACCAGCCTTTAGCACCTTGGCCTGTGATCACTTCTGAAGTCAAATATAAATCTACAGTCTTAAAAGCATTAAGTATCACTCAGCACAAACAAGGGATAAAGGAAGGAAACACATTACCTTTCATTAACAAATCTCCCATAACTGGCAATGCATTTGACGTGAGGTCTCAAATATTCCACTGAGAATTCTTCAGTGGGTATGATACAAATTTGATGCTGTCGAGCAAATACAAGAAGGTATGTCCCAGTTATCAGCAAAGTCAAGGTTATAGCCAAACACATTCTTTTAAAAAAGCTGTTCAGGTCTTCCCTGGCGGTGCAGTGGTTAAGAATCTGCCTGCCAATGCAGGGGACACGGGTTCAAGCCCTGGTCTGGGAGGATCCCACACGCTGTGGAGCAACTAAGCCCGTGCGCCACAATTACTTAAGCCTGCACACCCACAGCTAGAGAAAAGCCCGCACACAGCAACAAAGACACAACAACAGCAACAACAAAAAGCCGTTAAGAATTCATCCAGAGGAATTATAACTATTATTGTAAAGCAGTAAAAATCATAGGAGAGCACTCCCTCTGGCATCATTATGTCCAACAAATCCTTTTTACTATTATGCAGGATCACTGACTAAATTGCTCTGGAATAATTATACGAATAAACAAAATCATGTGAAAGTTCAAAAACAACTCTCTGTCAGCGACTTTTGACAGATTTTTCTCTCCTGCCTTGGGCCGATGCTGGCTCTTCAGACCCATTGGCAGGGAGAGGCAGGGATATGGTGGGCAACCAGGGAGCCTGCTGTTCAGAAAGAGGGCTGCTCCTGCTACAAACAATCCTTTTCAATAGAGGATGACTTGTATCTCAGGCACATTTGGGCTCTGTCTCCAGAGCTAGTTTCTGAGTCACACAAGAAATTCAGTCATTACCTTAATACCTTTTATTTTAAATCAAAACTATTACCAGCTTGGTCACAAAGCTATTCGGTAACAATAAAATTTTAATTGAACACCTACTATATGCCAGGCACTGAGACGGTGGGATTCTGCAAGACCAAGATGGACACACTCCTGCCTTCATAGAGCTTATTTTCCAGTCAGCCTTGACTCTGAATGACATCTGACTATTTCAAAAAGGGCAAACTTATGCTTAAAAGAAGGACGTTCAGCCCCATTATAATTTCCAAAAATGAAGAGGTTAAGATTCACTTGACTTATTATGTTTAAAAAGAGTCATCATTTTAAAAAGTCTTAAATTATTACATAGTTTATATAATAATGTTTAAAAACTAAACTCCAGATAGTTCTGAAGAGAAAGCGCAACATTTTTAATACTGTCAAGCACGAATATCTAGAACATACTAGAACAGGCTGGCCTGGCACTTCCCAGAGTGATACATGCTTAATATTAGCAGTATCAGGAAGTTGCTTCATGCTTAGATAATCTTATGTTCCCCGAGATATTTATTGTAAACCTGACCACCCCTTCCTAGCCCAGATCCCACTGCCTCTGTTTATCACAATTCTCAATATTTAAGTTATGCTATTAAAAGGGTATTTAATCTGCCAAAGCTGGCATTTTAACTCTTAATAGTATACATCTGGGTTTCCCTGGTGGCGCAGTGGTTGAGAGTCCGCCTGCCGATGCAGGGGACGCGGGTTCGTGCCCCGGTCCGGGAAGATCCCACATGCCGCAGAGCGGCTGGGCCTGTGAGCCATGGCCACTGAGTCTGCGCGTCCGGAGCCTGTGCTCCGCAACGGGAAAGGCCACAACAGTGAGAGGCCCGAGTACCGCAAAAAAAAAAAAAAAATAGTATATATCTAATTAATTGAAAATACTCTTCTTGGAATTGAGTAACAATGGTCTGGAAAAAAATACCAGGTGATTACAACCTTGAAAATTCTGCCAAGAAGCTAATAGACATAATAAAATAGTAAAGTGGAAAGAAATAAACAGTAACTAATGGCATTTCTATACACCAGCAATAATAAACTAGGAAACATAACAACAAAAGATAGTTCATTCATAATAGTAACAACAAATACAAATTAATGAAATGGCGTTTTGTGAAATGTGTTCAAATTTGATGACTAAACTTTATTGGATGCTATAGAAAAGGCTCCAACAAATGAAGAGGCAAAACAGATTTCTAGATGGGAAAATAAACATCATAACACTGGCAATTCTCTGCAGGTTAACTTTATAGATGTAACACAAACCCAGCCAAAACTTTAATAAGCTTTTAAAAATATATATGGTTACCAATAAAAATACTCTAAAATTCAGCGGTCAAAACAGAAGCATACCAGAAGGAATCGGGCCATCCGTGCTTTGAGCCAAACGTCTGCATCTTCTAACAGCTCGTACACAGCAAGGCGACTCCTGCTGTCGGTCACAGCGCTCCGGCAGAGGACGCTACAAGAGGAAACAGTTTTCTTAACCTTACTCCCCTGGTCTCCCTCACTTTATGCCCTGTGGGGTTGCTGATTGCGCTTCAGTTTCTCCTGTTGTTAACCAGGTCACTGACAATGAATTTCCCTGGAGGTGGAGTTTAGGAGGGATGCAGCCCATGATCAGTAGGGGAAAAAGAACCTTCCCACTGTGCTCTGAGTTGTACCTCTCAGGGCTGACGGCCTTGCGCACCTTCTCCACCCAGCTTTTTTTTTTTTTTTTTTTTGTGGTACGCGGGCCTCTCACTGTTGTGGCCTCTCCCGTTGCGGAGCACAGGCTCTGGGCGCGCAGGCTCAGCGGCCATGGCTCACGGGCCCAGCCGCTCCGCGGCATGTGGGATCTTCCTGGACCGGGGCACGAACCCGTGTCCCCTGCATCGGCAGGCGGACTCTCAACCACTGCGCCACCAGGGAAGCCCTCCACACAGTTTTATAATACTTGGTCTGGTCATCTGGAGAAAGAGCCCCAGGGCCAGTAATGTCTAAGACACAGCCTTCTTGGAAATTTACCAATATCATTGGTACTGTTGGAGATTAAAGTTGCCTACTGAACTCACAATGACCATCTCATGCCGCGTCAGTAATGAGGCTGAAAAGCCCCGAGTTTGCCTTTAGAAGCTCAGTCCGTTCCTCCTAATGCTCCTTCCTCATTCTACCAGTGGTGCTCCTTCCCTCCACGGCATCAGAGGACATACAGAGCTCAGGAACATTTAAAGTAAGATTTTGAACTAAAGAATACAGCCTCGTAGTAAAACCCATAAAGGAAGTATTATGTGAGGAATGCTTCGACTTCATCGTCTAAAGTAGCAACTTTTCGGTCTATAAATATAATTTGGAACTAGAGACATACGAAAAGAAAATGACCATCTCTGCAAAACGTTTGAAATAATTAATGCAATACTTTTGAGGTGAGAATTAAAATGAGATAGTGTACAAAGAGCCATGGTTTGTGGCATACATTAGAAACTCAATAAATAGCTGTTTTCTTTTCCCTTTTGTGCATGTGTGTGGGTGTGAATACATGTGTCAATTAAAATGCATTTCTATTGGATTCAACCATAACTCTGGGAGTTAAATATATCAAGTGATTATATTAAGTGACTCTCTTAGATTGAGTTTTATCCTCTATTCAATTCTTACTAAGAGTAGACTAACAGTAATAACTGGATGGATTGAATCATTAGTGATCACCTCTCTTATGGAGGGCAGATCAGATTTTTCAGAGTTATCACAGCACTATTTTGGAAAGCGGTGTTCCTACGAGCACCACTACTTTTCTGTTGGGATATTGTTTTATAACAACATAGTTAGACCTCACTTGAGAAATGCTGGGAAAGGTTCAAACCTCAGCAGGAGAAGCTGCCATATTGAAAGGGTCTGTCAGTTGAAATAGGTTTTTATGGGTCAAATATTTTCCAATTGCGTCGTATTTTTGGACTCTATTACTTGCAGCCTGGTCATTTTCACTTATCCACATGACATGCAAAGTAGAGAAAAAGGAAATATTTTAGACAAGTGAAAAGATACCATGGGACTTCCCTAGGAGTGGTTAAATACAATAATAGTAATTCCTAGTCTAATGCAGTATTGTCTTGGAAATCTAATGATTGAGAACTTTGGTGTTGTCGCCACGTCCAAAGCCTAAATGATCTGCAGAATATCATGTACTTCTCTCCTTAAAACACCATTCAGACAAAGGTCCTGAAACAATGCTTATGGCTCGCGGAACCCTGGCAGGGTGTTCTTTCTTTCTTTAGTTTTGAAATCACTCCTCTGCTTGGCATAGATAGTCTCAACCTCTTCTGAGATAGTCAAGAGTCATGAAGGTCATTAAGAATGTTTCCTCCTGTTTGCTGGGCCATCTCCACTTTGTACACTGTGGAGCAGGGATCAAGCCCTGATCTGCAAGGTGGAAGGGGTCAGAGAGCTGAACTGGAGGGTGGGCTTGGATGGATGGGGTATGGAGAAGCCATGCCCTAGGCGCTGTGGCCAACAGTCTCCAGGACTCAGGGGGCGAGTGTACATCCCAGTGGTGGCTGATGTCACCTATAGATGAAACTAGTGTTTTCAGAAAATGACAGAACATTCTAGGGAACTTTTCTGGGCCATCTGGTGTTCCTATTAAAAATGCATATATGTAATTACATTCTTTGTTTCTTTTTTTAAGCATCACCCCAGAGAAAAGGGAAGATTAGATTTTTTAAGGTTTTGAAAAGAAACTTTCACAGTTTATTTTGTAGGGTTGCCAAGAGTGTGATATTAATTTAATAACCGTTTCATCAAGTCTCATAAAATTTTCCATTCTAAGCTACCAAAAGTAACATTTTTCATAAGTTCTTTAATTTGCAAAACAGGGAAAATGTCCAACTACCTCAAGTCATCTTGGGTTTGACAAGAAACACATAAACATAGAGGTTATAAAATGTTCAAGGTCTTGGCCAAGAATTGGGAGGGTTCACTGTAGTTATCACCCCCCTGCCCTCTCAGGAGCCTCTGCCTTCCAGTGCCATTTATTCTACAATTAATTTCATGGGAAACATCCCTTGCACTGATTCTTTAATTAAAGTATACTCTGAACATTTGCATACATCTTTAAACATTATGCAAAGAAAACAATTTTTAATAAACCTTTGTCAGCGCTCTTGGAAGAGATGAACTTTGTCAGGGTGAATCTGAGATTCCTTTGTCAAATTATTTTTCACCTGACGATCAACATTAATGATCCCCAGTTCTGAAGGGCGTGTTGTGAAGGCAGGAGTAGTGGAGAATGTGCTAGGCACCCATGTACTCTACACGGTGTTTGAGGGG
This sequence comes from Globicephala melas, assembly GCF_963455315.2. NCBI lineage: Eukaryota > Metazoa > Chordata > Mammalia > Artiodactyla > Delphinidae > Globicephala > Globicephala melas. The sequence goes on from NC_083326.1 coordinate 49,334,811, forward strand.
AGAGCCCTGAGTTCACTGCCCCCCATAGGGTGACACAGAGTAAAGCAAAATGGTTGTGCTGCTTCATGTGAATCTGAGACAAAATGGTAAGTAGAACATACAGCTTTTCAAGAAAATGCAAGCTTTTCAAGGTACTGCCTATGGAGAAGCCTTCTGATACCACGCTGGGGAAGATGCTGGTTCGCACAACTACCCCCCTGCTGCTTTTCAAGCTCAGCCTCCAAAAGGAAACAACTTTCCAAGTTAGATAAAAACTAAATTTCCCACAGCTGACCTCCTGCCTGTCCAGTTACAGAGGACACGCCCAGGCAGGATGGTTACCTGTATTTGCAGCTGTAGATGTTCACCCGGCCTGCCAGGTCAGCCCCGGGGCCCTGCACGTGCACGTCGGCCTCAGACAGCTGGTCTGCTTCCGTGGCATACTCGACCACGACCACGTAGTGGCCGACCCTCGGGACCCGCAGCTGCAGGCGCAGCTCCACCTGTCGGAGAGCCCAAGTGGACAGATGTGAGATGTACTGGATGCGTTTCCATAGGCAACGGTGAAACTGGGGCTGAGCAGACCCCAGGGAGAGTTTTATATGTCATCATACTAAGAAATGTGGTAGGTAGGGATGCCCAATAAAATACAGGACGCTCCGTTAAGTTTGAAACGCAGATAAGTAACACATAATTATAGTTGAACTGCAATTCAAATTTATTGGGGCATCTGGTATTTTTATTGTCTAAATCTGGCAACCCTACTTATAGGGGCCTCTACTCCTCCTACCCATATATTTGCCTTGTTTCCCAAGGCCAAAGATACTCCAAAACTTGAAGTAAAAAGGAATTTCCAATGGGAGATGAAAGGAATGAAACTATGCCTTGAAGCTCTTTAACTGTTCTTTGATTAAAAAAGAGACTTGTATGAATGCAAATAATATAAAGTGATACACACACCCCTCTCCTGAGATGACTAATGGTAGCTTGGTTTTCATACTTCCAAACCAGTTTCTACATCTGAAAATGCACAATACACACATATGTACTTTTTTTTTTAAAAGAAAATCTGCAGGCAAACACGGATGCTTTCGTACCATCACAGCAGAGCTGAGTAGTTGCGACAGGGTCCATATGGGCCGCAAAACTGAAAATACTTCCTACCTGGCCCTCTACAGATAAAGCACACCCACCCCTGACACTGCCTAGTGGTTAGGAGCGTGCAGTCTGGAATCACTGTGCCTCCAGCTGTGTGACCTTGAGCAAGTTACTTAACATCTGCATGCCTCAGGATCCCCGTGGGTAAAAATGAGGATAACGTAGTACCCGCCTCTGAAGATTATGAGGATTAAGTGAGTTAATATGTGAAGAGCTCTTAAAACTGTATCTGCATGTTGTAAGCACTATATAAACGATGATTACAACTCTGGTTCTTGCTTTTTGCCACGACTTTTTTTTTACTCAACAGTATTTAGTGTGTCTATACCAGTACATACAGATATACTTCATTTTTCTAACGGCTGCCTACCATTCCACAGTAGGAATGTAAAATCATTTCTTTAACTAATCCCCTATTGATAGACACTTAGGTTGTCTCTAATTTTTCCTAAAACATATAAGGCTATATGATCATCTAGCTATATCTATACATCTATGTATATATCTGAATCTATATCTATATTTATATCCTTATGCTAGTATTTCTGTAAGATTCCTAGAAGTGGAATTAGAATTGCTGGATCAAAGTGTATGTGCATATTTAATGCCTGAGCCAATATTAGAACTACACTCCTTAGCAGTTTAACCCACTTCGGCCCGTAAGCGCAGGCCCACCACGCTTAATTAAAATCCTCTTGTCCCTTGCTTTCAGGAAATTCACATTTACTGTTCCTTCTGTACAGCTCTGAAGCCCCCAGCTGCCATTTTCCACAGTGATTTTTCTATCACTTAAATAACAGAAAGACTTCCCTCAGGGAGAAAATGTGGATTACCCACACCACTTTTCCACTCTGTGTCTTACAGTGAAATATGCCGCTGCCATTGCTCCGTGTGGGGAGGTTATTGCCAGCATCTCTCCCCTGGGCACCTCCAAACCAGGGCTTGTCTGTCTTCACCCCACCATGGAACACACACAGCCCAATGAGGAGCCTTCTCCCAGGAGTTATCATTGGCTGCCAGTTCTATCATAGCACTCTATTCTCTATGATAAATTTCTATTACTCTTCCTACTCTGAGTCCTTTGGGTTGATTTTTGGAAGACTTGTTGGAAGGGTTTTGAATGTATTTTTGATGGTAATAATGGGTTCTGACAAGTCAGACAAAAGATGTAAATGATGGAAAACAGAAACCCTACTGTCGCTGTTTGTTATCAGTTATTATCTTTGAAAAAGCGAACTTTAACGAAACCAGTGTCACTCTGGAGGGATCTTTCCCATTTTATGGCACAAAACTGTCTTCACCTAGTTATCGGTGTTTCAGGGTAAAGACATTAAAGGTGAATGTATCAAATCTGTTGCTTACACAAAGCTAAGAGGGATAACTAACCTGCTGATGTCGAAGTAAGGATTCAAAATGATTTGGTCAACAGAGACTTACTAAACACCTACTCTATCTCTGCCCACCAGCAAAGTGATGGACATGCAATGGTAAACAAGACAGATCTGGTCTCTGCCCTCAGACAGACTTTAATCAAATAATTAGATAACTGGACAAATGCAATGTGAAATTACATGTATGACAAATGCTCTGAAGAAGGGCTAAGAGGGGTGACTGAGCTAGTCAGGAAGATGAGGGGGGAGGCGAAGACTTCCCTGAAGAAGCAACAACTAAGCTGAGTGCTGGAGGACGAGGAACAGACAGCCAGACCAAGAGGGGAGGGAAAAACATTCAGGCATAGGGAACAGCCTACAACATAAAGGGTAGCCTATAATGTACGTCCAAGTGACTGAAGGTAGGCCACAGGGACAAGGAACAGAGAGCAAGAGGAGGTATGATAAAATTGGGAGGTAAAAGGGGCAACCTTAGAGGACATTACAAATTTTTGTCTCTATCCTACGAGCAATAAGATGTTATTGTAACGTTCCAACTGTGTATGTGTGAGGGTGGGGTGAGAAAGTCAGTGATGAGTAGATACTTCTATCGAAATGAGCATGCTGACTACAGTATGGAGAATGAGCTGGGAGATGCAATAAGCAGAAGCTGATGTGGGTGAGCTAATGGGGAGGTTACGACAGAGATCCTTATGAAAGATGGCGGGGTACTGGGCAAGAAAGATAGATGGAGAGAAGTGGAGAATATTTTTAAAAGTTTGGGGAGTACACTCAGGAATGGGTTGGCTTTGGTGGGGGAGAGAATGGAAGAAGTCATGCATGACCCTGAGAAACCTGGTTTGTGCATTTAGATGGATGGGGGTGCCATTTACTTAGGTAGGGAACACTAAGACGGAATTTGAGATCCCTCTGAGATACCTAAGAGGTAATGTCAAGAAGGAAGTTGGCTGTGCTACTCTGCATATAAAAGGGGAGGTGTGACTGGACATACCAATTTGGGAGTTATCTGTGTAGAGTTGGTACCTAACATGATAGACATGGAGGAGACTGCTTAGGGAGAGACTACAGCGTAAAAAGACAAGGGCTAAGGGGACTTCCCTGGTGGTCCAGTGATTGAGAATCCATCTTGCAATGCAGGGGATGCCGGTTCAATTCCTGGTTGGGGAACTAAGATCCCACATGCCGCGGGGCAAGTAAGCCCGTGCGCCACAACTAGAGAGCCCGTGTGCCGCGACTACAGAGCCCCCGTGCAGCAATTACAGAGCCCATGTGCCGCAACTAAGACCCGATGCAGCCAAATAAATAAACAAAACAAAACAAAAAAAAGACAAGGGCCAAGACTGAGTCTCAACAAATTCTAACATTTAATGGCTAGACAGAGGAGGATAAGCCCGCAAATGATATTTTGAGGAGGCGGCCGGAGAGGCAGGAAGAGACCCAGACTACTCTTAAATTCTGGAAAACAAGGCAAGAGAGTGGTTTTGTTTGTTTGTTTGTTTTTGGCTGCATCGGGTCTTAGTTGTGGCATACAGGCTCTCTAGTTGCAGCATGCGGGCTCTCTAGTTGCTTGCCCCGCAGCACATGGGATCTTCGTTCCCCGATCAGGGACTGAACCGGCGTCCCCTGCAGTTCAATATGGATTCTCAACCACTGGACCACCAGGGAAGTCCCGAGAGTGTTTTTAAATGGAAGGAGTATTCAACAAGTACTGAAAGCTGCTGAGAAGTTAAATAGATGACTAGATGAAGACTGAAAAAATATCCATGGGATTTAGCAACAAGGGTATCACTGGAAACCTTGGCCAAAACAAAAAAGAAAAACATTAATGGAGTGGGAGGTGAAAGCCAGAGTGGTGTGATTTGAGGTGTGAGTGGAAGGTAAACAATTAGAAATCGTGGGTCTAGACAATTCTTGGTTTTGAAGGGGTGAAGAGTTATGGAGCAGTGGCTGAAGGATTGTGGGAGGGGGAAGGAGGGTTTTCATCAAAATAGGATAGAATTTAGCATTTTTTAAATGTAGGGTGACTTCCAGTTCAGATGGCACAGGAATTCACATTTGCTGTACCCCATCTGCTCCGAGACACAGCAACCATGGATAAAATGTTTTAATAGAAAAACAAAAATTATGTTTGGGATTAAAAGTAGACAGATAATGGAACATAAGTAAAAGAAAAACTTCAAATAGCGTGGTCCTCTGGTGCTTCAGGTCTGGAAGCAGGCTGTTGGGGTCAGCAGTTCAGCATATGCAGAGTAAGGAGAATTAAACATGCTTCATATGAGACAGTGGTCAGATCCAGGCTCATTTTTTGAAGCCAAAGGATGAGGGTTCCTTCAAATCATGAAAAGCTGGAAAAAATTGCTGAAAATCTGCCACCTGGGTTTCAGCTTTATAAAAATCTGTGGAATTTGGGAACCGAAGATCAAAGATGAGGCCTCATGACCAAGAACTGAGTTCAGCACCCACTGGCTCAGTGTCTGAATCTGTACTACACCCAGGATCACAATAATGGAGGTTGGCACGTCATAATGCCTCGCTCTGGGCTAAGGGTACAGAGGACCAGACAGACACTGCAAAACTACTAGGCTGAGATGGATGTGGAGAAAGACAGATAAAAGAGAACCTCGCATTCAAAGTAAGCCAATAAGCAAACAAAATAAGCCTCCACAACATAAAGAAATCTAATGTTAAGAAAGACAGGCAGGGCTTCCCTGGTGGCGCAGTGGTTGAGAGTCCGCCTGCTGATGCAGGGGACACGGGTTCGTGCCCCGGTCCGGGAAGATCCCACATGCCGCGGAGTGGCTGGGCCTGTGAGCCATGGCCGCTGAGCCTGCGCGTCCGGAGCCTGTGCTCCGCAACGGGAGAGGCCACAGCGGTGAGAGGCCTGCGTACCACAGAAAAAAAAAAAAAAAAAAAGAAAAGAAAAAGAAAGACAGGCAACAATATCATCAACTGAAGATGAGTTCACTTCAGATGAAATGAACTTTATGAAACAGTCTGACAAAGGCTTTAAAATAAGTATACTGGTCCCTTATCTGGAACCCCCCAAATCTGAAAAGGAAATCCTGTTTTTGTAACTCATTTGATGGCAAAACCTAACCTAACCCTAACCAGGCAGCACTTGGTGGCAAAATCTGACCTGAACTGATATAAGTCCATGTATATAGTCTTCATCTATCTCCCTTGATGTGCCTACTCATGCTTTTCATTGGAGAAATATTAACCTGTTTGATTACAAGGTGCTGTCCCGGACCCCGCTATAGATGTTATGCATGTGTGTATCATTTAATCTTTTTAATATCTTAAAAATTCTGAATTCTGAAATATACCTTGCTCCAAGGGTGTTCAGATATTCAAAAAGATCAATAGAGTAACTCCTCTTTGAAAAGCAAATGAAGCTATGAAATAAAAATTGGCAGCAGAGAAACAAGAAAAAGTAAATATGAGAAAGAGCCAATGAGAAATTTTTTGAGACTAAAAGTACAAATTACATGGAATTGGTAGGCTGAATAAAATCTAGACTAGAGATAGTGAAACAGAGCATTCATGTATTCTAACAGAGTCTTGAGGACGTCATCCAGAAAGCATCACAAAGAGCCAAAGAGATATAAAAATACGAAAGAGCAGTCTGGAGACAGATTGAGAGGCTCCAACATTCTTCCAGTCTGACTTTCAGAAAAGAAGATGTAAGGACAAGCAGCAAAGTAATACCTGTGGAGATACTAACTGATAATTTCCCAGGATGAAAGACATGACTCTTCATATTGAAAGTGCACTTTGAGTATTAAACTAATAAACAAAAATAAATCTGCACCTAAACATATCGTAATAAAACTTCAGAATATCACAAATAGAAGTCCATCTTAGAACCTATGGTTAAACATACTGGATTTAGCACACATATTTATTGATCCTCCCTCTCAGAAATCCACAAAAATAAGAGCAAATATTTTTTGAATCATAAACCCACAAAGAAAAGAGAATTGAGAAGAGGAAAAGAACAGACCAGAGAATACAAAAGTTTGGAAGCTAGAAAGCAAATGGATGTTAACTAATTGAACAGACCAAAGAAAGTTGGAACCTGTGTGTGTGTGTGTGTGTGTGTGTGTGTGTGTGTAGGGTTGAGTTGGGGTTGGGGTTGGAAAAAATTCTAGGAAATCTCCCAAAACATAAAACTAGATAAAGAGATTGGAAAGGTGGACGAAAGATAAATAAATAAATTATCAAAGAAATAACTCAAGAAAGTTTCCCAGAGAAGTTTCTAGGCTAAAAGGGTCTGCCGAGAGCCCAGCACACTGGCTGAAACTACCTATATCAAGGCACATCCTTATGAAATTTCAGAATACAAAAAAATAAAAAGATGATGCCAAAAGGTTTAGGAAAGGAAAGCAGGTTGCATCCAAAGAACTGGGAATCAGAAGGTACCACAGGTGCTGGATTAGGCTACCTCTAGAAGAAGTGAGTCCCCCATCAATTTAAGTATTCAACAGAGGATAAACGAATAAATATCGGACAAGGATAATGTAGAAAGAATTCTTTCACAGGAAGGGAAATCAGATGATTCCTAAGACCTCTTCTAACTCCATTTGTCTCTGAGTTTTAGCACAGCGATCTATTAATGTTGTGTAATAGAGCTTTCTGTGATGGCAAAATATTCTGTAATCTGTGCTGTCCAATAGGGTGACGACTAGACATATATGATTATTGAGCACTTGAAATGTGATTAGTGCAACCACGGAACTGAATTTTTAGCTTTACTTAAGATTAATTAATTTAAATGTATATAGACACATGGGCTAGTGGCTACTGCATCAGACAGCACAAGTGTGTAAGCCCTCAGATAAAACAGTAAAAATGACCGTTAAATAAAACTGGACAGCCCAGGGCTTAGTTTTGTGCATCATGCAAATAGAATAGCTCAGTGCTGTGGCTCTGGGCTAAGTCAGAGGTGGGAACAACTCCTGATGAATCATCAGCATCACTTCTTGGAGATCAGCCCTTCCCAACTGTACCTCCCTGCTGTGTGGGGAACACATACACATGCACGCACGCTCACGCACAGACACACACACGCACGCTCATGCACACACACACACACGTTTGTATATATGCGTAGGCAGGTATATGCATCTGTATACACACAGAGCATGGGTAGGGAGAGAGACAGTGGACTGAATATTAGAATGGAGAGGAAGTAAGATCGCTTCGTTTTTCTTTATGCATGTTGTGTTACTTTTTATAACAAGTATATATTTTTGTAAAATAAAAACTCAAATAAAATAAAATGAAATGAAGACTAAATTTAAGAAACATCCTTAAAATCCTATAACTTTTACCTTGAAAATGTTAGGAATGTAGTTTACAAAAAGGTACACATCTAAATGGTCAGTGAGAGTACCATATATATTTTCATTCCACAGATTTAATCCTCCAAATAAACATTTTCCTCAAGGGTACGAAACAGAGAACATTGTAGAAAGTAAGGAATGGAAATATTGTGGAGGAAGTTTTCTTTTCAGTGTCTTCGTTTTGAGGTAATGAGTTCTAATTGTTGATACGCAACACTTCTAGCTCAATCTTAAAACACTGTAGTCTTAAATTGTTTTGAGGCTCAGAGAACTCCCGGAAGAAAAGTAATGCCAAGATCTGTACTAACCGGTCCTCTGAGCCATGAAGGAGGTCCCTTTGGGAGTAGCAGTTCCAGATTATGAGCTCAAGGAATTCAGCTGCTACCAATCACCTAGCCTGAGGTGATGAGCAGTCAGGGAGCATTGTATCCTTTGAGGGTAAGCTGTGTAATTTCTGGAAGCCTTGTAGAGAGATCTTGCCCTGAATCAGACAGAACAGGATGCCCCCTTATCAGCCCAGAGGATCAAAAGGAAAGGATTCTGTGGTCGTCCATGTTCCCCACCACATCTACTGCAGAATGTGCTCAGAGACCAGCCCTCTCATGGTTCAGTGGGCTGGACCACCCAGCCCCAGCCCGAATCAGAGAACTCAGCACACCTTTAACTAACACCTCTGAGGAAGTCTTCCAGGCTCCCCTGAATGTGAGAAGCAATCGCAGCTAAGGGTTTTCAGCAGACGGACTGGGAAGTAATAATAGTTTTGACAGTAAAGAAAAGGTTGCCCCACCTCTCTCCCACTGAGGTCCGCCATGACTGGGTGTTCAGGGATGGGCTGCCTCACTGCCAAGGGTCTTGGCTCCCCGTCAAGCAGGAAGTGTCTGGCCTCAGAAGCCAGGGCACAGGGGAATCGGGTCACTGGCAAGTGCTGGTAAAGCAAGCAACTTCAACAACAACAATAAAATACGACAGTTACGACCGAGAACAGAACACAGAACATCACAGTGCATCCCCGGGGCTCTTATGCTTTCCGTCTTTCATTCATTCACTCATCATTCTTCAACAAACTCTTACTAAGTGCTGACTACAGCAACCGGGTGGTCCATTGTCATCTGCATGAGGAATGGGAGAAGCAAAGGTCCACAAACCTAGACACCCTTTTAAGCTCTTCCCCTCACCGGATGCATGACCCTGAGGGTATTACTTGGGCATGCATCGCCACTTCCTCAGGCGAGAGGGTGAGTCACTCTTAGGCGCCAGAAACCGTGTGCAAAGTACTTTGTGAGTCTTACACGAAAGACAGTCACTGCCACACAGAAAAAACACAATTAAGGAATTAACCAGAGCACTCTGTTAAGTCGTGACCCTGAAGCCTATTGAGAATCCTTGCACCCAAGGTTCCTAAGTTAGAGGCCCCCGACAATGCACCCGCTGCCCATACTAACTTCTCTCGGGGAGGGCCTACGTCGGCGCACGGCTCTGTGACCGGCAGCTGCAATGAGAGAGCTTCATAGTAGTCCCTGGGGAGCAGTACCAGGTAGTCCTAGGAAATAAAGACCGAAAGGACGATTACTCATTAGGAGGGTGGCCGTACGTTAGTCATAAAAGAGCTACACATAGTAGCTAAACTAATAATAACCAAGTGAAGCACTCTAGTTACACTGTCCGCATCAACTACTTTGTTCTGCCCCCTGATTCACCGGAACACACAAAGCAACCCCTCACGGGAGCTTCAAGCATTGGAGATAAGCGCCTTAGGCAAACATTTTTATTTTCAAATCTCAGGGGAAGTTTTACCGGTTCTTCTGGGTTGTTAATAAATTCAGAAATAAAGACAGTAATAACCTGTCAATTGATGAGACATTCCTTTGACAGGCTGGTTGTCTTCATCCCTATAGAACCCTGAGTTGTAGGTCATGTATTCTGGCTTTTTATTCCCACACCAGAGTAACGCTCTCCTGGCTTCGTGTAAAAAAGTGATGCTTTGCGATCCCGGTAAATCATAGCCTGAAACTGGCCCACTGCCTGCCCTAGGTCAGGACAGGAAGAACATTTTCCACTGAGGGTGCCACGTGGATCCCACAGCGGGAATTCAGAAGCAGCTCTTCCGGAAAGGGCAGAGTTTGGGCTTCTGCAAATCCTGGCATCACTGACTATCTGCCGAGGGAAGAAGGGAGGGAATGTTTGCCACGATGGTGAGAGACTGGTACACGGGCCATGAGGCTTCTGTCTCTTCACAGCCCTCAATATGTCTACAGCAGAGAGGAGGAGAATGTACAGGAGAGGAAAAGTAGGGGCTCAGCGGGCTTCTATCTGAGTGGGGTTTAATTTAATTAAAAAAAATTTAATTGAAGTATAGTTGATTTACAGTGTTGTGTTAGTCGCTGGTGTACAGCAAAGTGATTCAGATGTGTATTGATATATTCTTTTTCATATTCTTTTCCATTATGGTTTGCTACAAGATACTGAATATGGTTCCCTGTGCTATACAGTAGGACCTTGTTGTTTATCTGTTTTACATACTGTAGCTTGTACCTGCTAATCCCAAACTCCTAATTTATCCCTCCCCCACCCCCTTTCCCCTTTGGTGACCATAAATTTTTCTATGTCTGTGAGTCTGTTTCTCTTTTGTAAATAAGTTCCTTTGTATCATATTTTAGATTCCACACATAAGTGATACCATATGGTATTTGTCTTTCTCTTTCCAACTTACTTCACTTAGTATGATAATCTCTAGGTCCATCTGTGTTGCTGCAAATGGCATTATTTCATTCTTTTTATGGCTGAGTAGTATTCCATTGAAAAAATATATATATATGTGTGTGTGTGTGTGTGTGTGTATATATATATATATACATATATATATATATATACACCACATCTTTTTATCCATACATCTGTCAACGGACATTTAGGTTCCTTCCATGTCCTGGCTATTGTAAATAATGCTGTTAGGAACATTGGGGTGCACGTATCTTTTCAAATTAGAGTTTTCTCTGGATATATGCCCAGGAGTGGAATTTCTGGATCATACGGCAACTCTATTTTTGGTTTTTTAAGGAAACTCCATACTGTTTTCCATAGTGGCTGCATCAATTTACATTCCAACCAACAGAGTACAAGGGTTCCCTTTTCTCCACACCCTCTCCAGCATTTGTTATTTGTAGACTTTTTGATGATGGCCATTCTGACCTGTGTGAGGTGATACCTCATTATAGTTTTGATTTATATTTCTCTAATATTAATTTTTAAATGGCTATTGCTCTATTAGTAAGCTTCCTTTGGTTGGGACCATATCTCCTCATTACTTTACGGTCCCAAAGATCCTAAAACAGTAAAGGTTGATAATAAGTGCTCAATAAAATATTTTTAGCGAAAATGAGATCATAATATGGAAGCATACATATGAATTATGATACAACTGCAGTGGCTAAAGGTCATGAAGACTCTTCCATGCCTATGCAGTAACTTTTACCATGAACTCCTTCTTTCCATTAGTCCAACTTTGTGCCCTGTTACTGGACTCAATGGAATTTTCCTCTTCCTCATGTCTAATATCTGTGAAACATTCAGAAACTTTAGTAAAGCAACAAACCTTTCTACCAAGTAGTGCAAGAAAAATAGGGACTGAATGAACAGCTGAAACCTTCACATTATAAGATCTCAGATTTGGAAAGGACCTACATGGATAAGCATGGTCTCTACCGTATGGGGCAGACTTGCCTGAGATCTGCTCATTTAGCCAATCAAAAGAGTTGTGCCAGAAGGAAACGCTTTCTGCTTTCCACTCTGAGTGCATGAAACCAAATATTGCCAAAGACTATTTTGAAAAGAACTTGCTATAAGCGAAAGCAGACATCAAAGAGGGGTATCTGAAATAGCAGGTTTCATCCCTACAACTCCCCTGGCCGCTCTGCCTATTCTATTAATGCGCGAGGACACAGCCCTTCCCCTGATGAAGAGTTCTTTGTCCAAGGCAATCTGTTTGATGATGCTACTGCCACAGTCAAGGCAGAAGGAGGCAGGAAGCAGGTCACAGAGAGGCACTGGCTCTTCGTCTCTCCCTTCGCTTTTCACCACCAAGAACTTCACTCATGTTAGGGTCTTCTCTTCCTCTAGCTCCTTCTGATTCATTGTGCACAGTTCCCAGAGAGGTTAATTTTTTTCTTACCGCCCTTCTGATTCATGATGAAAAACCCCAAAGAAACTTTTGAAAGGCTGGGACATATGCTCATAAAGGTTGTGCATTTATTTTAATATCTTTGAGTCATTCTGAGTAAAAAAATTCTTTTTTTTTTAGCCCGTGAGAAGCTGGCTGGAAGAATATAAAAGCTATTTTAGGTTGGCTCCTATGTCATTATGTCATGTGAGGGCAAATGTCACCATAGGTTCCTGTGTCTAAAAGGGAACCAGCTATGATTTTTCTACCTTCTGGTCACTGTGGGTCACTGTGGATGGACCATCTCTAAGAGGGGAAGAATCTCCCCTCAGAACCATCTCTTACCAGGAGGACTCCTTCCACTTTAATACAAGCGATCCATGTTCCTGGCACAATTGAAAATGGATCTGCAAAACCATTTCCGGGCACGGTGACAAAGGCCGGCTCCTTACTCGGCTGGAAGATGGTCTCTTTGCTTTGAGCAGCATCTATCAGAAATAAAAAGAATTGCTTAGGGCATTTTTCTAGCAGCCAGTGTATTGATTTTAGATACTCAGCTTTGAACATTCAGTTGACATCTTAAAAGGTTTCAGAGAGTTTACTGATCATATGAACTGATCAGATTTACTGATCTTATTTTCAACAATTGCATGAATGCATGTATCTATGTATAAAATAGACTAGAAAGATATCACTGATAAGATGTTAGCAGTGGCTATCTATGCTGGGATTGTAATCTTTAAATTTATTAAGTATATTAAGACATGTAAACTGCTTAGAAAAGTTCTTTGCACATAGTAAGTATTCAGTATATTACATTAGATATTAAACTATTTTTTTTCCTTTTTTGTTTATATGTAATTAAAAATTTTTTAATTTCTGTTGAAGAACAGGCATTCATTTTGAAATAAGAAAAAGTTTCGGTTTTCTCTTGTTTTCAGGATGCAATGTTTTCTTCTGCATTAAACAAACAGAGGACCTTCTGTAGTAGGTTCAGAAACAAAACTGTTGCATCGGAGTCCAATGGAGGCTTCTTCTTTAGAAGAAATGTTTACTCCAAATACCTGCATTCACTCTCCTGTTCTACGAACATCTACAGGGCCCACTATAGGTCAGGGCTGGAACTAGGTTCTGGGGAACAGGCAGTGAACACAGCCAGCATGGCCTTTGCTCCCTGACAGTGGTGACAGGGGAGGTGGTGGATTGCAGACCAGAAGAAAATACGGTACAGCGTGGACAGTGGCATCTGGGAGGAGGCATAGGTTACTAAGGAATAAATACACAACTGGACTCCTGACTCAGACATGGGGGCTTAGGAAAGGTGTCCCAGAGAACAAGAAAACAAACCACAATGTATTCCAACTGTTAACGGAGGGCAAATTGCTGATGGCATTGTCCCCTGGGAAGCAGTGGGTCCATTAGAAAGGGTTTGGGAGTCCATCAACAGATGAATGGATAAAGAAGATGTGGCACATATATACAATGGAATATTACTCAGCCATAAAAAGAAACGAAATTGAGTTATTTGTAGTGAGGTGGATGGACCTAGAGTCTGTCATACAGAGTGAAGTAAGTCAGAAAGAGAAAAACAAATACCATATGCTAACACATATATATAGAATCTAAGAAAAAAAAAAGGTCATGAAGAACCTAGGGGCAGGATGGGAATAAAGATGCAGACTTACTAGAGAATAGACTTGAGGACATGGCGAGGGAAAAGGGTAAGCTGGGACGAAGTGAGAGAGTGGCATTGATACATATACACTACCAAACGTAAAATACATAGCTAGTGGGAAGCAGCCGCATAGCACAGGGAGATCAGCTCGGTGCTTTGTGACCACCTAGAAGGGTGGGATAGGGAGGGTGGGAGGGAGGGAGACGCAAGAGGGAAGAGATATGGGAACATATGTATATGTATAACTGATTCACTTTGTTATAAAGCAGAAACTAACACACCATTGTAAAGCAAGCATACCCCAATAAAGATGTTAAAAAAAAAGAGAGAGAGAAAAGAAAGGGTTTGGGGTCTGAAGATTGGGTCTTGTCTACAAGGACCAGCTGTGTGCTTAGAAAATTTACTATGCCTCTCAGCTGTTTTCTCCTCAACCTTCTTCGGTTTCACAAAGTTCTTGTCATGTGAGGAAATGGATACCAAAGTCCTCTGTAAATGACAACGCAAGCCTGTCGGTTCTTCCTAGTAGTTACCGTCTAATCAGCCTCCAGCCTTACAAGCTTGGCTGACACAACTGGGTACGTCATTTCTTCCCCAAGTCCGACTCTGCCATGGATACTACACGAAGGCGCTTAAAATTCGCACCTAAATTAGATTTCCAATGGCGCCGTTTTGTGTTCTTGTGGAATTCCCAGTAGTCTGTTCCTGGACTAGCGGAAGCCCTCACTCCTTGCAGAACAGACTTCCAGGCCTCATCCCTGACTGTGGTGAGCTCTGCCCTCTGACTGTGGCTCCTCGTCTGCCCTCAGGAATCCCTCACCCCTGAATGAGGTTGGCCTATTCCTCCCTGGAGCTCTCTTGGGCTTCATGCTTTACCACATTCATCTTAAAAATTCCTGTCCTCACCTATTTCTCCTTGAATTACTTGGTTTGCCTGAAACAATGGGAGAATTTAGGGCAGTAGGCCAGGGGCTCTCAAGTAACACCACAAAGGTGACACCCACTTTACCTGAATGAGTTATAAATTCGCTTTGCCCTGTGGTGACATCATAACCCATGGGTTTCAGCCAAGGTACACAGGTTGTTACACTGATTTCTTTTATGACAGTTAATAACAAGTTTAACAGCAAAATTTAAATATTCAGAGCATTTAGAGATTGAAAAGATACAAAGGACAGGGCATCTGTGTCCCAATCAGACGACATCTCAGGCTTCATGTTTTCTAAAGAGATCAACTTTGTGAAAATTAGAGAAAATGTTTCACTAATTAATCACTTCTTTATCCAAAAGAGGTTTGGAAATTTACCCACCTGCCTCAGCCCAGGATGGATAAATAGTTACACGGCCAGATACTGCTTCAGCTCCAGGGTTAACATATCTCAGAACAACCCAAAACAAGGAGAGACTTGACTTCCCCACATTCAACACGATCCTTACTTCATTCTGAAAAATACCAAAAGCCCATAAAGTATAGAAGAGACAGCTGGTTAAAAGACATGCTAGCCAAACAGTGATGGCATTCCAGTTTCACTACTGAGCTTGTAGTCAAACCACACACACACACACACACTCATATACACACACATTCACACCCACTCAACAAACACCAGTGACTAACTCTGTGGAAGATGAACACAGGCAAGTCAGCCAATAAATTAAAATCACTTACAATTAAAGGTTCAGTGAAAACACACTCCCTCAGCAACCAAGATCCTCTTTTGACCTTTTAGTAATCAGGCAGACAGAGCAGAATGTTAGATGGATTAGTTCAGGGAAAGAAACAGTGATGGGGCAACCACCCCTAGCTGGGAAATAAAAAGGCAGAACAGAAGGAAAAGAAAGTATGTTATTTAACACCACCAGCCCCAGAGAGAGAGCACTCCAGAGTCCACTTCACATACGTAACGTCTGAAACAGTCACAGAAACCAGTGGTGGCTAAGGAGAGGTTATAAGATCCCAAACACATTAGCGATGAAATCTAGATGTAACTAAAATCTGCCTGCTAAATCATATGGAATTTATCTCAGTCCCTGTCTGAGAAGAATGTGGGCTCTCTGCTGGGGACAGGGGGTCTCGCTGGTCCCCAGGTCCTGTTGCCAACACAATGCTCTGTAAGTGTTGCTGGGCCCATGATCTTGAAGGAGACACTAGACTATTTCAATTCTGAACCACAGACCACATGCCCAGATCCAGCTGTGGCCCAAGGAAAGTTCATGAAACATGGAAATTTCTAAACCAGTAGTTCTTTAGGTCTTTCCTCCAGCTCCTTTGGTTGAAATGAAGGGGACTTTTGTTGAACAAGACATCCATGGCAATAAAGACTGGCGTTGGGTAGAATCCTTTGCTCTGGAAGCAGGAGTTGCAGCTGACCCACACTGAGGAACTCTAACTGGCCCTCTCAGTTTGACAGAGTTCATCTTTAAGGGTTAGTTCCACATCAGAAAATAAAAATGCAAGAATGTATTAAGGGCAGAGTAAAGTGGTAAAGTAAAGTAAGTGGTGATTCCAGGGAACACCACCCAAGGCCTCTGACTAAAAATACTTACAGAAAAATCCATCATTAGAAATTCATTCCTTTGTGTTAACCAGCTATTCTTTCAAACTGCAAACACCTGTGAGGAGGTATATACCTTGATTGGGCTCTTAGTCATTCACATCCTATTATGACTCAGTGGAATGCACTGCTTTTTTTCTGAATAATGAAGTAAAAGCAGAGAACTAAAGAAACTGAATTGCTGTATTTGGGGAGAAGGAGAAAACAGTGAAGTGTCTTAAGATCCCAAGTACTGTTAGTGAAAGGTATCTTAGATGGGGCACTTTGCCAGGCAAGAAGCAACATTAGAATCAATGGGGGCTCCTAGGGAACTGTGACCCTGCCCCTGTGTCTCTAAGGGCTTCCTGATTTAGAAATAGCAAGCACTAGTCCTGGATCTGCTAAGGACACATACTGAGCTACCATCGTCATCAACTTGCCTCTTTTATTCTGAATTTCTCCACTGAGAAACAGCTTGAAGAGCAACCTCAAAGAGAAATTCTGAGGCTAAAACTACTCAATGACTATAAAGAAATGTTCAGTTATAAATGTTGTATAAGTTCTAAAGGTAAACAATGTGTAAATTCCTTAATTATTCCACTGCAAAACCAAGAGAGATGGATACGGTAGAGAAGACTGAAGGACAGGAGAAATATGGGAAAGAAAAATTAAATAGCACTGTCTAAAACTCCTCCTTTATCTTAGTTTCTGTTCATACAGTAATTCAGAGTTATAAAAATTAAAAAAAAAGCATTGTTCAAAATTCAGCAACACAGGCTTTATTGGAATTAAGTTAACTCATTTTTATTCTCCACAAATGGCTTTAAAGAAAAATGTCTCTCATGTTAAAATATAGCCTAATTTCGTCTGGAAAACTGCTTATAAAAAGTCTCCAGAGATAAGCGCCATCTTTCTTTAATCCCTTCATTTTCCGATTTGGTGACCAAATTAAAGCAACAATAAGCTGTGAAGTCGATATATATGCTTATCAGTTAAAATCCAACCTTACCCAGCACCCCATCTACCCTCTCAAGAACAAGAGTCCTGGAATCAGTTTTGGGAGAGTTCACCTTTTGGGGGTCTCGCTGAGAGGGCTGTGGGCAAGCGTATGGGCTGCTTTACCCGGAGGCTGCTTCCTCCTGGCTGCTCACCTGTATCGAGGTCATCTGAGCATACCCTCTCCAGCTGAACTCAGGAAACTCCAGGGGATCAAATCCAAACCGAAGCGCTCTTCCGTTGGGTGTAGTGCCATCTTCAATCTCATACCTCATATGATGCAAATCCGGGAAATAGTAGTTGTTTTCAGGTCTTTTATAAATAAAATGTAAATGGCGGATACAGAAAGTGAGGTTCGTTGATAATCTGGATATCCTTTAATCCCAATAGCTATCACTGAGAGAACTCCCACCAAATTGACAAAGCGCATTAAATAAGGACAAATTGAGGGGGGGGGGCTGCTTTTTCTCTAAATTATTGCTTTTGCTCATGTAAACATTCACAGAAAACACCCAACACTACTCGTTCCAAGCAGCCAAATGAGAAAAGCATTTAGAACAGCCCATAGTGGTAGCACCCTTTAAAATGTTTTAAATGGTTGCCAATGATTTAGCAAAGTCAAATTGGGCTATTTACCATAAATTCATTCATTTATACTCATATTCACTGATTACACAAATATTAGTATCTTTGCCAGGCACTGTTGCTAAGCACTGCAGATTTAATAGTGAACACGACATAAAATACTTCGTATGCCAAGTTTACAAGTGAGATATGTTTTCTCTACATATACATATATATTTTGATCATTAGAATGACTTTTCTATGTCTTGTTTTCTCTTAAACTATATGCCTATAAATGGATTCCTTTCAAGAGTCTGATAATGGTGGTCACAGAGAGGGATCAAAAATATTCTAATGCTTGTGTGACATTTTATATTCAAACTACTTGAAGTTCTTCAAAATGGTGCATTTTGACAATCCAGTCCCAAGCTAATAGCTGTTGGTGGATTTAAAGCCATAAAGACCAATTAGTCAAGGGAAATAAAAGGGCATGCTCCTATATTGCAAGTAGAATTAGGAATGCTTACAATTTACGAAGGTAATTTATGAATGTAATTTATGGAGGTAATTTATGAAAATGTCCATTCCCATTGACATAGAAATTCTACTTCAGGGAATATATTCTAAAGAATGATTTTATAGGGTCCAAAATTAACATAGGGCTTCCCTGGTAGCACAGTGGTTAAGAATCCACCTGCCAATGCAGGGGACTTGGGTTCGAGCCCTGGTCCAGGAGGATCCCACATGCCATGGAGCAACTAAGCCAGCGTGCCACAACTACTGAGCCCACGTGCCTAGAGCCCGTGCTCCACTACAAGAGAAGCCACCGCAATGAGAAGCCCACACACCGCAACGCAGACAACAGCAACTAGAGAAAAGTCCATGTGCAGCAAAGAAGACCCAACGCAGCCAAAAATAAATTAAAAAAAAAAAATCAACATAAAAGAATGTCTACAACAGTGAAAACTTGGAAACAAAATATATGTACAATTATGAAATAAAGAAATTATTAAATATTATGTAACCATTAAATATTTTGAACACTACTTAATTACAATGGAAAATGTTCATGATATGTGAAAAAACTGATATAAATTATATGATAAAATATAATACTAATTTTTATTCATAGAAAAAGCCTAGAAAATATACAAAAAATATTAAAAGAGGTTATCTCTCGGCGGCGGAATGAAGATTTTCCTTTGCCTTTTTACTTTTAGGTACTTATTAAAATTTTACAACGTAACACATGTTACTTTATCACAAAAACTATTTAAAAAACAAAGTGAATGTGAATGCTTTCTAAACTTGTAAGAAAAACTAAAAATACACAAATAATACCGTAAACAAACATTTGGAGGAATTTAGGACAAAAAGATGCAAGATTTATCAACCTGGAAAAAGGTGCTGTGGCATCTATGTTGTTGGTGTGCTATCCTTTTATTTCATTTATCATTTACCACTAAATCAAAGGATAATCTAAATTCCATATATATATGTATTGACTGTAATGTCAATATTTTGGCCTCAGGGTGAGTAATTTATTCTGACGCATTATTTCAACCCCCAAATTAGCCAATCATCTACATAGTTGGAAGGAGAAAAAAACTCATGCTGATTAAGTAGGGGGAAAGCTCACTGTATCAACAGGAAGGCGAGAAGAGGTAAAACATGGGTGGCAGATGTTTCTGAGCCAGTTTATGAAGTTCCTCTGGTCTATGGTGAACCTCGCTCGTCTGCAGGAAAACAAAACTACAGACGTGCCTTTCTTCACATACATTTTACTATGAGGCCCCTTTTACTGTCATTTAGAAACGATGGAAGAAAGCACAGCTGAGCTGCTCTGATCCTGAGAATTCAAATGTTGGAAACATCGAGGAAAAAGAGAGAAGCGTCATTCTAAGTATTGGGTTGGCCAGAAAGTTCGTTTGGGTTTTTCTGTAAGATGTTACAGAAAAACATGAACGAACTTTTTGGCCAACCCAGTACATACGGTTTGCCTTGATTACATTAAAGATCTCTTTATTAACCTGTCGACAATGCAGAAGTAGTGAAGGTACTCAAGATTTAGACGTTGCATTTCTTAAGACTTTCAGTGTATGATCAAAAGTCAGAGGGCTGGGCTTCCCTGGTGGCACAGTGGTTGAGAGTCCTCCTGCCGATGCAGGGGACACGGGTTCGTGCCCCAGTCCGGGAAGATCCCACATGCCGCGGAGCAACTAAGCCTGTGTGCCACAACTACTGAGCCTGCGCTCTAGAGCCCGCGAGCCACAACTACTGAATCCCCCGCACCTAGAGCCCGTGCTCTGCAACAAGAGAAGCCACCGCAGTGAGAAGCCCGCGCACCGCAACGAAGACCCAACGCAGCCAAAAATAAATAAATAAAATAAATGTTTTTTAAAAATAAATAAATAAATGTTTTTAAAAAAGTCAGAATATTAAAAATTTTCTTCCTTCCACTAATGGACAATTATGGATGGATCATGGTTTCATATAAATATAGAAACTGCTAAACAGGCAGGACAGAGGCAGCGTGCTCCATACCTGCTACAGCCCCTCTGGGACCTCAGTCTCCACTTGGCACCCTTGCTCCTTCTGTTCATTTTGATTTGCTTCTGCATCAGATGAGGGACTTCCTCCCACTTCTAAAGTTGTCTTAACCCCCAGCCCCACAGTCACGGATCCCGCGGGAGAAGCAGGAGCTGCATCTGCTGGGCTCCCCCAGGCTGTGACTTCCACGTGGAGGTTCAGCTGTGGGAACCCACCTCATGCATCCAGCCCAAGTCTCGCTCACCTGGCTTTCTGCACCTCTGGGAACTTTCCCGTGAGGCCACTCTGTGATCTCTACAAAGTGGAATCGTTTTTAGGGCAACTTTACCTCCTGTTTTAATTGCCCTCACTGACAAGTGTCCAGATTGCAAATGACAGTACAGCTTCACTGGCCCTCTTACCCTGGGACCGCTTCTCTCTCCCCCAGAACTGTCGGCACAGACAGGTCTCTGAGAGAGCCTTCACGACGTCAGTATGGAGGGGACCTCCATGAAGACTCACCGCTGGCAGGTCTTCCCCACGATGTGCTCTCGGCACCGGCAGACTCCAGAGGGCCCGCTGCACACAGGGGTGACGGCTCCACCAATGTCACACTGACACCCTGAGAGTCGGGAAACAGCAGTGGTCACCCATCAAAGCATCTCCACGCTGGAGGCTTCCCCTCCCTCTACAAGAAGTGGAAATCAGGAAGCCCGGGGTTGCAGGGCTGCTCCTTCTTTCCCTTGCCACGTCTTACATCTGGCAGGTGTTTGAAATACGTAGGAACCTCCCAAAGTAAGACAGCAAGTCCCTCCAAGAGTCCACTTGAAAGTCGGAGGTGCACTTGTAGGGCCAGTTCCCACACTGTTGTCCCACGTAAGGCGACAGCAGCCCAGGAGCTAAACACAATTTCACAGCATAGTGCTACTGTAATCAGTGGGTGAAGGAGAGGTTGCTTGAAAGATACCAGAGTAGCCTTGTGGGGCTCCTGCAACTTCATTATTTAACACAATATTATCACACAATATTACTGTGTGAGCTTTTTTAATATTTCAAAATTTATCTTTAAAATCTCTAAGTCTTGCTGTTATTTACATCTCCCCTATGGCTCCCCCGCATCCCAATTATGATTTTTTTATAATTAAACCAATTTAACAGTGTGCTGGTAGAAGAAAAGTGGTTTAATTTTATAATTTTATAATTTAAATTGGTTTATTTAAACCAATTTAACAGTGTGCTGGTAGAAGAAAAGTGGAAGCAGCCCTGTTTGCAATTTATTTCTAGTTTTAAGGGAATGTTTGGCCAATTTCCCCGGACAGATCTTTTCAGTCCCATCCCCTCAGAAAGCCTGCAAGAAGACAGTGAACGCAGAAGCAAGGCTACTCTGCCATTCTTTGTCCATCTTTTGTCCTTTCGCCTTACTCAGGACCCCCTGGAAGGACTTACCTTGACACCCAAAGTAACTGCTCTTTTCCAAAGCAAAATATCCATCTTCGCACGTGTCACAGGAATCACCACCGACGTGGGACTTACAGTGACAGTCACCATCTAACTGCAGAACAATGAGCGGATGACAAAATTTGGTGAGATGGCAGAATCTGCTAATCATCAAGATTTCAAACTGGCTCATTGTGTCATAGGAAGCAGGGTAGCCGGGATCTGAAAGCTGCCATGAAGATGGCACTAACACCCTCCTGCAGAAACCCCACAATTAACTGCTAGTATATTCGACCGGCATCCCGGGAGAAACAGGCCCACATTACCTGCCCGCACTCTCCAATTCCGCTCACGGTTCCCGCCACGTAGCATTGGCATTCTGGGAAGATAAGAGAGCATCCTTGGACCAAGGTTACAAAAAGGACAGTTCCGGCTCTGGGAACAGGACACACCAGCAATCCTACAATCACTTTCTAGCATGCTTCAGCAGAACTCCACTTTGCACCAGTCAGGCCTAAAACTGAATTGCTTTCTGGGGTCAGCAGAACCCAACAGTCAGATCAATACCATCTACCTACAAGGAGTACTGGTTTGTTCATGACCACTCATAAAAGACAAAAGCTGCAACATCATGGGATTCTTACATGATTCTAATGTCAAGGTCATTATCGATAATGCTTACGTGAAAATATACCCTATTAAAAGATATTCACTCCACTTAGCCGTCTTAAGCTTGGTGTTTCCAAGTTCCTATACTGGCTTCAATCTAAGCATAAAATGAAAATAAAATTAAACCGGGAAGTGTGGATTATAAAAACAAGGCGGAAAAACCATTTATCAAGCAGCTGCCTTCTCAAACATGATACATATGGAAACAGGATATAAATCCCTTGCTGAGATTTTGAAAATGACAGAAGTTCTGCCAAAAGTGGGGGGGGGGGATCAAGACGTTTATACAGAATTTCAAACAAACTGAACAGATTAAATCAATAGCTCTTTTGTGAGTTTAGTCATTGAGGTAAAGAAAATCAAGAGGAAGTTACAATATAGTAAAATATTGTTCGAAGGAAACATCACCTGAACATCCACTGGGGTTTTCTTTGGCCAGATTCCAATATAATGGTTTGCAGATGCTACAAGTAGGGCTTTCAACATGAAGCTTGCATCGGCAATGCCCCTTTAAAAGAAAATCAAACTAATGCTTGACATCTCAAAATTAAGAAGGTTTCCAAACAAGTGTTCTGAACAAAGCTTGTCACAGAAATATATTTTGGTCACGAAATGTAAATTAAGTGTGTCCAGGCAGAATAAAAGTACTGGGTTGATTTCAACAGTCTGCTAATTGATTTTGTTTTCTTATTTATTTGTTACACACATAAACCATATACATGGTTAAAGCAAAATTGGAAAATTCAGAAAAAGAAAAAAAATGTTAACGACTCATTGATAACACTGTCTTTATTTGTTGATTCTGTTACAGCACGGACTATAAACCTTAACGGAAAATATCTGAATATTTAACATGCTGAGAGGTAGTAGAAAATTATGTTTATCTGCAAGTGTGTCTATAATATGCCAGAGTCACTGCCTTGCTTAAACACCGTGAAGCCCCATAGTGAAAAGGCAAAATGTCTCTCCCCTTTCCCTCCAGGGCCTGGAGTTCCAGCTTCTCCAAGCTCTGAGGCCAAGAAGACAGATCATTTCTAAAGTGCTTAGAAAATGAATCAGAATGCCATGGTATTGTGCTTGGAGTAATAGCAAATAAATTGCAATTACTTTGTACACAGCTTAATGAAATGTGTACTGGCCTCTGATTTTCTTAATTTTAATTATGTATGGCAGGCTTATGCGCAGGTTTCCAGGGTGGCAACGCCCTCAGAGTAACGCTAGGACTCTGCAATTCAAAGTTTAAATAAACCGTATTCTTTTGTTTGGGGCAGAAAATCACAATATCACATATGCACTTTGAAAAAGAGCAGTGGTCTCTTCAAGCTATCTGGCCTCAGGTCTTATTTTAATGTACTTTTAATTCCAGGAAGCTCCCAAATGTGTCGGTCTCAAATAAGTATCAGAACAATAGTTAGAATCGCAACCCTTTTACAATCCTCTACTTACCAAACTGGAGTCCAGGGTTCCGGCTGGGTCACAGACACTGCTGGAGCCTGTATATGATTTAGAAGTGGTGTAAATGTCTGGGGTTTTAATGTTTGTTTGTCCCTTTGTTTTGATGTTTTGAGGGTTTTTTTGTTTTGTTTTTAAAACTGGTGCATCTACATTTGTATTTTTTGATAGATGGGTGGCAAGGACTTTGCATATAATTCAGAAAAAGACACCTTGAACAATCCTCATGGTCCTTAATCCCCAAATCACCCCTTTGGCCACCGAACAACTCTCTTCCCTGCCTACTACTAAAAGTTCACTCCCAATTGATAACAAAGGAGACGGGGAAAGGAGTCTAGAATTTTGAACCTTGTTAGGGTTATCCAGAAGAGGGCAGTATTGTACCAAGAGATTTTTTAATTGTCCAATTAGATGTCACAGAATTTGTAAGTATATGTTTTAGTTACTCAAGACAATTCTTTATCACAGACCCCTTGTTCTCCACCTGTATTAAAATTATTTCTCA